>NC_090267.1:476229557-476863057 GCF_040414725.1 Anabrus simplex
TGTTTGGTAGTGGCTTTACGTCACACCGACACAGATAGGTCTTAAGGAATATGAAGGGATAGGAAGGCCTAGGAGTGGGAAAGAAGCGGCCGTGGCCAGCGTTTGCCTGGTGTGAAAATGGGAAACCACGGAAAACCATTTTCAGGGCTGCCGGCAGTGAGGTTCGAACCCACTATCTCCCGGATGCAAGCTCAAAGCCGCTCGCCCCTAACCGCACGGCCAACTCTCCCGGTTGTTTGCATTCTAACCCATACATGCCTAAACGTCCAGGCTCTGCAATAATAATCCCGTCACACACACAGAATGGAGAGTTCACTACATTTATGTGATAGAGTAGACATGGAAAGCAGCCGTAATTGACACGCATCCTGGTAATTATTGGCGTGATGTACCTTCTGATTTTATTCCACTTTGAGAACCATGGCTTAGCTGGAGGATATGGTTGTATTGTCGAGTGATGGTGGCCTCTATTACTTTTTGATGCTCTCCGTTCTTGATTCCACTGTGCAGGTGCCAGTTGATTTTTTGGTGGAAATAAATCGGAGAGCTGTAGCGGCATAGTCTCGACTTGTTTACGTTGCACAGCTTTCTTCGTAATGTGATCAACATACTCATTATTCTGAATTCCTTGAAATGCCGGGAGGGTACGAGGGTACTTCTGTAGGCGATCTTCGTGAGGTGATAAGGGTGCAATGACGAAGAACACGACACATACACCCAGCCCCTGTGCCAGCAGAGTTAACCAATTATGGTTAAAATGCTGGATACCTTCATGAGAAGGGATCCATACAAAATGGACGTCCCATCTTATTCTTAAATCAGCAGTCAGATTGAATATGTTAATAATGTGAATATGGGCTGTTTGTAATATGAGGGGTTTACTTTAAGGTTTGATAGGACAGTTAGGGAGTTAGAAAAGACTACCAATTCTTGCGTCTGAATTAATAATTAATTGTGAAGCCGTTCACTGTAAAGGGCAGTTCCTCCCTTCAGGTAATAGCTCACTAGGATCTAAATAAATAAATAAATAAATAAATAAATAAAGAAAATGGTCTTTACATTTGGTTCCTACAACCCATTAAGCAAAAATGTAATAAATTAGGGACACATTTAATAGAAAATTCATGTTTTGTCGCGAAACTTTTGAAGTCTTATCGCAGACCGTAAGTTTGACACCCCTGGACTAGGCTACAACCATTACATTTTCAGGAGTGGGCTGAAAATTACTAGGAGAAGGGATAGCTTCTACTGATCATCCCCTTCACGTATATAGTACGGCTTTGTCCTTTTTCTTTAGAAGTTGATTTACGTCGCACCAACACAGAGAGGTCTTAAGCCGACGACGGGACAGGAAAGGTTTAGGAGTGGGAATTAAGCGGCCGTGGCCTTAATTAAGCTACAGCCCCAGCATTTGCCTGGTGTGAAAAAGGGAAATCACAGAAACCATCCTCAGGGCTGCCGACAGTTGGGTTCGAACCCACTACCTCACTGGCCGCATTTAAGCGACTGCAGCTACTGAGCTCCGTACTTGGTTTTGAAACAAAAGGTTCGAGAGATTCAACCGTATACAAACTGGCTGTCAGAGAAGCTGACCATTTTTAAAGGTCATTTTGTTTGAAATGGGATGAACATATTCTGCAAGTGGCAGGGTTCCAAGTATCATCTCTTCGGCCACCGGCTACCCCACAGTTTACGAATCCTCGCGTTTCGGGAATTTACGAAGATTGGAACGTAAGTCACGGCAACTAGTGTTTCCTAACACTTGCACTGTGCACCATACATGGTCATATATCATGGAAAGCAGGACACTCATAGTACCTGGACACAGCACGAGACGGCGGTGAGTTGGACAGGTACCACGCACAGGGATATGGGACTGCTGTAGAAATAGAAATAAAAATATAATTATTTAAATTTAATTACACGTAGGACCAGAGGTCCCTTTGGCTGTAACTAACTGCCACTGTAACTATGAATCTAACAAAAATAATACTAAAAGAGCGTAAGATACATTTCCTACTTAGGATAAATAAGATTAAAAACTAAACACCTAGGATATTAAATTATTACCTTTAATATTTCAGAAACATAGACTATACTAACAAGGAAGATAAGACATAAGGGAACCTAAAGTACAAGGATGAATTAAGAATACATCTAAACATCTAAAATGTATCTAGAGATTATGATATTTCGTAATATTTAATTAATTTGGTGAAAATCCACTTGCATGGCTTAATAAGTGGAAATGTAGCGGTATTTAAGACTTCTTTTCTGGGTTTCGACACTGCTTTGCGGTATTTCATATAGTTTAATGTAATTGTATAATTGACAGAAATAACAGTGGATAACTTACTGAACTTTACCGTACGATGTTGAGAAAACTGAAGGGTGTTAGCTGTAAACCTACTGTCCCGATCATGCACTTGAGTCATCTGAACAATGGACCTGGTCAAAGATGAGGGCGCATTAGATTTTAAAATTCTCAGCAGTAAGCAAGCAGCTGAGTATGATCGTCATCTCTGAGTTTCGACCATTCTGCGTCTTTGTAGCAAGATGTTACACGACGCTCTTTCCAAATACGGAAGACGAAACGCCCAGACGCGTTCTGAAGTCGCTGGAGTTTGGTATTATACACTGCCTGACCAAAAAAGTTAAGCACCCAGAAGGAGTGGTTGAAAGTGAGTGAAACTACACATCCTGGAAGACCATGTGCTTTCATTGAACTAAACACAATATGGGATGAAAGAGACAAGGTCGTTGGCTGTTACATGTGGTATGTTGGCACCATGTCAGTAAGGTGTCGCACCTTTATGTGGTTTGGAACGGTGTCAAACAGCCTTTGGGTCCGCTCCTAAGGCATGTTCGTCCACATTTGTTCCAGCTGTCCCTCCAGATCCCACCTGGTTGGTACTGGGTCGGAGTCCCATTCCGATTTTCAATGATGAACAAGTCCGGGGATCTTGTTGGCCACGGGAGGACCTCAACATACTCTAGGCAATCCATAGACACACGGACACACGTACTGTGTGTATGGACGTGCGTTATCTTGTCGGAACACTGTCCCAGGGTACTGTGCCATAAGAAGTAAGACGTGCGGACGCAGAATGCCTGTGACGTATCGCTGTGCCGTCAAAGTCTGCCGAAGCACTATTAGAGGTGATCTGACCGCATATCCTATGGCTCCCCAGAACATGACGCCAGGGATTACGCCTGTGTGTCTTTCCACTATAGATATGGGATGCGAGTCGTCGAGGCACTGTGCGGAAACTCACAGGATGTTCTAGAGTCTCCAGTACACGTACGCGGATGGCGCATGCCGAAGTTATGGGTTGCCGAAATGCTTAGTGCACCATACGACGGCCCTCCCTCTATGCGGTGTTTCTTGGTCGACCCAAACCTGCACGACGTGATTGGGTGCATTAATGTATCCACTGAGTCCAACGTCGGGCCACTGTGACATCTGAATGGCGCACATACCTGGCAATTGCACGATACGACCAACCAGCCTCACGCAGTCCCACAATGCGTTCTTTGTCAAATTCAGCCAATTGGTGGATAGGCTGTCTAACGCGTCTACGAGGCGTCGTGAATGCATCGTACTGTACGTAGTCATCTCTGCACGTCTTGCTTAACTGTCTGACTCAAAGCTGTTGACTGGTAACAACTTATCGACAAAAAGACGGTGCTATCACGATTCCACTCTGGTGAGATCCTTGTAAATCTAAGCATTTACTCACACATCAATGGTATGCATGTATACCGACATGGAATATTATTGGACCCTTCTATGTGCTTAACCTTTTTTGTCAGGCGGTGAATTGCTTTAGATATCGCTGTAAATTACAGCGGCGTAATTTGAAATCGGAAATCCATAGTTTGGATCAACATCTTTCTCACAAAAATAAAAAGGAGATACGGCAAGTTTCGGAGAAATTGATGCAATATACCAGACAATTTCTTGACCAAATGTTTGGTATGAAGGTCCAGGAGAGAGCATTATCTATAAGAATGCCTACATTTTAAACACATTTCTGATACTTGACTACAGAACCTTTTACAGTTACTGGAGGAAAGCCCCTACTGAAAAGATGCAGTGGTGAGTTAGGCTTAGTGCAGAATGGATGTGTCGAGGTAAGAACAGCGTGCGTCAAACTGGCCGTTCGCCGTGGTCTCAGTGACAAAGAATGTCATAGAGAACTTGTGGAAGCTGTGAGAACTAATTCCCTTCCGAACAGAAGCGTTGCGAGATAAGCAGCAGCGTTTCAGCACGGGAATGAAACAGGCAGTGACTTGCAACGATCCAGAAAACCTGTTAGTGCCCAGACTAATGTGTCACGGCGTGGACAGAAGATGGACACTACTTGAGTTACAAGCTGAAACAGACACTGGCAAACGAATCATCTACTGAATTTTACTGGAAGATCTCCATCTGCGTAAAAGTACTGAAACACCCACCATAGTCATAGTGCGATTTTGACTTCATCCCAAAGTGAAGGAACCATTGCGTAGGAGATTGTTTGGGACAGAAGAGGGCATTGTCAATGCTGTGAAACATGAGATTGAAAAAATCACACATGTTGAGACGACTGGGCAGTGTCGCTGGCAACGTGTTGTGGAAAATATAGGGGACTACCTTGAGTTCTTACAGTGAATTTTACTGTAATGAGAGGAAACATGTGTCAGAAGGATTTCATAGCTCACAGTTTCCTCTACTTTTATCCTACACCTGGTAAACCTACACGGCATACCCCTTCCCACCCGTGGGTGGGGAACGCAAACGAAGAATAAACTCACGGTATCCCCTGCCTGTAGTAAGAAGCGACTAAAGGAGGCGACCAAGGAATGGTAGAATTGGAACCATGAAAATACTTGTGATTAGTACCATTACGTGAGAATCACCATGAGTCGACATTACTTGCGATTAGTGCCATTATGTGCGGAACACCATGGGTATGATTAATACCATCCTATGCATCCTATCGAGGCGGGGGTGCGGGCTCGTTCGACTTTATAGACTAGAGTCAATGCATGAGAAGGTACCGTGCGCTGCGTTAAATTGTGTTAGTTCCCCTGATTTCAGAATGGGTCTGCGTTACCTGTGAGTAGTAGCACTATGTGAGGAACACCACGGGATCGTGCGTTGCCCGTAATTAATACAACTGCGTGAGGAATACCACGGGATTTTACGTTGCCCGTGATTAGTACCACTACGTGAGGAACACCACGGGATCGTGCGTTGCTCGTGTTTTGTACAACTGCGTGAGGAACACCGCGGGATTGTGCGTTGCCCGTGATTAGTACCACTATGTGAGGAACACCACAGGATCGTGCGTTGCCCGTGATTAGTACAACTGCGTGAGGAACACCGCGGGATTGTACGTTGCCCGTGATTAGTACCACTACGTGAGAAACACCACGGGATTGTGGGTTGCTCGTGTTTAGTACCACTATGTGAGGAACACCACGGGATTATGCGTTGCTCGTGTTTAGTACAACTGTGTGAGGAACACCAGGGGTCTACGTTACCTGTGATTGGTACCACTATGTGAGGAACACCACGGGATTGTGGGTTGCTCGTGTTTAGTACCACTATGTGAGGAACACCACGGGATTGTGCGTTGCTCGTGTTTTGTACCATCATGTGAGGAACACCAGGGGTCTACGTTACCTGTGATTGGTACCACTATGTGAGGAACACCACGGGATTGTGGGTTGCCCGTGATTAGTATCACTATGTGAGGAACACCACGGGATTGTGGGTTGCTCGTGTTTAGTACCACTATGTGAGGAACACCACGGGATTGAGCGTTGCTCGTGTTTAGTACCACTATGTGAGGAACACCACAGGATTTTGCGTTGCTCGTGTTTTGTACCATTATGTGAGGAACACCACGGGATCGTGCGTTGCTCGTGTTTAGTACCACTATGTGAGGAACACCACAGGATTTTGCGTTGCTCGTGTTTAGTACAACTGTGTGAGGAACACCACGGGATTGTGCGTTGCTCGTGTTTAGTACCACTATGTGAGGAACACCACGGGATTGTGGGTTGCTCGTGTTTAGTACCACTATGTGAGGAACACCACGGGATTGTACGTTGCTCGTGTTTAGTACCACTATGTGAGGAACACTACAGGATTTTGCGTTGCTCGTGTTTAGTACAACTGTGTGAGGAACACCACGGGATTGTACGTTGCCCGTGATAAGTACCACTATGTGAGGAACACCACGGGATTGTGGGTTGCTCGTGTTTAGTACCACTATGTGAGGAACACCACGGGATTGTGGGTTGCCCGTGATTAGTATCACTATGTGAGGAACACCAGGGGTCTACGTTACCTGTGATTGGTACCACTATGTGAGGAACACCACGGGATTGAGCGTTGCTCGTGTTTTGTACCATCATGTGAGGAACACCAGGGGTCTACGTTACCTGTGATTGGTACCACTATGTGAGGAACACCACGGGATTGTGGGTTGCCCGTGATTAGTATCACTATGTGAGGAACACCACGGGATTGTGGGTTGCTCGTGTTTAGTACAACTGTGTGAGGAACACCACGGGATTGTGCGTTGCTCGTGTTTAGTACCACTATGTGAGGAACACCACGGGATTGTGGGTTGCCCGTGATTAGTATCACTATGTGAGGAACACCACGGGATTGTACGTTGCTCGTGTTTTGTACCATCATGTGAGGAACACCAGGGGTCTACGTTACCTGTGATTGGTACCACTATGTGAGGAACACCACGGGATTGTGGGTTGCCCGTGATTAGTATCACTATGTGAGGAACACCACGGGATTGTGGGTTGCTCGTGTTTAGTACAACTGTGTGAGGAACACCAGGGGTCTACGTTACCTGTGATTGGTACCACTATGTGAGGAACACCACGGGATTGTGGGTTGCCCGTGATTAGTATCACTATGTGAGGAACACCACGGGATTGTGGGTTGCCCGTGATTAGTATCACTATGTGAGGAACACCACGGGATTGTGGGTTGCTCGTGTTTAGTACCACTATGTGAGGAACACCACGGTATTGTGCGTTGCTCGTGTTTTGTACCATTATGTGAGGAATATCACGGGATTGTGCGTAGCCCGTGATAAGTACCACTATGTGAGGAACACCACGGGTTTGGGCCTTGCGCGTGATTTGTATCACTATGTGGGGGACACCACGGGATTGTGCGTAGCCCGTGATAAGTACCACTATGTGTGGAACGCCACGGGATTGTGCGTTGCTCGTGATTAGTACCACTATGTGGGGAACACCGCGATTGTGCGTTGCTCGTGTTTTGTACCATTATGTGAGGAACACCACGGGATTGTGCGTAGCCCGTGATAAGTACCACTATGTGAGGAACACCACGGGTTTTGGCCTTGCGCGTGATTTGTATCACTATGTGGGGGACACCACGGGATTGTGCGTAGCCCGTGATAAGTACCACTATGTGTGGAACACCACGGGATTGTGCGTTGCTCGTGATTAGTACCATTATGTGAGGAACACCACGGGATTGTGCGTTGCTCGTGTTTAGTACCATTATGTGAGGAACACCATGGGATTGTGCGTAGCCCGTGATTAGTATCACTATGTGGGGAACACCACGGTATTTTGCGTTGCTCGTGTTTAGTACCACTATGTGAGGAACACCACGGGATTGTGCGTTGCTCGTGTTTTGTACCATTATGTGAGGAACACCACGGGATTGTGCGTTGCCCGTGATGAGTATCACTATGTGAGGAACACCAAGAGATTGTGCGTTTCCCATGATTTGCACCACTACGTGAAGTACACCACGGGATTGTGGGTTGCCCGTGATAAGTACCACTATGTGAGGAACACCACGGGATTGTGGGTTGCCCGTGATTAGTAAGAATACGTGAGGAACACCACGGTATTGTGCGTTGCTCGTGATTAGTACCACTATGTGAGGAACACGAAGGGATTGTGCGTTGCCTGTGATTAGTTCCACTATGTGAGGAACACCACGGGTTTTGGCCTTGCGCGTGATTTGTATCACTATGTGGGGGACACCACGGGATTGTGCGTAGCCCGTGATAAGTACCACTATGTGTGGAACACCACGGGATTGTGCGTTGCTCGTGACTAGTACCACTATGTGGGGAACACCACGGTATTGTGCGTTCACTGAGATTAGTACAACTATGTGGGAAACAAAACGGGATAGTGCATTGCTTGTGATTAGTACCACTATGTGGGGGACACCAGGGGTCTACGTAACCTGTGATTCGTACAACTATGTGAGGAACACCACGGGATTGTGCGTGGCCCGGGATTAGTACTTCTATGTGAGGAACACCACGGGATTGTGGGTTGCCCGTTTTTAGTACCACTATGTGAGGAACACCACGGGATTGTGCGTTGCCTGTGATTAGTACCACTACGTGAGGAACACCACGGGATTGTGCGTTGCCCGTGATTGGTACCACTACGTGAGGAACACCATGGGATTGTGCGTTGCTCGTGTTTAGTACCACTATGTTAGGAACACCACGGGATTGTGCGTTCACTGAGATTAGTACAACTATGTGGGAAACAAAACGGGATAGTGCATTGCTTGTGATTAGTACCACTATGTGGGGGACCCCAGGGGTCTACGTTACCTGTGATTGGTACCACTATGTGAGGAACACCACGGGATTGTGGGTTGCCCGTGATTAGTACCACTACGGGAGGAACACCACGGGATTGTGGGTTGCCTGTGATTAGTACCACTACGTGAGGAACACCACGGGATTGTGGGTTGCCCGTGATTAGTACCACTATGTGAGGAACACCACGGGATTGTGGGTTGCCCGTGAGTAGTACCACTATGTGAGGAACACCACGGGATTGTGGGTTGCCCGTGATTAGTACCAATACGTGAGGAACACCACGGGATTATGGGTTGCTCGTTTTTAGTACCACTATGTGAGTAACACCACGGGATTGTGCGTTGCCCGTGAGTAGTACCACTATGTGAGGAACACCACGGGATTGTGCGTTGCCCGTGATTAGTACCACTACGTGAGGAACACCACGGGATTGTGGGTTGCCCGTGATTAGTACCACTATGTGAGGAACACCACGGGATTGTGGGTTGCCCGTGAGTAGTACCACTATGTGAGGAACACCACGGGATTGTGGGTTGCCCGTGATTAGTACCAATACGTGAGGAACACCACGGGATTATGGGTTGCTCGTTTTTAGTACCACTATGTGAGTAACACCACGGGATTGTGCGTTGCCCGTGAGTAGTACCACTATGTGAGGAACACCACGGGATTGTGTGTTGCCCGTGAGTAGTACCACTATGTGAGGAACACCACGGGATTGTGTGTTGCCCGTGAGTAGTACCACTATGTGAGGAACACCACGGGATTGTGCGTTGCCCGTGATTAGTACCACTACGTGAGGAACACCACGGGATTGTGCGTTGCTCGTGTTTATTACTACTATGTTAGGAACACCACGGGATTGTGCGTTGCCAGTAATTAGTACCACTATGTGAGGAACACCACGGGATTGTGCGTTGCCCGTGTTTAGTTGCACTGTGTGAGGAACACCACCGGATTGTGCTTTGCATGTGATTAGTACCACTGTGTAAGGAACACCACGGGATTGTGCGTTGCCCGTGAGTAGTACCACTATGTGAGGTACACCACGGGATTGTGCATTGCCCGTGAGTAGTACCACTATGTAAGAAACACCACCTGATTGTGGGTTGCCCGTGAGTAGTACCACTATGTGAGGTACACCACGGGATTGTGCGTTGCCCGTGTTTAGTACCACTATGTGAGGAACACCCAGGGATTGTGCGTTGCCTGTGAGTAGTACCACCATATAAAGAACACCACGGGATTGTGCGTTGCCTGTGATTAGTAGCACTATGTGATGAACACCACCGGATTGTGTGTTGTCTGTGGTTAGTACCACTATGTGAGGAACACCACGGGATTGTGCGTTGCCTGTGATTAGTACCACTATGTGAGGAACACCACGGGATTGTGCGTTGCCTGTGATTAGTACCACTATATGTTGAACACCACGGGATTGTGCGTTGCCTGTGATTAGTTCCACTATGTGAGGAACACCACGGGTTTTGGCGTTGCGCGTGATTTGTACCACTATGTGAGGGACACCACGGGATTGTGCGTTGCCCGTGATTAGTACCACTATGTGAGGAACACCACGAGATTGTGCATTCACTGTGATTAGTATCACTGTGTGAGGAACACTATGGGTTTACTTTACCTGTAATTAGTACCACTATGAGAGGAACACCACGGGATTGTGCGTTGCCCGTGATTAGAACAACTATGTGAGGAACACCAAGGATCTACCTTACCAGTTGTTACTACCATTATGAGGGGCCAGTGACCTGGAATTCGGACCCCTTTGGATAACAAGCATCATCTCAGAAAATAAGTCATTGTGAACTGGATCCACTGATTGTTTTGGATTCACGGTCATTTTTCATCATCATTCACTCTAGGTTCTAGTCGGTGGATGCATATTTTCAGTTTGTTGCACCTCGTACCATTAGGGTCCCGTGACCTAGCTGTTAGGCCCATTCAAACAACAAACATCACCATCATTATCAACCTACTCTGAGTTATTCATACATTCCACTCCACCTGCATTTCTAACTCCCATCTTTATACTTCCAATTGCCTGGTAGATCCCACATCCGTCCGGGAAAAGAAAATTGCCTGAATTTTGCCTCAACCCTCGTATAAAATTAAATTTCCTTTGAAAAGATGGAGTATATGAATATAAATATCACAGATCCACCCTGGACAATAATAATAATTATACGAGGGTCGGGGCAAAAGTCATGGCAACTATTTTTTTTTCTTGAAGATACCAGTCCGGTTTTAAAATGTGACATATGCAGACGAAAGGACAAGGTGTTAACTACATTTGCGGACAATGAATAGCACTGAATTATCGTAACAACACCGGGCGAGTTGGCCCTCCGGTCAGGGGCACGCGCCTGTGAGCTTGCATCCGGGAGATAGTGGGTTCGAATCCCACTGTCGGCAGCCCTGAAGGTGGTTTTCCATGGTTTCCAATTTTCACACCAGGCAAATGCTGGGGCTGTACCTTAATTAAGGTCACGGCCGCTTCCTTCCAACTCCTAGGCCTTTCCTATCGCATCGTCGCCATAAGACCTATCTGTGTCGGTGCGACGTAAAGCAACTAGCAAAAAATATATCGTAACACACTTATTTATTACGGTAGTATACAGGGCAATATGGCCTTCCCGGTGCAAAAGAATAACGACACAGTACACATAAAGTTGACATGACAAACCTGGGCCTAAAGACCCTCAAAGTAGTCCCCTGCTACTGACACCACATGCTGCCAACGATGTGGGAGGCGCTGAATACCATCTGCCTCCGCATTTACCGCACCATGTGTGAATCGGGTCACCTGTTGGCGCACAGCATTAGCTACGTCCTCTCGTGTTGCAAACCGCCTACCACGTAGTGGTTCCTTAATCTTTCGAGTGAGATCAAAGTCACAGGGCGAAATGTCGGGAGAGTACGGTGGGTGCTCCAATTCTTCCCATCCACAACGTCGCACTAGCTGCCCTACACACTCTGCTTTACGTGGTGTTGCATTGTCGTGCAGGATTATTGCACTGTCCACAAGATCCGGACGTTTCTCCCGAACGCCACGTCGAACCTGGCGCACCAGGAAGTCCCTGTAGTACTGTGCGGTCACTGTTCTGCCATGTGGAGCAAATTGGAAAACAATGACACCCCTGACGTCATAAGCGAAGATCACCATCAATTTGACTGTGGAAGGATTCTAACGGACCTTCTGCTTCCTTGGTGATCCAGCATGTCGCCACTCCGCGGACTGACGTTTCAGTTCTGGTTTGTATGCCCTGGCCCAAAATTCATCGATGGCGATTATTCGTGACAAGAATTGATCGCCGTCCTGTTGCCAGCGTGCTAGATGGTCGGAGCATATTGCAAGCGCACCCACCTTTGAACTTCCATCAGTGCATGCGGTACCCACCGCGATGCGATTTTGCGCAGTTGTAGCTCATTACGCAATATTCTGTGGACGGTGCGTTTCTCGATGCCACTTGTCCTCTCTAACTCAAGTAGCGTCCATCGTCTGTCTTCATCCAGGAGCTGCTCGATGACGGCACGTGCCACGTCGGTCCGCACACTGACAGGTCGTCCCGAACGTTGCTCATCACTGGTTGACACACGTCCTTCCTGAAACTTTCCCACCCACCGTGCTACTTTACGGTATGTTAGGGCATTAATCCCAAGGACTTCCACTAATTCACTATGACATTCCATCGCATATCTCCCTCGGAGAACGGCTATTTTGATGTAAGCGCGCTGCTCAACACGGGTTACTCCCATCTCGCACGACACTCACCAACTGACTGATTTCACAGCCCTTGCTGCGCTACTACCAGCTATCTCAGAGCCATCTGTTGTTCTGCACACACACTATACCTGCAGAACTTACACACGACACATATACGTTTGTGATCCGTTCACATATCTACAAGAAAAAATAAAGTTGCCATGACGTTTGCCCCAATCTTCGTAATTTCGTGTGGCTATTTCTAGCCGAGTGCAGCCCTTGTAAGGCAGACCCTCCGATGAGCGTGGGCGGCATTTGCCATGTGTAGATAACTGCGTGTTATTGGGTGGAGGATAGTGTTATGTGTGGTGTGTCAGTTGCAGGGATGTTGGGGACAGCACAAACACCCAGCTCCCGGGCCATTGGAATTAACCAATGAAGGTTAAACACCCCGACAAGGCCAGGAATCGAACCCGGGACCCTCTGAACCGAAGGAGAGTACGCTGGCCATTCAGCCAACGAGGCGGACACCCTGGACAAATAAGACCAAGTATGGTGACATAAAAAAGGGCTCAGAAATTCAAGTATCTATGTGAGATTCTGACTCCACACATCAACGAAAAGGTAGCAATTGAAGAACGCGCGAGAAAGATGGAGACACATTCAGACTGTGTCAGAACCAGTGGCGTATACTGAGGGCTACCGAGGCTATCGGTGAAGTCCAAACCTCAAATGGGAACGATGGAAATCTTAAAGCACATTATACGGTAAGCATTTACGAAACTTGAAAGCAATGAGAAAAAACGTCGCTCGGCATCGGAGACCGACATGTCACCCCAGGCAGTGCGTCCCCCTCCCCTCTACCCTCCTCGCGCAGCTTACCATTACACTTAAGAAAATGGAAATTGCAACACCATGATGGCATTGGTTGTTTGTATTGATATTCAAGATATGGAACGATGCCATGTAGGTATGTAAACGATCAAAGTTTCAGATCCATTGGATTGTTGCTACAGGTCTCCCCACGTGATTGGTCGCGCTGGAATCAACTCCAGTATACGGACCCTGGTGTAGCGTAGTTGACTTGCAGTCTGTGCAGTGAAGTGTTCCCCGTCAAACATTCCGCGACGACAGAGAAGAGCACGCTATCAACAACTGTCGCCGTTTGAGAGGGCTCGGATTGTTAGGGTGTGAGAGGCTGGATTATTGCTAAGGACTGTCGCTGCACGTGTTGGCCGACAGGCATCTACGGTACAATGTGTATGGCAGCAGTGGTCAAATGAAGGTACCCACACTCGTAGACCTGGAACAGGCCCAGCGCGACAGACAACTGTGAGAGAGGATCGCCGCATTATTCGGATGGCCCGGATGGAACCCCATGCAACAGCAGCGCAAATTCGAGCAGCTGTGGCACCCCACGTTACACAACAGTTGGTAATCGCCTGCGTGCAGCTGGCTTACGAGCCCGTGTCCCTGCAGAAGGTGTTCCATCGACCCCACAACAGCTACGTGTAAGGCTGGCCTGGTGTCGAGAAAGATCGACGTGGGTCGACGAATGGCATAGGGTCGTCTTTAGTGATGAATCGCGCTTCTGTCTTGCCCGCAGTGATCGCCAGAATCGTGTGCACCGACGTACCGGGGAGAGGGGCCGCTCAGATCTTATTGTCGAGAGGCACACAGGGCCAACACCAAGCATTATGGTCTGGAGAGCTATTGGCTTTAATGTGAAATCACAATTAGTGCGTGTTGAGGGCACTGTGACTGCTCGACAGGGTACTCAATCCGGTGGTTGTCATTATGATGGCAAACATTGCTAATGGGATGTTTCAGCAGAACAATGCCCGGGTTCACACTGCACACATCTCCAGAGAAGCTCTCCACGACATCACAACCTTAGAATGGCCCGCCAGATCCGCGAACCTCAGTCCTATTGAGCATGTGTGGGACATGATGGGTCGACAACTGGCCAACCGTCCTCAGCCACCCACAACTCTGGAACAAATGACCCGTGCAGTGCAGCAAGCATGGGCACAATTCCTCAGGAAGCGATCCAGGGCCTTATTGACTCCATGCCTCGACGAATTCATCAATGTATTGCAGCTCGTGGTGGGCACATTCTGTATTGATTGTTGTCCAAACTTGCGGTCAGAGGGACCTGAAAGTGTAATCATCGAATCACAACCGAACACTCTTCCTGCATGTTTAATTGCAGCAATGTAGCACCACTCCTTCTGGGTGATGCAATTTCCATTTTCTTCGGTGTATGTCCACTAGGTACGGGAACCTGGGTGATAGGTGTGCTAGGCTTCGCTATCACATCGCCACCGCTAACCAGGAAGAGAGAGCAACCATGCGTTCCGTATCACATATACTTTCTCACTTCATACTCCTGTCTTAATTATGTACTGTAGATAACAGAGTGCTATTATTTCACTCCCGGCTACTTCTACATCGTTGTAGGAAGACACTGCAAGGTCTGCAGGTAGAGGAGTAATATAATTCTCTCTTTATACATAGATCTGCTAAAATGAAAAGTAATCTTTCAGGTTTAGTATTCTCTTCTGTTGTTTGGAATCGAATCCGTGATCATGGGTCGAACACCACCACTGATCTACCGACTAAGCTAATAAAGAAGAGAACGAAGTGTACGACCGCTTGTAACGCTGTAAAATTCTACATGTTAATTGATAATAATAATAATAATAATAATAATAATAATAATAATAATAATAATAATAGCTGCCTCTGTGGATCAGTGGTAGAGTGTCGGCCTCCGGATCCCAAGATAGCGGGTTCAAACCCGTCAGAGGTAGTCGGATTTTTGAAGGGCACAAAAAAGTCTATTCGAGAATCCATGTCCTACGATGTCGGCATGTAAAAGATCTCTGATGACACATTTGGTGTTTACCCGACAAAATTCACTAAATCTCGGCGATAAACGCCCAAGAGAGTTTCGGTTTATTCGGTCTGCCATCTAGTACGCCTAGAGTAAAACGGAACGTCGAAATTGACGAGCAGACAACCAGATGGTGTCATATTGAAATGTCTGCACAAGGTAGCTGAGGCCATACGATTATTATTATTATTATTATTATTATTATTATTATTATTATTATTATTATGATTATTATTATTACAGCCTCCGTGGCAGCGCGTCGGCCTCTCACCGGTTGATTTCGTCGTTCAAATGCCGGTCACTCCATGTGAGTTTTGTGCTGGCCAAAGCGGAGGCGGGACAGGTATTTTTCCGGTACTCCAGTTTTCCCTGTCATCTTTCATTCCAGCAACACTATCCACTATCATTTCATCTGTCAGTCATTAATCATTGCCCAAGGGGAGTACGACAGGCCTCGGCAGCCGGTAAAATTCCTATCCTCGCTGCAAGATGGAGCTTCATTCATTCCCTCCCTGACCCAGTCACTGACTGAAAAACAGGTTGTAGGTTTTCATCATCATCATCATCATCATCATCATTATTATTATTATTATTATTATTATTATTATTATTATTATTATTATTATTATTATTATTTAAATAATAATAATAATAATAATAATAATAATAATAATAATAATAATAATGGTGTATAACCTCTGGAAAGGCCTGATGGTGACCTAATGGGGATGAAATGAATGGCGAGGACGCAGTAAACACCCAGTCCCCAAGCCAGGGGAATTATGAGTAGGAGGAGGTTGATTCCGAGAATTCAATCGTGGCCATCGGACTAAAGGCAAAATCCATTTTGATACAAGGCCGGACTTTAACTTGCTAAACCTTAGACTACCATCTCCACTAATCACTCAGGTGTTGATTATTGACAGTAGCAGAGGCCAGGGCAGTAGCTTGTGAAGCAGCCTTGACAACACAGCAGGCGTTTGTGTTAACTATTGGCTGCAGCTCAAACGCTTGAGGCTTGACGATCATTAAACCAACTATCGAAAAGGAGTGACCTAGGTCTAGTAGCAACCCACGTTCTGATCCCAGGGTACGCCACTGTTCGGAGCACTAATTACAAATCGATATCACTCTCCCATCAGGCCAAATTCAGGCATCACAGTATTGTAGTCGAACATGAATGCCAGCAAGACACTCTCAGTTGTGGATAAGAAAGAAAGGATCTTCCTTAGAAAGTTTCTTGTACCCAAACCAAAAGATGAATTTACCTTCCGCTAAAGACCGAATTAAGAACAATGCCAAAGAATTGTTGCTGTTTTACGCCTCAAAGAAACCTACAATCTTTATTCTGTTTCAGAGAAAGGCTGACCTTAAGGAAACAAATTCCTTTGCTCTTGTGGTTTTGTGGCTGTGGGCAGAAATGTGACTGGCAGACGACACTGTGTGGGAGAAGCAGTAGTGAATGTAATCGTGTCTACTGGATGTCAGGCTGACGGAGCGTAACTCCAATTTAAGAATGCTCTTCAAAACTAGCACCCGAACTAGTTTGTAGGAAACTTGATATCGTGATCATAGTAAGGGGCTTCCGATTTCCCATATGCATTCGCCAATATTCAAACTGAGATCACTGTTGTAGAAATTCAGTGGTTAAAAAAGTAAAATGGCGTATGGCTTTTAGTGCCGGGAGTGTCGGAGGACAAGTTCGGCTCGACGAAGACGACACATACACCCAGCCCCCACGCCAGCGAATTTAACCAATTATTGTTAAAATTACCGACCCTGCCAGGAATCGAACCCGGGACCCCTATCACCAAGGCCAGCACGCTAACCATTTAGCCATGGAGCCGGACAATTCAGTGGTGATGCCGCGCGACTATCGCGTCTACACGTGAAAAACATACAGATGGTCGCCCCTGGAAGAAGGAAAAAAGAGAGATCCTCTGCAGGTGGTGATGTTCAGCAATACAGGGAATTGAATTGTCGTCCTAGACCAGTTCTATTCAAACGGCAGCTCGCGAGCCGCATGAACCTTACGACCAGCCCCTGAACAAATTGCTTCATTATATATGAGTTAATTATTTCATTATGTAATCGCTTAAGAAACAATACACCGGGCGAGTTGGCCGTGTGGTTAGGGGCGAGCAGCGCTGAGCTGGCATTCGAGAGACAGTGGGTTTGAAACCCACTTTCGGCAGCCCTGAAGATGGTTTTTCGTGATTTCCCATTTTCACACCAGGCAAATGCTGGGGCTGTACTTTAATTAAGGCTACGGTCACTTCCTTCCCATTCCTAGGCCTTCCTGTCCCATCGTCGCCATAAGACGTACCTGTGTCGGTGCGACGTAAAGCCAATAGCAAAAAAAAAAAAGAAACAATACCGCTTAATTCACAATGTTCTTCCTATTCATAAGACTGGTCACGCCTCCCAGCGCATATGGATATGCACTCCATCAGGACAATTTTCGTTCTAAAAACATTAAGCTCTTTACGCTTTCTCAATCGTGAAATTACCAGTGTTTCGCCCCAGTGTAGCAGGAGAAAACTAGAAGCTCTAGTGTTTCACGATTTGAAAACAACCTAAATTGAATTATGGTTTCCTTCTAAGAACCTTATTTTTGATATAATTTTCGTTCTGTTCATTTTCCTATACTTACGTATAACCTCCCTAATACCAAGACTAAGAACGTACATGGATTACCAAGCAGGGCACAAATGTCTCAAAACAGTGTATTGTGTATTTTTCCATATTTTATTTAAAAAATAAAACATGTTCAACTTAATAAAGAAAAAAGATCATGCTTATGATGTGAAATACTTCCACAGTCATCATGAGACCTAAGTTACCCTAAACACCGGGCGAGTTGGCCGTGCATTTAGGATCGCGCAGTTGTGAGCTTGCATCCGGAAGATAGTGGGTTCAAACCCCATTGTCGGCAGCCCTGAAGATGGTTTTCCGTGGCTTCCAATTTTCACACCAGGCAAATGCTGGGGCTGTACCTTAATTGAGGCCATGGCCGCTTTCTTCCCATAGTACATATAGGACATATATCACACCCCCGAATTATATGTAGAAGTTAGAGATATTATTGTCAGTAATCGATTTATTATTGTTGTTATTATTATTATTATTATTATTATTATTATTATTATTATTATTATTATTATTATTATCAGTATTTCATTTGTATATTTTGCCATTTATATTTGTAAGCTGGAAGATATCCACATATGTAGGTATGAGTAATTTGTTTTGCACGAGTGGGAAAACATTGCTTTAATAACTCTGGTAATTTGGATGAGTCATGTGGCTACCCCAGTGTTTGTTGTGTTGCACTTGTGTCGGGAAATTCCACGAGTCATGTATATATCCCAGCCTGATGAGATGAGCTTGTTGTTGTATTAGGGAAGTCCGTTGACTCATGTTATAAACCCCAGAGTTTGTTTATCTCTTGGGAGCAAGGAGAAGTTCATTTCTTGACAAGAGGTTCACTCATGATTGGCTGGCAAGCACCAATCCAGACGTATCATCTGAGAGGAGGGGGATGTTGATGTCTATAAAGGTTGATCATACGGCGGCAACCAGAGACATTGTAAAAGAACGAGAAGGAAAACTACTACAACTACAACCAGTGACACTGTATGAAGGAACGACAACTGACACACTGTACAGGAAGGAAGTGGTGCTGATACACGGTACTCGAGTGTCACGGCTGCAATGGACTGGATTTCAAACGTTCGTGGAGCGTAGTCTTGTTATGTTCGTGGAAAGTAGCTGATCAACAAATTGTGGAAGGCGTACGAATTAAGTGGTGTTGTACTTGTGGAGGTCTAGCATTATATGTTGGTGAAAGATATCTCAGACTTTCCATTAATTATGTTGAGGATCGACAAGCGTGTGTTACTAAAATGTATATATCTTTACAAGTGTTAAAATATGTGAACACAGTATTACAAGGTACAGTATCTGTGTGATGTGATAACTGCTGATTATGAGAATCGGTAAGTTGAATTGATATAGAGACAGTGAAGGGCATTTATCTTCATACATGTACATTGTTCATCGGACTATCTACAAATGGTAGTTAGTTCTCGCTTTCGTTTTCTCACTGTTTTCATTGTTGTTGTTGTTGTTGTTGTAAATATGGAGTCTTCCAGCATTATTTTATGTGTGTATTATATGTATAATTTTGTGTGTTGATGAGGTGCTCATGCACGGATTTTGTTAAGAATATAGTTAGCTATTTTAGAATCAGTGGAGTTATTGATGAACCTAGGTGCAGTTCCTACCTATTTAGTCGTTTTCAGGAGGTTAGGTAAGGCCTACAGCAGATGTACCAGCACGCAGCATTATGTACACACCCTGGGATATAAATTTTATCATGCTCTATCAAAATTCGAGGGATCCATTCTGATGAACTCTGGCGCGCATACTACGGACAGTTCGGTTAATTATTTTTATTAAAGTAATTCATTTAAAGTATTCTATGAAGTTTTTGAGTAATGTTATTTATTTACATATATTAATATTCATGATTTTATTTATTGGTAGTCATCAAATAGTTACAAAATATACCCTGAAAATGTTTTGAACTCTTTTTCAGATTTAGCGCCTGAATGTCCCTTATAAGAAAGCACAAGAACTGAATAACAAGTCTTCAGTCACATGCAAATTTAACAACGCTGCCTCGTAAAATCCCTGCGAAATCGCCCGGGAAGCGATCTATTTGGCAAGCTGATAAAATGACAACGGGCCGAATATTGAATATTTTTTCAAATAATTTATCAGAATGACAAACTCTGTAACGCTCATATCCCCGGTTCATGTTGTTTCAGACCATTCTGTGTATGGGGGGCTGTTCGGCCTTACTCGAGCACAATATTCAGCTGCAGACAAAACAAGACCTAACGCATAACACCCCGGATGCACCCCAAGTAGTACCATGAAGCATCCGCAGGATATTATTCCGGCTTCTAATTTTGGCAGGGTTTTTTTTCAAAATTTTTCTTGAAAGATAATGACAGCCAGATTATCTTCTGTAGATCTCCTGGCAAAATACGTAGGTCGAGTCATAAGTCATGGCAATTATTTTTTTCTCGCGAACAGAAGACAACACGGAAAATCTAAGATATGCATTTGGAAACGCACGGTGTGTAGTTGCGTATGATGCCACTAGATGGTGTATGTAAACAACAGTGTGGGTCTAATCATGTCCCCAAGTTCAGTGTGTGAGTGAGAGCGTCAGAAAATAGAAGTCAAAAAGCAGGAGCAATGATCGGATATGAAAATAGCAGTTCTGCGCGGCAGAAATGCACGCCAATGCCACGCAGAGCTGCGGGAAGCATTAGGTGTGCATGCCATGCCCTCTAAAACAGTGGCGAGGTGAGTGGACACGCTCAAACGGGGAAGAGTATCAACTGCCGATTTGCCTCGCCCAGGCCGTCCACTGTCCATGGACAAAGATGTACGAATAATGGTGATCGATCAGTGTTTACATGAGGACAGGCGCTGGACTCTAGCGGAATTGCACGAACATACATACATATACATACATGTACCATAATAAAACAATGTTTACCAAAGGCCTGTGTTCTGTCACTTTACTACGAGAATTTCCTGAAGTCAGAATTTGTCTTCAGGTACTATGCATATTTCCAAATGCATATCTTAGATTTTCCGTGTTGTCTCCTGTTCGCGAGAAAAAATAGTTGCCATGACTTATGACTCGACCCTCGTACAATACAGCAGTGACCAAGATAGAGCTGAGAAGAATAGAAAAGAAAATGCAGAATAATAGGGGAGATGATCAGTTTGTCTTTAGAAAGCGAAGAGGAACCAGAGATGCAATTGGATGCCTAAGGATGATTGCGGAAGTGATGTCAAAAGTGAATAGGGATATGTATACAGGGTCTTTCTTATAAACCCAGACCGGTCAGCGACGTTTCTACTCTGCGAGACCTAAGCAGCTGTACGGGAGGCGCACGCGTAGTTCTCGACCTTGCAAGGAGCGCGCACGTGTTCAACCTAGCAACAGTAGCTAGTCTGAATCTCAGCTGTTAACATGGTGAGACAGTTATCACTGCAGCACCGTATTTCCGTATGTAAAAGTCATTTTAAGTACGAGTCGACTCGACAGATAGTCGATGCATTTGTTAAGCAATTTCCTTGAGGAGCACAGATTCGCGTGATTTTAAATAAATGTGAAACTACTGGTTCAATGCTCAATAAAAAAAACATTCGCGAACAAGATCAGTTTTAACAGAGGAAGAGCTAGATGATACTGGAGCGAATCTTGAACAGTCGCCGAATAAATCTTCTTCTTCTTCTTCTTCTTAATCTGCTTACCCTCCAGGGTCGGTTTTTCCCTCGGACTCAGCGAGAGGTCCCACCTCTACCGCCTCAAGGGCAGTGTCCTGGCGCTTCCGACTTTGGGTCGGGGATACAACTGGGGAAGATGACCAGTACCTTGCCCAGGCAGCCTCGCCTGCTATGCTGAACAGGAGCCATGAAGGGGATGGGAAGTTTGGAAGGTATAGACAAGGAAGAGGGAAGGAAGCGGCCGTGGCCTTAAGTTAGGTACCATCCCGGCATTTTCCTGGAGGAGAAGTGGGAAACCACGGAAAACCATTTCCAGGATGGCTGAGCTGGGAATCGAACCCACCTCTACTCAGTTGACCTCCCGAGGCTGAGTGGACCCCGTTCCAGCCCTCGCACCACTGTTCAAATTTAGTGGCTGAGCCGGGAATCGGACCCAGGCCTCCGCGGCTGGCAGCTAATCACACAAACCACTACACCACAGAGGCGGACACCGAATAAATCACTCACAAAATTAGCACAACAAGTAGAGATTTCGGTTTCTTCTGTACATAGAACTACAAAGCTGCCACACATCAAACCGTACAGGTTTATACTGGCCCAGTGTTTAAAACCTGCTGATCCAGGCACAAGAGTGAGATATTGTGAGAGGTATCTTGCATCATTGAATGATCGTTTATTTGACCCACAGCTTGTATACTTTTCTGATGAGGCCTGGTTTCATCGTAATTGCGGTAAAAATGAAATGGTGTCCGAGGACAAGTTCGGCTCGCCAGATGCAGGTCTTCTGATGTGGCTCCCGTAGGCGACCTGCGCGTCGTGATGATGATAATGATGATGAGGAGGACGACACATACACCCAGCCCCCGTGCCAGCAAAATTAACCAATTAAGGTTGAAATTCCAGACCCTGCCTGGAATCGAACCCGAGACCCCTGTGACTAAAGGCCTGCACGCTAACCATCTAGCCATGGAGCTTATGGTGGTGTAAAGAGTCATAATTGTCGCTACTGCTGTGCAGAAAATCCTAATGGTGTTTATGAAGGCCGTCATTATGAAGGATGACATTTCCAGTACCTTTTGTAAGATAAGATTTCATGTAAGATTGTATACGCGCTTAAAGCACGGCGGCCGCGCACGACGTAAGCTGGGCTGAGGCAGCTCCTGTAGCGCAGAGTACAAACACCGTGCGCTCGGTCTGGGTTTATAAGACACCCCCTGTATGTGTTTCACTGATTGGGAAAAGGCGTTTGACGGAGTGAACTGGTGTATTCTGATGAAGATTCTGAAAGATATTAATATAGACTGGAAAAACAGAAGACTGATAAAAGAGTTGTATAAGAATCAGAAACTGATGGTTAGAGTAGAAGAGGTGGGTATCTGAAGAGGAGTGAAACAGGGATGTTGTAAGTCACCGGCTTTGTTCGATATACGAGTATAAGCCGGAAAACTGCTCCAGAAGGCCCTGGAAACAGCAAAGTTCGTTGTAGTGGGTAGAGAACCAATACAGACCAGAAAATACGCGGATACTGTGGCGATGTTAACGGAATCAGGAAAAGATCTACAAGTCATATTGGAAAATATTGAGAGAGTGGACAAAGAACAGAACACAGTTTAATAGAAATTCTTCTCTTGGCGGTCCGTGCAGTGAGACGTGCCCCAACGGTCGGTGTTATGACCCCTTCTTTCTTCTATTTACATTAATGATTTACATTAATGATTGGGATGACTAAGGCTACGAGAATAGGATAAGAAGAGATTGCTGTTAATATAACACTAGAGGGGAAAAAAATAGGAACACCGAGCTCGATAGCTGCAGTCGCTTAAGTGCGGCCAGTATCCAGTATTCGGGAGATAGTAGGTTCGAACCCCACTGCCGGCAGCCCTGAAAATGGTTTTCCGTGGTTTCCCATTTTCACACCAGGCATATGCTGGGGCTGTACCGTAATTAAGGCCACGGCCGCTTCCTTCCCACTCCTAGCTCTTTCCTGTCCCATCGTCGCCGTAAGACCTATCTGTGTCGGTGCGACGTAAAACAACTAGCAAAAAAAAAATAGGAACAAGTGATTTAGATACTTGGGGAGTTTTTTAACATGGAATGGAAGCTGTGCAGAAGATGTAAGAAGCAGAATATATATGGGAAAATAAGCTTTCTGAAAGGTGAGAGGGATTTTGACGTCTAAGGCAATCGCTACTGATTCAAGAAAGAGGTTCGCGAAGGGCTTTTTGTGGAATGGAATTTCATACGGAGCTGAAGCATAGACATTAAGAAAGAAATATACAAAATTTTTGGAAAGTTATGAAATATGGTTCTGGAGAAGAGTACAAAAGTGAAGAAATGATGACGTGCTAAGAAGAGTAGGAGAGAAGAGACACCTGATGAAAGCGATAAGGAAGAGGAATATATCCTGGTTTGGTCACATACTACGTAGAAATTGTTGCAACAGAGGGTGATGGAGGGAAATATAGATGGAAGGAGAGGAAGAGGAAGGAGGTTTGAAATTTTAACAGATGTTAAACAAGGGAGAAGCCATGAACATCTGAAACAAGTTGCTCAGGAAAGAGAATCATGGAGGATGTCCAGTTGATACCTGTCTCAAGAAAGATTCACAGAGGAAGAAGATGTGCCTGATGTAAGAAATACGTTGTTAACCCATGTTACTAAAACACTCGCGAAAACTACCTTACGGTTATGTAAAATTTAGTACCAAAACGGGTTACACAGTGATAGTCTATTAGTGGAAAAATTGATTCATACCAAAAATCATCTTGAAATGGCTCACGTGTGTTAAGAACAGTGGCCGTCACCTGTGTCGTCATAGGTGGAAGCATTACCTCTCCATATGTAAACATATGCAGCACGGCAACTCCCCTTCTGCATAGCTGCGTGTGTGCACAGTGTTAGAAAGAGCCTCCCTAATTTGGAAGTTGACTTTTTTTTTTCTTGGTCCGCCATGGCCTCACAGGGCGGTGCTAGTCCGTCCAAACAGGTTTGCCTAGCTACCCACACACGAGTGGCGTTGTGGACTTGGCTGGCAAGGCGACACTAGTGCGCCAATGATTTCCTTAGGCTTGCGCACCTGCACGCAAAGTACACTCGCTGGTCGCTCCAACTATCATTCTATGCAAAATTGCACCTTGAGTCAATAAGCAGACGAACAGAACACAGTTTAATAGAAATTATTTTCCTTCTCCTCCTTCCTGGCGGTCCATGCACTGTGACGTGCCCCAAGGGTCGGTGTTATGACCCCTTCTTTCTTCTATTTACATTAATGATGTCTCCCACAACCTAACGCACTGCAAGTACCATATATACACTGATGATGTACAAAATTACCTCCACACATCTCCAGATCAAATATTTTCGGCCATAGAAGAAAAATCAGGATCTAACATTGTTTTCTTCCTAGTCTATCGATCCGAGATTCCATCTTTAATGTTATGTAATACTAACATACCAATCATGTCATCAGGCGTAACGTTTGGTGATGACATGTCATGGACAACGCATATTACGAACATCGCCCAGAAAACATTCTCCGCATTGGACATGCCGCGCGGGTATAAGTATTTATTTCCTGAAAAACTAAATCAAAATGCTGGTAGAAGATCTAGATTTCCCTCATTTCTACTATTGTGATGCGAATTATAGAGACGCTGGGCGCAAGTTATTGAGCAGGTTGCAACGTGGTCAAAATGCTCGTACGAGGTACGTCCGTAATCCACGGTACTATGACCATGTAACCCCTTCGTACGACTACCTACCTTGGCCCCGACTAGAAATTCGTCGCATACCCTATGCCATCTCCATAAAGTCCTTTATTTTTCACATCCACTTTACCTTTTTTTTGTTTTAAATGCTATTTGTTCGGGGCCCCTACTGGCACTATACTGAATGAACCTGCGTGTAATTGGAATGACGGTAGCGTGGGATGTTGTGTGTAAGGAAAGGAAGATTAAGGACGTCATAAACACCCTGTCCCCAGGCCAGGGATATTAATCATTACAATTAAAAAAGCCCTGACCCTGCCGGGAATCGAAGCCGGGGGCGCCGTGTGACAGACGGACGCGTTACCCCCTACACTGCGGGGCCGTACGCCATTTTGCCTTACTTAATTCATATTTCAACTACCTCTCATCCTACCACATTCTTAACACTAGATCTACTAATAATTCCACCTTTCGCCATAGAAATTTACGATGATTCATCTGTTCTAGCCTGCCGTGAGTGGAACATTCTTCTTCAGCGATCACCCTTTCAACGACCTCGTCCTCTGTTAAAATGTGATAATATGGATCATCTTCATCTGCTTCTAGTCACAACTCAGTATCTTCCAGTGTTGTTGAATTTTCATCACCTTATTGGAGGGTGTTGTGAAATCCCTCTCTTTCCAATCCAGACGTATCCTGTTCAACCTCTTCATTTATTAAAAGTTACCAAGGCGGTAAAAGCGTGCTCGATTCGCCCGGAAGGACGTGGGTTCGAATCCCCGTCAGGAAGTCGTAAAATTTAAGACATGAGATTTCCACTTCCGGAGGTGCGTATGGCCCTGAGGTTCACTCAACCTACACCAAGAATGAGTACCAGGTTAATTCCTGGGGGCAAAGGCCGGCCGGGCGTAGAGGTAACCACTCTACCCCATCAAGTACCGAGGTTAAGGATAGTGGAAGCCTTTAACTTCTACCCCTCGAGGGGCCTTCATGGCCTGTACGGAGAAGACTTTACTTTGCTTTGCTTTTTTAACGACTACGGTTTTTCTAAGTATTTTTGTCCATATTATACGAAGAACGTTGACTGGAATTCGAATTATAGCCACCTTGGTAAGAAACCAATAACTCTTATCACTCGGCTAACAGGCGCCTGAATAATTACAAAATAAGTACAATTGAAACAAATTCCCACAGATGGTAATGTGAAAAGTGAGCATTTCTGTTACTCCAACATATAAACGCCTAAATAAAAATTCGGAATACCAAGTACAGAATATTACATCGACTGTTTAGCTCATGGTTCTGATGACCAACCTTGTATAAGAATATCAGGAACTTCGAATAAATTAACAGCGTTCATATTATCATTTCTATATTACTGCACCTACGTCGACTTGACTTTTTCTTTGCTAGTGGCTTTACGTCGCACCGACACAGATAGGCCTTATGGCGACGATGTGTTGGGGAAGGCCTGGGAGTTGGAAGGAAGCGGCCGTGGCCTTAATTGAGGTGCAGCCCCAGCATTTGCCTGGTGTGAAAATGGGAAACCACGGAAAACCATCTTCAGTGCTGCCGACAGTGCGATTCGAACCTACTATCTCCCGGATGCAAGCTCACAGCCGCGCGCTCCTAACCGCACGGCCAACTCGCCCGGTCCACTTGATTTTAATCAAAACAGCACACTGGAAAACTTTTATAGCTTCTTTGTTCTAATATCATGTTCCAGTCGTATATATATACTAGCTGTTACCTGCGGCTTTGCTCGCGTGGATTTCGTACTTTGATAAAAGTAATCATTCCTCGCTACTGCACTGACAGATTTTCTGAAACTTCCTAAGGCACAAAAACTTACCGGAAAAGTGAGGTTCATTTACCCCAGTAACTTTTTGAAAACCCCGTGTGGCACTGGATCTTGTGACATGGAATTGTCCATGTGAGAAACAATACATTCTTTTAGGAAATTCCAAATAACAATTTCCATGTCTGTAACATCAGTTTTATAAGTTTCCCCATCAAAAATAATTCAACCCAGTCTTCATTTTCTTCACAACCCTCCCCCATTTCGTAAGTGGATCTTCCGAAAAAAAAAAAAAAGAATATGCGTGTGTCTTTATTTTCAAAGGAGATTCCAGTGCCAGTTTTCACGTCTATAGCATCTTCATTTTTTGAGATATACGTATCCTCATAAAAAGAATTCAACTTTTTCACTTCTTTTCAAGCACCCCCTTAAGTGGATTTTCCTAGAACAAAAGAATACATCTTTCGTTTTTTAACGGAGATTCCAAGTACCAATTTTCACGCCTGTGACCTTCAATTTTGAGATAGGCTACAATTACCCTCACTTTTTCACATCGAATACGCAGCTATATTCTTCAAACTGGGTAGACCTATCAAAGTTGGTCTTATGACATGAAAGTACAGTACATCTCCATCGCCGCATATTGGGTTGCTATTTCCAAATAACAGGCACGGTTATGATCCTCCTAGCAAGAAATGTACTTTATAAAGCTTGGTGGCGTGTTCCCATCCTCCTATGTACAGCATTTCTCACCGGACTATCATGATATAGCGTAAACTGCCCGGCTCCATGGCTTAAATGATTAGCCATTTGATCACAGGGATCCCGGGTTCGATACCCGGCAAGGTCGGGAATTTTAACCATCATTGGTTAATTTCGCGGGCACTGGAGCTGGGTGTATGTGTTGTCGTCATCATCATTTCATCCTCATCACGACACGCAGGTCGCCTACGGAAGCCAAATCATAAGACCTGCACCTGGCGAGCTAAATGTGTCTTCGGACACTCCCGGCACTAAACGCCATACGCCATTTCATTTCATTTAGCGTAAACTGCTGTCGCCTAGCGACAGTCTGTCGATCAAGTCGATCCGATCTTGGTGCGGGTTGGCAATTAAATTAATTACATAAAATTACTCATTACAAAAATACTACCCATCGGATTTCGTTCAAATGAATTCCTAAACCCTCCCAAGAGTAATAAGAAAACATTGTGACATTTCGGTCTAGTAGGTTTTGAGTCCATTTGTGACATACAAACAAACATTCATTTATATGTATATACTAGAAAATATAACTCCGTTGAGGAGTAGAGCAATTAGGTACGGTTTTTTTTTTATTTCTTTATTTTTTGCTAGTGGCTTAACGTCGCACCGACACAGATAGGTCTTATGACGACGATGGGACAAAAATGGCTAGGAGTGGGAAGGAAGCGGACAGCCCCAGCATTTGCCTGGTGTGAAAATGGGAAACCAAAGAAAGTTAGGTACGTAGATCTATATATATATATAAGCAAGTCGGTCTGGAGCGATGTATATATAAATATTTAAAAATGAAAAAAGACGTGAATTAATGAGGCACTTCCAGAAATCTCAGCAATTTGAAACTTGGTACGGGAGAAGCTAATGACCCCAAGATCCCTAGAAAAATCGAAAATTCTCAAAATTCCCTCAAGGGGGCACGCTGGGGAGCCTCAAATTTTGGGCTCAGCATAAGAACGCAGTCGTATAATTTATCCAAAACGACAACCTATAGGTTTCGTGGGTTTAAAAATTTTCGGGAATTTCCTATTTTTTATCCCCCGTCCCCCCAAATCAAGATGGCGGCACAACCTGCCAGACGAGGTAGAAAATTGAAATTTGGTGAAATTATAGCTGTTGATCCCTAACCGATGGAAAAATTCCAAGGTGCTCAAATTTTTAACTTTTTACCCCCAAAGATATCGAAATATGGAGGCAATTGCAATGACTGTTTGTTGGCTAAACGGTGGTGTCGTATCACAAAACGGATGGCACACTCTCCCTTAAATTCGGAGTGATCTACAACTTTGGTTCTATGACATTTTGTCGTATCTCTCTCTCTCTTATACGTTAGTTTTGGCCGTATTTCAGGATTGTTCGTAAATTTGGTGATTTTTACAAGTATATTTCATTCTTTGACACACTTACATGAATGATAGGATCATCAAGTTGGGTTCGCACATTGGCAGGATCAAGGGTCATATGTGAACCAAATTTCGTGATTCTAGCTTATACATAAGTAGTCAAAAAGTAATGTAAAACGTTACAAATGTACTCAAATTTTACCCTATTCAAATTTTGAACTCAATTTACCCACTACATAGGGGAGATACCAGGAAATGGCTTAGAAACAAACATGTAGAACGATGTAGAACGATAATTGAGGCGTCTGATGGCGCAAACTGTTTGTTAATATCATGCACCGTTTAGGAGTTATGAATCTCGAAGTGGAAGTCTGCACTTTTCAACGTGCTCATGCTTATCCGTCATCTATAGCCTATATATAAAAGCAAGTCGGTCTGGAGCGATGTATATATAAATATTTAAAAATGAAAAAAGACGTGAATTAAAGAGGCACTTCCAGAAATCTCAGAAATTTGAAACTTGGTACGGGAGAAGCGGATGACTCCAGGATCCCTAGAAAAATCGAAAATTCTCAAAAATTCCCTCAAGGGGGCACGCTGGGGGGCCTCAAATTTTGGGCTCAGCATAAGAACGCAGTCGTATAATTTATCCAAAACGACAACCTATAGGTTTCGTGGGCTTAAAAAGTGTCGAGAATTTCTTAATTTTTATCTCCCCCCCAAATCAAGATGGTGGCACAACCTGCCGGACGAGGTAGAAAAATGAAATTTGGTGTAATTATAGCTTGTGGTCCCTAACCGACGGAAAAATTCCAAGATGTTCAAATTTTTCACTTTTTACCCCCATAGATATCGAAATATGGAGGCAATTTTAATGACTGTGCAGACATTCCTTTCGAGCTACTTGTTGGCTAAATGGTAAGTGGTATCACAAAAGGGATGGCACAATCTCCCTTCAATTCGGAGTGATCTACAACTTTAGTCCTATGACATTTTGTCGCATCTCTCTCCGTTATACGTTAGATTTTGCCGTATTTCTGGATTGTTCGTAAATTTGGTGATTTTTACAAGTATATTTCATTGTTTGACACACTTATAGGAAAGATAGGATCATCAAATTCTGCACGAATATTGGCCCACCCAGTAGCCATATGTGTGCCAAATTCTATGTCTTAAGCTGTCACATAAGTGTCTGAAAAGTAATTCAATACGAGATAAGGTTACACCAGTTTTACCCTATTCAACTTTTCTAAAACAATCTTACCTTTAAACAGAAGAAATACTTGGACATATCATAAGACCAGCCATTTAGATCGCTAAATGTGGCCAGAGGCGTCTAATCGTAAAATCCGTTTTTCGATATGATGTACCGTTTAGTAGCAGTTATTCTGTAAATGAATTTAAACATCCATATAAATATTATAACAGTTCCTCAACTGTAATCCATCTGAAAGTAGGAACTGCGGTCTGCCATTGTAATGAAGCCTCCCCAAATCGATTTTGGCTGTGCACTAGGCACTGGGGCGTGCCGTTAAATGAAAATTACCAACTTCTTTGTGAATTACAGTAGACAAGTGGACTTGCCGTTATCATCGCAATTCCACAAATCGCACTTACATTGAAAACAACGTCTGTGGATTTCACAATGTTGTTTATCGGATAAAGCCAAGACACATGCAATTTAAAAAATCTTACTCACTTCAAGTGCAGTAATTTACTTCGATATCCGTATACAATGTAGAGTACCGTAGCGAAGCACGGGTACATTTGCTAGTTATAGATATAGCATATAATAATTTTAACGTAATAGTTCTATTAGTCTGCACGTTTTTTGTTTGTTTTTTCTTTCGAGAGTCAATATTAATATTCATTTCAGGAGTCGGACATATGGAGGGACTGAGGATAACTACTGTGCTGACCTCTTTGGGGCCATGTTTCCTCGATAGCATGTTGAGAGGTTCCATTTCTTATAATAAAATTTCTAATACACTTTTCAGGCCATTCCTTTTTCTGTTCAACTTCTAAATTACTCACAAATACTTGTATTAAATTTTTATTCATCATATTTCCGGACAGGTTATTCTTTATTTGTGCTTTTAGTGCACGTTTTTCAATTATACTGTACCGGGCGGTACACCTCCATGCCGCTCATTCAAATATTGCGCCAATTTAAACTCCTCTGCAGGAGAAGTTTGGAACCTTGAAAACTGAACTGATTCTACTATTTCTTAAAAGATGTCACTACTGTAAATTTGGTAATCTTGTAGTGTTCTGAACTGTGTCTATTTTGATTTGGGTTTGTTTATTCCGTATCAAGAAGTGTGGACATTCTCTTCTAGATGTCTCTACAGAGAAAAAACTAGGATTACGCACTCTGTTGCAAAGGAATGAACCTTCTTGAAGAAGTTTTGTGTTAATAAGTTTTTGACCTTACTAAATTTTGTTCTGTGTTTTGTGGGTTGGCAACATTAATAATTTCTACCCGCTTGTTTTGAATTTAGCCAATCCCGAATTTCTCTAATTAATTTTTGACCAATAACGTATGTCTTCTCCGATATGGAGATGTTGCTTTAAGCTATCCAATAAAGTTGAGGGGGGTGTGGGTACTCATTCTTGAAAGGTCTCGAATGTTCCACGAGGGTATATAAACTGCTGATTTTCTTGTCTCGGGGCCACTTCATCGACATCTTGCTTAGTGTGTGATTATGTAGCAGGGGGCGGGAAGCGCCTCTTTCTTCGGGCAGCAGTTCATCCACAAGGTAATGGCCGCTTAATAACTTTATTTCTTGCTAGCTCAGCAGTTTAACCCTCGGGGCAGGTTCAAAACATTTCTCATGTAACCTATCTCTAAAATGTAATAGACATTTGGTAAAATTCCGTCTCTTTAACTATAAATTGGGATAGAGAGTGCCTAACCCTCTCGAGCTCCCACTCATATTGCTTTGAGGTGACTACGTTTTCATAACCGTTTTTCTTCTCTTCGTAATGTAATCAAGTTTTCTTATCGCGTCACCTCCTTAGTATGGGATTAGCCCTTGCGTAAGCGGCCTAGTGCCAAGTAGGTTTCAAAAGTGTATTAGGAGTGCAAGCTTCGCCTCCATTCTATTTTGTATTATGGGCCAGTAACTTAACCTGATGTTTTATTTTCCTCATGTAAAGGCCCTGTAGGTTGGGTATCAAATACCCCTGTTTCTTGGTGTGCCTTAAGGGCAGATAGAAATGAAGTTTGTTGTAGCCTTTGATAGGCTTGTCAAATTGAGAGCGGGTCTGCTCTTTTTCTTAACACGGTAATTAGGAGCAAGTGCTCCTCGTACTTAGGGGTTTTATGCCCTTCACCAATGGTAGTTGTGAGCTGAGAGCTCAGGAATTATACTTGGGGCTTGAAGCCCAGATTTTGGTAATAACCCCCGAAATCTTGTAATTTCTTTGTACCTGATTTTGGCTTGTTGCTGACTTATTTGTTGAGTTTTGAAAGTCTATATGAAAGTTGTTAAACCTTGTCGTTTGTGGAAAATATAACCTTTGTCAAAGTTTTAAATTAACTTTAATTCTGTAGTTGAGACCTATTCCAGCCAGCACCTTCTTTCACCTCTGCAAATCCACAAAATATCGTAACATATACTATCATAATTTTTGTAAACTGCATGTATCGAAAATTAAAATAAAAATAATCAATACCATCTCCCGGCTCTATGATTTCCGAAATTTTGGAAGGTGTGTATTATCTTATCTTAAATCCCCCGTTAACACTATGGTTGTGAGCTTTTCAGTAACCCATCAGTGTAAGTACATTTAGCCTTCTTTATTTGTTTGAATGTTAAAAAATACTGCAGTTAAGAACAGTGATGATGAATTTTATTTAGCGAATATCATAGGGATATACAAAATTATCCATACATAGATTTTATTACCATCCATTTATACCAACATTTTACAATTGAAACTCTTCACATCAACTGAACATGCGTCATTTTGTCGATTCACCGCACGTTTCTTCTTTTTTATCAGATAGTGAGTAGAACTTCTCCACCATGCCTCCTTGACCTAACACAGGAAGCTTTCGAAGAGGTGATGGCTCCTCCCCGCCATCACCCGTGGCGACCATCCAGTAAGTCGATGCGCTTTGTCGCCCCCGGAATCCTTTCGGACGCGCACCTCATCCCGCGTATTTGTTAATATCTCCGAAGTTTCAGTCGTTTCCGACACTCGGGACTGAATCCCCAAACAGAGAAAACCCCTGTTCTGAGGAGCAGTACCTCGTGTCGAGCTCGACTGTCACCCCGACGATGTTAACAAGTACAGTGGGGTAGTACCAACTGCGATCGCAGCAGGCTTCCCCGTAGTGATGGCCCCTCCCCGCCATCACCCGTGGCAACCATCCAGAGAGTCAGCACGCTTGATCGCCCCCGGAATCCTTACGGACGCGTGCTGGGTGAACGGGGAATAGCGACAACTTTTCTTATCCTTCTTATATGAACTGAATGCGGACTGCACAGTAAGCGACCTGTTCGACAATAGTATGTTTCTGTCGTGTCTTATTGTTGACTGTGCACGGAATGTGTTGCGATTATGGAGCAGAATGAAGGCTTCTCCCAATTCCATTATTTCCTACCAGAACTTAAAATTATAGGTATTACACTAAGGAATATGGTCGTAAGAAAACAGAACTCAGTTTCTCTCGTATATTGTATTGTTTCATTCCGGAGGATTGTTGAATTGGGCTGTGAAACTTCTGCCCTCGCATTCTGTTCTGGACACTTTTTCCTTTAAGGATATCAAATACTGTAGTAATGTTTCTACCTCAGTCCTGGAGATGGTGCATCACGCTCAATGATCAGTGATTACTATGTGTCGCATGTATGAGAAGCTGCCACTTTCTCATATATTAATACGTTTTTGTGACAATAATGAGATTATACGTTTCCTTAGAAACAAATCCGACATGTCAAGCTTCCAAAAACTGAACCGCAATATCATTTCCAGTTATTCAGAGAACTTATTTCGTGATATACAGGCCGTATCGAGGCTTTCATCCACCCGAGTGTCCACATGCATGACCCATAAATTCTAAATACTACCTTACATTGCTATATAAAATCTTCCCCCACGAGCTACATCTCTCATCACATACTTTCACATTTTCTGTGAAGCTTATACAAGAACATGAAAGCCCCAGGGCTCTTAACTTGGAAGCGTGGGTTGGCGACCAGGGGGCCTTTTGATATATTACACAACTCTAAATCACAAAGTTAGTGCTTTTTCTAAATCTGGAGTATACAGATTCAAATGTAACAGCTGCAGCTCCTCGTACATCAGTCAAACTGGACGCAACTTTAATATCATATACTCCGAACATATCAACGCCATTAAATACAACAGATTCTCTGTTATAGGACAACACATACGAGACTCCAAACATAATTTCACCAATATTGAAAAAGACACAAAAATACTTAAAATCATTAACAAACGCCCCCTTCTAAACACTACTGAAAATCGTTTTATTCACCTTGACCAATACTTCAACCCTAATTTCAATTTAAACGACATATCTGAAAAACCCAATATTCTTCTCGACTTCCTAATCCTTCTTCTCAAAAATACTAAATTTCTAAACACGAATTCAATTTGCCATGCTTTACACAGTTCCTACCCACGTTTTCTACCTTCAATAATCCTTCCTCCTAACCTACTCTAAACTACCCCTCCATTATTTCCCTATCCTATCCTTTCCCATTTTCTTTTAACGTCCAGTTCTTTTAATCTTCTCTTATCTACTAATCCTCCTCCTTTATTACCTTATGCTATCGTTTCTTTTCACCTCTCCTCTCGAAACAAAATATATTTTCCGAACTGAACTCTATACTATGCTAGCCGACTACCCGGCGTAGCCCGGTTGGTTTAGGATGTTTACTTTTAAGATTAGTATCACCAGTTAGTTATGTTAAAGTGAATTTTTATAGAATTCCTTTCTGGGAAATGGATTTTTACCATCTATTATATAGTTTTATTTAGATGTGTTTGATTTCAAGTTTTTAATGATTTCATTTTTGGGTAAAATTTTATCCTTGTGGAAGCTCGAATTGATTGGGAAATATTTGATCCTTTCAAAAAGATAATAAGTGATAACTTCATGTATTTATCAGTCACGGTATAGATATGTTGTACACGATTTCAACTGTCATTGAGGCTCTCACTAATCAGCCTTGAGACCCCAAACGCAGTGGATTCACCACTAATCTCGGTCATTTTATACTATACACTAAAAAAAAACCTTTCAGTGCACCGTCCCAATGGAGGCTGAACGTCGACTTAAACGATATTCAGGGAGTCGCAACAATGAATTCGACATTAATATCGGTTATTTTCTATTATTTTTAAAATTTTGACGGTTATTTTTACATTCATTTTCACCCCTTCTCAACCTCCATACCAATTGCGGTGAAGTATGACTTATCCACCCAGAGTGTCACAGTTCAACTCAGTGAACTCGTAAACATTAATATCAATCATTTTCGTTTACTTTTATATTTCACCACCTCCACGAGGAGTGCTACTGGTGTTTTACCCAATAGTACTTTTTTTCAGATAGTAAGTCATATGTGTACCAATTTTGTATGAGGGCTATGTTGAAAGAAACATACACAGAACGACGCCCGGAGTATCAATATTCGTCTCACTACTCCACACTATTTTCGATTATTTTTACATCTCAGCCCTTCCCACCCCACCCCTAGCGTGCTAGGTCTACCATAACTCCTCGCAGTTTGTCTCACGATAGTAAGTCATAAATGTACCAAGTTTGGCTGAAATCTCTCCCGTAGTCCAGAAAACTATGGATTCAACACTAATATCGGTCGTTTTTAGTTATAATTATATTTCGCCCCCTTCCCTAGGGCTTCTAGGGATGTCTTTCCCCTGCAGTATTTTTTACAGATAGTGTGAATTTATTAAATAAATTTTGTATTGTACCAAGTTTAGTTGACACCTATGCTGGAACATGCATACAAACACCCAAAATATCGGTCATTTGCACATTTTCTTTTCTTCACCCATTCTCACAACCCTGCTTACTGGGGCTCAACTTGGACTTAAACGACATCCGGAGTGTCACTATTCATTTCACCCATCCCGAAAAGTATGGTTTCGACACTATTTTCGATTAATTTTATGTCTCACTCAGCCCTTCCCCCAAGGTCACTGAACTCACTTCAATAGGGAACACTACGAAATTCTTATCTCCTAATGCTGAACATGGACTTTTAAAAATCCGGAGTGTCACTACACATCTCAGCGACGCCGAACACTATATATTCGTCACTATTTCCGATTAATTTTATATCTCATTACCCCTTGCCCCCCATCCCAAAGGGTGATGAACTTTGAATTTAAAAATTCCGGAGTGCCACTATTCATCTCAGCGACCCCGAAAACTATGGATTCGACTTATATTTTCTATTACTATAATTATTATATCTCACTCCCGCCTCGTCCCCCCCCCCCCCCCACTTAGGGTGCTGAATATGAACTTTAAAAAATCCGGAGTGTCACTATTCACCTCAGCGACCCCGAAAACTATGGATTCGATACTATTTCCAATTATATTTATATCTCACTCTCTCCTCGTCCCTCGCCCCAAAGGGTGATGAACTTGGACTTTAAAAAATTCGGAGCGTCACTATACATTTCAGCGACCCCGAAAATTGTGGATTTGGCACTATTACCGATTATTTTTATATCTCATTACGCCTCGCCCTCCACCCCAAAGGGTGATGAACTTGGACTTTCAAAAATTCCGGAGTGTCACTATTCATCTCAGCGACCCGGAAACTATGGATTCGACTTCTATTTTCTATTATTAATACGTTTGTATCTCCCTCCCCCTCGCCCCCCCCCGCCAAGGATGCTTAATATGGACTTTAAAAATCCCGAGTGTCACTATTCATCTCAGCGACCCCTTAGACTATCCCTTAAACTATGGATTCGACACTGTTTCCGATTATTTTTATATATCATTCCCCCCTCGTCCCTACCGGCCCAAAGGGTGATGAACTTGGACTTCAACAAATTCCGGAGTATCACTATTCATCTCAGCCACCCTCAAAATGATGAATTCGGCTCTATTTTCTATTATTATTCTTCTTTTTATTATTTTTATTATTATTATTATTATTATTATTATTATTATTATTATTATTATTAATATTTTTTTTGCTAGTTGCTTTACGTCGCACCGACACAGATAGGTCTTATGGCGACGATGGGACAGGGAGGGGCTAGGAGTGGGAAGGAAGCGGCCGTGGCCTTAATTAAGGTACAGCCCCAGCATTTGCCTGCTGTGAAAATGGGAAACCACGGAAAACCACCTTCAGGGCTGCCGACAGTGGGGTTCGAACCCACTATCTCCCGAATACTGGATACTGGCCGCAATTAAGCGACTGCAGCTATCGAGCTCGGTATTATTATTATTATTATCATTATTATTATTATTATTATTATTATTATTATTATTATTATTATTATTATTATTATTATTATTATTTCTCACTCGCCGTCGCTCCCGCCCCGAAGGGGACTGAAATTGGACTTTAAAATCCGGAGTGTCACTATTTATCTCAGCGACCCCGAAAACTATGAATTCAACACTATTTTCGATTATTTTTTTAACTCGCCCCCCAAGTCCACCCCTCTTTAAAGGTGCTTGTGGTCTCCTTTCCCCACGAGGTTTTTTCCTGATACTAAGTCATAAGTGTACCAAGTTTGGTTGAAATCGCTCGAGTGGTATAGGAGGAGATGCAATACATACATACCTACATACCCACCTATAGACCTATAGATTACATAGACTCGCCTTTGCTCGTTGGGAACCCCCAGCTGCTCTTCATTAGGATGGGGGTGATAACTCTTGTCATTCCATTGTTGATATTCTATATTTTTAAAAGATTTTAAAATATTTTACACGTCTAATACACAGCTACATTCTTCAAAATGGGCAGACCTATCAATGTTGGTACTATGACATGAAAGTACATCTCGATCATGGCATGTTGGATTGCTATTTCAAACTAATAGGCATAAGAATGCACCTCCTATCAAGAAAGGTACTTTGTAAGTCAATGCGGCGTGTTTTCATCCTCCTATATACAGCAAATATTATCCTCATCACGACGTGCAGGTCGCCTACGGGAGTCAAATCACAAGACCTGCATGTGGCGAGCCGAACATGTCCTCATGTACTCCCGGCACTAAAACCCATACGCCATTTCATTTAAGGGACTAACATGGTATAACGTAAGGTGCTGTCGCCTAGCGACAATCTGTCCATCAAGTCGATCCAACCTTGGTGCGGCTTTGCCATGCCTTGTCTATGCTACCATTCGTTTCTACTCTCAGCTCCTCATCTCATTACATAATAAGAAACATAATGAAGACTCTGTGCCAAGTCTTGAAGGAATTTTTTCCTCGCTCGTTCTCGGCCTTTCTTCCCCTTGATTTTCCTTTCCAGCAAATTGTTAAGAAAGGTATTATGTCGCAGGATGTATTGTTATCATCAATTATCTCTTCCCTTGAATTTCTTACAGAACGCTTTTCTTTGTTCTCTTTTCAATCCATTTAATCCTTAGCATTCGCATCCAGACCTGTTGGTCGAATATTTTTCTCCATCAGAATGTTGCCCGAGAGGGTAGGAGAGGTGATGTTATACAAATTTTTAATCACTAGATTGCGTGCCAAAAATCCGGATTCAAATTCAAAATTTCTCCGCCGTGCTCATTAGGAGGGAGGGCATGTGATGCTGTTAATGGTGATTCGTCCGTCAGATAGATACGTTACAGTAAGCCCTGAATAAGAGTAGGTTACATGCCGAGGCCGGGTTTCACCAAGACCATTTAAAATAGTATCAGACCTTACTACAAAATAAACATGGCCGGCGCATCGGTTGAATGTAAACAAGCCTATGTTACATAAACATAGCCTTCTGATTATCGTATTGAATTGCTAAGTTGTAAGGATAGCGGACAAAGTGCTCTACTTTGGGTAATAGACCTATGCTATCTAGAAAGAGCCTACATTTAGATAAGCAATACAGTATGTGGACTATTCAAAATATAAGTCTTTTCTATGAACTAGTATGGTCGAGGAAATAAATAACATAGGATTGCATTCTAAAATAACACTCTTGGGGGGATATCTGATGCGTTTCAAAGAGTGGCAGTTAAAATTCAATTCAATTCAGTTCTATTCAATCAATTAACAACAGTGGCGTGCTGTGAATATATTCGTTACCCCAGCTGCAAAAAGAATTATTTTAACTATGAGCAGTCGTAGCTCTACTACACTCTCGCAAGTCAAAATTACCGTTTTATAAGGCTGCATTTCTCGTGGAAAGATATATATGAGAAAGATATTTCAAGAATATTTTCATCCACACACTCGCACAGACTTCGAAATTGATGTTCATGGCAGTGACGACACTACCATAACTTAATATATAGCGTATTTTAAACAATTTACTTACAGTTCCATCTGGCGACGCTTCGTGGTAGTACAGTCATGGTTTTCACAAAAATACACTGGGATTAACTATTTGTTTTTTACTTGAAAAGCCTAATCTAAACTGAATCAGCAACATTTCTTTCTTTCTTTCTTAATCTGTTTATCGTCCAGGGTTGGATTTTCCCTCAGACTCAGCGAGGGATCCCACCTCTACCGCCTCAAGGGCAGTGTCCTGGAGCTTCAGACATCGGGTCGGGGATACAACTGGGGAGGATGACCAGTACATCGCCCAGGCGGCCTCACCTGCTATGCTGAACAGGGGCCTTGGTGGGGGATGGAAAGATTGGAAGGGATAGACAAGGAAGAGGGAAGGAAGCGGCCGTGACCTTAAGTTAGGTACCATCCCAGCATTTGCCTGGAGGAGAATTCGGGAAACCACGGAAAACCACTTCCAGGATGTATGAGGTGGGAATCGAACTCACCTCTACTCAGTTGACCTCCCGAGGCTGGGTGGACCCCTTTCCAGCCCTCATACCACTTTTCAAATTTCGTGGCAGAGCCGGGAATCGAACCCGGACCTCCGGGGGTGGCAGCTAATCACACTAACCACTACACCACAGAGGCGTACTTCAGCAACATTTAACTGGTATTTTACCGTCGCCGAAGTTTTATAGCTTGACTCGCATACTGAGTTTACGTGCATCAACGACAAACGAGGGAAAATATTCATCACGACGTAGAACATACCTTATATTAATGAAGAGTGCCACAGAACTCGCGAAACCTTCACCTATAATCCAAGAGGAACACTACAAAAACTCACTATATACCACCATCACAGAAACCAAATACAAAATTCTTTTCCTTCGCGCTTAGTCCAGGTGGTATGGTATCTGGCATGTTAATCGTCAACAGCGAATAAATTCACGCCCACGACATGGAAAGGGCGTCTTTCAAAGTTCACCAATGAAAACGATTGTTCGTCCATTTCTAGGATCGTAGTATGTAAGTGCAAATGGTTTCTAGAGGACCCACCGCAATCGCTGTTGACGATTAAGATGCCAGATACCAATACCACCTGGACTACATTTACGAAATAAAAAACATACGCCTCAACACATGATCGACCCCTCGACCTTCTGCATGCTAACCCAAAAGTCTATCCACTGCACCAACTGTAGTGCACGGCTGAAGTATGCTGACAGAGGTAGTTTCCCTACATGTGGTTACAGTGTTGCCAGACAGCCACTCTTCAACGTCCTCTTTCTGCCGGATATACTCGCAGGACGAACTTTTGTGAGATACTTTTTTTATTTTATTGCTGGCATGTGAGGAGTCGCGCTGCGACGCCCGAGTGTGCGAATTTCGGTTCATCTTGTATTGTAGTTGGTCTTGGTTTCACCATCATAACAGTTCTCTTGTCTTTCAGAAATCCCTGGCAGTAACGGGAATCATTCCCGGACCCCATGGACGACAGCATTGCGTTAACCGTTACGTTACGAAAGTGACAGTTCTTTTTAATATCTTGTGAATTGATGTTTGTATCTTTCATTAAATATTTTGTGATAACCCAAAACATTGCGTAATGACAAAGATCGGAGTAAGGATACAAAGGAGAGGGCGTATAAGTCTCTGGTAAGACCGCAGTTGGAGTATGGCTCCCATGTAGGGGACCCTCGCCAGGACTACTTGATACAAGAACTAGAAAAATGCAATGAAAAGCAGCACGATCTATTCTGCGTGATTTCTGACAAAGAAGTAGTGTTAGGAAAATGTTGCAAACTTTGGGGTGGGGAGACTTGGGAGTAAGGAGACGAGATTCTCGGCTATGTAGTATGTTTCGAGCTGTCAGTGGAGCCAAGCCGTGGAATAGCATAAGTAGAAGAATAAGCTTGAGTGAAGCTTTTTAAAGTAGGAAAGATCAGAATATGAAGATAAAGTTTGAATTCAAGAGGGCAGTTCGGGACAAATGTTCAATTACAGGACGAGGAACAAGGGATTGGAATGAAATGTTCGATACATTTCCAAGTTCGTTGAGAATATTTAAGAAAAAGCTGGGTAAACAATTGGCAGGGAATCTGCCATCCAGGCGATGCAGATTATTGATGATGAAATTGCGATGGCTTCTGCCTGACTAACGTATCTGTGTCGGCTAAGTAATGTTCTGAGCAACCCTCACAAATCCGCAACTCCTGGCCGCGAGCACGGAGATTACGTTTTGTGACCTTGGCTGAGACTAGGGGAGAAGGCACGAACGTATACATTCTTATCAAAATAGCAGGGGACGGGCGACTTCAATGGCTCCAGCCGACTTCCAGACAGAATGCAGTCCTTTGTCACAACTTTGATCCGCCGACCGCGCTGCAAGAATTTCTTACAGGAGCTGCTTCAAAACACAGTGCAATAACTCAGGCGGATGTTCCAGTTCGTAGTATCACAGTCTCAATTAAATTAAATGTACTACTAGAATTATTCGAGAATTCATAGTTGGATGAGGGCAGGATTCTTTCCCACACTTGACATTCTCTGTTACTAAAAAATCCACTTTCGCACTCAAACTCGTTAATCTTCGCTCCACGACACAATTAGGGGATGGTGACGTTAGTACTTCAGATTTTTCTAGCAGCTTAAGGGAGGGAAAGAGAAATAACTTGTGATCAGTGAGAGGGTCTAGCGTTTACTTGACGTTCAAGAGTGGTAACCATGAAAAAGATCAAGGATACTGACTCCGACTTCTTTGTGTCTATGTAGCACATATACATATGACTGTATCAATGTAATAATAATAATAATAATAATAATAATAATAATAATAATAATAATAATAATAATAATAATAATAATAATAATATTTCTTTCTTACTTTATTTAGAGCCTCCGTGGCTCAGGCGGTAGCGCGCTGGCCTCTCACCGCAGGGTTCCGTGGTTCAAATCACGGTCACTCCATGTGAGATTTGTGCTGGAAAAGCGGGGGATGGGCAGGTTTATCTCCGGGTACTCCTGTTTTCCCTGTCATATTTAATTCCATCAACACTCTCCGATATAATTTCATTTCGTCTGTCATTTATTAATCATTGCTCCAGAGGAGTGCGACGGGCTTCAGCAGCCGAAACAATTCCTACCCTCGCTGCTAGACGGAGCCTCCATTCATTCCATCCCTGACCCGGTCAAATGACTGGAAACAGGCTGCGGATTTTCATTTTTTCTTTCTTTCTTTCTTTCTTTCTTTCTTTCTTTCTTTCTTTCTTAATCCGTTTACCCTCCAGGGATGGTTTTCCCTCGGACTTAGCGAGGGATCCCACCTCTACCGGCTCAAGGGCAGTGTCCTGGAGCGCGAGACTTTGGGTAAGAGGATACACCTGGCAAGGAGGACCAGTACCTCGCCCAGGCTGCCTCACCTGTTATGCCGAACAGGGGTCTTGAGGAAGTATGGGAAGATTGGAAGATTGGAAGGGATAGACAAGGAATAGGGAAGGAAGCGCCCGTGACCTTAAGTTAGGTAGCATGCCTGGAGGAGAAGAGGGAAACAGGGAAAATCACTTCGAGGATGGCTGAGGGGGAATCGATCCGCCTCTACTCGGTTGACCTCACGAGGCTGAGTGGAGCCCTTTGCAGACCTCGTACCAATTTTCAAATTTCGTGGCAGAGCCCGGAATGGAATCGAACCCGGGCCTCCTGGAGTGGGAGCTAATCACACTAACTACTACACCACAGAGGCGGACAATAATAATAATAATAATAATAATAATAATAATAATAATAATAATAATAATAATGATAATAATAATAATAATAATAAGCAGAAGGAAAATAATAATGTTGTTTGGGTCATCAGGCCATAGACTGGTTTGTTGCAGCTCTCCATCCCACCCCGTCCTGTGTTAATCCTTCTTTTCTACATAACTACTACATCCTACATCTACTCTTGTCTGCCTTGGTCTATCTCTGTCGTTTTTACCGTCTACACTTCCCTCAAAAACTAGCTGAACAAGACCTTGGTGTCTTAATATGTGTCCTATCATTCTGTTGCTTCTCTGTTGCTTTCACCAAATCGTTCTACTCTCGCCAATTCCATTCCGTATCTTTTCATTGGTGATTACATATACCCATCTCACATTCAGCATTCTTCTGTAACACCACATTTCAAAAGCTTCTATTCTCTTTCTTTCCAAGCTAGGTATCGTCCATGTTTCACTTCCATACAACGCCAATCTCCAGACGAAAGTCTTCAAAAACATCTTTCTAACTCCTACATTAGTGTTCGAAGTGAATATATTTCTTATCTTAAAAAGGCCTTCCTTGCTTGTGCTAGTCTGCATTTTATGTCCTCTTTACTTCTGCCATCGTTAGTTATTTTACTACCACCATTACAATATTCATCTACTTCACCGAAGACTTCATTTCCTAATCTAATATTTCCTACATCACCAGACTTTATTCGCCTGTACTCCATTATCTTTGTTTGGGAGATATTTATTTTCATCTTGTACTTCTGCAGACTCAGATAAAATAACAATATCATAGGCAAATCTCAGAGTTTTGATTTATTCACCTTGGATTATTGTTCATTTTCCAAATTCCTCCTTGATTTCCTTTATCGCCTGTTGTATGTAAACATTCAAAAGAAGAGGGGACAAACTACATCCTTGCCTCACTCCTTTCTGGATTGCTGCTGCTTTTTCAAATAATAATACATGGTCTTTACCTGGTGGCCCTGGTTTCGATTCCCGTCCAAGTCAGGGATTTTTACCTGGACCCGAGGGCTGGTTCCCATTTACAATAGACTTTGTAAATTCTCGACCTACAGCTATGAAATTTCAGCAGCTGAGGTAGAAACATTTTATCTAATGCACGCTAAGCAGATTCACATGCAATTTAACACACTAACAGTGACAAAAACAATACAACCATGATTTTATAAATTTGACTTTGTTCTAGGTTTCTTTCATATGTTTAGTTAATGCTAGTCTGTTTTATTTCCTTTTATCACATATTTATTAAAATAAAAAACTTTGCTCTTCGTCCTGGTGTTGTCCAGTCTTTGTTTAAAAATTTAGCAATTGTATAGAGTTCTTTCTCTCCTTCTATTTTTTATTTGTTTTCACCACCCAAACATTTAATTCTACCCTACATACTCTCACTAGATGAGCCTCTTCCATAGATTAAACAATGTTTTTCTTGCGGGGGGTGGCATTTTCTCTATCGCCTTCGTGGTCTGGTACAATTGCAATTTAAACGACAGCTTGCAAATATTCTGGACTCTTGACACGACTGAACGAAGCATATAATATTTCGTGAATAAACACAGGCTTAGGAATGTTGATTCAGGGTTTACTATCCACCCCTGTTTGGATATTGAATTACATTAATTAGAGCAAAGAAAATTAAGGTATGTTACTGATTGAAACATAAAACAGCTTGAAGGACATATCAAAACTAGAATCATACCTAACGTACTTAGACACAGAACACTGTTCTCTTTATACTGAACCACACCTCACTCCTTCTGTCAATATCACACAATATACCATGCACAACCACCAGAATGAAATGGTATTTCAAGGATATTTCGAAATACTATTACATGTACAAAAAACAATTACAATACTGTTACGTGCCAGCCCCGTGGTAGCCCCTTTCGGCATTTCCAGGCAGCGGCTAGTGACTCACTAGAGCTGGGATCTCTCAGCCGGCTTGTTGGGTGGGGCCGGCCTCTCCGTGTATTGTTCTCGTCGTCCGGCTTAACTGTGAGTTTCTTGGAGATTCTACGGGAATGTTCTGCTCCTAGCCACCTCGCGACAATTCTGACTGAAATCACCCGAGCTATAAAAAGGGAGGCTAGCCGCAAACAGTCAGTCACAGTTGGGCTTCGTGGTGGAGTCAATGTGAGACAGTGTGTTGGGTTTCGGTAAGTGGGCTGAGGGCGACAGAGGTTTTGGCTGTCGCTAGTGTCCCACCGAGGTCTGAACGAGGAGTTGTTGTCGTTGTGGTGTCGGAGAGACCAGTGACTGGGTGGGCTGGAGACGACGGAACGGAAGACTGTACTGTGTGTTCGTGTATTTCTGTGGACTGAGGCTCGGCGTAGCGAGTGTGAAGGTAAATGGGCCTGTGTTAATGTTCGCTGTTGTGAGTATCGTCCTGCTGCTAAATACGGTTGAGCTGTTTAGTTGTTCCCTGCATGTGACTGTGTGAATTACTGGACTGTCTGTGGAGTCCAACCAACGAACAGTCATCGTGTGTCGAGTGACCCGTAGCCCTGTGTTCAGATCCAGCTGTCTACACACAGTTACTGTATGAGATGACTAGACTTGGGGAAGTGAAAGTAAGGCTTAAGCGTCCGCAGGTACAGCAACGGGCTGGACCGCCTACTGTGCCGTAAGGGAGAGAGAGACAGTAATTAGTGAGTGTGGCCATTCGTGGTCAGTTAGAATTCTGTAGGTATATATGTGTGTGTGCGCGCGCATTTATTGGGTCATCCTGAAATAAACTGGAGTAATGAAACGAGACGGAGTTTTATTTGTAACAATATATTTGTCTGTATTTTAAATTGTTATCGTTATTTGCAGTGCGTCAGTGCAAAAAATACTGTCGGTCTTATACATTTCGAAAAACGTGGCATCGTCTTCTTCTACCCCAGATTATTTTTTCTATTTTTTTACGTCGCACCGACACAGATAGGACTTATGGCGACGGCGGGATAGGAAAGGCCTAGGAATGGCAAGGAAGCGGCCGTAGCCTTAATTAAGGTACAGCCCCAGCATTTGCCTGGTGGGAAATGGGAAACCACGGAAAACCATCTTCAGGGATGCCGACAGTGGGGTTCGAACCCACTATCTCCCGGATGCAAGCTCACAGCTGCGCGCTCCCAACCGCACGGCCAACTCGCCCGGTCCCAGATTATTATGCACTACACCTTATTGCAGAGAAATCACTACCAGCAATGAAAATCATATAAACAAACAACACTTTTTACGTCATTTAACTGATTCACATGGTAAATTGGGTTGTTAGATTCCCCGTTTGAATACTCTCAGGTTTGAACAGCAAACCACAAGCATTTGTTAGACCAGCCGGCTTCTGGGGTGAGGCCGGCCTTTCCGTGTACTGTTCTCGTCAGCCGGCTTACCTATGAGTTTATTGGAGATTATTGCCTCTAGCGACCTCGCGAAAATTCTGGCTAAAATCACCCAAGCTATGATGAAGGATCAGTCTAGAACTCGAATTGTTATGCAGTAATAGGTAAGGATGCTAACTTACTGAAGAGAGTAACAAGTATAGTCTAATGTGCACGATGGTTATGCTATGAGTTTTGCATAAACATTGGGGGGTTCGGCCCATCAGAACCTCTAGAAATGTCGTATGGCTTTTAGTGCCGGGATATCCCAGGACGGGTTCGACTCGCCAGGTGCAGGTCTTTCTATTTGACTCCCGTAGGCGACCTGCGTGTCGTGATGAGGATGAAATGATGTTGAAGACAACACATACACCCAGCCCCCGTGCCATTGGAGTTAACCAATTAAGGTTAAAATCCCCGACCCGGCCGGGAATCGAACCCGGTACCTCCTGAACCGAAGGCCAGTACACTGACCGTTCAGCCAACGAGAATTGATGGTACTCTCGCTACATTACGGAAGAGCGACCAAGACGACACTTCCTAATAATTTCATTCATTAGATGAGGCATGACAAAAGAACGGTGCCCCTTAGTGAGTGTGCGAAAACTCTTCCATTATTATTATTATTATTATTATTATTATTATTATTATTATTATTATTATTATTATTATTATTTCATTCATTTCATTTTTGCCCTTATGGACAGTGTCTGAACTCGAATATCTCATGATGACACAATTTTCGCTTCTTTTCCTTCTTCCTCTTCTCTTACCAAAATCTCTTCATCCTTTGGGCGTGCTCCTGTTTCCTTTGTTCTGTCCACAATGCTCCTATCTTCTTCTTCTCATTTTCGCTATGTTAAGCTCGACGTTCGTCAGTCCATTTTCTCCTAGATCTGCTGGGCTTATCTTCCGAAGCAAATTCCCCAAGTGTAGATATTATGTCTGAAAGTTTTGCGGTCTTCGATATCTGTGGGTGTGATTTTGGCGTTATTGAGATCAGTTTGGACTTATTTGATCCAAAGCATTGTCGTCTTTAATGTTTGTGAGTACATCATTATTTTCTCTGTTAGTCGGTTGTCATCTAGCCTCTTAATCTATATATATAAAGTAGCTTGTCCTGACTGACTGACTGACTGACTGACTGATTCATCATCGCTGAGCCAAAACTACTGGACATAAAGAAATGAAATTTTGGGCATAGATTCATATTAAGATGTAGGTGCTCGCTAAGAGAGGATTTTTGGATATTCCGTCGCTAAAGGGGTGAAAAGGGGGGTGAAATTTTAAAATGAGTGTGTCTATATCTCAAAACTTTAAAAGTTTACAGATGTGAAAATTGGTGTTTAGAATCTTCTTTAAAAATAAGGAAACACGTATTTTTTTGTTTTCAGACAATCCCAATAGGAGGGGTGAAAAAGGGTGAAAAATGGTTGAATGCCTTTAATATGGATACGCTACTTATATCTCAGAAACTGAAGATATTACAGACCTCAAAATTGGTACTTTTGATCGCTGTGAAAAATAAACATATATTTTTTTGTTTTTGGAAAATCCAATTAATGCGAGGGTGAAAGGGGGGTGAATTTTTAAAATGAGTGCATCTATATCTCAAAAGTTTTAAAGTTTAGAGATGTAAAAATTAGTATTTAGAATCTTCATTAAAAATAAAGGAACACGTATTTTTTTGTTTTCGGAAAATCCCAATAGGAGGGGTGAAAAGGGGTTAAAAATGGGTTGAATGCCTTTAAAGAGAATACATATATCTCTGAAACTGAAGATATTACAGACCTCAAAATTGGTACTGTTGATCGCTTTCAAAAATAAAGAAAAACATATTTTTTTGTTTTTGGAAAATCCATTTAATGCGAGGGTGAAAAGGGGGGTTAATTTTTAAAATGAGTGCATCTATATCTCAAAAGTTTTAAAGTTTAGAGATGTAAAAATTGGTATTTAGAATCTTCATTAAAAATAAAGGAACAAGTATATTTTTGTTTTCGGAAAATCCCAATAGGAGGGGTGAAAAGGGGTTAAAAATGGGTTGAATGCCTTTAAAGAGAATACATATATCTCAGAAACTGAAGATATTACAGACCTGAAAATTGGTACCTTTGATCTCTTTTAAAAATAAAGAAACACGTATTTTTTTGTTTTTGGAAAATCCAAATAATGGGGGTGAAAAGGGGGTGAATTTTAAAAATTAGTGTATCTATATCTCAAAACGTTTAAAGTTTATAGATGTAAAATATGGTATTTAGCATCTCCTTTAAAAATAAAGAAACAGGGTTCTTTTTGTTTTCGGAATATCCCGATAGGAAGGGTGGAAAATGGTGAAAAAGAGGTTGAATGCCTTTAACGAGGCTACTTATATTTCAGAACCTGAAGATATTACAGACCTGAAAATTGGTATTGGGGATCCACTTTAAAAATAAGGAAACACGTATATTTTCGTTTTTGAAAAATACGGATAATGGGGGGTGAAAAGGGGGGTGAATTTTTAAAATGAATGTGTCTATATCTTAAAACTTTAAAAGTTTACATATGTAAAAATTTGTATTTAGAATCTCCTTTAAAAGTAAAGGAATAAGTATTTTTTCGTTTTCTGTAAATCCCAATAGGAGGGGTGTAAAAGGGTGAATAGTGGGTTGAATGCCTTTAATGAGGATACATATATCTCAGAAACTGAATATATTACAGAACTAAAAATTTGTATATTGGATCTCCTTTAAAAATAAAGAAACGCGTATTCTCGGAAAATCCAATGAAAGGGGGTGGGAGGAAAGAATTCTAAAATTAATTGACTTAATTGTATGAGAATACATACATCTAATAAAAACTAAAGTTGTTACGGACGTGAAAATTGGTATTTTGATCTCCTTTAAAAACAAAGAAATACGCGTTTTATGGGGGAAACCATCTTGGGGGGCGGGAGTGGAAAGGAGTTGAATTCCTTTCATGAGGACACATAAATAAAAAACTGAAGAAGTTAGAGTCGTGATAATTGCTATTTAGAAGATCCTTTACTATTAAAGAAACAAGTATTTTTTTGCCGGAAAATTCACTTAAGGGGGGGGGGGGAGAAGTGTGAAAGGAAGTAAAAAAAGCGAATTATTTTTATGGGGATACTTATATCTCAAAACTCAAGGTAATAGACGTGAACATTGGGGTTTGGAATCTCCTTTAAACATTAAGAAACACTCCTTCTTTTAATTTTTTTTTTGGGGGGGGGGTAAATAAACTTAACGGCGGTGGGGTGTAAAAGGAGGTGAGACCAATTGATTTTGCTGTTCATAATGTACTTATAAGGAGCCTCCGTTGCTCAGGCGGCAGCGCGCCGGCCTCTCACAGCTGGGTTCCGTGGTTCAAATCCCGGTCACTCCATGTGACATTCGTGCTGGACAAAACGGAGGCGGGACAGGTTTTTCTCGGGATACTTCGCTTTTCCCTGTCATCATTCATTCCAGCAACACTGTCCAATATTTCATTTCATTTGTCATTCATCGATCATTGCCCCAGAGGAGTGCTTCGGCAGCCGGCACAATTCCTACTGTCGCCGCTAGATGGGGCTTTATTCATTCCATTCCTGACCCTGTCGAATGACTGGAAACAGGCTGTATATTTTCGATGTACTTATTCTGATCATAAACCGATCTTTTTAATCTTTCCTGGGTTCGTTTTCAACAGCCAACTTTTCCTTCGGAGAACGTTCTTATATTACAGTAGATTCTCCTGGCATATGAATAAAAATTTGAACACATTTGAAATAAACGATAGGAATGAGATTGACCGTCCAATTGTTCACCTCTATAATAAGGTCAATAATGCACGGAAGTATGTCATTCGTATCGCCAGAAATCCCGCACACTTGCCTACGCGCGACATTGGTGCTGGTCACATTCTCAACAATAACAATGGCAGCAGATGTAATTTACCGCCAAGTAGCGGTCTTGCATCTTGCTGTGGGGTCCAGAACATCTATAATAATAATAATAATAATAATAATAATAATAATAATAATAATAATAATAATAATAATAATAATAATAATAATAATAATAATAATAATAATAATAATAATAATAATAATAATAATGTTCTGGACCGTCATCAAATGTGCGGACCGCGGTGGAAACGGGTCCTACACGGGTAATGACTAAGAATGCAGTCGGGCCGCGGGTTCAGTACCGCCAAGGCACCCAAGACGACACCACGCCGGATCTCCTGAAGGGTTTGTTCCATATTAAAAATGCTTATAAGAAAAGATGGCAAAGATTTAGGGACCCAACTGACAGGGTGGAATACCTGGACCTAGCCTGGGAAGTACGAAATCGATTGCTGGAAATAAAGATTGAAAAATGGGAGGAAACTTGCCATAATCTATTAGAAAACGAGTCAGATCGCGAATTTTGGCGGATTCTCGCAGAAAACGATTCAGATCGCGAATTTCGGCTGATTATGTATCTAAAACAACATTCAATTATAAATTTCAGTATAATACCGTAGCGAAGCACGGGTATCTTGCTAGTGTGTCTATAAAATTGCAGACGTCGCTTATGGAAATCCGCTGCAGTGTTTGAGTGTTTTTCTGAGATGTTGTGTGACTGTAGACGATATCCTTCGTTTGTAAGGATTTTTCGGATGATATTTATTATTATTAATAATATTATTATTAATAATATTATTTGTTTTAAATCGGCACCGACACAGATAGATCTTATGGCGAGGACGGCATAGGAAAAGGTTAGGAGTCGGAAGTGAGCGACCGTGGCCTTAATTAAGGTACAACCTCAGTATTTGCCTGAAGTGAAAATGGAAAACCCGGGATAAACATATTCAGGGCTGCCGACAGTGGGTTTCGAACACACTATCTCAGGAACGCAAGCTCAAAGCTGTGAAAATCTTCCATTCAGGTGAACAAGGGTATAAGACGTGCTGTTGCAAAGGAAAATGCAGTTCACCTAAATGAAAGTGGAAAGGAAATAAACTCAAGCTGCCATTACATTTAATTTAAAAATGTACAAATCTCTTACATTCACAATGAACTTATTTGTTCTATACTTTTAATGATCCTGTATTTTTATTGCCAATTTCGAAAGATTATTTATTTAAAAAATCAAGATTATGCACAATTGCTAGTAATCTATATATATAAAATAACTTGTCCTGACTGACTGACTGACTGACTGACTGACTGATTCATCATCGCCGAGCCAAAACTACTGGACATAATGAAATGAAATTTTGGGGATACATTCATATTAAGATGTAGGTGCTCGCTAAGACAGGATTTTTGGATATTCCATTGCGAAGGGGGTGAACAGGGGGGTGAAATTTTAAAATGATTGTATCTATATCTCAAAACGTTAATAGTTTACAGATGTAAAAATTAGTATTTAGAATCGCCTTTAAAAATAAGGAAACACGTATTTTTTTTGTTTTCAGAAAATCCCAATAGGAGGGGTGAAAAAGGGTGATAAAGGGGTTGAATGCCTTTAATCAGGATACCGGTACTTATATCTCACAAACTGAACATATTACAGACCTGAAAATTTGTACTTTTGATCTCTTCTGAAAATAAAGAAACACGTATTTTTTATTTTTGGAAAATCCAATTAATGGGAGAGTGAAAGGGGGGTGAATTTTTAAAATGAGTGCATCTATATCTCAAAACTTTGAAAGTTTACAGATGTAAAAGTTGGTACTTAGAATGTTCATTAAAAATAAAGAAACACGTATTTTTTGTTTTCGGAAAATACCATTAGGAGGGGTGAAAACGGGGGAAAACGGGTTGAATGCCTTTCAAGAGGATACTTCTATCTCAGAAACTTAACATATTACAGACCTGAAAATTGGTGTTTGGGATCTCCTTTAAAAATAAAGAAACACGTATTTTTTGTTTTTGGAATATCCAATTAATGGGGGGGGGTGAAAAGGGGGTGAATTTTTAAAATGAGTGTATCTATATCTCAAAACTTTTAAAGATTATAGATGTGAAAATTGGTATTTAGAATCTCCCTCAGAAATAACGATACAAGTACTTTTTGTTTTCGGAAAATCCTCATACTGTAATAAGGGTGGAAAAGGGTGAAAAATGGGTTGAATGCCTTTAATGAGGCTACTTTTATTTCAGAACCTGAAGATATTACAGATCTACTTTAAAAATAAAGAAACAGGTATTTTTTCGTTTTTTGAAAATCCAAATATGGGGGTGAAAAGGGGGAGAATTTTTAAAATGAGTGTATCTACATCTTAAAACTTGAAAAGTTTACAGATGTAAAAATTGGTATTTAAAACCTCCTTTAAAAAATTAAGAAACATGTATTTGTTGTTTTCGGAAAATCCCAATAGGAGAGGTGTAAAAGGGTGAATAATGGGTTGAATGCAATTATTTTAATTAAGCTACTGATATCTCAAAAATGAAGATGTTACAGACGTGAAATTTTATATTTGGATTCTGCTTTAAAGTAAAGAAACACGTATTCTCCAAATATCCAATGAAGGAGGGGGGGTTGATAGAATTGAAAAATTAATTGACTTAATTGTATGAGAATACTTACGTGTAACAAAAACTAAAGTTGTTACAGACGTGAAAATTGGTATTTGGATCTCCTTTAGAAACAAAGAAAATGCGTTTTATGGGGGGGGAATCATCTTGGGGGGCGGGATTGAAAAGGAGTTGAATTCCTTTCATGAGGTCACACAAATCAAAAACTGAGGAAGTTAGAGTCGTGATAATTGGTATTTAGAAGATACTTTACTACTAAAGAAACAAGGTTTTTGCCGGAAAATTCAATTTGGGGGGGGGGGAGGAGTGTGAAAGGAAGTGAAAAAAGTGAATTAATTCTTTTTTTTTTTTTGCTAGGGGCTTGACGTCGCACCGACAGAGATAGGTCTTATGGCGACGATGGGATAGGAAAGGACAAGGAGTTGGAAGGAAGCGGCCGTGGCCTTAATTAAGGTACAGCCCCAGCATTTGCCTGGTGTGAAAATGGGAAACCACGGAAAACCATTTTCAGGGCTGCCGATAGTGGGATTCGAACCTACTATCTCCCGGATGCAAGCTCACAGCCGCGCGCCTCTACGCGCACGGCCAACTCGCCCGGTGAGTTACTTTTATGGGGATACTTATATCTCAAAACTGAAGGTAATAGACGTGAACATTGGTGTTTGGTACCTGCTTTAAACATAAAGAAACATGCCTTTCTGTTATTTTTGGTAGGGGGGGGGGGGTAAATAAACTTAATGGCGGTGGGTTGTAAAAGGAGGTGAGAATAGTTGATTTTACTGTTCATAATGTACTTATAAGGAGCCTCCGTTGCTCAGGTGGCAGCGCGCCTGCCTCTCACAGCTGGGCTATGTGTTTCAAATCCCGGTCACTCCATCAGACATTCGTGCTGGACAAAAGGGAGGCGGGGCAGGGTTTTCTCCGGATACTCCGGTTTTCCCTGTTATCATTCATTCCAGCAACACTGTCCAATATCATTTCATTTCATTTGTCATTCATTATTCATTGCCCCAGAGGAGTGCGACAGGCTTCGGCAGCTGGCACAATTCCTATTGCCGCCGCCAGATGGAGGCTTTATTCATTCCATTCCTGACCCTGTCGAATGACTGGAAACAGGCTGTAGATTTCCGATGTACTTATTCTGATCATAAACCGATCATTCTTTATCTTTCCTGGGTTCGTTTTCAGGAGCCATCTTTTTCTTCGGAGAACGTTCTTAGATTACAGTACATTCTCCTGGTATATAAATAAAAATTTAAACACCTTTGAAATAATCGATAGGAATGAGATTGACCGTCCAATTGTTCACCTCTATAATAAGGTCAACAATGCACGGAATATGTCATTCGTATCACCAGAAATCCCGCACACTTGGCTACGCGCGACAATGGTGCTGGTCACATTGTTAACAATGCCAGTGGCAGCAGATGTAATTTACCGCCAAGTAGCGGTCTTGCATCTTGCTATGGGGTACAGAACATCTATAATAATAATAATAATAATAATAATAATAATAATAATAATAATAATAATAATAATAATAATGTTCTGGACCGTCGTCAAATGTGCAGACCGCGCTGGAAACGGGTCGCGGACGGGTAATGACTAAGAATGCAGTCCAGCCGCGTGTTCAGTACCGCCAAGGCACCCAAGAGGACACCACGCCGGATCTCCTCAAGGATTTAATCCATATTAAAAATTCTTATAGGAAAAGATGGCAAAGATTTAAGGACCCAACTGACCGGGTGGAATACCTGGACCTAGCCCGGGAAGTACGAAATCTATTGCTGGAAAGAAAGATTGAAAAATGGGAGGAAACTTGCCGTAATCTATTAGAAAACGAGTCAGGTCGCGAATTTTGGCGGATTCTCTCAGATAACCAGTCAGATCGCGAATTTCGGCGGATTATGTATAAAACAATAAGCATTGAATTATAAATTTCAGTATAATACCGTAGTGAAGCACGGGTATCTTGCTAGTAATGAATAAAATGAGTGAGTTAGGGGCTAGCATCTGTGAGCTTGCGTTAGGGATACACTGGGTTCGAACCCAACTGTCGGCAGCACTGAAGGTGGTTTTCCGTGGTTTCCCATTTTTGCACCATGAAAATGCTGGGCTGTAACTTAATCAAGGTCACAGCCGCTTCCTTCCTACTCGTAGCCCTTTCCTATCCCATCCCCGCCATAAGACCTATCTCTGCCGGTGAGACGTAAAGCAGCTTTTAAAAATGTGGTTTTTCTTAATGAAGAATTAATCTGTATTTATCTAACTTGCAAATATTATTGATAGTTATACATACTAACCGCCTATATTGAATAATGCGCAATTATTTATCCAATAACATGGAGTATGTATTTTAATTTAACAGTACTTGTATATTGTTTCATAAATTCATCCCACGTATCCGGCTCCATAGTTAAATGGTTAGCATGCTGGCTTTTGGTCACAGGGGTCCAGGGTTCTTCGTGCATCGTGAGAGAGCGGGAGTGTCGGGAATTTTAACCATAATTGGTTAATTTCACTGGCACGGGGGCTGGGTGTATGTATCATCTTCATCATCATTTCATCCTCATCACGACGCGCAGGTCGCCTAGTGAGTAAAATCAAAAGACCTGCACATGGCGTGCCGAACTTGTCCTGGGACACTCCCGGCACTAAAAGCCATACGCATTTCATTTCATTCCACGAGATCGCTATATTTAGTCGGAATGCCTAGTTATATTGTTTCTTCTTTGCTTGTTGAACAGAGCATTTTCGCACAATTCGCAGTAACTATAATTCAGTGTGTCACATCCTGTTGGAGATAGTGTGAGCTCCCCTCTTAAATTTGCTCTGTGATCAGTAAATTTCGGTGCCAAAAAAGATGTTTGCAAAGCCCTCTCTAGTATGTAATTTACACCAATCATCCACACAAATAGAAGTATTGTGCCTGTTCCTGCGGCAACCAAGGATCTGGTCTGTCATCACGATCTGATGCGGTCGAAGAAAGCTGATACTAAACCATTATTTACATGGCCGGTATGCGGAAGTTAATAAACAGTATAATGCAAAAAGCGCAGTATTCCAAACGTATTTGGTTGTGTTTTAGCCTCCGGGCGTATCACTTTCTTCCTTCTATGGGCAGTCCCAATTGGACAGAATCCATCGAATATACGGACACCGATCATAACGTACTGAAATGTAGAAGCGTGATAAAGCATGGCACGTTTCACCAGGATTCAGAGGTTAACCGAGATGTCTTAATCAGGCTCTCTGAATCTGAGGCTATCAGAAATAAGACTGGTTTGATGAGCTAGTTACGAATGCACCCGGTCACCTATAATACAATCGGTAAGGGAAGTGAGCTTAAGCTACCATGTCGGCCATTCTAGAAGTTCACTTCAGGAAGTGATAACATGACAACGACGTGGGATATCTAATATTTTAAAATGATTTATTACTATGACTAACACTTTAAGGCTCACGTTATTTAAGACCACCCTGTATTTCATGCATCCAAAGCGTCGTGATCCGATTTTACCGATCGTGAGAGAGCGATATAATCTCAAATTGGGTGCAACCAACGTGCCGTGATCTTATCGTTAAACTGGAATTGGCACCATATCTCATGTATTTACAGTAACTTGATGATGATGATGATGATGAATAGAGAGAAAGATACAGGAGAAATGCATTTAAAGATTGGAAGAATTCTTCTTTTCAAAACAGGCTTTGTTTACAGGAGAAGACTGTGAAAATTAATAGGTAACCTACTAGAGTTCCCTACTCGTAGACATACTCTTGTTGCGCCAAGAAATCGTCTCCTCACTACACTGCGGTTTTATGCGACTGGATCATTCAAGTGATCGGCAACATTAATAATGTCAACAAAGAAAGTGTAAGCCCAATACACCATATTTCAGATGCAATTGCGCCTTTAGCACCAGAGTTCATAAAGTTTCCTTTTGCACAGAGAGTACAGAGTGAGGTTATGGACGACTTTGTCAGAATTCGGAGATTTCCAGAAGTACTTGGTGCTCTGGATTGCACTCACGTAAATAGATAGTTTCCTATAGTCCTAATATTGAAAGAAGCGTTCTAACAGCTAACATAGGATGGAGGTGCTACTATAGTGCCCTTACTGAGAAGTGAAAGGTCTGGAAACTACAAGCTAACAACAGGTTCGTCTCCCTGGTGACTGCGATAGGTCCGCCCACATTTCCATGGCAACCATATACCTACTTCCTTCTATTAATCCAGGCAGGTAAGAATCCCATACACTGGAACCATACTCTAGTTGGGGTCTTACCAGAGACATATATGCCTTCTCCTTTACTTCCTTACTACAAACCCTAAATACTCCCATAACCACGTGCAGAGATCTGTACCCTTTATTTAAAATCCCGTTTATGAGATTACCCCAATGAAGATATTTCCTTATATTAACACCTTGGTACTTACAATGATCCCCATAAGGAATTTTCACCCCACCATCGCAGTAATTAAAAATGAGAGGGCTTTTCCTATTTGCGAAACTCACAACCTGACTTTTAACCCCGTATATCATCATACCATTACCTGCTGTCGATCTCACAACATTGTCGAGGTCTTTTTGCAGTTGTTCACAATCTTGTTCTATTTATAGAAGTACAGTCACCCATTCAATCACTCTTTTGTCTAGTCCAATTGCCCTCAGTTTTGATCAATCTAATCAAATGCCTTTGATAGGCCAGTCGCTAAACAGTCCGTTTGGCCTACTGAATCTAACGTATCTGCTATAACTTACTGGAATTCTATATGTTGGGCTTCAATGGAATAACTCTTCCTAAACCGAAACTGCCTTCTATCGAATCAGTTATTAATTTCGCAAACATGTCTAATATAATAAGAAGTAATGCTTTCCCAAAGTTTACGTGTAACACAAGTCAAACTGACTGGCCTGTAATTTTCAGCTTTATGTTTATCACCCTTTCCTTTATACACAGGGGCTAGTATAGCAACTCTACATTCATTTGGCATAGCTCCTTCATGCAAACAGTAATCAAAGGCGTACTTCAGATATGTGCCATTTCACCGTTCTATAGTTACTATATTTGGAACAAAAATGGCGCTTCGGCTATTAGCGGGTCAGAATAAAAACAATTAACAGCTGTATGAACTGAAGAGATGATAAATTCAACCGGCAATCACAGAAGGAATTTTTTTTTTAGAAGGCAGTGCGAAAGAATGACGAGAGCGGATTATTTAAATCCATTATTGAAAAAAAATCTTCCATTAAAGAAAGGATTCTTAATTGAGCACTACACCAAGAAAGACGAAATCGCGTAAAGAAACCCAGTAATAATTGGAGAGTTTAGTCTACTGTTAGAGATAAGATCAAGTCCACGATAACCCGCCGAACACCAGCTGTAATTGACATATACGTGAGATAAGAGACCAGCTGATAAGAAACGTCAAGTTGGAGCTTCACTACGTCACGGTTGGGCTCGGAACATTTTATTTGCCCGATACTGCATAATATCAAGAGAACTGAAGTAGACGGAACAGAGTGCAATCCTTAAAGCACATAAAATTCATAACGTTTCGGCGAGCAAGGCAGTTTGAAACAAGACGATATTTAGAGTCTTATAGGCAAATTAAGCGGAACAGAAAACAAATATACTGACCACATTAGCATTACTAAGCAGATTACCATGTATAAATCCACTAATGCCTTGTATTATTCTGTCCTTGATGCAATGAAGGCCGTCATGATGTTCTAAGAAGCTGAGGCGAGGACTACTCTGGCTATGGTAACGCTTGACGAGATGGATGATCCAGGAGGATAACAGTCAGCTGTGATGACGAGATGATTCCTTATTACTTAAGCCGAACCAGGGAGCAAGACCTACCATCCCATGACGATCAACAGCGAAATGGAAGTCAGATCCAATAAGCAAAGATAAGTCCCCATTTAAGTCGTATCGTAAGTAGAAAACCTTATTCTTTGGGTTAATGTATAATATATGTAGTAACATTTTGTGTGCGTAATTAATATACGTGTGTGTGTTCACAAGGAAATAGGTATTCATCCAAAGTTACCGTAAATTCCAAACATAGGCGTTAAAGCACCAGTGAAATGCCGTTCGTAAATCTGTCAATATGAGAGTGGAGAAGTGATTGATATTTTTCATAATTTGTTGTCAGTGAAATATTAGAGTATTATGAGGAACCTAATATTTATATGCATGATGGTTTTGACTAAGAGCAAGCGTAAAGATCGTATTTAGGGAGTATTACAAGGAAATTTGATGGCACAATTTTAAGGTTACAGTGTACTATTTATTTGATACTATGACAGTAATGGTAATGAATATATATATGTGCAGGTGATAGTACATATGTTGTGTTTGATGGAATGAGTGCTTCAATTATAAATGCTACGCGATAATGGAAGTGTTAAATAATGAATATAGTTAGCATATGAATTGCTAGTGTATTTTGATGGTGATAGTTACTGTTATTTAAGGTGTCGGTCATAGTATTTCTTCGAGAAATGGTAGTATGTGTGGGTTGCACATGCTAAGGTGTCGGAGGTGAAACGTACTGTTTCTGATTACTATTTTATTCTCTAATATATCTATATATATAAAGTAGCTTGTCCTGACTGACTGACTGACTGACTGACTGATTCATCATCGCTGAGCCAAAACTACTGGACATAAAGAAATGAAATTTTGGGCATAGATTCATATTAAGATGTAGGTGCTCGCTAAGAGAGGATTTTTGGATATTCCGTCGCTAAAGGGGTGAAAAGGGGGGTGAAATTTTAAAATGAGTGTGTCTATATCTCAAAACTTTAAAAGTTTACAGATGTGAAAATTGGTGTTTAGAATCTTCTTTAAAAATAAGGAAACACGTATTTTTTTGTTTTCAGACAATCCCAATAGGAGGGGTGAAAAAGGGTGAAAAATGGTTGAATGCCTTTAATATGGATACGCTACTTATATCTCAGAAACTGAAGATATTACAGACCTCAAAATTGGTACTTTTGATCGCTGTGAAAAATAAACATATATTTTTTTGTTTTTGGAAAATCCAATTAATGCGAGGGTGAAAGGGGGGTGAATTTTTAAAATGAGTGCATCTATATCTCAAAAGTTTTAAAGTTTAGAGATGTAAAAATTAGTATTTAGAATCTTCATTAAAAATAAAGGAACACGTATTTTTTTGTTTTCGGAAAATCCCAATAGGAGGGGTGAAAAGGGGTTAAAAATGGGTTGAATGCCTTTAAAGAGAATACATATATCTCTGAAACTGAAGATATTACAGACCTCAAAATTGGTACTGTTGATCGCTTTCAAAAATAAAGAAAAACATATTTTTTTGTTTTTGGAAAATCCATTTAATGCGAGGGTGAAAAGGGGGGTTAATTTTTAAAATGAGTGCATCTATATCTCAAAAGTTTTAAAGTTTAGAGATGTAAAAATTGGTATTTAGAATCTTCATTAAAAATAAAGGAACAAGTATATTTTTGTTTTCGGAAAATCCCAATAGGAGGGGTGAAAAGGGGTTAAAAATGGGTTGAATGCCTTTAAAGAGAATACATATATCTCAGAAACTGAAGATATTACAGACCTGAAAATTGGTACCTTTGATCTCTTTTAAAAATAAAGAAACACGTATTTTTTTGTTTTTGGAAAATCCAAATAATGGGGGTGAAAAGGGGGTGAATTTTAAAAATTAGTGTATCTATATCTCAAAACGTTTAAAGTTTATAGATGTAAAATATGGTATTTAGCATCTCCTTTAAAAATAAAGAAACAGGGTTCTTTTTGTTTTCGGAATATCCCGATAGGAAGGGTGGAAAATGGTGAAAAAGAGGTTGAATGCCTTTAACGAGGCTACTTATATTTCAGAACCTGAAGATATTACAGACCTGAAAATTGGTATTGGGGATCCACTTTAAAAATAAGGAAACACGTATATTTTCGTTTTTGAAAAATACGGATAATGGGGGGTGAAAAGGGGGGTGAATTTTTAAAATGAATGTGTCTATATCTTAAAACTTTAAAAGTTTACATATGTAAAAATTTGTATTTAGAATCTCCTTTAAAAGTAAAGGAATAAGTATTTTTTCGTTTTCTGTAAATCCCAATAGGAGGGGTGTAAAAGGGTGAATAGTGGGTTGAATGCCTTTAATGAGGATACATATATCTCAGAAACTGAATATATTACAGAACTAAAAATTTGTATATTGGATCTCCTTTAAAAATAAAGAAACGCGTATTCTCGGAAAATCCAATGAAAGGGGGTGGGAGGAAAGAATTCTAAAATTAATTGACTTAATTGTATGAGAATACATACATCTAATAAAAACTAAAGTTGTTACGGACGTGAAAATTGGTATTTTGATCTCCTTTAAAAACAAAGAAATACGCGTTTTATGGGGGAAACCATCTTGGGGGGCGGGAGTGGAAAGGAGTTGAATTCCTTTCATGAGGACACATAAATAAAAAACTGAAGAAGTTAGAGTCGTGATAATTGCTATTTAGAAGATCCTTTACTATTAAAGAAACAAGTATTTTTTTGCCGGAAAATTCACTTAAGGGGGGGGGGGAGAAGTGTGAAAGGAAGTAAAAAAAGCGAATTATTTTTATGGGGATACTTATATCTCAAAACTCAAGGTAATAGACGTGAACATTGGGGTTTGGAATCTCCTTTAAACATTAAGAAACACTCCTTCTTTTAATTTTTTTTTTGGGGGGGGGGTAAATAAACTTAACGGCGGTGGGGTGTAAAAGGAGGTGAGACCAATTGATTTTGCTGTTCATAATGTACTTATAAGGAGCCTCCGTTGCTCAGGCGGCAGCGCGCCGGCCTCTCACAGCTGGGTTCCGTGGTTCAAATCCCGGTCACTCCATGTGACATTCGTGCTGGACAAAACGGAGGCGGGACAGGTTTTTCTCAGGATACTTCGCTTTTCCCTGTCATCATTCATTCCAGCAACACTGTCCAATATTTCATTTCATTTGTCATTCATCGATCATTGCCCCAGAGGAGTGCTTCGGCAGCCGGCACAATTCCTACTGTCGCCGCTAGATGGGGCTTTATTCATTCCATTCCTGACCCTGTCGAATGACTGGAAACAGGCTGTATATTTTCGATGTACTTATTCTGATCATAAACCGATCTTTTTAATCTTTCCTGGGTTCGTTTTCAACAGCCAACTTTTCCTTCGGAGAACGTTCTTATATTACAGTAGATTCTCCTGGCATATGAATAAAAATTTGAACACATTTGAAATAAACGATAGGAATGAGATTGACCGTCCAATTGTTCACCTCTATAATAAGGTCAATAATGCACGGAAGTATGTCATTCGTATCGCCAGAAATCCCGCACACTTGCCTACGCGCGACATTGGTGCTGGTCACATTCTCAACAATAACAATGGCAGCAGATGTAATTTACCGCCAAGTAGCGGTCTTGCATCTTGCTGTGGGGTCCAGAACATCTATAATAATAATAATAATAATAATAATAATAATAATAATAATAATAATAATAATAATAATAATAATAATAATAATAATAATAATAATAATAATAATAATAATAATAATGTTCTGGACCGTCATCAAATGTGCGGACCGCGGTGGAAACGGGTCCTACACGGGTAATGACTAAGAATGCAGTCGGGCCGCGGGTTCAGTACCGCCAAGGCACCCAAGACGACACCACGCCGGATCTCCTGAAGGGTTTGTTCCATATTAAAAATGCTTATAAGAAAAGATGGCAAAGATTTAGGGACCCAACTGACAGGGTGGAATACCTGGACCTAGCCTGGGAAGTACGAAATCGATTGCTGGAAATAAAGATTGAAAAATGGGAGGAAACTTGCCATAATCTATTAGAAAACGAGTCAGATCGCGAATTTTGGCGGATTCTCGCAGAAAACGATTCAGATCGCGAATTTCGGCTGATTATGTATCTAAAACAACATTCAATTATAAATTTCAGTATAATACCGTAGCGAAGCACGGGTATCTTGCTAGTATATATATATATATGATACAGTTTAGTATACGATCTTAATGCCATCACTAAAGAATTAATTGAATAAGTAGGATCTTCGAAGAGCCGAGAGATCACTTACGTAAACATTTAGACTTTCACTGACATAACTACGAATGTTTTCATATATTCTCACTTACGGCAAGTCAGCTTACGATTTATTTATTTTCTTTTGGAGCAATATTAGACATCACTGGTAACTTAGACTTTCATATGTGGATTTTAGATGAGGATAGAGTCTTCCTATGTGTCAGTTTTTCCACACATGGTATTTCGTTGGAATATTAATCGTAATATACTTGGAAATGTTATGGTAAGTCATATACGCACTTTAGCTGAAATTTAACCATGAATTAAAGGAATAATTGAATAATTTAGCAATGTAATCCTTACGATGGAAATAATTTGAAGATGCTTACGACTTAAAGTGGACTTAGTTTTGCTTATATGGAGGCTAGTTGGTACAAAATATGAAACATTGAACAAATTGAAACTTCGAATAGAGTAAATACCTAAGGATCAGACAGTAATCCTTTCACACGATTTTTCTACTGTGCGTGGACATTGAGATGAACTGTTTTCAACCGAGTGATATACATTTCTGTAATTGTATGCGAATTTAATTCAGGCAATTGAATTTTGATGATTTCGGGAAGCAACTTAGCTTGATATTCAGAGATTCCAGATCTTAATTAATTAATTAATTAATTGAGTGATTAATTATTGGCCATTTTCTTTGCGTTTTCCTCATTTTCCAATTGAACTTTAATTTGAATTGTATATAGTAGGAATATAGTTTATTTTACTTAGAACTTTCGGATGCATCCAAATAATTCATTCATTACAAACATTATAATAATTATAATTATTGCAATTATCCAACTTTTTCAATTATGTTGAGTAATTTTACTTATTATATAATTTAATTATTCTTCTTTTCATTTGAATCCCTTGGAAACTACTTAGTTATAATACAATTTTTCGATAGGCTAAGATTATGAGTCAGATGAATAAGGCCTAAGTTCATTATTTTATTTATTTATCAGAGGTTTTCCCAAACCTATTTCTTCAAGACAACATCAATATATGATTGAGAAACTGATTGAATAGGAAACCTGCTATACTGTATAAATGATTTTCAAGGTAATCAACGTTTATTCCAATTCATCCATAAATCAATTTATGAATAAAAGTTGAGTAGAGTAATATTGAATTCTTTCAATGTCTACTTAGAATAGGTACTAGGTATAAGCTTGGAATGACTGATTTTCGTTGCGATCATGATGATGTCATGTACGATGTTCTTGGCAAGCCACGATAATCTGATTTTTGCGATAAAATTTGGTGTCAAAAATATACGGTAACCGACTAATAGCGTGTTGAAGACGTTCATCTACGTAGGTTGGTATTTACCGTAGGCCGTCGGTATTCTTTCTCACGCGGAACTCACAACCCAAGAATATTCGGCAGATGAAAGTATTATCTAGAGCTAGTCTGGAAACTCGTGTAATCAACCTGGACGCGGGATGGTGCAGATACGGTAATATATCCCAACCCATTGCCCTTTAAAATGTCGCCATAAATACTATGAACTCTCTGCTTCCCTAGTTTTCAACTTGTCTATCTTATTGTAGCTAAATTTCAGTACTTCATTAGTATTAGTTATCTCCCCTATCTGGACATTATTCTTGTAAGGAGCATTTTTTTTTGCTATTGGCTTTACGTCGCACCGACACAGATATGTCTTACGGCGACGATGGGACAGGAAAGGACTAGGACTGGGAAGGAAGCAGTCGTGGCCTTAATTAAGGTACAACCCCAGCATTTGCCTGATGTGAAAATGGAGAACCACGGAAAACCATCTTCAGAGCTACCGACAGTGGGGTTCGAACCCACTATCTCCCGAATACTGCATACTGGCCGCACTTGAGCAACTGCAGCTATCGAGCTCGGTCACGAACAATATTTACACACTACTGACTGAATAATTGTGCCTTCTGTAGATCTTCGCATACACACTCCCCTTGTTAATTAATGATTCCTGGAATGCAGTTCCTGGAACGTGTTTCTACCTTGAAGTACCTATAGACTACGTACTATTCCATGTTTCACTAAAATTTATATGACTGCCAATTATGCTTGCAATAATGTTATCCTTAGCTGATATCAGGAACATAATGTTATTATTTTACATCCTACTAACTACATTTTTTATGTTTTTCAGAGGCGCCGAGTTCGAAATTGTGTCCCGCAGGTGTTCCTTTACGTGGCAGTAAGTCAACCGACACGAGGCTCATGTGTTTGAGCACCTTCAAACACCACAGGAGTAAGCTAGGATCGAACCTGCCAAGTTGAGATCAGATGACCAGCGCTCTACCACCTGAGCTACAATGTACTTTGCCGACTTCAAGTGCCATAGGCTCCTCGTGGGAAGACTGAACAAGGTTGAAGTCCAGCTAGTCTACTTCAGACCAATTATCTTTCATCAATAACGAACTCTAATTGCAGAAGATCCAGGCATATGCCACAAAGGTCGACAGCGAAGGACTGTACATTATGAACACTGTTGATCGTGACAATCTCAGAGGAAAGGGCTATTGATCGACTTCTCAGAATATGTGTTTTATATATGCAATTGTATGCAACTTCCTTACGCAACTCAAGTAACCGGGACAATCAGTTTGTTCTTTGCTTTGTTATTCGTTGAATGCTGTATTTCTGAAGTCATTTAAGGACCCTGCACAAAATGAGTTTGAACTTAAATTTTTAATGTACAGTTGAAAACTGCGCAGTTTGATAGTTCGTGTATATGGAAACATGATCGATTGTACAGTCACTCGAAAATAGTAAAGTACTTTCCTTCAGTGATAGCTAAAGCTTTCTTTATATTCAGCATCTAACACTTGCAGTGAATCGCACACGAGTAAGTAAAACTCGCGCTGTTTAAAACGAAACTAAGAAGCACAGTATATGTACGAGGGCTGTAAATATAGTAGCGACAATGTTGATTGGAAGCAATATTTAATGAACAAAGAAGTAAAATTGCATTACATTTCTTAAATCTAGTCGTCCTCTGGCCAAATTTCGGGAAGCCTTTGGGGACCATTGGCAAGGCGTTCTCTGTTGCCATGTTAGGAAATCGGTGGCCTCGGAGGGGTTCCTTCAACTTCGGAAACAGATCGAAGTCACAAGGACTCATGTCCGGTGAGTACGGAAGGTGTTCCAAAACCTCCCAATGCCACCGTTGCATTACGAACATGTTGCTGTTTGTGACATGACAACATGCGTTGTCATACAACACGACAGGGCGACCGTCTCGCAATAAAAGTGGTGCCATTTCTGTACGTTGGTGAATTGATATGGAGCCCAACGGGACGCAATTTTCCTCTTGTTAAGACATTTCGTCAGTATGTACCACACCGTTTGACTCTTGAGACCAACATTTACGGATAATTTCTGGACAGTCCATCGATGGTCTACAGAAACGAGACCACTCACGATGTCAATCTGATCTTGAGGAATGTACGGCCGACCTATGCGATGCAAATCCGCAGTCTCTTTCCGACACGCATGATACGCCTGGACTCACAGTGCAACTGTCCTGTATGGTAATTCATTCTCGCCTCCTGCTTCATGTAATATTCGATAACATTCTGATGCATCTTAAAACGTAGACTTTCACGACCACTAAATGACATCATTATAATTATTTGGGGATATTAGGTCCTGTAAAATTAAATACCAGCTGACACGTATCGATCTTGCGCCTTCAGAATAATAACAATGCAAAATGGCAACTGTCATTCCATAGTAACCAGACTCAAGATAGAGAGACCCTATTAGAAATATAGTTCATTCCAGGGCCTCCAGAGTCATGGAGGAAAACGTTGACGAGTTAACTATGGAGGGTAGCCATGATCTACTCAGTATATAGCCGTCATCTTTGTTGAAATTATTCGGACGTTCAGCAATTCAATCGCCTCACGAATGATTCTAGCAATAAAATGTTTCTCTTTACAAATGGCAGAAGTTGCATCAAAAATTATTTGATGGTCATTATGTATGGCTTGTTCTGCCACAGCAGACTTCTCTGGCTGGCAAAGACGTACATGCTTACGATGTTCTTTAACCCTTTTTGCTACCTTCCTACATGTTTGGCCAACATAAACCGATCCAAAGGAATGTATATGATTCCTATCATGCTAAATGCTTGCATATTTCTAACATTTTAGGTCATAAACAACCGGGCGATAATTATGATAACTCGTGAAACAGCGGTTCGAAAGATTTCAATGGAAGTTCGTCCATGCCAACAGCGCAGGTCTTTAAGCCGGAAATTTTTCCGTCCCCAGAGATTGTTTTCCTTCATTTTTCTTCTCGATGATGAGTTGGAGCAGTTCATGTCGTTCACCTCTCATGATGTGCCTGAGCTTTCGCTTCTCGATGGTTGTTCGCTCTTTTTTTCTTATTCAACAAGTTGAGGACTTCCTCGCTGGTCTCAGTTTCTACCCAGAATATCCGAAACATCTTGTATACAAATACATTTCGAAACCCTCAATCCACCTCACCAGCTAAGGGCTGAGCGACGAGCATTATAAACCATAAGAAGGGCAGGAAATACATAGCACGGCAACATCCGAACTCGGAGCTGAAGGTTTGAGATCTGTACTGGTGAACAGGACCCTCATAGTTTTGAACAAATTTTTGGCTTGCCCATTACTGGGAAAGATTTCATTCTTGGGATCGCGATGCTCAGTCCATTTAGTCCCGAGGTACTTGAAGGATGTCACTTGCTGAGCAATTGTGTTGCTGCTGTGCAGGAGGGCTTGCTAAGGTGTTTTCGAAAATACGTAGGCAAGTCAATATGTATCTGCAATTTTGCACTGATTGTCTTTGGGTTGGCTCTATGGCTTTGTGTGCTCACGAGCCGCTAGATGGCACCGTTGTCTACATCTGTGGCAGGTTGCAGCATTATCAGATCAGTACAGCTTGCGCTGTTGCAACGTAGAGATGGCAGGGCCACACTCTGTTTGCACCAAGGAAGAACAGCTTCCCGTAATCCTTTTTTTTTTTTTTTTTTTTTTTTTTTTTTTTTTTTTTTTTTTTGTGATCTGAGGGTGTACCAGGAGCGGAAATTCATAGAAGACTTTCAGTACAGCGAATTTTTTGCCACTGGATTGGACAATTCAAAAGGTGTCGCATGAGCGTGAAGTATGAGGAAAGATCCGGGCGTCCTTCTGTAGCCGTAAGTGATGCCAATATTGAACAAGGGCGTGATATGATCCTGAATAAAGGACGAGTGACTGTTGATGATATGGCAAACGATATGCACATTAGCCATGCTTCTGCGTATGGAATCATGCATAGGCTTAACTTTCACAAAGTCTGTTCGAGTTGGGTTCCTGAACCACTCAATGAAGAGCAGAAGCGCAATCGTGTGAGAATCTGTCAGCACCTACTGGACAGTCATGCTAACGAAAGTGAAATGTTTCTGAAACGGATTGTTGTATACAAGGAACTTGGTATACAGTAACACAACATAAAGTTTATTGCTTCACTAGTTTTATACAGTATTTACAAGAAATATAACTAAACTTTTCTTGAAGCTTGATTAATGGCACGCAGTTAATGCTGATATTAAAAGGTACACTGAAGGTCTGTGGCGTATATACATTTATACAAAGTGAGGGTCCTATATACACATTCAATCCTATCTTGAAGGGATAGTCTGTTCCAATCAGAATGTCCATGGATAGTCGAAAACTATCTGCTGAGTAATAACAAATGTAACTCGTAGCGAGAGTTCGTATTAACAGGAAGCTAGTATTAGGCTTAGAGTTGCAAGGAACTTGCATTAATATTCTTAATTAGCAGAATGCTTGACTCGGGGCTCGACGTGGCTACAGGGATCAGGGAAAGTGAGGCAATGTCCAGAGGTGAGACCTCACGGCCAGAAATCAGTCCACCTGTTCAAACACATTTTAAAGAGGATGCCTCCGTGTCTGACTTGCGGCGTGGTCTGGTCGTTGGACACTGGGGTAGTCCTGGAGAGGCGAGGAACGCTGCTCCTTATATAGCGCTGGCTGACGTCACAGACGAGCATGCCAGGCGCAGTGCAGTCACCTCGTAGGCTATGGAAACATCGGTGATGCGGCGGGCTGCGGAGCTTGTAGGCGCGTAGCTTTAAGTGCGGAGGACACACACAACACGGATCATCACTGGAGATGAAACATGGGTTCACCACTTCGAATCAGAGAGCAAACGTCAGAACATGGGATGGAAGCATCCGCTGTAGTAAAACATTGTCCCTGTATTGTGATGAAAGTCTTATTCAAATTTCCGCTCCTGGTACACCCTCAGACCACAAAAAAATGCGTTGCGGAACGCTGTTCGTCCTTGGTGCAACAGCGCAAGCTGTACTGATCTGATAACGCTGAAACCTACCATAGACGTAGACAACGGTACCATCTAGCGGCTAGTGAGCACACAATGCCATAGAGCCAACCTAAAGGCAATTAAAGCAAAATTGCAGATACTTATTGACTTGCCCTCGTACAATCGGCTTGGTCTTGCCAATATCCATGAAAAGACCAAATATGCGCTGATTCTTACAATGTCATTAATAATAATTTGAAGATCAGCAAGGATACTAGCTAACGCAACGGTATTATCGGCAAAGCAGATGTTATTAGTAACATTGCCATCTACCAGATCCCTAGGTTAACGACCTCGACAGCTTCTCTGAACACAGCCACAGAGTGGATATTAAAAAGGAAATGGGACAGGACACAGCCCTGTTGATTTCCCAACGTAAATGCATAAAATTAAATAATAACTCAAAACAGAGACAAATGGCTTTAAACAAGAATTTAATGCAAGGAATTGCTGCAAATTATAAAATAATTAGGTAGAATTGAAAAAATGACTTAAATGTGAAAAATACGGGGGAAATGACAAAATTACTCATTAAGTTCGCAATTCTGTAATGAGGGGCTATGATCAGGATTTATATGTAAATTAGCAATGTGCACTGCTCACAGTCATTCCGGCGATCAAGAATCTTGGAAATCATGCGCCGTCCTTCGAATTTCCAGTTTTTGTGGACTCCGAACTCTTTCAGATCCATTCTCACTCCATCTTCCCACAATTTCTTGGGTCTACCTATTGCTCGTGTTACCTCGGTTTTCCTCACCATCATTCGGCTTCCCTTGGGCATACGCGCTACGTGCCCTGCCCGTCTATACCCGTAATATTAAAAGACGCGTTTTGACAGGTAAGACTAGAGGGAGCAGCATTGCACGGTGTTGCCACATTCTTGTATTCCTCTCTCCTTCCCTTCGCATTGCTCGTTCGTTCAGACCGATGTGTTCTGTTGTACATAACTCAGAAGTCAGAGATTTGGCAACTCCAAGCAACAGGAGCTGATCATCAGGCTTATCTCCATGGCAACCGCAGTGGGTCCACCCACGTTTACATGGCAACCCAGGCTGCAAATGATAAAATAATTTGGTAGAATTGAAAGGATGACCTAAATGTAAAAAATACGGAGGGTAATGATGAAAAATTATTTATTAAGTACTCAGTTCTCTAATGAGGGTCTATGATCAGGATTTATATGTAAGTTAGAAATGTGCACTACTCACAGTCATCCCCAGATAGACAGTAAACGGACCTCCCTCTAAGAACTGTCCGAATGCATCTTTCAATATTACGACTTGCTTTAATCTTTGTTGTACCATATTCGGCTGGTGCATGAGTTTGTACAGCTGCTGGTTCTTCCTATGCATTCAGCCATTTTTATCTAGAACTGGTCTGAAGTTCTTCCTCGTGATTTTTCCCTCAAAGATTAGCAATTTTCCTTCAACTCCTCCAACTAAGAACAGTCCCAAGCCTGGATAAAGGAGGAGGGTAAGTCCGGTACAGAACAGCACCATCCATGAAACATTTAATTAAAAAAAATATTAATATTTTGGACCTATTACACGGCCGGATGCCCTTCCTCCAAGCCTATATGCAGGGATGTAATTACTATTGCGTGTTTCTGTGGGGGTCGATAGTGTGATCTGTTGTCTGAATTTAAAGAGGAGATCGTTGAGACAAACACAAACACCCATTCTTTGAGCCAGAAGAATTAATCAGATGCGATTAAAATCCCCACCCAGCCGGGAATCGAACGTGGGACCCTCTGAACCGCTGGCCTCAACGCTGACCATTCAGCCAAGGAGTCGGAAGTATAATTTAAATATATTTGCTTATTATTATCTATTGTATGTCCGACTCGTTGGCTGAACGGTCAGCGTACTGGCCTTCGGTTCAGAGGGTCCCGGGTTCGATTCCCGGCCGGGTCGGGGATTTTAACCTTAATTGGTTAATTCCAATGGCACGGGGGCTGAGTGTATGTGTTGTCTTCATCATCATTTCATCCTCATCACGACGCGCAGGTCACCTACGGGTGTCAAATAGAAAGACCTGCACCTGGCGAGCCGAACCCTTCCTGGGATATCCCGGCACTCAAAGCCATACGATATTTCATCTATTGTATGGCTTTACTGCTGACTGGTCAGTGTCATAAACTTCGGGTTCGATTTCGGGCTAGGTTGAGGGATTTCAATCTGAAATAGTTCATTCCCTTGGCTCGGGGACTGGGTATTTGTGGTGTCCTCAACATTCTTGCAACTCACATACTGCACAACACTATCCTCCACTACATTAACGGGCAGTTTTTGCGTACACGTCAGGCGCCTCAAACCCTCCTTTCTAGGATCAGCGTTAATAGTAGCTTCTTCTTCTTCTTCTTCTTCTTCTTCTTCTTCTTCTTCTTCTTCTTCTTCTTCTTCTTCATATTCTTCGCCTTAATCATAATTTATTGGAGCTGGCTCTTGATATGGACTGGCCCAGTCTTACGGTCGGATGCCCTTGAATGTTTCTGCCGTAGATTGTAACATATAGTGTTGCGTATACATGAAGAGAAGAGCATTGACACAAACACAAACCCTCAGTCCCAGAGCCGAAGAAATTAACCATTCGCAGTTAAAATCTTCGGCCCGACCTGGAATCGAACCCGCGGCCCCTATTCAGAACGTAAATATTCTGACTAATTAAGCAGGTGGAATTAATAATAGCCACATAGTTTATCATTTATGAATTACTATGTTTATCTTGTTAATAAATACTTTGTAGATTGCATGGACGGGCTCTGGTATAGTTTTTCTAATGCTCGGGGTGAGATTATAGCAGCTAATGTCAGGTTCTCGTAATTCTGACCGTGGTCAGGTATCATAAATATGGCTGTAGTCTTTCATGAGGCGTTACAGCCTGCCGCATCGCGTTATATTCCTTCTTAATCAGTGGAGAAGCCATGGGCAGCAAAGCATGGAGGCGAGTTCATTCATCCTGAGGCAGTTGTACCAGTCTTTTGAATGACGTCTCATTTCTTGTAACAAATTAACATGAGAAGAAGCAGGCTCTTTACATTAACTAGCATTTTGTCCACTTCCTTGTCTTTTATCCTCCCGTTTTTGTTTTTTTTTCTCTTTAGCTGCGGTGCTCACGAAGGCTGCATAACACGGTAGTTCTACAGGCGGTGAACTCAAGCGAAGTGCGCATATTTCCCTCAAGCCTAACTAGGCACTAACCCAGACGACACTGATATTTTTGCTCATCTTCTGCCCACGTTTCCCCGGCAACGAAGTATTTATTTATTATACAGGGTGTTTCAAAATACACGGCATAATTTCAGCGCTGGATTCTTCTCCTAAAGAGAAGGAAAGCGTGCATATAAACATGGATCGGAAATGCGTAATTTCTTCGCAGACACGATCTCCTGATCTAAACCCGTTAAACTTCCTCGTGTGGGGTTATGCAAAACCTTCAGTGTATACTAGAGGTCTGACAAATGGTTATTTTTGTGTAACTGTTACATCTGTCACTGCTACAATAAAGTAACTGTGAAAAGTAACAGTTAAAAATAACGTCCAACGTTACTTACGTTTTCTTGGTCACAGCCTGGTCGCGGCTTCAAGCTTGTCTCCTTACAGCTGTGTTTCGAAGTCCCATTCATTCACTAACACATGCGCGCATGCATCACTACACCGTTGAAAGTCGGTGCAACAAAACACACATTCCTATTTGTTATAATGTTATCGAGAGGCAGACAACGGATGAAATGAGAAGACAACATAGCGTTCTGAAATCTAAAGGAGTGAGTTTGACAATGCCCCGGTGAAGGATAGAAGACAAGAAAACATGATGATCTGTGTGCCAAACCTCGACACAAACCGGTACAAGAGGATCGATTAAGTAAAATGTAGTAATGTTATGGTATCAATAATACCAATATGGAAAGTTAACATACTAATTTATTTATGGTACAAGAAAAATTATACGGGTGAAACTTATAATATATTATAATGTAGGTAGCCCTGCGCGATGTCTGAGTCAACGATTACCCCTGAACAGTTGAATATGTCATACCAGTTTACACTTTAGTTACCAGATGACAACAGCAACTTAAACAAATACACTACAGAGTATATTATACACTACAGTATAGTGTATTTGACTTAAAACAATCTACTACGAAAGCGCTGTCACTGGGCAGACATACGTACTATCTGAAATCTGAAGGCCTTATTCTGTGTCTGGATGCTGCTACTAGTGACAGTTACCACTTCCCAGTTACTGTTTTCACTAGTACGTTTTTCTGTTCTCGTTACTCGGTAACCTGTTATTTTTTGTCCTCGTTACATTGTAACAGTGACAGGCATGTAACTATGACAAAGTAACTGTTACGTTATTTTTAAGCCATCTTTAGTGTACACGACTGCTATGGAGGATGAAGCCACACTTCATGGCAGGATTGTAAGGTCCTTATAAACAATATGTACAACACTGGGCACATTGAAGCGTGTTCGTAACTCCATGCGACGACGAGCAGAAGCGGCATTTTGAACACCTTTTGTACGGTAATGTCCGGAGTACATAAGTACATGGCAGCCAGCCCACAACAGCTTAGGTTCTAGACCACGACAGTCTGATATCTCGGAAAGTACGCATTTCCAGACCCATAATATAATCTTTTTTCCTTCTCTATATGTAAGGAATCCAGCTCTGACATTTCACCGTGGTATTTTGGAAATAAAGAGTGACCGAAAACTCCGTTAACATTTGACGAGGCAGTACTTCACGGAGAGATGGAAGTATAGAGGTAATAATTGACACACATGATTGGCATGACACGGGGTTTTATTGACACCAATACAAAATGAAAAACAGACGGCGCTTCGTAGATACACAAGCAATAATTAGTATAACATTCGAGGTTTAGCAAAGACGGTGTTCTTTAAAACACATGTTCAATATTTCTGCCGTCATTCATCAACAACACCTGTAGTCGGGGGACAATGTTGTGAACAGCACTGTACAATATATCCGTATGTATGGTGAGAAATTGCCTTCGGATGTTTCCTTTTAGCATCCCCTAATGAAGTCGGACGATTACGGTAGACTTGCGACTTAAGGTAACCCCACAACCGATAATCACACGGATTGAGGTTGGGAGAGCGGGGAGGCCAAGCATGACATGCCGTGATTGCAGGAGCATCTGACGCCCTCTCTCCCAACAGCTCCTTTTATACCGTACACGGGTCTCATGCGGCATCAATGACGTGTTGCTGTCCAGCACCATCTGTTGGCCTGCTTGTGCACTCTTTGTTGATACCAATAAAACCCAATGTGATGTCAAGCATGTGTGGACATTTGTACCTGATGCGTTACTGTCCAGCGCCATCTGTTGGTCATGTTATGTACTTTATTTTGGTGTTAATTAAAGGCCATGTCATACCAATCATGTGTGTCAATTATTATCTCTCTACTTCTAATAATCCGTGAAGTATTGCCACGTCAAATGTTAAAGGACTTTAGCATCAGCCTGTATCAGTTTGACATATTGTGAATTCAGGGTTGGATTGTGTTGATTTCTTCAATTATGCTTTTCACAACAGAAGGGGTGTTTATCGTGGAATATTATTTCCGGTCTTACGGAGTGCGGCGTCAGAATGGGCCGCGTTTGTGTCATGCTAGAACAGCGCGAGGAGCGATTTAATTGGGAGGCAACAAATTTAGCTGTCGTTGGTAAGTTTTTCACACAGGATCAGTTTTGTGTCAATTAAAGGGGTCATCAGGGCTCCAAAGAGACGTGACCACAAACGAGAATCATGGACGGCTTCACCAATAGTTGTTAACAGCACACCAGCGTGAGGAAGTAACTCGCCCCTCTGAAACGACACTTTGGAGATCGCCAAATTTCTCGTGGAAGTCCATTCCCGTATCCTTCCCGAATCTTACCATGCTGTAGAATGTATGTTTGCATGACGTGTTTTCGAACTCGTATAGTATAAGGAACACTCAAAAAGTTTCCGTTCGAGGGCCGTACTGTCCTGAATCAGGCCAAATCGCCGCGAGCAGTGAGGCACTCATCCCACCGACGCACCAGGTTGAAGATCTCACTACGGTAAAACACAGTGTCCTGCTGTGTGAAGAAGTGCACATCGTCGTCCGACAGGAAGCGTTGACACTTCAAGGCATTTTTTAGGGGATCGAAGGTGTGATAATAGCATGGGGAGAGATCAGGTATATAGGGTGGGTGCTCAAGTGTCTCCCACTTTAGTTGGCGTACCTTCTGGATGAGGCTGGCCGCCCAGATCGACCGGCGTCTTGTGGTAATAACGTCGCCGTAGTTCACGTGGTCGCATTTAACGCACGCAGCTCGTCACGACACAACTGCCACACTAATCTCTTTGCTTTTTCTTACGGGGTGCCCCCGTAGCCCGCTCCTCCGCCGTGACAATCGACTGAATCTACATGGCCTCCGACATGCTATTAATTTCTAAGAAGAAAGAGATAGCTGGGAAGAGGGAAGTGATACAAGGAGTATCAGCCTGTTTCCATGTCAGACACGCTACCAGGCAAGGTTGTATTGGTTGGATAGTGTTAAGGTATGGTATTGAAGGGTCAGGGAAAAACCACATAGGCAGAAAGAAGAAAGAGCCTACATGTAAAACCTGACAACTTTTGATAGCACATGCAAGGATGTGGGCTGGAAAAAGACCTGAGGTTGTGTTAGATAGGAACAGGTAACACGCACAAGTCATAAACCTATTCCTTGCCGTTCCATCTGCCAGGGGATCAGTCCGTCTGGGCACTGCTGTGACTAGCGCGGGCCTTGCCGGCTGCGGAGCCATGCGTCGAGTGCCACTAGGGCCCGCCGCACGGCACCACCTCCTTGGGGTCCCTCGTACCCAGTCTCCGATGCCGGAGAATGAGGCCAAGCCCACCGAGGTGGAGGCCTCCTGGAAGGGGGTGGGTCATGGCGCCGGGCCTCCTTCCTCTCTGCCCGCGCCATGGCCCAGTAGACAGGTATAGCGATACAGCAAGTAGCGGAGACTTCACAAAGGATAGCAGGAGTATATTTATTTTTTCCCAAGGTCATGGTCACTGAGGTATGATTCACCCGCTTGCCGCGCACATTCGTTAGGCTGGCAGTCTCTTTAGTGTCTGTTTGTTTCTTAATGATTAATGTTATTGGCTTTACGTCCCACTAACTACTCTTTTACCGTTTTCGGAGACGCCGAGGTGCCGGAATTTTTCCAGTTATTCTACCAACAGAAGGGTGACGTATTTGAGCACCTTCAAATACCACCGGACTGAGTCAGGATCGAAACTGCCATGTTAGTTTCTTGGTGTGTAGTCAAACACTAAATGGTTTTTTAATTGTGAAACTACGCCGTGCTTCTATTTAATTGTAATACACGTGTAATATTGTTCCTTTGGTAAAAATGTTATTGTATAGTACTGAATCAAGATCTCAAAAACCTTTTATTACCGCACTTAAGTTGGTAGAATGTCAATCTTTACCTCTCTGTCGAAATTCGCTCAGAGAGCATGAAAAACTTACTATTTTGTACCCTTTTTAAAACAGTTTTGATGTATATAACACCCCCGTCCGTTCGTTCGCTATATCCCCAAACCCGGCTACTATTTGTTGTCTGTATATTTTTATTGCCCCCGCCCTTTTAATTCCCAATCGCCGATACTGATGAGCCCAATAAGACATATTTGTTTATTTTAGTCTCAATCAGAAGTGAAATATATTTTATTTTATTAATTCGATCTGATTCAACGAAAACTTTATCATCATTAATCTTACCATAAATAAAAATGGATGTATGTGTGTATGTAAATGACACATCTCCTCCTAAACCAATGGAGCAATTTGTATCAAATTTGGAACACTTATTATTTGCAATCCGGAGACGAGCACTGTGGGGGTAAGCCACCTCTAGCCCCCTTAGGTGTGGCGGGTTAGGGGGGTCAGGTAAAAATATAATCGAAAATAGTGTCGAATCCGTAGTTTTTGGGGTCGCTGAGGTGAATAGTGACACTCCCGATTTTTTAAAAGTCAAAATTCTGCTCCCATTTGGGTGGGGGGCGAGGGGGGACTGATGATGAATGTATGTGTGTAAATGACACATCTCCTAAACCACTAGAGCAATTTCAATCAAATTTTGAACACAAATTATTTGCTATCCGGAGACGAGCACTGTGGGGGTAAGCCACCTCTAGCCCCTGTAGCAGTGGGGGGTTAGGGGGGTCAGGTAAAATCATAATCGAAAATAGAGTTGAATCCATAGTTTTTGGGGTCGCTGAGGTGAATAGTGACACTCCCGATTTTTTAAAAGTCAAAATACTGCTCCCATTTGGGTGGGGGGCGAAGGGGGACTGATGATGGATATATATCTGTAAATGCCACATCTCCTCTTAAACCACTGGAGCAATTTTAATCAAATTTTGAAACATTCTTTGCTATCTCGAGACGAGCACTATGGGGGTTAGCCACCTCCAGCCCCCTTAGGGGCGGGGGGTTAGGGGGTCAGGTAAAAAATAATCGAACATAATGTCGAATCCACAGTTTTTGGAGTCGCTGAGGTGAATAGTGACACTCCCGATTTTTTAAAAGTCAAATTTCTGTTCCCATTTGGGTGGGGGGCGAGGGGGGACTGATATATAAAAATAAACGAAAATAGTGTCGAATACATAGTTTTCGGGGTCGTCGAGGTGAATTGTACACTCCGGATTTTTAGTATCAGGAGACAAACCACGTGGGGATAAGACAGCCCAGGAAACCTTAGGGGTGGGTGGGACAAGGGGGTCAGATATACAAATTAACGAAAATAGTGTCGAATCCATACTTTTCGGGGTCGCTGAGATGAATAGTGACACTCCGGTTTTTTTAACGTCCAAGTTCAGCCCCCTTTTGGGGTGGAGGCGAGGGGGGATGTATAAAAATAAACGAAAATAGTGTCGAATACATAGTTTTCGGGGTCGCCGAGGGGAATTGTACACTTCGGATTTTTAGTATCAGGAGATAAACCACGTGGGGGTAAGACAGCACAGGAACCCTTAGGGGCGGCGGGTGAGGGGTCAGATATACAAATTAACGAAAATAGTGTCGAATCCATACTTTTCGGTGTCGCTGGGATGAATAGAGACACTCCGGATTTTTTGTATCAGGAGAAAAACCACGTGCGGGTAATACACCCCAAGAAACCTTAGGGGCAGGATGCAGGGGGACAAGGGGGCTCAGATACAAAAATCATCAAAAGTAGTGTTGAATCCATACTTTTCGTGGTCGCTGAGATATATGGTCACATTCCGGATTTTTTTTAAGTCCAAGTTCAGCCCCTTTCTGGGTAGGGGGCGATGGGAGAGTGATATATGAAAATAATGGAAAAGAGTGTCGAGTCCATAGTTGTCGGGGTCGCTGAGATGAATAGTGAGACTCCGGATATTTTATAAGTTCATCACCCTTAGGGGGGGGGCGAGGGGGGAGTGATATATAAAATTAATCGAAAATAGTGTCAAATACGTAGTTTTCGATTTCGCCAAGGTGAATTGTACACTTCGAAATTTTATTATCAGGAGACAAACCACGAGGGGGTAGGACACCCCAGGAACCCTTAGGGGCGGAGGGGGGGCGAGGGGCTGAGATATAAAAATCATCTAAAGTAGTGTCGAATTCATACTTTTCGGGGTCACTGAGATGAATAATGGCACTCCGGAATTTTTTAAAGTTCAGCCCCCTTCGTGGTGGGTGGCAATTGGAGAGAGATATATAAAAATAAACGAAAATAATGTTGAATCCATAGTTGTCGGGGTCGCTGAGATGAATGGTGAGACCCCGGATATCTTACAAGTCCAAGTTCATCCCCCTTTCTGGTGGGGGTGAGGGGAATTCAGATTTAAAAATAATCGAAAATAGTGTCGAAGCCATAGTTTTCGGTGTCGCTGAGATGAATAGTAACACTCCCGATTTTTTAAAACTCAAATTTAACCCTCTTTAGGGGAGGGGGAGTGAGATATAATAATAATCGAATATACTGCCTAATCCATAGTTTTCCGGGTAGCTGAAATGAATAGTAACATTCCGGATTTTTAAAGTCCTGCTTCAGCCCCCTTTGGGATAGAGGGTGAGAAAGGCTGAAAAAAAAAATGTCAAGAATGCCCAAGGTAATAGACGTGTGTATGTTCCAGTATGACTTTCAAGTATGACTTACTACCTGGAAAACGTATTGTGGGAGTAAGACGCCCCTAGAACCACTTCGGAAGCGGGTGAAATATGTAATCCATGTTAATAAATAGAAGTCTGTTTGGCGCGATCTATATACACTGTACTATACATATATAAATTAAGGCATAAAAATGAAAACAGACGTGAATTAATGAGACCATTCTAGGCATCCTAGAAACTTAAAACTTGATACCTGACAACCTGATGACTTCAGGATCCCTAGAAAAATCTAAAATTCTCAAAATTCTCTGAGAGGGACACGTTGAGAGTTTCAAATCTGCATTAAAACACAGTCGGTGATATTTATCCTAAACGATAACCTATAGGTTTCATGGGCTTAAAAGTTTCCTGAAAGTCCAAATTTTTAACCCCCTCTCCCATATAAAGATGACAGCACAATCTCCCAGACGAGTTAGAAAATAGAAATTTGGCAAAATTATAGCTTTTCGCCTGTAACCTATGGAAAATTTACGAGTTGTTTAAAAAATTTAAATTTTTACCCCCAAAAAAATATCGAAATATGGGGGAAATTTTAATGACGGTGCAGACCTTCCTTTCGAGGTATTTGGTGGCTAAACGGTAAGTCGTATCACAAAACGGATGTCACAATCTCTGTTCAATTTGGAGTGATCTACAACTTTGGTCCTATGGCTTTTTGTCGTATCTCTATCCCTTATGTTAAATTTGGCTCTATTTCTGGATTTACGTAAATTTTGCACTTTGTACACGTATAATTGATGGTTTGATTCACTTATAGAAAAGAGGGGATCATCAAAATCTACACGAATATTGGCCCACCCAGCCAAATTCTATGTTTGAAGCTGTCGCATAAGTATCTGAAAAGTAATTCACTGTGTGAAAACCTTACACAAATTTCACCCTATTCAACGTTTCTAAAATAATCTTGCCTTTAAAGAGATGAGATACGAGGAAGTGTCATAGGGCCAGCCATTTAGATAGCTAACTGGGGCCAGAGTCGCCTTTTTATACAATCCGTTTTTCAATATGAATGCACCGTTTAGCAGCAGTTATTCTGTAAATGAAGGTGAACATGCATATACTTCCGTATGTCGATCTACATTTATTAATTTAAGTCGATTTGTAGCGATCTAGAAAGGGGTGTGTTTTACATTGTAATTAATACTTTACAAATCAATAGTGACTCTCAGCAGGAGGGCGTCTGCTGTTGTAATCATTACTCCCCACATCGACTTTAACTAGCTATAGGAATAGGGTAGTTCTCCAACGCCTGTGTGCCATTGTAATGCATAATTCCCTTCTTGATTTGACTAGCAGAAGGCAAGGGAGCGTGCATTTTTTAACTCTTTTACCTGATTCTCTTTATAATTAGGTATAGGTGCCCCCGATTATAAACAAATTTACCCATCAAAATGTGACTGACGTTACGCATAGTGAATTGTGGCAGACAAGTGGACCTGTCGTTATCATCACAACTCTGAAACTCGCACTTCACATCGGAAACAACGTCTGCAGACCTCCCTATGCTTTTTCTCGGATAACGCTAAGATACATGCAATTAAAATTTTTTATTCACTTCATGTACAGCAATTTACTTCGATATCCGTATACATTGTAGAATACCGTAGCGAAGCACGGGTACATTTGCTAGTCATCATCATATTTTAAAGGCTAAGCATTGTCGCCGCAGCTATATATGTCTACCTTGAGCCAGTCTTTACAACTAGGCGTAGGTCTTGCAGTTCATTCTCTGAAGCAGGTTCTCGAAATAAGACACTCTGGATAGTCATCTTCCTCCTTTCCCTCCAATTCTTTCTTCAGTGATGGTACAAAGGAACTCTTCACGCCAACCATTAAATGTTATTTTCCATTTTTTAAATTTCAGTTAGCAGACTCCGTTTCTCTCCTGTCTCTCTAAGGACTACGGTAAAACGAAATGGCGTCTGGTGCCGGGAGTGTCCGAAGACAAGTTCAGCTCGCCGGATGCAAGTCTTTTGATTTGACTCCCTTAGGCGACATGCGCATCTTGATGAGGATGAAATGATGATGAAGACGACGCATACACCCAGCCTCCGTGCAAGCGAAATTAACCAATGATGGTGTGGCTCAGTGAACCTCAGAGCCATTTGCATCTCCGGACGTGGAAATCTCGGTTCTTACATTTTTCGTATTCCTGACGGGGAATCGAACCCACGTCCTTCCGGGTAAACAGAGCACGCCTTTACCGCCCCAGCCATGCAGCCCATAATTATTGTTGAAACAGATCCTAATATGTTTTCCAACAAGTAGGGCTCATGCATTTTCTTGTCGGTTAAATTTCGACATTTTCCTCGGTTTTGCCTAGCCCCTTATATTTTTTTTCTGTGAGTTAGAGCACCCCCACTCATCTTCAAAACCAGGCGCCCGTGGCTTAGACAAGGTATTGCCTTTAGACGTTAATGATGATGGGCATTTCTTTCTTTCTTTCTTTCTTTCTTTCTCGATCTGTTTACCCTCTAGGGTTGTTTTTTCCCCTCGGACTCAGCTAGGGATCCCACCTCTACCGCCTCAAGGGCAGTGTCCTGGGGCGTGAGATTTTTGGTCGGTGGATACAACTGGGAAGGAGGACCAGTACCCTGCCCAGGTGCCCTCATCTGCTATGCTGAACAGGGGCTTTATAGGGCAATGCGAAGATTGGAAGGGAGAGACAAAAAAGAGGGAAGGAAGCGGCCGTGGCTTTAAGTAAGGTACCATCCTGACATTTGCCTGGAAGAGAAGTGAGAAACCACGGAAAACCACTTCGAGGATGGCTGAGGAGGAAATCGAACCCACGTCTCTCCCGAGGTTGAGTGGAGCCCATTCCAGCCCTCGTACCACTTTTCTAATTTCCCGGGCCTCTGGGGGGTGGCAGCCAATCGCACTAACCACTACACCACAGAGGCGGACTGTAGGCATTTTCTAACCCATATTTCCAGCAGTATTCCGCAGTAAGGGTTAAACAACATGTCTGTGTCTTTGGTTTTGCCACATGCGGCACGTGTGTGATTCCGTTGTGAAATCTCCCTTAGTTAAAACCGACAGCAAATGGCACAGTTTCAACTGCGTAGTTAAAACTTCAAGTGGAAATGAGCATTGATAAGGCCCTTTACTTATCACTTTACTGACATTTAGAGACATGTTTTTAACACCCGATGAGTTGTAGTACATACTGTTTGTTTGCTAACGGTATTGCCAGCCGGAGGTTCGCGCCACGCTATGCTACCTGCCTTGAGATAAGGAAGGTTGCCAGAATCGCTCAGACAGTGGTCTGTAGTAATGGCTGTTGCCAGACAGATGCACTTGCCAACAAAATAGACGACACAATCCTCAAACATTTGGGGTACTAAAATACACGAGCGATGCTAAAGCTCTTTTACAAGTGTCTATTCTCTGCATCTTTTTCTTTTGCTGTTACAACGCTTCCCCAAAGCTAGTATTACACTATTAACGAAATTCGTCAGAACTATTTTGTACAGGAATTATAAATACACCGTATTCTTTAACACAATACCCCACAGTGCTGATTTTCACCCAAATACACTAAAATTCATAGAATGCGTGCAATAATAGCAAACAGCAATTCTATCAAATAGGAATTGGAAATGCCCGTTTTAGTACGCTGTAAATGGTCCGTGGTTCTAAACGATACATTTCGTTCCGCGAAAAATCGCAAGAGACTTATTTCTGTGTGCTAATTTCTGTACACTCCCTACAGTACCGGTCAAAAGTTTAGGACCACATTGAAAAATCATAAAGTTCCATCTAGAACCTACAATTTTGCTACTAGACCTCTGTATTTCTTTTTCCTGAGCTCTTACATCTAGTATGATATACATCGCCTTACTTCAGTGATTTACGCCAAGTATTGTATAAGTTATACAATTTTATATAAGGTCACATCAGAAAGTCAACATTTTTGGAAATATTATGTACTGTATCATCTAATTGGTTTCAAGTATCACCACCAAGATTCTTGTAGAGACTTAGCAATAGTTAGGGGTCATTTTAGTATACATATGAAAATTCCGAAAAAATCCGGCACCCATTTTTGTGGGTTTATTTTTTTTAAAACCAGTGCTAAAATAGTCAATTTTTTCTTGTTCTTATCATAGGTCTCTGTGTGAACTATCGGCATCAGAAACGTATTCTTGGATGCCATCCACAGAGTGCAAATGAAACTATCAGGGCAGATAAGTTTGACGCCGATAACTCACACTGACACCTTGGGCCATACATGAAAAAGGCAAAGAAAAATCAACAATTTTGGCCCTGGTTCAAAAAATAAAACACAAAAAAACCGGTGCCGTATATTTTCGGAATTTTTATATTTATACTAAAATGGCCCCCACCTATTCCTAAGTCTACAGAAAAATCTTGTTGGTGATACTTGCAACCAATTAGAGTATTCAGTACATTATATTACCAAAATTTTTGATTTTTTTGTTGTGACCTTACAAGAGTTAAAAATTCATAACTTCTACAGTACTTGAATTAACTCAATGAAATCAGGCGACATATATCCTATTAGATGTGAGATATCAGAAAGAAAATTACAGAGGTCTAGTGGTACAATTTTAGGTTCTAGATGACATTTCGTGATTTCTTTATGTGGTCCTAAACATTTGACCGGTACTGTATGTTAGTCTCTTTGTTGAGAACAGCCTTGAAATTGCTTTGACACCCTTCATGCTTTTAATGTGCTTTTCGCTTTTGTTGTGTATTTTAATATTACTTATTTCCGAGACCAATGTCACGTTTCAAACCTTGCACTTTGTCCTATCCTATATGTTGGATAAGGACGCGACTTCTATACTCTCCCACGACTGCCTGTACTTTTGTTTCCTTCTGGGTGTTTTAACAGAAAGTTTTTTCTTGGGTATCGAACGACTTGCTTCACTTTCGGAGTCAAAAAGTGAACACGAACTTTATTTATTTAACATAATGAATATATGGTAAGCTCTTCTTCTCCTTCTTCTTCTTCTTCTATGTGCTCTGCCCAGTCTCCCGGACGTTGGAGATCAGTGTGGAGAGTGCTTTTTTTTTCTGTCTTCAGCAACACGGTACAGTTCTTCAGTGCTTTTTATGCCTGTCCAATCTTTAATATTCTTAAGGCATGTTGTTCCTTCTGCGTACTGCTCGGCGCCCTTCAATTTTGCCTATCAGAATTAGATGTAAAACTGCGTATTTTTCACCACGTAAAACATGCCCTAGGTATGCAATTTTTCTGCATGTGATGGTGGTTACCAGTTCTTTTTTGCATTTTGCTCTCTGTAATACCTCTTTATTGGTGGCATGGTCAATCCACGAGACTCAAAGCTATGAAGCCAAAGTTCTAAGGCTTCCAGTCTTTTGATGGTGGCCTCCTTTAACGTCCAAGCTTACCCCATAAAGGAGAGTAGACCAAATATAGCATTTCACCATACGCTGCCGAAGTTTAAAATTTAATGCATCATCACACATCAATGTCTCCATCTTCCAGAATGTTGATTTTGCAATTTCTATTCGGCTCTTAATTTCTAGGTCTGGGTTCAAAACATCCGTTATCCAACAAACAGGATATTTAAGTTTATTTACTTGTTGAATATGTTGGTCTTTGAGTTTCAGAGTAGCATTATTTCTTCCTCTGCTGAAAACTGAAACACTGCGCTGACACGCAGAATAATTTGTAAGTACATCACAATGTTACTCATAGGAACGACAAAATAGCATTATGCATAAAATTTACAACTAGAAGTTGTACTGTTACCCGCTTGATTATTACACAACTCTTCACATTTTCAATGGCTGATAAGAACGACGGAGTCCAGTGTGAGCTAATTCAAGAGTGTAAATGTGAACATAATACAGTATATAGGAGTAAAATATCCACAGTTGATGAAGTTTGAAGTAGGGTAATCCCGGCAGCAGAGTCAGATTTTACAGACGCATCATTGGATAACCTGAAACCAGCTCAGAGTGAATTACAACATTGAAAGCTTGGGAGTTCCCTAGAGAAATGAAGGCCATCTCATACATGTTCAGGAAATGAGGAGAGGGAAAAAATTGCATGAAAGTCTTAAAATTTCCAATAGTAACAAAAAATGCTCGACTAAGTGGTATGTTCTGAGCTGTGAGTGGAGAGATGACGTGGAGTGACGAATAAGTTTGAGTGGTGTTTTAAAAGTAGGAAACATCACAATATGAAGATAAATTTGGAATTTAAGAGGAGAAATTGGGACAAATACTTGTTTATAAGGAGAGGATTTAGGGACCGAAATAATTTACCAAGGGAGATGCTCAAAAAATTTCCCAATTCTTTGCAATTATTTAAGAAAAGAATAGGTAATCTGCTAGTTGGGCGACAAATCAGTGGTGATTGATTGAAAATGATGATGATGATGATGACGTTTGTTGTTTAAATAGGCCTGACATCTGGGTCAACGACCCCTTACTTTAATAGTTACAATAGCAAAAAAAAAAAAGCAAGCAAAGACATCTCTGTACAGGGCATGAAGGCTCTTGAAGGGGTGGAAAGTAAACGCTTCCATTATCCGTAACCTCGGCATTTGGTCGGGTAGAGTGTTAGCTCTTCGCCCGGCCGCCTTTGCCTCCAGGAATTAACCTGGTACTCATTTTTGGTGTAGACTGAGTGAACCTTAGGACAATATGCACCTCCGGAAGTTGAAATCTCATTTCTTAAATTTTACGACTTTCTGAAGGGGAATCGAACCTACGTCCTGCCGGGTGAACCGAACATGCATTTACCGCCTCGGCCAGGCAGCCCCTTAGTAGTTACCATAATGCTGAACAATACCAAACCAAGTCGTATGGCGTAACAGCCTTCCAAGCAACCGCTGTTCAAGCCCGAAGGCTTGCAGATTACGAGGTGTCATGTAGTCGGCATGACGAATCCTCTCTGCCGTTATGTTTGGATTTCTATATGTGGGCAGCTATATTAGCGTCAAATAGCTCCTCAACTGAAATCACGTAAAGTGAGTGGACCCCCAACCAGTCTTCAGATCCAGGAAAAATCCCTGACTTGGCCGGGAATCGGAGACGGGACCTCCGGGTAACAGGCAGGCACGCAACCACTACACCGCGGGGCTGGCTAAAATAATACGTAAATTACTTGGGTCATAGCCACAAGTATAACCCAACTGAGTGGGTTGGCCATGCGGTTTGAATCGCGTGGCAGTGAGCTTGCATTCCGGAGATGATGGATTCGAATCCCACAGTCGATAGCCCTGAACATGGTTATCCATTGTTTCCCATTTTCACACTAGGCAAATGCTGGGGCTGTACCTGAATTAAAGCAACGGCTGCTACTATCACAATCTCAGGCCTTTCCCATCCATGCGTTACCAAAAACCTTCGATATGTTGGAGCGACGTTAAACTATTAGCAGAAAAAGAAACAAGTCAACTAGGATCTTCACTTACGAGCTTCTTCAATCAGCACCTTCCCGATATGCTCTAACGTAGGGCCTCTCAGGGTGCATGCGCCTGGTGCATGCACTGTGCACGGTGCAAAGGACGACTTCGTTTGGTTGCCCATAGTGTAGACCCCCACTCCTCGATTTGGAGCAATAGCGCTGTCTCCTTCTTCCTCACTTGCTCCGTAGCGCTCCAAATCCGAGCCGAGTTGAGCCGAGAGACGAAGCGTTGGTCCGAGCCGAGCCGAGTGGAACCGATGCACAGTGCACGGAGCTCTTGCGCCTCGATTTGCACGCGTGAGATTTTGGGCGTTTGAGAGACTCTGCGTCTAACCCATTCGGCAGCAGGTTTACGAGCAGTCCAGGAGCTTGAGCCCATGTTTCTAAAAACTCAACGGGAAAAATATTATTCAATTCTGCAATACTGAATACGAATTCCTCAATACTCTCTGTGACATTGTTTCACAGACATGTGACACGTCAACTAAAAATGAGCTTTTAAGGGTAAGAATATCTATTTTATTTTTCTCTTTCTTAAATACACGGTGGCCCAAAAGTAGGTGTTCAGTTACATGTACAGCTGTATTCAAACCCGTAGGTGCTCAAAATGTCCACCTCCGGCATTGATGCATTCCGCAACCTGCCTCCGACACTCTCACACACAGTGCGACACAAATACCGGTTAGAACGAATTTCCTCAAACGTATTATCGACGAAAGTTTTCAACTGTGGTGTTGTGAGTTTTTTTTCTTTTTTTTTTTTTGCTAGTAGCTACGACGCACCGACGAAGATAGGTCGTATGGCAACGATCGGATAGGAAGGGCCTAGAAGTTGGAAGGAAGAGGACGTGGCCTTAATTAAGGTACAGCCGAAGCATTTGCCTGGTGTGAAAATGGAAAACCACGGGAAACCTTCTTCAGGGCTGTCGACAGTGGGATTCGAACCCGCTATCTCCCGGATACAAGCTCACAGATGTGTGCCCCTAACCGCACGGCCAACTCGCTCGGTTCGTGAGGGGTTTTCTGGAGAAAAACTTTATCCTTCACTACTCCCCAGAAGAAGAAATCTAAAGGAGTCAAATCGGGGAGCATGGTGGCCACTCAATGCTTCCAATCCAATGCCGTGGGAATGGCTCGTTCAGTTACTCACGGTCCGCCAAACAAAAATGCTGCTGGGCCCCGTCCTGTTGAAAGAACAATTCCGCGAAGTCGGACCGCGCTTGTAGTTGTGGCACAACAACGTTGGTCAACATCTCCGGATACTAGGGGCCATCAACGTTTCCACCGAAGAAAAGACCCACAACACTATCGCAGGATATGCCACCACACACTGTGACGCCTCGCTGATTCAGTTGCGTAGTCATAATGACATGTGGGTTTTCATCGGCCCAGTACACACTGTTATGTCTGTTGACGTGACCAAACAATTTGAAACATGATGTGCGAATTATCTCACAGAACATTTTCATACTTCCAGTAGGTCTTCAGGATCCACCGCCGTTGCTCCTCGCTCAGATTTCCAGCCATCCTTTACCACAGCCCTATCAGAAACAAAGAAAGAGCACAATCAATTGAAATTGAAATTAGACACAAATAGGCACAATATATATATTTAAAAAATTGTGAAAAATAAAGTCAGTCAGTCCGGCCATTCTATCCGGTCGATTTCCTTCATTCCTTTTTTAACTGAAAGGTATTCATGCACAGATTTGTCATCAGGTACTATAAATCTGAGTGGCTCAGACGGTTGAGGCGCTGGCCTTCTGACCCCAACATGGCAGGTTCGATCCTGGCTCAGTCTTGTGGTATTTGAAGGTGCTCAAATACGTCAGCCTCTTGTCGGTAGATTTACTGGCACGTAAAAGAACTCCAGCGGGACAAAATTCCGGCACCTTGGCGTCTCCGAAAACCAAAAAAAGTAGTTAGTGGGACGTAAAGCCAATAACATTATTATTATTATTATTATTATTATTATTATTATTATTATTATTATTATTATTATTATTATTATTATTATTATTTGATCTTTTCAATTTTTGTTTCTTTGAAGTAATCATATCTTTGGTTGTAATTGAGATACGGAGTTCGTTTTGGTCTAAAAACACTCAGTGGATCAAGCGCTTTCTTTTGAGGTGACAACTACTTAAATTGGTAGTTTCTGATAAAAGTTATGAGTACATTTGTCTATATTACGAAGATCTTTGAAGGACTTGTTAACAGTTCGGTGCGTAGTGTTGTTCCAAGGAACGTTGAATTCAATTTCCTTGTGTGATGTATTTTCAAGTGTTTTGTTGACATAATATTACAGTCTATTACCACAGCAGATCATGTGCTTTATTTCATTAACTCGAAACTTTGCAAAAACATCCGCGAGGATATGAACGAACAACACTATACTTTGTACATTGCGGGCGGAGCCAGCGGGAAACTGCTAGTTGATTTTGAAATTATACATTAATGAAACGAGCCGGAATTTGTGTGTGAGAGTGTCGGGGACCGGTTGCAGGAATGCATCAGTGCCGAACGTGAACATGTATCTACTTTTGAGCCACCCTGTAGACCAGAATTGAAACTAAATTTAATTCGTAGCTCCTTCAGTAGATAGTGGTACAGCGACCTGCAGAGCCCGGCAGAAGTAGGGTTCTTTCTCTCGCTCTCTCTCTCTTTTTTTCTTTTTAATGGCGCGAAAAAGTCTATGTCCGCCCTTTTGGTGTAGTTGTTAGTGTGATTAGCTGCCACTATGGAGGACCGCGTTCGATTCCCAGCTTTGCAATGAAATTTGAAAAGTGGTACGATTGCTGGAACGGGGTCCACTCAGCCTCGGAAAGTGAACTGAGTAGAGGGGTGTTCGATGCCCTCCTCAGTCATCTTCGAAGTGAATTCCCGGCCATAGCCGCTTCCTTCCCTCTTCCTCGTCTAACCCTCCCAATCTTCCCATTCTCCCACAAGGCCCCTGTTTAGCATAGGAGGTGAGTCCGCCTGGGTGGGTTATGGTCCTCCTTCCTTGTTGTATCCCTGACCAAATGCCTCATGCTCCAGGACACTGTGCTTCAGGCGGTAGAGGTGGTATCCTCCCTGAATCCACAGGAAAAACCAAACATGGAGGGTAAGCACATGATGTAATGGAATGTTTATTTTCTATCTGATTTACGTCGCACCAAAACAGATGGGATAGGAAAGGGCTATGAGTGGGAGGGAGGCGGCCATGGCCTTAATTAAGGTACAGCTCCAGCATTTGCCTGGTGTGAAAATGGGAAACCATGGAAAACCATATTCAGGGCTGGTAACATTGGAGTTAGAACCCACTCTCTCCCGAATGCAAGCTCACAGCTGCGTGCCCCTGCAAGGCTGACTCATTCGGTATGAAATTCTACCAAGTTTAGGCATTTTAATCTGACACCATATAGGCATTCTGCACGTCAGTTTCGACGTTCCGTTCTCGTCCAGCAGATGGCAGTGTAAACTAGTCTCTGATGAGTGATCTTTGGCTGAGTTTTAATTAATTTCGTTGAGTAAACACTAAATGTGTCACCAGATTTCTTCTACATACCGAATTCGTCTTCCCATAAATAAATTAAAAAATCGGAATATCTCTGCCTGTTTTGAACCGGCTACCTTGGGATCCGGATGTCTAAACTCTACCACAGAGTAGCTCAGATAGTAAAGCGCTAGCCTTCTGAGCCTAATGTATTATCAGTTCTGCTGACATGAAAGGAACCACTGTGTAACAAAATTCTGGCAAATCGGATTCTGCGTTAGCAGGACATATAACAAGTGATCAACAAGTGGCTGCGCGCCTTGATTTACGTAGCTATCAGCTTGCATTTGGGAGATAGTGGGTTCGAACCCCACTCTCGGCAGCTCTGAAGATGGTTTTCCGTGGTTTCCTACTTTCACACCAGGACAATTCTAGGGATATACTTTAATTACAGTAAAGCTACAGTCGCTTTCTTCACACTCCTAGCCCTTTCCTATCCATCGTCGCCATAAGACCTGTATTTTTTGGTGCGACGAAGAAAAAGACAGTTCTAGCCCTTCAAGCAAGCAACATAATATTGAAGACATCCTACGGATATCAGCAACGAATTGTAGGTAAATATAATAAAGTATGAGAATAATATTCTTTCTTTCTTTCTTTCTTTCTTTCTTAATCTGTTTATCCTCCAGGGTTGGACTTTCCATCGGACTCAGCGAGGGATCCCACCTCTACCGCCTCAAGGACAGTGTCCTGGAGCGTGAGACATTGGGTCGGGGGATACAACTGGGGACGATGACCAGTATCTCGCCCAGGAGGCCTCACCTGCTATACTGAACAGAGGCATTCCGGGGAGGGGGGGTAATTGGAAGACTGGAAGGGATAGACAAGGAAGAGGTAAGGAAGAGGCCGTGGCCTTAAGTTAGGTACCATTCTGGCATTTGACGGGAGGAGAAGTGGGAAACCACGGAAAAACACTTCGAGGATGGCTGAGGTTGGAATCGAACCCTTCTCTACTCAGTTGACCTCCCGAGGCTGAGTGGATCCCGTTCCAGCCCTCGTACCAATTTTCAAATTTCGTGGCAGAGCGGGAAATCGAACCTGGGCCTGCGGGGGTGGCAGGTAATTACACTAACCACTACACCACGGAGGCGGACTATTCTTTACGAGAAAAATACCACGAACCTCTCACGACCACGAATTTTGTACTTTTCTTAAGAAAAATATGTTTCTATCAGCGAAGTCGTAGCATATTCACATGATGAAGTAGATACACATGTCTATCGGCATGATGTGGAAATGCGTACATCGTGGCTTCTCTTGCCTGCCATAGATATACCGGGTGAGTCAGCCGTGCTGACGTTTTATGCTGTTAGGCATCCCACCGACTACTATTATTTATTTACTATTAAAAGTTAAAATCCTTTCCTTAATCATCGTTATCCGGTCGATTAGATTAGATTAGCAGTTCGCCTTTTTCTACTACTACGAGCGCTAATGTGAGTCAATGCAGAGTTTCACTTAAGCCCTTATAACAATATTCAGTATTTGAAAAAATCAAAACACGCCTGAGGGTGTTGAACCAAGGAACACATTGGAGAAAGAATTATGTAAATAAATTAAGTTGGCTAAGATTAGAATACAAAAGAAAAGGAGTGAAGAAACAAGCGATTTTAGGCTATTTTTCCGGAAGTGAATTTAGGCCGGAAGTGATTTTCGATATTAGATTTTTAATTTGATAGAGCTATCCTGGCTTAATTTGTTTAATTGTACGTTATTAGTATTTGAGGGGTTGCCTGGCCGAGGCGGTAAAGGCGTACTCGGTTCGCCCGGAAGGACGTGGGTTCGAATCCCCCTCAGGAAGTCGTAAAATTTAAGAAACGAGATTTCCACTTCCGGACGTGCATATGGCCCTGAGGTTCACTCAGCCTATACCAAAAATGAGTACCAGGTTAATTCCTGGGAGCAAAGGCGGCCGGGCGTAGTGCTAACCACTCTACCACATTACGTGCCGAGGTTAACAATGGTGGAAGCCTTTACCTTCCACTCCTCCAAGGGCCTTCATGGCCTGTACGGAGGTTGCTTTTCTTTATTCGTAGTATGGGCACCCCTACTTTGTCTACTAAGAAATGTTTTCAGAATTAAAATACTCTCACCTCTCACCACTAAGATGTCAGTTACAGATTAACTGGTTTTTATCCTTCTGCTAATTTCCGCATGCAATATTATTTACTTCCACTTTTGCTGAAGAGAGCCAGTGTTTACAGTACACTATGTCTTCTGGTATGGGTTAGAACAAGTAGGTTACTTTCATTGACCTGTTTCATCTTGGCTTTGAAAGTGACTGAGGTATGAACGATGTTAGTAATGCCATTCCTTACACAATCGAGAATGGTGTGAAAATCTTGGGCTTGGCAGACTGATATATATATTCTGGCAACGGTAACGGGAACTCCTCATTTCACTAGTACGCCCTTCCAGTGATCTCTAGGCCATTTGTAACAGCTGACGGTAGAGCTGTTGAAGATCAAACCAACCTTCGGGATGAGTACTCAACATACAATACTTTTGCTCTGAATTGTATATAAAACACTGTGCATGTGTAGTCTTATTCGTAGTCCTTGATGAAATTGTACTGTATATTTGAACACCACAGAGGCAGTGCGGAGAAAAACTGAGAGTTGTAGAAAGACAATATCTCAATTAAGTTGTAAGTAAACATGTAAGACGTTAAAGAACATTCAATTATTATTTTAGGAGAGCTTCTTTCACTGGCGTTATCCATCTTCTTTCACGTTAGAAGTGAACTTGAAGATTTATGACCTCGTTAAGGGTTTCTGTTTAATAGAGTATGGGAGATGCCTCTTCAACCGGGCCAGACCCAGCGAGTGAGTGCTAACGTTATTGCTAGAGAGTAAAGATCATCGCCAGGAACGAATTTCTTATCACTATTCAGGTCAGTTATTTATTTTATAGCCATTTTCTAAACAGTTGTGCAGGTTATTTCACCGCACATGTGCGATGAAGTAACTTTACCGCACACTTCATGGCCTGCTCTATGACATCACTGCCTTTACAACTCGGTCGTAAACATTTCAACCAAAGTAAAACCTTAATGTCGACTCTTGTAACGTAAATAGATATTCTATTCTCCAAGACATTTCATGGCCTTCTGTACGTCATGGCCTTACCCATGGGCTTCAAAATACACGCAATTATGGTACCGGTACTTAATATCATGATGACGATAATGTCTATGGTCATCGTGCCCTACTTAATATCAAAGAGTAGGCTTACATACTTACTAGTACGTCTCTGTGGTGTAGTGGTTAATGCGATTACCTGGCACCTCCGGAGGCGCGGGTTCGATTACCGGCTCTGCCATGAAATTTGAAACATAGTACGAGGACTGGAACGGGGTCCACTCAGCCTCGCGAGGTCAACGGCGTAGAAGGGTTTGGATTCCCGCCTCAGCCATCCTCGAAGTGGTTTTCCGTGGTTTCCGGGGTGGTAGCTGACTTAAGGCCACGGTCGCTTCCTTCCTTGTCTATACCTTCAAATCTTTCCATCCCCACCCCGCACCGCCCCACGAGGCCACTATTTAGCATAGCTGGTGAGGCCGTCTGGGCGAGGTGCTGGTCTACCTCCCCAGTTGTATCACGCTCCACGACACTGCCCTTGAGGCAGTAAAGGTGGGATCCCTCGCTGAGGCAAAAGCCATCCCTCTAGGGTAAACGGATGATTTTTTAAAATTTAAAAAACGTTAAATAAGGACAAAATTTAATTGCGTGTAACTTCTGATATCAGTAAAACGAAATCATTGTAAATCCTCAGCCCGTTTCCAGACTTTCAACCGGGCCTCCATCTAGCGGCGAGTATAGGAATCGCACCGGCTGCCGAACCCTGTCGCATTCCTCTGGGGCAATGATTAGTGACTGACAGGTGAAATGAATTTATACTGGAGAGTGTTTCTGGAATGAAGGATGAAAACCAGAGTAGGCGGAGGAAAACCTGTCCCGCCTCCGCTTTGCCCAGCATAAATCTCACATGGTGTGCTCGGGATTTAAACCACGGAACTCATCGTTAGAGGCCGGCATGCAGATGTTGTTCTTTTCAGTTTGAAATTAACATTAATTGTACATTCTAAGACGCCACACAATTTGGAATGAAAACATCCTGACGTTCTAATTTCATACAGTAGGATCACTATCCACGTAGAGTGTGTTCCTCTTGAACAGATGACCAAGCAGACTCACAAGTCATTTTTCTTCCGTACCGCTGAGAATCAATGACGCCTGCCAGCCGGAAAGGAAGTCTCTCTGGTAATTTAGGCCATGGTGTCTGCGTTGCGACCCAGATTGTCACTAGTAACCTACCTGTTGCGAGCGTGCAACATCCCATTCTCCACGGTTCTAACTTACCAGAAGGGGTTACAAATATGGGGCGGTCGGACTTAGGGCGCAGAAATCAGGTAATAAATTTTAAAAGCAGACAGGAACTCTTTCTCTTCTCCTGAGATATATAAAAAAAGGATGAAGAAATATACAAGCTGCAATAATATTTAACTTGTCCGCTTTTCAAAGTGCCGTTAGCCAGGCAGCGCACCTGCTCTCTCGCTAACCCTTTGATTTCGGCAGTAGCGCAGGCTGCACTCTGATTGGCCTACATATTTTTTCCTCCACAGTGCATGCCTTTCCTGACCCCCCCAGTTCGCGTCCTCTGCGCTAACGAAACCAGACTCCCGTAATCAAGGTCTATAATGTGAAAGTGGCCCGTCTGACGAAATAGAGTAGCTGTGCCCTGTAACAAGCATACAAGATTTTACTGCACGTCAGAGTAAGGACCAGCATTGAAGAAATGGATATCGTATGTGGGCAGCCTCAGCAATAAATCAAGATGCTTTAAGAAGGTCTAATGCTGAACTCTCACTCAATTTCAGAGGCCAGTGCACCAATCAAGTTCATGTATTCTTCTCCAAGTGCCATATCCGATCCCTCAGACGTTGGCGATCACCCTGGAGTAAGCACCCGTTTGTTTAACTAACTTGAAGAGTTATTCGGTGTTTTTGATGCAAGTCCTGTCTTTCATGTTTTGGAGCCATGGCATCGGTCGTCTACCAGTTCCTCGATTGACTTCTATCTTTGCTTGTAATATGAGGTGTAGAAGTCCGCAATTTCTACCTCGTAAATAAAATGAAATGGCGTATGGCTTTGAGTGCCGGGAGTGTCCGAGTACAAGTTCGGCTCGCCAGGTGCAGGTCTATTGATTTGACTCCCGTAGGCAACCTGCGCGTCGTGATGGGGATGAAATGATGATGAATACGACACATACACACAGCCCCCGTGCCAGTGAAATTAACCAATGATGGTTAAAATTCCCGGCCCTGTCAGGAATTGAACTCGGGACCCCTATGACAAAAGGCCAGCACGCTAACCATTTAACCATGGAGCCGGACTCTTAAATAAACCGTTTTAACGTTGAAAACGTTTCTTAGCAGACGAAGTAGGGATCCCCAGACTACGAAAAAATGTAAAATTAAGCAATTTCCTCAATTGTGCCGAAAGTTGAAAGGCTAAAGGGCACGGAAGGGTACCAATTTTTTTAAAAAAAATCGAAAATCACTTCCGGCCCTAAAATCTTAAAATCGCTTGTTTCTTTACTCGTTTTCTTTTTTTTTCATATCTTAGCCAAATTAACTTATTTACATAATTCTTTCTGTAATGTGTTCCTTGGTTCAATACCTCAGGCGTTGCTTGATTTTTGAAAAATGTCCACGCTAGAGTGAAACTCTGCATTGACTCACGTTAGCGCTCATAGTGGTAGAAAAGTCAAACTGCTATTTTAATCGACCGGATCACGATGATTAAGAAAATTATTGTAATTTTTAGGAATGAATTAAGAATATGTTTTCATACTTTATTATATTTTATTTAACTAAAATTCGTAGCTCATATCCGTAGGATGAAGGGCTAGAACTCTGGACTTTTTTCTGGTTTGATAATGTTTGGCAGTCACGTTCAGCTTTAGCTCTCCTTAACATTTCATTATTGGTTACAAAATCTGTCCGCCGAGCTGAGTGGCTCAGACGGTTAAGGCGCTGGCCTTCTAACCCCAACTTGGCAGGTTCGATCCTGGCTCAGTCCGGTGGTATTTGAAGGTGCTCAAATACGACAGCCCCCTGTCGGTAGATTTACTGGCACGTAAAAGAACTCCTGCGGAACTAAATTCCGGCACCTCGGCGTCTCCGAAGACCTTTAAAAAAGTAGTTAGTGGGACGTAAAGCAAATAAAATTATTATTATTATTATTACAAAATCTGCCCGGGCTACTTTGAGCATTCTCCTACGTAACCCCATTTCAAATGCCTCTAATCTGTTCACGGAGGAAGGTTTAACAGTGCAGGTTTCTACTCCATAAAGGAGTGCTGACCAGACGTAACATCTCAACAGCTTTTGCCTGAGTATGAGGTTAAGATTATGATAAAATAATAATAATAATCGTATGGCCTCAGCTACCGTTTGCAGACATTTCGATTTGACGCCATCTGGCTGTCTGCTCGTCAATTTCGACGTTCCGGTTTACTCTGTCTGCCATCTAGCGGACCTAGAGTAAACCGGATCTCTCTTGGGCGTCTATGGCTGAGATTTAATTAATTTTGTCGGGTAAATACCAAATGTATCACCAGAGATCTTTTACATGCCGACATCGTACGACATGGAGTGTCGAATGGACTTTTTTCCGCCCTTCAAAAATCCGACTACCTCTGCCGGGTTTGAACCCGCTATCTTGGGATCCGGAGGCCGACACTCTACCACGGACCCACAGAGGCAGCTAAGATTATGATGATGAGATGATGATGCTTGTCGTTTAAAGGGACCTAACATCTAGATCATCGGCTCCCAGGTTAAGATTATCTTCACAATAGAATGGTCTTATCTTTTGGAAAATTATCTGGAAATCTCAACGTGGCATCTGATCTGTTTTCCAGGATCGAGATTGTCTGTTATGGCGCTCCCAACGTATGTGAACTGGCTTACTCGTTCAATGTTTTGATTATTTAATGAAATTGGGGCGTCTTCGTAGTTGCTTCTGCTAAATACCATGAACTTGATGTTTAGACAATGTCTTAATCCACTGAGATAACTTCTACTGAGCAGTTCTTGAAGACCTGCAATGGTATCGCATATAATTAGGGTGTCATCTGCATATCTAATGTTGTTTATGACGACTCAATTTACTTTCATACCTAGCTCAATATCATGCAAGGCTTCTTTGAAGATGTGATCGACACAAAGGTTGAATAGGAGCGGTGAAAGTCTGCAAATTTGGCGTACTCCTCTTTCGAAGTAATAATGTTAATTATTATTTATAAGTTACTAAAGGCTATTCCTTGTCGATGCAACCATAATCCCCCGTCTTTAGCTTCATGGTCCATCTCATGGCAGGTGGTATATCTAAGATTTAGCATCAGATCATGAAGATACTTGGTCATTGTTCTTCCTCGCCCTTTCTTTCCCAGAACATTTCCCTCAATTATGTTGATGACGAAGCTCAGTGTGTGCCCAATGGAATTTCGTCGTCTTTTTCCTCATCACGGTTAGTAGTTCTCTCTTGCCTTTGATTTCATCCAGGGCGCATTAATTTGATCTCTTTTCCGTCCATCTAATTCTCAGCATTCGCCTCCAGATCCACATTTCAAAGGCTTCTAGCTGTTTCCTGTCTTCATTGGTTCATGTCCAGGACGCACAACCATACCACAACACGCTCCAGACAAGAGTTTTTGCAAAGCTTTTTCTGAGTTGGATGTCCAGGTGCTTTTACTTGCCAGCATATTTCGTTTTCTGAGGAACGCTTGTTTGGCCAGTGCTATCCTCCTCTTGATCTCCATGCTACATCTGTTGGTTTTGTGTAGCAATATCCTCCTGTGCGTGTTGGTGGTAAAATAACACCCACGGCATCCGCTGCCTGTCGTAAGAGGCAACTAAGATCGCTCCAGTGGCGTGCCAGATGCGACCGTGCCGCATGCGACCCGTGCCACTAGCGACCCCATAACCTGTAACCGTGCAGGATGCGACCCGTGCCACTAGCGACCGCATAACCTGTAACCGTGCAGGATGCGACCGGCGTTGACAAACAAATTGTCATTTGATAAGTTGTGTCATCAACCAAGATAAGGTTAGCTAAACGAAGTGCAATGGCATTTCAATAAGTCCTAGAAGTAGTTACCGCCCCTACTTTACATAACACTTCTGGGGGAAACTCGTTTACAACACGAAACATGGTGATGCGTTTACGTCTTTTCCCACCGGGCGAGTTGGCCATGCGGTTAGAGGCGCGCGGCCCTGAGCTTGCATCCGGGAAATAGTGGGTTCGAATCCCACTGTCGGCAGCCCTGAAGATGGTTTTCCGTGGTTTCCCATTTTCACAAATGCTGGGGCTGTACTTTAATTAAGACCAGGGCCGCTTCCTTCCCATTCCTTGCCTAGTGCAGGTCTTTCTACCTGACTCCCTTGGTCGGCCTGGGCGTCTGGATGTGGGATTATGATAATGAAGTAGGGAGAGATGAAACCCGGTTTCGGCACGTAGCCTACTCCTCTCGAATAATACCAAAGGGTCTGCTCAATGCTTTACGTCGCCATCCGACGGACGAATCACCAATCAACAGCATCATATCCCCTCACTCCATTTGAACACTGCGAAAAGGTTTGGATTTGAATCCCGGCTTTTGGCATGCAATCTAGTGATTAGAAACTCTCTAATACCAACTTTCCTACCCTGCCGACCAACATTCTAATGGTGATTTTTTTTTTCTTCCAGGCTAAGTGGCTCAGACGGTTGAGATGCCGGTCTTCCGACTCCAACTTGGCAGGTTCGAATCTGGCTCAGTCCGGTGGTATTTGAACGTGCTCAAATACGTCAGCTTTGTGCCGGTGGATTTACTGGCACGTAAAATAAGTCCTGCGGGACTAAATTCCAGCACCTCGGCGTCTCCTTAAACCATAAAAGTAGTTACTGGGACGTAAAGCCAGCAACATTATTATATTTTTCTTTCGACCAACGGCACTCGAACCTGCTAACAATGATGTCAGACCTTTATTTTAGAAAATACCAAGTTAGCTACTTATAAGCAATCTGCCACTTGGTGACAGCCCTTAATGCAGGTCAATTGTAAGTGATTGATGGGTCGCATGCGGCACGATGCTTGTCCGCTCGGTCGCTATTGGCACGATAATGGCCGGGTCGCATCCGGCACGGTCGCATCTGGCACGTAACCATGGCTCCAGGGGTTCTTTGAACCGTAGGTTGGTGACCATGGGGCCCTCAGCTGAGTCCTGCCATTGCTTCCACGTACTTGTGCCGAGCTTCTCACCTTCATCTATCCTATCCGACCTCCCTTGCTCAACTCTTGTTCTTATCCGACCCCGACGGTAGTAGGTTCGCGAGGCCTAGGTAGTCTTTCATTTCACGCCCTTCGTGCCTCTTGTGTTTCCTTGGCCGATACCTTCATTTTTGGAAGTGTCGGATCCCTTCCATATTTTCTCTCTCATAGAGGAGGGTTGCCTAGTTGTACTTGGTCTTAAAACAATAATCACCACCACCACTACTACCTTGTCTAATAATAGTTCCAAGTTAGGGGAACTTTTTGACCTGTTCTATCTTCTTGATCCCAAGCTCAATGTTAATAGGAACTAGCTCAGGATGTTTGCTGACAACTAACACCGTTGTTTTCTTAGCATTGATTTTCATATGTAAGTCAGCTACTGCAGATGATAACACTTCCTGCGTTTTAGACAGTCGACTACTGCTATATCGTCTGCAATGAATCTGCTGACGGTTGATCTTAACACATGAGCCCGACAGACACACATTAGAAATGAGAAACAAGAATAATTTGTCCGCCTCTGTGGTGTAGTGGTTAGCGTGATTAGCTGCTACCCCCGGAGGTCCGGGTTCGATTCCCGGCCCTGCCACGAAATTTGAAAAGTGGTACGAGGGCTGGAACGGGGTCCACTCAGCCTCGGGAGGTCAACTGAGTAGAAGTGGGTTCAATTCCCACCTCAGCCATCCTGGAAGTGGTTTTCCGTGGTTTCCCACTTCTCCTCCAGGCAAATGCCGGGATGGTACCTAACTTAAGGCTACGGCCGCTTCCTTCCCTCTTCCTTGCCTGTCCCATCCAATCTTCCCATCCCTCCACAAGGCCCCTGTTCAGCATAGCAGGTGAGGCCGCCTGGGCGAGGTACTGGTCATCCTCCCCAGTTGTATCCCCCGACCCAGAGTCTGAAGCTCCAGGACACTGCCCTTGAGGCGGTAGAGGTGGGATCCCTCGCTGAGTCCGAGGGAAAAACCGACACTGGAAGGTAAACAGATTAAGAAATAGAAGAACAAGAATAATTTACAACATTTGCTGAAAAAACTTATATATTATTTTAATAAATTGCCCTTTAAACTATACTTGTCACTTACGTTTACGTAAATATTATCATAAGAAAGTGAATATTTATAAACTACTGCATTATTTCACTATGAAGTAAGTAAAATAAAAGATTCTGATGAACTGGCCGGTATGGGCTTGAAGGTAACGCGAAACAGGAATCTACTGAAAGGTGGAAGTATTTAGGTCTCCGTGAATGGTGAATACGAGGTAAGAATTAACACGTCAGCCAGTCAGATCAGTTGCGCCCGACGGAAGGGTTAACATCAGTAGTGGTCACATCGTGCGGAGGCTTCTGCGCCACTAGTGGACGGTGGATATACAAGTGAACACTATAATTAGGCAATCGTTTTCATTTCGCAATACCTCCCACTCTTTCAAGTGGTACGGAATGTCCTCTCCTAAATATACCAAGGTCATTAGCTGACACTTCGCAGGTAATCAGCCGGCCAAGTGGTACGAAACGGCCGGTGGTACGAAATGTCCTAGAACCGTAAGAACGTCGATTGATCAGTCCATGAGACAGCGAGGATGGGAGGTGCAAGAGGAGGTTCACTGCATCTCTACCAACGACTCTAATGTCCGGCTCCATGGCTAAATGGTTAAAGTGCTGACCTTTAGTTACAGGGGTCCCGGGTTCGATTCCCGGCAGGGTCGGGAATTGTAACCATAATTGGTTAATTCCCATGGCACGGGGACTGGGTGTATGTGTCGTCTTCATTATCATTTTATCCTCATCACGACGCACAGGTCGCCTACGGGCGTCAAATCTAAAGACCTGCACCTGGCGAGCCGAAGTCCTCGGGCATATCCCGGCATTAAAAGCCATACGCCATTTCATTTCAATGACTCTAATTGGAGGGCTGACATCATGGTCATCAGCACGAAGGACAGTAAAGCAATGGTCACAGATTCCACCATTCACTTTGAAAGAGACTCAAATCAGGCTCGGGATGTGGGCCTGGAAAAGCAAGCTATTTATGTACCGTGCTTGCCTTACCTGTCAGCAAAATATAAAATATCTGTCGATCAGTGGATTGTCAGAAGTCTGCTATTCGGACCAAGAAGCACCCTCCCTAGTCAGACATCGACCTTACTACAAAATTTGACAGTTCCATTTTTCGAAATAGAAGAAATAGTAATACAGATACTGAGAGACATTCTACAAATCAGTCATTTCCATCTACATTTGAGAACCTGCTTAACATTCCTCCCCCATTCCACCTGGAATAAAGATAATAATAATAATAATAATAATAATAATAATAATAATAATAATAATAATAATAATAATAATAATAATAATAATTTCGTGTGGCTATTTCTAGCCGAGTGCAGCCCTTGTAAGGCAGACCCTTCGATGAGGGTGGGCGGCATCTGCCATATGTAGGTAACTGCGTGTTACTGTGGTGGAGGATAGTGTTATGTGTGGTGTGTGAGCTGCAGGGATGTTGGGGACAGCACAAACACCCAACCCCCGGGCCATTGGAATTAACCAATGAAGGTTAAATTCCCCGATCCGGCCGGGAATCGAACCCGGGACCCTCTGAACCGAAGGCCAGTACGCTGACCATTCAGCCAACGAGTCGGACATAAACTCGTGTCCTCATCCCGAGGTGGTGCAGCTTTTTTCAGGCACATCCCCATTGGAGGTGAGCTGCATGTACCATTTCAACCACTTACCAGCCCTCCTGCCATACTTAAATTTCTGGCAGTACCGGGAATCGAACCCGGGCCCCCGAGGACGGCAGCTATTAACACTAACCGTTACACTACGGATGCCGACATAAAGAAGATAATGACATCATTAACAATTAAATTTCCGCTTGTTGATGTTTTTTAAACTTTATTGAAATTGTGACTAAACTGTATTCCTGATCTGAATGGTCACCATCACTGGAGGACGGATGATTTATTTCTTTAATAAATCTCTCTTTTTACATTAAACAGGCAATATGAAAATGAGCAGCCTTGTCCAACACCCATCCTAATTCTTGCTGTTTTACTGTACTCTCTTCAGGGCTGCCGACGGTGGGTTTCAAACCCTCTCTCTCTCTCGAATACAAGCTCACAGCTGTGTGACCTTAACCGCACGGCCACCATGCTCGGTGCAAAGTGGGTTGAAGGGCACAAAGAATCATATGTGATATCTTATTACGAAATAACTTGCTCTGCTGCTGATTGGCCTTTCCCAAAACCTCCTCGGTATTGTCCAAGCGAGCAGTTATGTCGGTGCGACGTAAAGCAACTTGTTATTTACAACTTTAATATTTCCTTTCTAATGAAAAGGATAGATTAAAGCTACTTTCCAGTGTTCTGGTAGTTGTTCTTTCTCCCATATGACAACGGCGGTGTTATGAAATACGTATATTGCTTCTTCCGGGGCGTATTTCAATAGTTCCGCTATCCTGGAGTCTTCAACAGATGCCTTGTTATTCGGTCTCCGTGTGCAGGTTTTGATCTCATCGTGCGAAACGGAGTGATGGTATGTTGAAATTTTAGTTCTGATAGGGTTACATTGATTTTCAGAAACGTTGTCGGAATACTCGGCAATGACCTCACGGTTTTCTTCATTAAAAATTGAAGAAGTTCTGTCTAGCAGTGGAGGAGGTAGGCTAATAATCTTGTATCTTCTTTTAAAATTCCCTGTAATATTCTCGCGAGGCATTTGAGATGTGGTGCTGGAGGAGGTTGGAATTGCTCGTCTTTGCAAACACAATAGTTTTATAGTTCATGAAGTGGAAGGGATGATTCAAGGTAAGAGAGGAATACTCTAGACAGATCAGAGATGTAAGAGCAGGCTCATATGAGGAAATGAATAAACTAGCGGTGGAAAGAAGGAAGGACAGAAGAAGAATTGCTACCAAACAATCTTCAGATTGAGGATTAATAAGAACATTCATTAATAAATGTTTGTATAAATATGGCCTTACGACCATTAGTGACAATACTTTCCAGTAAGGAGCAAAGGTTTTGCTTATTAATTCCTGTACTAAAACAGTACGTTTGCCACCAATCAGTAATCGTTTTCCTCTGACAACGAACAAATGGCCATGGACGATAAAGTCACTATTTCAGTAACTTCCACGGCATTTCTCCTTCAAAAAATGAATGCGATAATAATAATAATAATAATAATAATAATAATAATAATAATAATAATAATAATAATAATAATAATAATAATAATAATGGTAAGGTTCATGTAGTGTGAGAAAATTAAAGACTTTCTAGACCACGTAAATATAATTCTATTATTATCATTATTATTATTATTATTATTATTATTATTATTATTATTATTATTATTATTATTATTATTAATTTTATTCCAAGGCCCAGGGTTCATTTTCCGGCCAGTTCAAGAATTTTAATTTTGGACTGGGTTGTAGAACGGGGTTTACTAGGTATGAGATTTTTCTCAAGCTCTTAGTTACAGGAAGAAAGCGCACAGTGAGAAGATGGCGCTACTGACCTAGTGTACATAGACAAACACTGGTTGCCATGGTTACATTAGTTTTGAAAAATTGATGACACTTGTTCCAGGTTGACCTCGAGCCCAAAAGCATATCCATGTTAATAATAATAATAATAATAATAATAATAATAATAATAATAATAATAATAATAATAATAATAATAATAATAATAATGTCCGCCTCTGTGGTGTAGTGGTTAGCGTGCTTAGCTGCCACCCCCGGAGGCCCGGGTTCGATTCCCGGCTCTGCCACGAAATTTGAAAAGTGGTATGAGGGCTGGAACGGGGTCCACTCAGCCTCGGGAGGTCAACTGAGTAGAGGTGGGTTCGATTCCCACCTCAGCCATCCTGGAAGTGGTTTTCCGTGGTTTCCCACTTCTCCTCCAGGCGAATGCCGGGATGGTACCTAACATAAGGCCACGGCCGCTTCCTTCCCTCTTCCTTGCCTATCCCTTCCAATCTTCCCCATCCCTCCACAAGGCCCCTGTTCAGCATAGCAGGTGAGGCCGCCTGGGCGAGGTACTGGTCATACTCCCCAGTTGTATCCCCGACCAAGAGTCTGAAGCTCCGGGACACTGCCTTTGAGGCGGTAGAGGTGGGATCCCTCGCTGTGTCCGAGGGAAAAGCCGACCCTGGAGGGTAAACAGATGATGATTATGATGATAATAATAATAATAATAATAATAATAATAATAATAATAATAATAATAATAATAATAATGGTTTTACACCCAGCTAATTACACGATTTTTGAAGGGCCGAAGTGATGAAAATTGTGCCGTAAAGTACATTTCTTCTTTTCTTACTCATCTTACGCTGGACTCTGTAGACTGCTTGCAATGTAATTGAACTGAAACTGAGACATTTTTTAGCTAAGTCATTCACATTTGTAGCCAGTAAGTAAAATGTTCCGTAGAGAAAATAATGAAGCATTTCATAATGTCGTTCGGTTCCTTTGCTTTAATACCGACTCAACAACTTAACTGCGTAATGACATGGCATTACTCGCTCATAGTTTGAAATGTCCCTCTTCTCTAGAATTACTTTGTGGGTTGTCAATTTATGTTTGCGTTAAATTGTTCACTGTCTTGTTAGCAGCGTTGCCAGCAAATGTTTTTATCTGCATTTGGGCAGATATTACCAAACAGATTGAAGGACGAAAAGAATGAATGAAAGAAATAAAAAAGAAAGACGATATATAATTGCTCCTATGCCAAAACCGCGAAAGTGACAATGTTCTTCCTATCCATTATTTCCCTTACGACTGGTTACGCTTTCCAGCCACATATGGATATGTAGTCTATGAGAACAATTTTCGTTGAGTTAATTTTCCTACGCGCCTATGTAAAGGAAAATGAACTTTAAATACATCATACTCTTGCAGTGAGTCAATATGTCATGTAAACATACATTCCTACATTACGCTACAGTAAGGCTGATTTCCCTTTACACACTGTAACAGTAAATGTACTTTGTCTATGGCGAGCATCAGACCAGACACAGGGCGTGTACGGTTTCTGAATGGAGTGCTTACAGAGGGAGAGAGGTTTTCTTGAAATTATTCTTAAGTTCATTGACATTTTGAGTTTATGAACTAAGTTCGAAGTTCATATCACCTCTGTACAGCAGATATATCGGTAAACGTTCTCTCCTCGTCCCGGGCTGGTGATGCTCTCCTCGTGCTACCACCAGTCTCCTCTCTGCACCATGGAACCATGATTCCTCCCACGAAGGAAATTCTAGAGGTTCTCGAATATCTATACGACGTCTTGAAGAGCTATGCGACGTAGGAGCATGGGCGTCGAGACTTGGTTGTAGGAAAAATGATTCATGAATGTACACACTTAAACCTGGGACGTGCTAACACGGAAAGCGACTCCTGCACAGAAGAAAAGAGACTTAGTAATGATTTCAAATAAGGTTGAAAACACATAAGAATGGCATAACTGAAGAATTATCACACGGTAGAATGTTCACTAAAATCTATCCCGTGTTTTATCATTAGTCATTTGAACTGACTTCTATGAGACACGCCAACGGAGTTGAATGTTAATGGAATCGAACTCACAAACTAAAGAATCACTTGCAATTTAGTGTTGTCAAATGTCAATAAAATTGACTAAATAAGTTTGGAAAATGCGCTATTTGGAACAGTCTGAAATGATTACACACAAAATATTTCCAAGTTTCTCTGAAATTTAAACTCAATCACTTGAAAAAAATGAAAATCTTTCATTTGTGAAACCAATCTGGCTCATAAATGTTAACTTGAAATTAAATGAAATGGATTCTGTTCATCAACAGTCCGTAGTGTCTATCGTAAACGCACAGTTCAAATGCACAGTCCACTGCTTATCAAAAATTCACAGTTTAAATACACAGTTCGCTGTCTATCATAAATGCACAGTTTAAATACACCGTCCAATGTCTGCCACAAATGCACAGTTCGAATACGTAGTTCACTGTCTGTCATAAACGCACAGTTCAATTTTACGAGAATATTTACAAGATATTTGAAAATCATACGAATTTTACAAGTCCAGTGACATAGTCACGAATTGAATTCAGTAATCATTTGTCAAAGTTTAAGAAATTATAAGTTTGAAAGCATAAAAATTCTCAAAATTATTTCAATCACTTGGCCAGGTAAATCACTGTTCAAAATCTATCACTGTTCGAGTCCTTTCGTTAACCTTGAGTTATGAGCACTTGGGAATAAATGTAAGTTTGAAACACTCGTTCAAATAATATGTCACTTGGAAATATATGGCGAATTACAGTTTAAATCACTCTTAATTGGAGCAAAATTCTATCACTCACAAATCGCAGAAAAATGTATAAGTCCACACTCAATGCTACAGAGTTAAAGTCTGGAACTCGGCGAAAATATCATTTGACGTAACGTCGCGGTCTCCACGAGCCGACCGACGAGGTTCGGCTGTGGTGCGGAAGACACGCACTCTTGCCCGCTGACTGACACACACCTACTCATTTGCCTAGGGAATTGGCCCTCCATTTATACTCAAGTCGAGCAGAAATCTGTCATCACATTTTGTTTAATAACTCTGTTGGCTCACATTGGATTTCTACAAAACTTTGTAGAAATAAAGGTAAAATATGTGGCTATACGATGACGTTGATTTAATCCAACCATTACTGTGAGACAAGTTATTAAATGAAGAACATTTCGAATGTTCCACGCTGACGTAGTCTTTCCGCCACGAGGAGGCAGGCTGTGACGTCATCCGCTCCACGTCACACACACTCGAGCTGCTTGCTGTACTTGGCTATCGCCTGCTGTTGAGTCGGCGCGCAGCGCGAAGTTTAAGTTCGAAATGCGGAGACTTAATTCTGCACCAGTGTTCCCGGTACAACACGCGCATAGGAAAATGAACACAACATATATTCTTCTAGCGTTAGCCAGCTTGTTTGTTATACAGAATTATTCCACTGAAGTACTTCAGATATCTGACTAATACTGCCACCTAGAGATGGATATTTGACCTTCCAGTGACTTTTCCGTGCATGCGGCATGCCATACATCGATGTTCCATTAAAAACTCAATTTCACCAAAAATGTACTATACAGCGTTGTTCGGAGGCGTACTTCAATTCTCTTCAACAATTGCTGGAAACTGAAGAATGTCCTAGACGAAAGGAGGAAGGGTAGAACTGTCTGGTTACCTAAAAAGGAACACATCTCGGAGCGTGCACACTGGCAGGGGATCACACTTCCATCGGTACACAGAAGTCTTACTGTGCCGAATACACAGTGCCATTGATAATCGGAATTTCGGAGTCGTAGATGAAGAATAGATTTATCCTATCGACTAGTTCCTGGTCACCTGAAAAGGAGGAGAGATTATTCGTTTATTGAAAGTTGTTTAGATAAATGCATAAAAATAATTCCTTTTGTAGCTAGTACGTATTAAACATTATAATCAGGGTCAAGATTTCGATGACCCAAAAATGTTTAAACAGCGATCTATAAAATGACGACAAAAATCCAGTAAAATAACCCGAGATCTTTAAAAAATGACAGATCGTAAATGAAATTTGAAATCAATTTACTAATCGAGTTTGTATAGACTACATTTTTGTTATAGACGTTATAGTAAGCTTTTGGGCTTATGACATGTCAAGAAAACGAGGTGAAATTCTTTACGTTTCACAGAGAACTTTGCCCCGCGTCTTCAGAAGAAAATCTCGACTCTGCACGTGGAAGACTTCTCCAGAGTCTCTCCTGGAATGTGGATATTTCCAAGAAGTAAATGGTGAAGAATGTTTCTTTAGTCCCCAGACTGACAGAGGGTTGTGAAGATTCTCAAGTCGCCGTATTCAGCTTCACTTAAAGTTACGGTAATATGCCATACCACACGCGTAAATGTTACAAAATCTTCATAGAAAATTACTCAAAAAGTATAAAATAGTCTGATAAATTCCATATAACGACCAGTTAATGACGCATAATTTTAGAAAATGTTCTAAAAAAACAAAATGGCAAAAAATAACAAAAATCACCTGATAAATTAGCATTTCTACAATGTGGGAACTGAGATCAGACTTTCTGTACAAGTTAGCAATATCTGTTGTGAGCCAATTAAAAGATGACATGTCATCAAAATTCTAGCCCTGATTATAATTAAATCTAACCCGAGCGAGTTGGCGGTCCGTTAGGGGTGCGCAGCTGTCAGCTTGCATTCGGGAGACCGGGTGAGCTTGCATTCGGGAGACCGGGTGAGTTGGCCATGCGGTTAGGAGCGCGCAGCTGTGAGCTCGCATCCGGGAGATAGTGGGTTCGAGCCCCACTGTCGGCAGCCCTGAAGATGGTTTTACGTGGTTTCCCACGGCCGCTTCCTTCCCATTCCTAGGCCATTACTGTCCCATCGTCGCCGTAAGACCTATCTGTGTCGACGCGACGTAAAGTAAACTGCAAAAAGAATTCAGCTTCTTTCTTTCTACCTTTCTTAATCCGTTTACTCTCCAGGGTTGGTTTTTCCCTCGAACTCAGAGAGGGATCTCACCTCTACCGCCTCAAGGGCAGTGTCTGGAGCGTGAGACTTTGGGTCGGGGAATACAACTGGGAAGGAGGACTAGTATCTCGCCCAGGCTGCCTCACCTGCCATGCTGAACAGGGACCTTTTGCGGGGGATGGGAAGATTGGAAGGGAGAAACAAGGAAGAGGGAAGGAAGCGGCCGTGGCCTTAAGTTAGGTACCATCCCGGCATTTGCCTGGAGGAGAAGTGGGAAACCAGTGAAAACCACTTCGCGGATGGGTGATCTCTACTCAGTTAACCTCCCGACGCAGAGTGGACCCCGTTCCAGCCCTCGTACCACTTTTCAAATTTCGTTGCAGAGCCGGGAATCAAACCCGGGCCTCTGGGTGTGGCAGCTAATCACGCTAACCACTACACCACAGAGGGTGACAAAGAAATAATCTAAGAAGTGTTTACACTCCTTTGTTTATGTTGTTACGAATAAATCACTGACTGTTTTATTGGTCTAAGTTGGTATGACCCAATTAGTACTGACATATACAGAGTGTAACAATATTGTATGGCCAAACTTTCAAGACACATTCCTCACACGTAGTAGACAAAAATATGTTATATATAGCTTATTCGATTATATCATTTTATTCGATTATTCGATTATATTTCCATTCGATTATTTTTCGATTATTCATTCGAATGAATGAGGCAATCGAATAGTGATCATTTTTCTCTTCGATTAGTTCTCGATTATGCACTGGCCGGCAAAAAAAGTGGATCACTTTGAAAATGTTGATTTTCTGTTCGCTAAAACAAATTTTTAAGGACATATTTCATTTTGTGATGTTCCTCTTTATAAATAAATGTTTTCAGCACTCTCTGGTAAGTGTGTGGTGCATATGGTCCGAATTGATCGACTATTAGAGATAATTTTCCATGCCATTAGCTTTTATGACGATCCCTTTTAACTTTTATGGTTTTATGACGGTCCCTTTTAACGTGGTTCCTCGCCCCCTAATCAAGCGTTAAAGTTACTGTAAACATTTGCAGTGATAAGATGTTCTTTGTAAAAACTCTGGGGAGTTCCAAATCAGTTTTTGTTCGATCCTTGATGAGTCAAGATGCCTCTAAGTAGAGAAAATGTTGCACGCGTAATCGCCTTGGTTGAAGACGGTCGCAGCCTTCGGTATGCGGCCCATGCTGTAGGAGCATCTTATAGAAGTGTACAACGGGCCGTGCAACATTATCGTGAACGTGGAACATGCGAAAGAAGACCGGGATCTGGACGTCGACGAATTACGAACGCCAGGGATGAACGATTTCTTGTCCTCCAAGTCTTGAGAGACCGAAGAACAACAGCGGTTCAGGCGAGAAATCGTCTAGAGGCTACAAGAAATGCCCGTGTGAGTGAGAGAACCGTAAGACGAAGGCTCCAGGAGGCTAACCTTACTTCAAGAAGGCCCGCTACAGGGCCACTATTAACGGGGCAGCATCGGAGAAGACGACTCGAGTTCGCGATGCAGCATCGAAACTGGACCATTCACTACTGGAGCATGGTGCTTTTTACAGATGAGAGCCGCTTCTGTCTGAGATCTCCAGATGGGCTAGAAAGAGTGTGGAGGAGGCCTGGAGAGCGATTCTCACCCGTAACTCTCTCCCAAAGGACACCATTTGGGGGAGGCTCTGTGATGGTGTGGGTTGGCATAAACTTTGAATCACCGGGCGAGTTGGCCGTGCGCGTAGAGGCGCGCGGCTGTGAGCTTGCATCCGGGAGATAGTAGGTTCGAATCCCACTATCGGCAGCCCTGAAAATGGTTTTCCGTGGTTTCCCATTTTCACACCAAGCAAATGCTGGGGATGTACCTTAATTAAGGCCACGGCCGCTTCCTTCCAACTCCTAGGCCTTTCCTATCCCATCGTCGCCACAAGACCTATCTGTGTCGGTGCGACGTAAAGCCCCTAACAAAAAAAAACTTTGAATCCCGTACCGAGCTTGTGATTCTTGATGGCGGTTCTCTCACTGCTCACCGCTATGTGGAAGAAGTTATGCAGGATCATGTTGTCCCATTTGCACAATTTACGGGCGACAATTTCATTTTAATGCACGACAATGCTCGCCCGCACGTCGCCCGTATCGTCACCCGTTACCTAGAAGAAGTTGGAATTCAAACTCTAGACTGGCCAGCAAGGAGTCCTGACCTAAATCCCATAGAGCACGTATGGGATATGATTGGGAGAAGACTTCGGTCTCAGAATATCGAGACTCTGGCTGAACTGAGGGCACGATTGGTGACAGAATGGAACAGTATCCCTCAGGAAACAATTAGGAATCTAGTGCGCAGTGCACCACAACGCCTCCAGGAGGTCATCACTGCCAGAGGCGGAAACACCAGATTTTAATGTGTCTAGTGGTTTGCTAAAACATTTTCTGACAGTGTAAATCAGTGAAAGTGTTAAAATTGGAGTTAACTTAAATACAGTGAAAGACATGCAAATGAGTAAAAATTACAGGTATTACAGAAACGATAAAATGTCATAATAAAGTGAATGTCAGATAAATTTTGAAAGTGAATTTAGTGTTAAACGTGAAGGTAACATAATGTTTGATTAGTATTATCAGTATTATTATTTATTTAGGACACTGGACTAACACTATATCCATTGAAACAATTTTTTTCAAAGTGATCCACTTTTTTTGCCGGCCAGTGTATTTTTATTATCCACCTGAAACTCCATTCGGATCAATGAGTTAGTCGAATAATGAATTTTTCCATTTGATTATTTTTTTCGATTATTCATTTGGAACTACATTCGAATGAATGCGGTAATTGAGTAGTGAATACTTTCTAGTCGCTTATTTAAATCGATTATTGATCCGACACACTTGAACGTAAAAATTGATTCATGACGCCTCTGAATATTCTATGCGGTACAACTGAATGATATTTGAAATTCATTTTATTCGATTATATAAATAATCAGATGGAGGTTATTCGAATATTAAAAGGATTCGATTATGCCATCACTAAAACTGAATAATATTTGAAACTCATTCGATTATTTTATTCGTTTATCTAAATAATCGGATGGAGGTTATTCGAAAATTAAGAGTATTCGATTATCTCATCACTACCGGGAACGCTTTATTTCCAAGTTAGAGCTCATTTTCTACAACTCTGCAGAGTACATTATTCATGGGAAATACATATAAGAACAGAAGGTTCCAGCATACCACATAAAATTATGTCTTACATCAAATGTTCAAAATGCCCACCGTTTGCATTGATACATGTGCTCCAGGGATACAACGCGATGGCTCTCTCTTGCATGTTGTAAAGTTGAGAGGACAGGATGCAGCCTTGTCTGAATCCACGGTACACACTGAAGTATTCTAAGAATCATCACCATCCACCAATCATAGCTGCAGTGTTGCAGTCATACAAGCTACGAATCTGTGATATAAGATGAGGTGAGACAGATGAACACAGAGGCACAAAACTAGAGCTTTTTCTATTGTTTACTTCGGGTTGAAAATCTACACGCTGTATACACACACAATTATATTTGATAATGAATGACAACAGTTCACTAATTAGTCGCTATTTAGAAAGTCACAGCGGGTCTTAAGCTGGCTGGTATTTACATTGAACGTACGGTATCTCCGTGTTATTGACAGGCCTCTCTTTTCACTTCGCCATGCAGGCACCAATCTCCAAGCTCAGCAGTTTCCTGTGGTTGGGTTCGAAAAGTCTATTGAGTATCACGTAGCACGACAAGTGTATACTTGGCTCGACTCCAGACAAGGCCGGTAACTCACTGAATCAGTTCACCTGACTGCTCCACACAGTGAACTACTTATACGGAAATATTTTCATTGGGATAATCACATAAATATGGTTGTAAATAAAGGGTACAGATCTCTGCACGTGGTTATGAGGGTATTTAGGGGTTGTAGTAAGGATGTAAAGGAGAAGGCATATAAGTCTCTGGTAAGGCCCCCAACTAGCTGTTGGACAGTGCGAGTTGCGGGAAGGTATGGAGTAGCCAGTGTTGCCAACTTATATTTTCAAGATCCGCTATACACTACTAAAACTCCGCTAAAATTCCGCCAAGAAATCCGATCTCAAATAATGAGTAAAAATAATAATAATAATAATAATAATAATAATAATAATAATAATAATAATAATAAATGTCTGCACTCACCTGATCTGTGATTTTCACTGGGATTAACCCCCTTCCTGCGAGCCGGCGAGCTAAAATTTGTAGACGTTTTAGTGCCGGGTGCAAACTAGGTGAATCCCCTACCTCAAGGGCCACACACAAAACAAGCCAGTTCATTATACGGTCTTCCTTCATAGCATAAATATAAATGCTACTCTCTCATAATTTCATTATCTGTCGTCATTCGTCAACTGAGAGAAAAGTACCCTTTCCTCACGCATTACAAATTTATTATAACTTGATTTCATTACATCAAATTCAAATAACATGTTTTCATGAGACTGCTAGCTCCTGATAAGGAATACGGGATAGCTTGGAGACAGACTGGAGTACAATTTTTTTTAAACGTAAAATGAATAAAACACTAAATTCCGCTATAATAAATCAAGAATTCCGCCAAAAAATCCGCTGTCCGCTAAATGATATATTTCTCCGCCGACAGTCTTCTAATTCCGTTCGGAATTTACGTAAGATCCGTTATACCCTGATACCCCAGTTCGCGCCCTTCCTTGGTGAGAAAGCCAGCGCTCCAACTTTCTGAGCCACTCAGCCCCGTGGGAGTAGGCTCTGACAACAAAGGGTAATTCAGCTAAATGGATGGATACAAGCTTTTATTATTATCGGTGAATAACTTTATAACCCCGGGTTATCGCAGTCGTTCGCCTCCGAATCATACGCGTGCTGTAAGGTTTGTACGTGCAGGTAAGTCTCACCTTCCCCTGCAATACGCCTGTTACTGTTAATTGACACAGGACATTCTAACCAGTTCACAGCCAAGTGTAAGGTTACTTCAGCATACTACTACCACATAACATGGTATCGCATCACTTAACAACAAACCACATCCAACGGCATACCGGAACATCACATCATATCACATCACATCACATGGTAGGACTTGTACTTCACGCCACGTTACAAGGCCTCACTTCACATTGCACCACACATCACATGTTACTTAACAAAGTCATGAAGGCCCTTGGAGGGTCAGAAGGTAAAGACTCGGCACTTGGCGGGGTATAGTGGTTAGCTTTACGCCCAGCCCCCTTTATTCTCAGGAAGTAACCTGGTACTCATTGTAATGTTGAGAATATCTCTTAGCAGACAAAGTAGTGGGGGTCCCCCAAAACGTAAAATTAAGCAATTTCCTCAATTGTGCCTGTTCCGAGGTATCTGTGGAATAGCAGAGGTGAAAGAAGGTGCGGGGGTGAACGGGCCTCAAAATACGAAATTAAAGTTAATTAAAAATTTAACAAGGTTATATTTTCTTTTCAATATCAAGAAATAACAAGCATGGCAGGTACAGAGTAGCAAGGCAACAAAGTACAATTACAGTATTTACAGGATTTGGGCTTCGAGCCCCGAACTCACAATTCTTGAGCAATTAGCTCAGCTTTACCCCAAAACAAGTTTCAACAGAGGGGCAAAAAACCCCATTCATGCCCAGGAGCACTTGCTCCTTGAGGCGCGCAGAAAACAAAATTTTCAAGAAAGAGCAACTCGCTCTCAAAATTTAAGCCTGTCCAAGGCCACACCAAATTCCACCTTCAAGCTGTCCTCTAAGGACCTAAATACAGGGGTAAAATACCCAACCTACTGAGGCCTATTAAGTGAGAAAAGGTTAATTACATGGCCTCTAAAATACCAATTTGAGAGGAGGCGATCTGCACTCCTAATACATTTTGTTTAAAACCTACTTGGCACTAGGCCGTTAATGCAAGGGCTAATCCCATACTAAAGAGGTGACTTATAGAAGGAAACAATTTACATTACGTTAAGGAAGAAAGGTTGTGAAAATAAGTTCACCTCAATGCAATATGAGTGGGAGCTCGAGAGGGTTAAGCACTCTCTATCCCAATATGTAGTTAAACAGAAAGAATTGACACCGAGTGTCTTTACATTATTAAAGGAAAGTTACATGGAAAAGGCTTTGGACCTGCCCCGAGAGTTAAACTGCTGAGCTAGCAAGAAAAGAAGTTATTAAAAGGCCATTACCTTGTGGATGAACTGCTGCCCGAAGAAAGAGGCGCTTCCCGCCCCCTGCTACGTACTTTACACACTGAAAGATGTTACAGAAGTGGCCCGGAGACCCGAAAATCAGCAGTTTATATACTCTCGCAGAAAGTTCGAGACGTTTCAGGAATGAGAACACCCTCCCACAAAATCTTTATTGGCTAGGGTTAAGCAAGATATTCAAGTTGGAGAAGATACACCTGATTGGTCATAAATTAATTAAAGAAATTCGGGATTGACTAAATTCAAAACAAGGGGAAAGAAAGGGTTATACAGCCAACTTAAACAATAACAGAAAGAAATTTAACAAGGAACAAACTTTTGAAATAAAAATTTCTTCAAAAAACAGTTCTTTCACTTCGCACTAGGGTGCACCATTGTAGTTCTTCAGTAGTGTCCTCTAGAAGAGAAAGTTCACACTTCTTACTACAGGTAAAACAAAAATACATCGAAAACGACCCAGTTCAGAAACTTAAAATTTCCAAGTAGTGACATCTTCTGAGAAACTTGAAAATTAATACAGTAGATAAAGTTCAGACTTCCTCCAGCAGAGGAGTTTCAACTGGCGCAAAGTTTGAATTAGCGGCGTGGATGTGTACCGCCCGGTACAGTGCCGATAGTCGAAGAGCTAGAGGTCCCGCAAAGGTTCCAAATTGTGACTCTTGAATGACTCTATCAAACTGAAAAGGCAAATTTCGAAAAATCACTTTCGGCCTAAATGTAGTTCCGGAAAAGCAGTCTAAACCACTTGTTTCTTTACTCGCTTCCTATTTCATTCAAATCCTAGCCAAATTTATTTATTTGCATAATTCTTTCTGTAATGTGTTCCTTGGTTCAATACCCTGAGGCGTTTATCGATTCTTGAAATATGTCCACATCGAATGTAGTCATAAGTGAAACAATGCATTGACTCGCATTAGAGCTCATAGTGGTAGAAAAAATAGGCAAACTGCTAATCTAATCGACCGGATAACGATGATTAAGAAAAGGATTGTAATTTTTAGCAATAAGGAAAGAATATATTTTCACGTCCACCTCTGTGATGTAGTGGTTAGGATGAATAGCTCCCACCCCCGAAGGCCTAGGTTCGATCACCGGCTCTGCCACGAAATTTGAAAAATGGTACAAGGGCTGGAACGGGGTCCAGTTAGCCTCGCGAGGTCAACTGAGCAGACGGTGGTTCGATTCCCACCTCAGCCATCCTCGAAGTGGTTTTCTGTGGTTTCCCACTTTTCCTCCAGGCAAATGATAGGATGGTACCTAACTCATAGCCGCGGTCAGTTCCTTCCCTCTTCTTTGTCTATCCCTTCCAATCTTCTCATCCCCCACAAGGCCCCTATTTAGCATGGCAGGTGAGGCCGCCTGGGCGAGGTACTGGTCCTCTTTCCCGGTTGTATCTCCCCGTCCCAAAGTCTCACGCTCCAAGACAGTGGTTCGAGGTGCATTCAGCCTACGTGATTAGAATTGAGGAGCTACCTGACGCTGAGATAGCGGCCCCGGTCTCGAAAGCCAAGAATAACGGCCGAGATGAATCGTCGTGCGGTAGAGGTGGGATCCCTCGCTGAGTCCGAGGGGAAAACCAACCCTGGAAGGTGAACAGATTAAGAAAGAAAGAAATGTTCTCATAAACTAACCCCATGGCACTACAGCCCTGAAGGGCCTTAGCCTACCAAGCGACCGCTGCTCAGACTGAAGGCCTGCAGACTACGAGATGTCGAGTGGTCAGCACGACGAGTCCTCATGGTCGTTATTCTTGACTTTCTAGACCGGGGCCGCTACCTCACCGTGAGATAGCTCCTCAATTCTAATCACGTAGGCTGAGTGGACCTCGAACCACTCCTCAGATCCAGGTAAAAGTCCCTGAACTGGCCGGGAATCGAACCCGGGGCCTCCGGGTAAGAGGCACGCACTCTACCCGTACACCAAGGGGACGGCTATATTCTCATAATTCGTTATATTTTATTTAACTAAGTTTTGTAGATCATATCCCTAGGATGTTTTCAGCTTTGAGTTGCTTGCCTGAACGGCTAGAAGTGTGGACTCTTTGAATTAGGGAATTTCTGCCCTTGTACAATTTGCACTCTTTTGTAAATTTGAGCTAGGAGCTCAGGAAAAGTAAAGCGAGGGCTTGAAGCCCACGATCTGTTTATACCACCAATCTTGTCTTTTCTAGACTTATTTAATGATTGCTACTTGTACCTGTAAAATTATTAAATTTTGTGTTTTGAAAACATAACCTTCAGTTTACGTTTTAAATTCAATTCTTGACATTGTAGTTAGACCCATTCACCCCGGCACCTTCTTACACCTCTGTGTTCCACGGGAAACCGCGAAACGAAGATAATATCCTTCCAAGATGGCAGCTCGTAGATGGCTGAAATATCTAATTGAAAGAGAAAATCACAGAAAATCAAGATTATGCAAGTAATAAGCGTCGCAGGTGGATAAAAGAACATGGGACATATTTCCAGAACTACGACGACACTGAGACATTTTAGGTTATATAAAGATTGGACACTGTCAAGTGTTATCTATGATCGAACATAACCTGAAATTCAAAACACATACGCAGACCTAAGATGAATTCTCGATTATACGTTATACCTTTGTATATCTTGTACGTTACACGACTGGGTGACATATTAATGAAGAATTAAGGAGAACTGCCTTATCTTTTTAAGTGAAATATACAGTGTGTAAGCTATAATTTGTTTTCTTATTCTCTGTTGTTAATGCTTTCAGCCACAAAATTCAATAACAATTCACTCTCTCGAAAGTCATGTTAGGCTTCTTTCTTCGTTATTGCTCAATACCGAACATAATTTATACAAATTATTTGCAAACCCCGAACGGAATCAAAAACTTGTTTACATTTCCATAGTGGTGGCAGCACGTAGCCTAGTCATTTGTTTTCCGTGCGTCAGTATGACAAATTTCTGGTTCAAATTCAGATTGAAACGAATAAGTTTTGGTAAATTGAGATAATACATTTTGTGGTGAATGCGGAAGTGAACGTTATCCGAGACCAATAACATCCGAATTGTGGAAATCTAAGATAACAGCATTTTTTTAATTTTTTTTTTTACAATTCGCTTTACCGCAGCAATGACGTTTTTCAACTAATCATAAGGACATTGGAACATTATACTTCATTTTTGGTGCTTTATTTGGATTACTTTATTTGTATTTAATTTTTTTGATTATGAATTGTATTTTAGTATGACACAGACAGGTCTTACGCCGACAATATGATAGGAAAGGCCTAGGAGTGGGAAGAAAGCGGCCGTGGCCTTAATTAAGGCACAGCCACAGCATTTTCCTGGTGTGAAAATGGTAAATCACGGGAAACCATCTTCAGGGCTCACAACAGTAGGGTTCGAACCCACTATCTCCCGATTGCTGCGCGCCCCTAACCGCACGGCCAACTCGCCCGGTGAACAGCAAAAGTAACTGACGTTTGTGTATAAACTTACATAGCAGAAACTCTAACTGGGAAAAGGTCACGAGAAGGAGGAAGAAGAAAAAGAAAAAGAAGAATAAGAAGAAGTCCGCCCCTGTGGTGTAGTGGTTAGCGTGATTAGCTGCCACCCCCGGAGGCCCGGGTTCGATTCCCGGCTCTGTCACGAAATTTGAAAAGTGGTACGAGGGCTGGAACGGGGTCCACTCAGCCTCGGGAGGTCAACTGAGTAGAGGTGGGTTCGATTCCCACCTCAGCCATCCTGGAAGTGGTTTTCCGTGGTTTCCCACTTCTCCTCCAGGCGAATGCCGGGATGGTACCTAACTTAAGGCCACGCCCGCTTCCTTCCCTCTTCCTTGCCTATCCCTTCCAATCTTCCCATCCCTCCACAAGGCCCCTGTTCAGCATAGCAGGTGAGGCCGCCTGGGCGAGGTACTGGTCATACTCCCCAGTTGTATCCCCCGACCAAGAGTCTGGAGCTCCAGGACACTGCCCTTGAGGCGGTAGAGGTGGGATCCCTCGCTAAGTCCGAGGGAAAAACCGAACCTGGAGGGTAAACAGATGATAATGATGATGAAGAAGAAGATTATTTTGATAGTAGTGAAATTTTATCTTTCCCGTTGCAATGGTTCATTGGTTTGGTCTAATACCCTCAAGTTTCAGCTATCCCCTTGTATGATTGTAATTTGTACTCTACGTTACGTATGGAGCAGAGTAACCAGTTTCTACACGTAATGCTGTGTTGGAGTAACGGGAGTCGAGAGTTGGCCTTGCATGGACTCGTATCATGCAACATTGGAGGTCAATGGCAGGTACCGTGCCTGTCGGATCAGATAGATGGCCCACTTAACACCACCTTCCATACCAGCGATATGTTCTTAGGCATTTAACACTAACAGCACGAAAATATTCAACTGATGTTGTAGCACCCACAAGGTCGATGTCTAAAAATAACAATAACAATATTCTCTAAATTTTGGACACGCCCAATGTTATTTAAACCGAATAAACTCCACAGATTTGTAGGTTTAACTAATATCATGTCCGCCTCTGTGGTGTAGTGGTTAGTGTGATTAGCTGCCACCCCCGGACGCCCGGGTTCGATTCCCGGCTCTGCCACGAAATTTGAAAAGTGGTACGAGGGCTGGAACGGCGTTCACTCAGCCTCTGGAGGTCGACTGAGTAGAGGTGGTTTCGATTCCCACCTCAGCCATCCTGGAAGTGGTTTTCCGTAGTTTTCCACTTCTCCTGGCAAATGCCGCGTTGGTACCTAGCTTAAGGCCACGGCCGCTTCCTTCCCTCTTCCTTGTCTACCCCTCACAATCTTCCCATCTCCCCGCAAGGCCCCTGTTCAGCATGGCAGTTGAGGCCGCCTGGACGAGGTACTGGTCATCCTCCCCAGTTGTAACCCCCGACCAAGAGTCTGAACCTCCAGGATACTGCCCTTGAGACGGTAGAGGTGGGATCCCTCGCTGAGCCCGAGGGAACAACCAACCCTGGAGGGTAAGCAGAAGAAGAAGAAGAAGAAGAAGAAGAAGAAGAACAACAACAACAACAACAACAACAACAACTAATATCAGCAGACATCACGTATAAATTAGTTTAATAATATGCATATGTAGGCGATTTTTTTTAGTTTCGTCTGACGCCTTCACTAAATGGTCAGAGTGTAGGCACTCAGAAAATTAGGGTCCCAGGTTCGATTCCCGGCCGGGTCGGAGATTTTAATCGCGTCTGATTAATTCCTCTGGCTCGTGGACTGGGTGTCTGTGTTTGTCCCAACATTTTCTTCTTCATATTCAGACAACACGCCACACATCAACCACCAATGTAACATGCAATAGTGATTACATCCCTCCGTATAAGTTTGGCGTCAAGAAGGGCATCCAGGCGTAAAACAGGGCCAAATCCATATGTGCTACCTCACAGTTGTGGGAAAAGCAGAAGAAGAAAAACATGTTGTTTTTGTCATCAGTCTACGGATGAGACCTCCTTTGCCGAGCTGAGTGTCTCAGACGGTTGAGGCGCTGGCCTTCTGACCCCAACTTGGCAGGTTCGACCCTGGCTCAGCCCTGTGGTATTTGGAAGTGCTCAAATACGTCAGCCTCGTGTCGGTAGATTTACTGGCATGTAAAAGAACTCCTGCGTGATGAAATTCCGGCACCTCTGCGTCTTCGAAAACCGTAAAAGTAGTTAGTGGGACGTAAAGCAAATAACATCATTAACTGAGACCTCCTTAGCGAGGTACTGGTCATCCTTCCCAGTTGTACCCCCGACCAAATGTCTCACGCTACAGGACACTGCCCTTGAGGCGGCTGAGGTGTGATCCTTCGCTGAGTCCGAGGGAAAAGCCAACCCTGGACAGTAAACTGATATCATAATAATAATAATAATAATAATAATAATAATAATAATAATAATAATAATAATAATAATAATAATAATAATAATAATTTGTTTGTTCAGCCCTTGTCCCGTTTCTGTACGGGGTCGGGTATGAGATGAGATGAAACTGTCGTGGCGGATTTTTATGACCGGATGCCCTTCCTGATGTCAATCTTATCAGAGGAGTTGATGAGATGAAAATGAATGACGTGATATTTTTATGATAGTAGGAAGAGAGAGGGTGAAACCCGGTACCGTCTCATACCCTTCTCCTATGGAATAAAACAAAGGGGCCTGCACAAGGCTTACCGTTTCCACCCGACGGACAAATCACCATCGACAGCGTCATATCCTTTCACTCCATATGAGCACTGTGGAGAGGTTTGAAATTTAATCCAGGCTTTTGGCACGCAATCTAGTGATGGGAAACTGTATAACACCGCCTCTCCTATTCTGCCGGTCAATATTCTGATGGAGAATTTTTTTTCGGCCAGCGGGACTCGAACCGGCTAACCACGGTGTCGGACCGTTTAGACTTCTAGGCCTTAACGCAATCAGGCGGGCTAATAATAATAATAATAATAATAATAATAATAATAATAATAATAATAATAATAATAATAATAATAATATAATCTTCTACCACTTTTCCCACACCTTAGGAATCGCGGGTGCGAACTGTGTCGCACATGTGGATTTGTCCCTGTTTTACGGCCGGATGCCCTTCCTGACGCCAAACCTATATGGAGGGATGCAATCATTATTGCGTGTTTCTGTGGTGGTTGGTAGACTGGTGTGTTGTCTGAATATGAAGAGGAGAGTATTGGGACAAACAAAAATAACCAGTCCCCGAGCCAAAATAATTAATCACACCCGATTAAAATCCTTGTCCAGGCCGGGAATTGAAGCCGGGACCCTCTGAACCAAAGGCCTCTACGCTGACCATTCGGCCAAGCAGTCGGACTGTAATAATAATAATAATAATAATAATAATAATAATAATAATAATAATAATAATAATAATAATAATAATAATAATAATAATAATGGATAAATGAATTACAAATTGTACACACTTAATTGTTTCGTGTAACTCATGGATTAAAAAAAAAAGGAAATAGTATGTGTGTGCTTGTTTACCCTAACCTGAGCTTACCGCTCGTTCATTGAATCCGTGGCAATCCCTAGTGATTTAGGTAAGATATTTCTGTGATGGATTACTGAACGTCTTATGAAAGATTTGCTCATATGCTAAGTGATGTATGAACGTACACGAACTCTCTCTTTCTATCACGAAATTACAGAGAGTCAAAGAAATGACATGCTCAAAACAGAACAGGATCTTAAAAAATAGTTATTATAATGTACTTCATGATGTTGCTTAAGAAATATTACACAAATGGCAGACATACACAATTGAATTTCGATTTTACTGCTTTGAAGGATGAGGGTTCTAGGAATGAGTTATGCATTCTTACAAATAAAATACTGCCTGTTTTATTTACTGTAGAATGATCCAGTCAATACATACACACAATGAATGACAACAGTTTGCTAATTAGTAGCTCTTTAGTCCTCATAGCAGGACTCAAGCTGGATGATAATTACCTGGAACGCGCGACTCTTCTGTGATCTTCATTAACACGTCTCACCCTTCACTTCACTACGCGCGTAACAGTTTCTTCGCTCAGCAGTTTTCTGTAAAACGCATGGCTGTTGGCTATTAGCAGCACGACGACTTTACCCCTAGCTCGACTCCAGACAAGTCCGATAATCACACAAACAGTTCACGTGTCTGCTGCACACGTATCACTCGCCAATAACACAACACTAAGTCTTTAATATTACTCTACAATACAGTAATCCAATACTTCATCACGACGAAACTCTCTCAACATTCACATCACTGATCAGTCCAGCAGTCACTAATATTCTTGCGGAACACTTTCCACCTACTCAGACGCTCACGGTGGTGATGTAGTTCTGGTATCTTCGAGGAGCGGCCAGAATGACAACGTTCGAATTTCGCCATCCAGGTAATCCACGGACACACCCGACCATGCACAATGAAAGAAGAGGCCAGCATATTCCCTAATGCTGGGTGGGAGGTTCCCGGTCTGAATTACTCACCTCCTCCAAGAAATATCGCAGTGGGCTTCCAGAGGGCTGGCAGTTCCATGTGCACGTAACAGTGATTTGCGCTCAAACTGACAAGTATTTCATGTATTTCTACGACCAGTATGCTGATGCTGGTAATGGGAAAGGACTGGTTAGCAAACTTCTTGGACTCATGAAACCAAACCAAACCCACAGTGCAACAGCCCTGAAAGCCTTGGCCCCCCAAGTGACCGATGCTCGGCCCAAAGCCCTGCAGATTACGAGGTGACGTGTGGTCAGCACGATGATTTATTTAAGCCGTTATTCTTGGTTTGCTAGACCGAGGCCGCTATCTCACCGCCAAATAGCTCCTCAATTGTAATCGCGTAGGCTGAGTGGACCTCGAACCAACCCTGAGGTCCTTACCTGGCCGGGAATTGAACCCGGGGCCTCCGAGTAACCGACAGGCACGCCATCCCTACTCCGCGGACTCATAGTCTCAAATAGCACATTCTCACTAACTCATTACTGTATGTAATAGAACCTAGTCGCTGACCAAATCATTTAGGGGGTGAGGATGAGGGGAGGTGTTGGAGATGGTGGATGTAGGCTAAGTATAAAATGTCTCATATAGGCCTACTGTTGAGACTGGCTAATTTATTATATTATGATTACACACAGCCTAAGAAAACTGAAAAGGATGACAGAATCTAAAACACAAAGATAACAAGCATAATAATAATAATAATAATAATAATAATAATAATAATAATAATAATAATAATAATAATAATAATAATAATAATAATAATAATAATAATAATAATAATAATAATAATAATAATAATAATAATAATAATAATAATAATAATAATAATACCGAGCTCGATAGCTGCAGTCGCTTAAGTGCGGCCAATATCCAGTATTCGGGAGATAGTAGGTTCGAACCCCACTGTCGGCAGCCCTGAAGATGGTTTTCCGTGGTTTCCCATTTTCACACCAGGCAAATGCTGGGGCTGTACCTTAATTAAGGCCACGGCCGCTTCCTTCCCACTCCTAGCCTTTCCTGTCCCATCGTCGCCATAAGACCTAGCTGTGTCAGTGCGACGTAAAACAACTAGCAAATAATAATAATAATAATAATAATAATAATAATAATAATAATAATAATAATAATAATAATAATAATAATAATAATAATAATAATAATAATAAAATAATAATAATAATAATAATAATGTCCGACTCGTTGGCTGAATGGTGAATGTACTGTCCTTCGGTTCGGAGGGTCTCGGGTTCGATTCCCAGCCTGGTCGGGAATTTTAACCGTCATTGGTTAATTCAAATGGTTCGGGGGTTGGGTGTTTATGATGTCCCCAACATCCCTGCAACTCACACACTACACATAACACTATCCTCCAACACAATAACACATGACAGTTGCCACCTACCCTCATCGGAAGTTCTGCCTTACAAGGGATGCACCCGGCTAGAAATAATAATAATAATAATAATAATAATAATAATAATAATAATAATAATAATAATAATAATAATAGACAAGTTCAAGTACCTGAGTGAATGGATCCAACAGAACGGACTGGATAAAGAGGCAAACAAGGCAGGAGCCAGAAAATAGGATCTGACCTTCAAGCTAACACAGAACAGGTATAACAAACGGGCAATATCGTACATTATAATTAATTAAAAACTAGAAGGGTTGTACGATTCAGAGCGCCTTATTATTACCTTTTAAAGGTAGCTGCAAGACCTCGAGAAGAAGGAAAGGAAGATTTTGAGAAAAATTCTGGGACCACGGAGGACTACTGATGGGACTTGGAAGAAAGGCAGAAATGAGAAGTTCTACAAGTACAGTGAAAAGATCATGGACACAATGCGAAAACGAAGGATGAAATTATACGGACACCTGGTAAGAATGGATAACAAACGATTGACCAGAAAAATTTTCACATGCATAATGACGTTAAAGGCTACCTGCAAGTGGGTAGAAGAGGTCAAGAGGGATGCAGGAGAAGTTGGAATTACTCAAGAGATCATCCACAATAGAAGAGAGTTTAGAAGAAAAGTCGAAGTCTAAAATCATTTAAAGAGAAACCACTAAAAAGGAGACACAAACGGTTCATTTCCGAAGAGGAGAGAATGATACGTATGTAGTGAGATGAATGTTCTTAGCGAGGCATTTCCGTGCGGGAGAAGTGGGAAACCACGTAAAACCACTCTGAATATGGCCCAGGCGGGAATCGAAACCCCCTCTACTCAGTTGACACCTCGAGCCTCAGTCGACCCCATTCCATTCCTCGTACCACTTTTCAAATTTCGTGGCAGAGCCTGTAATCGAACTCGGGACTCGGGGATAACAGCTAATCACAATAACCATTATTATTATTATTATTATTATTATTATTATTATTATTATTATTATTATTATTATTATTATTATTATTATTATTATTATTATTATTATTATTATGTAGCTGGCTTACGATAGTGAGAATAATGACTTGTTCAAATCTGGTCATTCTCGACCTCAACTAGGCCAGGAACTACCGATCAGACATCCCGAGCTCGAGTTTACTTGCGGTAGGGTGGGCAGTTTCTTTCCGCTGCTTCTCTCTTTTCAACAGCTCCCCAGTTAGTAGTAGTTAGAGTGTCGTAAAAACAATAATATTGAATCTCTTCAATAGCACGGAGTAACCCATCCAAGTGCTGACCACTCCCAATGTTGCTTAATTTCGGAGATCTCACGGGGTCCATTGTAATAGTAAGATGAATGTCTCTACTAACTATTATGTTACGGTTTTCGGAGTCACCGAGGTGCCGGAATTTCGTCCCTCAGGGGTTCTTTGCGTGCTGGTAAATCTACTGACACGAGGCTGGCGCATTTGAGCACCTTCAAATATCACAGGACTGAGCTAGTGATGGCGTAATCGAACACTTTTAATATTCGAATAATCCCCATCCGATTATTGAGATAATCGAATAGAATAATCGAATGAGTTTCAAGTATCGTTCAATGTCGGGAAGGCATTTATGATTTGCTATTAAATGTCTGGCTTGTTGTATATTGTGTTCTTAGTTATTCCGTTTGCTATTGTTTTCTCTGTTGCCAAACCATTTTTGTTGAACATCAACCCCAGTCCATATTCTGAATACCCCTATCAGAATACGTAATTTACACACTAGTTTATACGATGCGCATGTGTTTTGATTTCGTCAGTGATGAAATCTTGCAATGTAATCGTAAGTTGCATCACTCCATTCATGTTCTCCCTCCCTACCCTGGCTTTCAGATGAACTAAGCCGGGTAATTACCTAAGTAAGCTTTTATAATAGGATGGAACATACATTTATGCCTCCATGTCAAAAAGTTTCTGAAATCCCTCAATGAAAATGGCTTCGAAAGAGAATGCATTTCATTTGTAGAACATGTTGTTGGTTTTAATGAAATGTGCATTCAATACCTATTAAAGTGGAGTAAGCCTGTGTTTCATAGTATGAAAGACATTAAGTTTGAAGATATTCTTCCTTGTCTCGAGTATTCGCAACTAGCAAATATACCCGACCTTCGCTACGGTATTCTACATTCTATACGAATCATTATGTAAATTACTGTAAAGGCAGTGAGAAAGATTATATTAAATTGCATGTATCTTAGCGCTATCCGAGAAACAAAACGGGGAGGACGCCATACGTTGTTTCCTATGTAAGGTAGGCATTTGGGAAGTTTTGTTGATAAGGTAGGCCGCATTTCCTATTGCCGAACACATTTGAGTTCTGAAGTTTCTGCTACAACGGCAGGCTCACTTGGCAACTACTACTCACAGTAGAGATGGAGAGTTTTCCTTATATAGACAGGCACCTTTTCCTAATGCCAGTCACAATCGTGTTGGAGATATTTGATTATAATCAGGAAACGCAGCGCTATCTAACGCATGAATAACCGAAACAGGACAATAAGTCATAAGGCCAAAGTTGTAGCTCTTTCCAAATTGAACGGCGATTGTGCTATCTGTTTTTGTAATACGGCTTGTCGTTTAGCCGTCAACTACCCCGAAACTAAGGTCTGCACTGTCATTAAAATTGCATCCATATTTCGATATTTTCCGGGACCAAAAGTTATACATTTGAACAGCTTGGAATTTTCCTCAAAGAAAAAAAGTGTCCAGGTTTCGGGATTAGCACTCGCATGCATACGGGGTAATTAAGGAAGAAAGTTATACAGTTACGAAAGTTGAAATTAATTTTTTAAAATAGGATTATTACTGAGAACAGCCGGATAGGACATACGTATATGTAAATACCAAGTGGATGTATTCGAAAAAAAAAGTCCATCAATAATTTGTGATGGTGTGAGTTACTGATATAAGGCGGTAACAGAAGAGAAATTTAGGCGCAGGGAATATTAGGTAAACAGACAAGAATGCAAATTTTGGTGTTATTACTTAAGCCTAAAGCGGCATTTCAGAGGTAAGAAATTAAAGCAGAAAACAGAAGTAGAGTAGAAATACAGTAAACATTATAGCAAATGCCAGAAAACAACTTACGGTGTGAAATAATGGGCGGCTACACTCCGCGGTACTGTTCAAATGCTAACAACGTCCCTTATTGCTATTCGAGGACGAATGTAACCTCCAACGGTATTCCACCTATATCCCGCAGAATGCCCGATTGACGTCTCTCTTGCTTTCTACCCAAGGAACAACCACTAGTTTACAGAAATGATGACGAAAATGGCAATAATTTACGTCCCTGCTGGCAAGCAGTCAGAGGCGTTGCCATGGTAACAGGTTCGTTGTCAGTCTGTCGGACACTCAATACAGAGCATGAGACCCGCAGAAAATAGTAATTTTCTCCGTCATCTCAAGACTAAACGAAATTATGTACATAAAGTAAGTTGTTTATAATGAAGGGACGTTTCACATATAGTCCATGGATTTTACAGAAAATCAATAGTATAAGAGAAAATCGAAGAAAACTGTCGTGGTTTTCCTATAAGCCCCGCCTATTCAGACTTTTAAGTCAAATGCATATCAAAATCTTCCCCGGGATGAGTATACTCTAAATATGAAGTTTGGTCGAGATCATGTGGCGGCGATAAGGACCCCGCTGACCCCGTGCGGCGAAGGGGGGGGGGGCATGGCTTCTGAAGGGCCCACGAATGTTTCTTAATTCAGTAGTTGAAGAGTGATTTTACATATTGATAAACCTACAGCACACAACACAGTATTATTTGCATTAAAGAGGATTATTCCAAACTTAGGCCGTCGTAGTGCAGATCTTCTTTCACCGGGCGAGTTGGCCGTGCGCGTAGAGGCGCGCGGCTGTGAGCTTGCATCCGGGAGATAGTAGGTTCGAATCCCACTATCGGCAGCCCTGAAGATGGTTTTCCGTGGTTTCCCATTTTCACACCAGGCAAATGCTGGGGCTGTACCTTAATTAAGGCCACGGCCGCTTCCTTCCACCTCCTAGGCCTTTCCTATCCCATCGTCGCCATAAGACCTATCTGTGTCGGTGCGACGTAAAGCCCCTAGCAAAAAAAAAAAGATCTTCTTTCATCAATAGGAGTATGATGGTTATTTCTGAAAGAATGTGGGTTTCCCAACTTGAGCCAATAATAACCATCCCTTGCTGCCACTCACAACAATCAACAAGGCTTTTGAGAACCCAGTAGTCAGCGAGGATGCGATAACGAAGACATCCTCCTTATCTGAACTCCAAATTCTGAAGTCTGAGCCTGTTTATAACTCTCGGCAGTCAGTGTAGCTAAGCAGGCTTACGATGGATGGTTGAGATGTAAATTACTTGGTCCCAGCAACGAGATTATTACTTAATATTGTGACGGTCAACGTGTTTTGGTTACTACAATTGGAATATGCATTTCTTGTATGTGTGTTCGTACCATATAAGTGTATTATTTTTTTCGTGTTTGAAAACTATTATTATTATTATTATTATTATTATTATTATTATTATTATTATTATTATTATCGTAGCGTCGTTGTTCACTGTAGTAATATACTATCCTGTACTACGAAATAAGCTTGTAACCTTCCCTATCAGGAAACGAGGGTCAAAATTTCAATTATTGGGAGGGGGGGGGGGGGGGGGCGAGCTTCTTAGCGCCGCTACTGTAGAGATCTATTCAGCCGTTTCGTCGTGATGGTGGAACAAACAGACAGATGAGGAAAATATAAACCACTGATACGGTCGTGAGTTGACCTAAAACAGATAAATATCTGAAATATTGGCAATTCAAACGAAATTACGCTTTATATAGGTCTGAAGGTGTGTAGATAGACGATTCTAAACTTTTTGACCGATTTTCCAATGTTCAGAATTACACTAGAAGTTCCGAAATTGATAAACATACAACATTAGATAAGCAGTGGTGTGAGGTTTTCAAATGTAGCCCAGACAGTGAAACATTTAAGTGATCTGCTTAAAGTTTGTCATTTTTATTTCGCTACTGCATGTTGCAAAGCAACCTTTGAGAGATTGTTTTCGCTGATTAATACACAGCGGTGAGAAGAAAGAAACCGTTTGCTGACCGAGTCGGTTAAGTGTATTATAATAGTGAAGTACAGTTTTAAAAAATATGCTATGTGGAGAGTTTTACAATTATTTATTACAAGAAAACTATCCATCTTTGCTGTCGAAAGTGGGTGTAGTCGATAAGTATCAGCAAAATGTAGCTACAACTTCAGCACCTTCATGAGCATAACAATAATAAGGTGTGTATTAGAGATGGCTGAAAAATAACGTAGCAGTTACTTTGTCACAGTTACAAGCCTGTCACTGTCACAAATGGATGAGGACAAAAATAGCAGGTTACCGAGTAACGACAACAGAATAACGTGCTAGTGAAAACAGTAACTTGGAAGTGGGAACTGTCATCAGTAACAGCTTACAGACACAGAATATAAGCTTCAAAATTCAGATAATAGGCTACGCATGTCTTTCAAGTGAGAACGCATTCCTAGGAGATTGCTTTAAGTCAAATACACCATAGTGTATAACATCGTCATCAGCATCATCATCTGTTTACCCTCCAGCTTCAGACTCCTGGTCGGGGGATACAACTGGGGAGTATGACCAGTACCTCGCCCAGGCGGCCTCACCTGGTATGCTGAACAGGGGCCTTGTGGAAGGATGTGAAGATGGGAAGAAATAGGCAAGGAAGAGAGAAGGAAGCGGCCGTGGCCTTAAGTTAGGTACCATCCCGGCATTCGCCTGGAGGAGAAGTGGGAAACCACGGAAAACCACTTCCAGGATGGCTGAGGTGGGAATCGAACCCACCTCTACTCAGTTGACCTCCCGAGGCTGAGTGGACCCCGTTCCAGCCCTCATACCACTTTTCAAATTTTGTGGCAGAGCCGGGAATCGAACCTGGGCCTCCGGGGGTGGCAGCTAATCACGCTAACCACTACACCACAGAGGCGGACAGTGTATAACATACTCTATATTTTATTCGTTTAAGATGCTGCTGTGATTAGCTGCCACCCCCGGAGGTCCGGGTTCGATTCCCGGCTCTGCCACGAAATTTGAAAAGTGGTACGAGGGCTGGAACGGGGTCCACTCAGCCTCGGGAGGTCAACTGAGTAGAGGTGGGTTCGATTCCCACCTCAGCCATCCTCGAAGTGGTTTTCCGTGGTTTCCCACTTCACCTCCAGGCGAATGCCGGGATGGTACCTAACTTAAGGCCACGGCCGCTTCCTTCCCTCATCCTTGCCTATCCCTTCCAATCTTCCCATCCCCCTACAAGGCCCCTGTTCACCATAGCAGGTGAGGCCGCCTGGGCGAGGTACTGGTCATACTCCCCAGTTGTATCCCCCGACCAAGAGTCTGAAGCTCCAGGACACTGCCCTTGAGGCAGTAGAGGTAGGATCCCTCGCTGAGTCCGAAGGAAAAGCCGAACCTGGAGGGTAAACAGATGATGATGATGATGATGATAAGATGCTGCTGTCATCTGGTAACGAAAGTGTAAACTGTTTTGACATACTGAACTGCTCAGGGGCATTCGTTGACTCAGACATCGCGCAGGGCTACCCATATTATAATATTATTATAAGCTTCATCCGTATAATTTTTCCTGTACCATATATAAATTGACAACGGCCGTACCCCTGTTGAAACACCGGATCGCCTGAGATCTCCGAAGTTAAGCAACATTGGGCGTGGTCAGGAGTTGGATGGGTTGCCACGCGCTGTTGGTGGGGGGTAAGGCAATGGAGGAGCGGAAAGGAACTGGCCACCCTACCGCACGTAAACTCCGGCTCAGGAACACCTCTGCGGAGGTTCGGACCTGCCTTCGGGCAGAATAACCCTTACCTACCTATACATAAATTAGTATGCTAACTTTCCATATTGGTATTATAGATAACATACGGTATTAGAGCTAACATAACATTACATCATTTTACTTACAGTAATCGATCCCCTTGTACCGGTTTGTCTCGAGGTTTGGCAGACAGATCATGATGTTTTCTTGTCTCTATCCTTGATCGGGGCATTGTCAAACTCACTCCTCTAAATTTCAAAAAAGACGCTATGTTGTCTTCTCATTTCATCCGTTGTCTGCCTCTCGTTAACTTTATAGCAAGTAGGGATGAGTGTTTTTGTGCACCGACTTTCAACAATATAGTGATGAGTGCGCGCACTTCGCGACACAGACAAGCTTGAAGCCGTGACCAGGCTGTGACCAATAAAAGGCGAGTAACGTTGGACGTTATTTTTAACTGTTAATTTTCACGGTTACTTTGTTGTAGCAGTGACAGTTGTAGCAGTTACACAAAAATAACCGTTTGTCACACCTCTAGTACGTAATACTAAACTTTGTATTTAAAATGCCATTTGTCCTCAATTTTTATGAAACATCTTCCTTTCATTTAAAATTTGGATACGTCTCAAAACTCACGAGTTTCAAAACTCACGGGCTAAAATGAAATAAATGAAATGGCGTATGGCTTTTAGTGCCGGGAATGTCCGAGGACGTGTTCGGCTCGCCAGGTGCAGGTCTTTTGATCTGACGCCCGTAGGCGACCCGCGCGTCGTGATGAGGATGGAATGATAATGAAGACGACACATACACCCAGCCCCCGTGTCAGCAAAATTAACCAATTATGGTTAAAATTCCCGACCCTGCCGGGAATCGAACCCGGGACCCTTGTGACTAAAGGCCAGCATGCTAACCATTTACCCATGGAGCCGGACACGGGCTAATATTAGTTACAAATAGTATCAAAACTCACGAATACAAACTGGTAGCTAAAGTAAACATTCTAATGAGTCTCAAAATTCACGACTCTGGACAGCAGGTGCTTGCGATGACCACATGAGGGATGAGGTGCCCGGTGACTCACGCTTCCCTTACGACAGGCAGGGGATTCTGTGGATGTTCTTCTGCCACCCCCACCCACCGGGGAAGAATAATGGCTGGTGAATTAAAGAGACCGAGGTGTATTATTATTATTATTATTATTATTATTATTATTATTATTATTATTATTATTATTATTATTATTATTATTATTATTAAAATATTTTACTATTGTCTTAAAGCTAATATAATGCATTTTTTACCTTTCACATAAATTTATAATAATGACGTGTGGCCTCCGGGGAGGTATGGTGCAGGTCTTCAGAGTTGACGCCGTATAGGTGACCTGCACGTGTGTAAGGATGAGACCCTACTTAAGATGAAGTCCAATGCTGAAGACGGCACGAACACCCAGTCCCCGAGCCATAGGAATTAACTAATGATAGTTAAAATCTCCGATACGACCGGAAATCGAACCCGGGACACCTTGGACCAAATGCCAGCATGCTAACAATTTCTGCATACAGCCGGACGACATAAAATTAAAGTAGATAGGCCTATATTGCCCGCTGCTAGTTAAAAGAAACTGTCAATTGGTAGTACTGGGGCTTAGTTCCATTATGCAGCCAGAAGGCGGCATTTACTTGAATAAGGAGTTTTATTTAGAGATATTTAAGATCAATAAAGTTAATTTACTCATTTAGTTTCAACACTTGGAGATTAATTTGAAAAAAAAAGGCGCATTTCTATTTTTCGTAAGAGTTCACTTATTCGCTTATTTCAATAGACTGTCTATCTGACCGAGAAAAAAAAATACTCATGTCGCATCCGATTATTCTGTGCGATATAACTGAATGATATTTGAAACTCATTCGATTATTTATATATATATTTATATATTTAAATAATCGGATGGAAGTTATTCGATTATTAAAAGTATTCCATTATCCCATCAGTAATAGGGTGGACATTTATCCATTCAAAGAAGAACTGGTCCTGCTCGTGAGTTTTGAGACTGGCCCAGGTAGAGAAACCTCTGCTTACTAATCCTCTTCCTGGTATTCGTGAGTTTTGGGACTCGTGAGTTTTGAGACGACACGGGAAAATTTAGAGTTAGTCACCCTAGCCAGGATCGAACTTGCTAAGTTGGAGTCAGGAGGCCGGCGCTAACGGGTTTAGAGCTTTAGGGCGGCCATTCAACTGCCGTAAAGGAGTAATGGGAAAAAGAATAGAAATAAGAAGAAGAATTTATGAAGAGAGAATGTAAATAATATACGCTTTCACTTAATCACTTCAAAGATTTCCGTGCTAGGCAGCTGATGTGCCGTAGCCCTGAATAGCGGAACGTGTCATGCGTAGAACGGAACTTGAGTAAGGAAGGAGGGTTATTTGAACTTAGAGGTAAAGTAGGTCACGGGGATTGTTTCAGACGCCTGGCTTCATTTCGTCTTTATTTGGTTTTGTTTTTCGACACGCCCTCAGGCATATTGACTGTGCATACCGGAACTTTGCTACCGAACTCCACCTCAGATAGGCTTTGTTCAACTTACGTAACTTCTGCCGAATAATGAAGGACACCCAGTCTTCTGTTTTGTCCGGCCCCACTCTAGCAAGAGTGGTCTTCTTCAATGAAAACATTTACCAGCCCACGCGCAGAGCCCAAGGTCGTTGGATCGTGTCCACACCACTCCCATGTCTGCAGCAATTCCTCCAAACTGCAGTGTTGTAATCTTCCTCCGCACAGTATAACTAGACTCGGATTTATATGCTATATAAATGCTATATAAATCTATATCTGTACATTGACTATTTTGGCGAAATTTTCATTCAATTATCTGTTTAAAGTGAAATAATGACCATCTGCATACTTTTTAACTTTGGTGTCTCTTTGTTTTCTTGTTGTTCGTTTGTTTGTTTGTTTGACTGTTTGTCTGAGTTCCTATAACTTGAAAACTACTTGATATATTTCAACCAAACTTCATATTTAGAATCCATCGGTCCTAGAATAGGTTTTAGGGCCAATATTCTAACTCCCTGAACTGACTGGGGGTTAATACGAAACCGAAACCATGATTTTTCATTTCCACAAAATATACACATCAGAACTTAATGGAAATCTACCTGCCTTAATGGAAATCAGTTTCTAAAACTTTTTTCTCATGTGCATCATTTCGATACGAGGACTAATAACGGAGCGTTTTTTCAGTCAAACTTCGGGCGGACTTTATTTTAAGCTCTTTTTTCGATTAGTCTGTTTGTCCGCGTGTTGAGTTCTTATAACTGGGAAACTACTCTGTATATGTCTATCAAGCTTTATATCTGTCCTTGGGTGGGCATTAGGGTCAATATTATTTCAAAATCCCGGTTTGGTTTGGGGGTTTATAGGAAGTCGAAACAGTGATTTTACCCTTCCATAAAATATACATGATCAAACTTAATGGAAAACTACCAGTCTTAATGGAAAACAATTTCTAACTTTTTCAACATGTGCACCTTTTCGATAGTCATTTCAAGTTGGGTTAAATAGTTTAAGCAAAGAGTCATTTAATTTATTTTTTTTCGATAGAACAGATAATAAGGGAGGTCATCGTCAACGGTTGGTTTCATGATTCTTCAGCCACAACGCCACTCACGGTTTCAGATTAACAACAATATGTAACCGAGAAATAGGGAGAATTACGCACAACTTCGAACCAGGAACTGTATCGTTCAATAAACTATGTGATCTACCCCATTCTGTCTTCACTTCGTTCAGCTTTATCTTACTTCACGTTACTTTTCTTTTTTTGCAAGTTGCTTTAAGTCGCGCCGACACAGATAGGTCTTATGGCGACGATGGGACAGGGGTGGGCTAGGAGTGGGAAGGAAGCGGCCGTGGCCTTAAGGTAGGTACCACCCCAGCATTTGCCAGGAGGAGAACTGGGAACCACGGAAAAACACTTCCACAGCTCCAAGGGCTCGATGGCCTTTCCTCCTGCTAACCTTACGGGTGGGAGTACAGCTAGTATGTCATAAAACTTGGTTCTCTCATAACATTAAACAACTTCATGCACCAAGTTTGAACGTCTATCTCTTGACGAATAATAACACTGCATCATGACTACTCCCCTCAGCAATAGATTCGCTTCACAAACATCCCAGTTTCAATCTTTTTCACCTGTTACCAGACAGGTCGATGAAGAGGCAGTGAATTGGGTTGCCAGAATTACTTCAACAACTGTTCTTTCTTGTACTCTGTGCCACCCTTTCGTAAGCAAACGAAGGGCTGCACCAGATGGCATATTACAAAGATAAGGGGGCAAAGGTTTGAAGAACAAGACGGACTTGAACCAGACTTCCGGGACACGTACATTAACGGGAATAACAACAGATGTCACTAATTTTTCGGCAAATTATAACAAGAAACGATCAGAGATGAAGATCTTTTGACTATTCGGCTTTTTATTAGAAAATGTTCGCACTGTGCCACATAACTTATAAAGTTACAATAACTGTCATGCATAGAGTTATTAATTGCACAGGCGTTTCAATGATTGTAGCCACGATTATATGATAATAAAAGTAGGTACTTCTGAAAAGTTTCATTTCTGCACATTTATCATTCTTTTGTCTGTTCCGTCCGCCTCTGTGGTGAAGTAGTTAGTGTGATCAGCTGCCATCCCCGGAGGCTGGGTTTTATTCCTGGCTCTGCCACCAACATTTGAAAAGTGGTACGAGGAATAGAACGGATCCACGGAGCCTTGGGAGATTAACTTGGTAGAGAGGGGTTCGATTCCCACCTCAGCCATCCTCGGAGTGGTTTTCCATCGTTTCCTACAGGCAAATGCCATGATGCTACCTAATTTACGGCCACGGCCGCTTCCTTGTCTATCCCTTCCAATCATCCCATCCTCCCAGAAGGTCCCTGTTCAACATTGCAGATGAGGCCACCTGGGTGAGGTACTGGTCCTCCTTTCCAGTTGTATTCCCCGACACAATGTCTCACGCTCCAGGACACTGCCCTTGAGTCGGTAGAAGTGGGACCCCTCACTGAGTCAGAAGGAAAAAACAACCCTGGAGGTAAACGGATTAAGAAAGAAAAAATAGCTTCCGTCCTTCAGAAATTCGGGTTCGATTCCATGTACTGAAAGAAATTTAAGATTCGTAGGAGAGGTGGGGGGTTGCCTGAATCGAGCTGCACCACCTCATTCTTCAGTGACGACCTTGCTTGCTATTCAACTAACCATCGCTACGAGATTGTCCCTACACTCAGCAAAGGAGATCAGAAGGCAATAGGCTACGATTATGAAACAGATGGATGTGGCTTACTTCCCGACAGTTGCCAACAGTTGAAACGGAAAAACACGAATTATCACTTCGAGGATTGGGTTTTCAATCCAAATCTTATCAATTATACTTACAAAGCTGACATTATCCCGTTCCAAACCTTACACCGACTTCTAGTCTCCGAAAGTATGGAATCGAACCGGGGACCTTTGGGATCGGAGACTCAACACATATCCAGAGATAAGAATGACAGAAGTTCATGTTAATTTATAAAATATGAAACCAAAAACCAAACCCCTGACAGATTTTGGCCTACTAATCAACCGTTGTTCAATTCGAAGGGTAACTAGATTACTTTGTCAGCTCGACGAATCTTCTCGGACATTATTCTTGGTTTTCTAGACTGGAGCCACTGAAATGAAATGGCATATAGCTTTTAGTGCCGGGAGTGCCCGAAGACATGTTCGGTTCGCCACGTGCAGGTCTTTTGATTTCACTCCCGTAGGCGACCTGCGCGTCGTGATGAGGATGAAATGATCATGAGGACAACACATACACCCAGCCGCAGTGCCAGCAGAATTAACCAATGATGGTTAAAATTCCCGACCCTCCCTGGAATCGAACCCGGGACCCCTGCGGCCAAAAGCCAGCACGCTAACCATTTAGCCCTGGAGTCGGACATTGGGGCCACTATCTCACCATCATAGCTGCCCAATTTTATTATTCACACGAAGGTGGAGAGGACCTCAATCGAACCCTCATATCCACTAAAATCGCGGACCTGACAATGAATCGAACCTCCTGGCAATATGCAGACCCGCTGCTCCCAAACTACGGGGTCAGCAATTAATAAACTATCAGAAATGATCCCTAAAAGTACGACAAGAGTTTATGTCTTCTTTCTTTTTCTAGTTCATATTTGGCTTGAATGATCAACATACTGACCTTGGAGGGCTGAGTGTTTGTGTCATCTTAATACAGGGTGGGAAAAATAAAAGTGGCCCGGAAAATATTTACAAGACTGACACAGAATTTACCCCTGGGAATGAACAGGAGAACTACTGCCCATCACAAAAATTGCTTCCCTTCTCATGGCACTACAGCCCTTGAAGCGCCTTAGCCTACCAAGCGACCGCTACTCAGCCAGAAGGCCTGCAGATTACGAGGTGTCGTGTGGTCAGCACGACGAATCCTCTCGGCCGTTATTCTTGGCTTTCTAGACCGGGGCCGCCATCTCACCGTCAGATAGCTCCTCAATTCTAATCACGTAGTCTGAGTGGACCTCGAACCAGCCCTCAGTCCAGGTAAAAATCCCTGACCTGGCCGGAAATCGAACCCGGGGCCTCCGGGTAAGAGTCAGGCACGCTATCCCTACACCACGGGGCTGGCTACAAAAAATGCTGGAAACCGTGATTTCGATGCACCCGTAGGTTGCTGTCAACATCTGCGCGTGCGCATCTCCCGAATACGTCGCTGTGCCATTACGTGCGAGTCAGTGAGAGGAGTAGACGTGTTTACTGACCAGATGAATGCAACACAAAATGGTGCTTACAATAAAACAACGCGTGTTCATTGTCGAGTGTTATACGAAACACGATTCGTGGAAAACCTGTGCGGAAGTCTTTGCGCAAGACTTTAAGATTGGAAATGTTTTGGCAAATCTTTCAGCAAAACCTCGTGGCAAAATGGCGTGAAACTGGCTCTGTAGCGAATTCAAAGCGTGGTTATCCGAAAAGAGTTCGAACACCAGAAAACATTGCTCGAGTGAAGGAAAGCCTCGAACTAAGTCCGACAAAATCTGAACGCAATATATCTGTACAAGTGGAAATTAAGATATCGTCGATAAAACCATTATCAAAAAAGAACCTCCATCTGTATCCTTACAAATGAGTCGGTTAGTTCCAAAACTCAACATGTCCCACATAATAATAATAATAATAATAATAATAATAATAATAATAATAATAATAATAATAATAATAATAATAATAATTTTTAAAAAATGTGGTATTGAATGTTTCATCATTTCTCGGGCTCTCTATTTAATACATGATAATGTTTTGTTCCGTAACTCTTATCCCTGTCCGCCTCTGTGGTGTGGTGGTTAGTGTGATTAGCTGCCACCCCCACAGGCCCGGGTTCGATTCCTGGCTCTGCCACGAAATTTGAAAAGTGGTACGAGGGCTGGAACGGGGTCCACTCAGCCTCAGGAGGTCAAGTGAGTAGAGGGGGGTTCCATTCCCTCCTCATCCATCCTGAAAGTGGTTTTCCGTGGTTTTCCACTTCTCCTCCAGACAAATGCCGGGATGGTACCTAACTTTTTTTTTTTTTTGCTAGTTGCTTTACGTCGCACCGACAAAGACAGGTCTTATGGCGACGACGGGGCAGAAAAGGGCTACGAGTGGGAAGGTAGCGGCGGTGGCCTTAATTAAGGTACAGCCCCAGCATTTGCCTGGTGTGAGAATGGGAAACCATGGAAAACCATTTTCAGGGCTGCCGACAGTGGGGTTCGAACCTACTATCTCCCGAATACTGGATACTGGCCGCACTTAAGGGACTGCAGCTATCGAGCTCGGTGGTACCTAACTTTAAGTTTCAGTTCTGTTCCAAAACTGAGCATGTCCAGAGTAATCTGGTAACAGAAGGAAGCTAATTTTTGTAAGAAAGTTTTGCTATTAAAATGCGTAGTTCGGTGTATCGACAGTGAATTCTTTCATTACAGAGAAGCCAATTTGTACAGTCAGGTAGCTCTTATAACTAGTGAAAAGGATGACCAAGAGGTTAGAGTCTGTGAAAACAGCATTATAGCTACCAAGCCACGACGTAGTAGGAAAAGTTCAGGAGATGTGGGTACGTGGAAAAAACAGAGATAAACGAGCAAGGTGAGCACTGTGTTTACAATATTTCGTTTTAAAACTATCATAGCAATAGACTGGCCTGGGGTTAAAATTAAAATCATGAATAAATCAAAACAAACATTTTCCTTATGGCAACAAAATGATCACATCTAGCTCGATAGCTGCAGTTACTTAAGTGCAGCCAGTATCCAGTAATCGGGAGATAGTGCGTTCGAACCCTACTGTCGGCAGACCTGAAGATGGTTTTCCGTGATTTCCCATTTTCACACCAGATCACCATAAGACCTATTTGTGTCGATGCGACGAAATGCAAATAGCAAAAACAAAAAAAATTATCACAATTTTTATTTATTTTGAGGCACGCCGCAAAATCTCTTCCGAAGAAACCGAACTGCACCCATCCATCCCGATTCGGTTTCAAATGTAATGATCTTGGGATGAAGGATGTCAGACGTTTCCACCAGTCATTTTATTTTTCTCACAATAACGTGTGTCAAGATTCATTCATTCATTCATTCTCCGGTATGTGACCCTAGAGTCTCCCCACAGAAAGTGACTACGAGGAAAAACGAACGACAAACGCAAACAAGTGACTTTGAGGCACTATATTCCTAAATTTGTTTCTGAAAAATGTCTGTTAGTCCAGGTATGTCAAAATGCCTTCGTTTCAATTTTGGGAATTTCGAAGTTTCCTGTTCCGAGACTTGGAAGTAGGGGATTCGATCTCGGGATCCCGGTTACCGCTTTTCAATCCCGTAGTTTTCGGGATTACGTTTTCCGGATCCCGGGATTTTCGGGATTAGCATCGTTTTTAAAAATTTGCAAAATAGACTGCGTGAAGCGAAACTCTCAGTGCGTTATTTATGCATCTTGTAGGTGCGTAAATGCCTGTTCTCGTTTAGCGCATGACTGTATTGTTCAACCCCTATGTGTGTGAAAGTCTGACCCCAACGCGTGCATTAGTACTTTTCCTCTCTCGTGTTAGTGAGATGAGTGAATGCCTTACCGCACTTGATGCATAAGGCAAGGGTTTCTCCTCTATGTGCAACATCAAGGATGTATTAAAAAAGTTTGCAAAGTGGTTCTTATTTTCAAAAGAGCGTCCTTGAAGAATGAAGATGAAAACCTACAAGCTGTTTTCCAGTCAATGACCGGGTCAGGAATGGGATGAATGAAGCCCCCAACTTGCGGCAAGGACATGAATTGTGCCGGCTGCCGAGGCCTGACGCACTCATCTGGGGCAATGATTAATGACTGACAGATGAAATGAAATGATAGTGGAGAGTGTTGCTGGAATGAAAGATGAGAGGGAAAACCGGAGTACCCGGAGAATAATCTGTCCCGCCTCCGCTTTGTCCAGCACAAATCTCGCATGGAGTGACCGGAATTTGAACCACGGTATCAGCGGTGAGAGGCCGGCGCGCTGCTGCCTGAGCCACGGAGGCTCCTTGAGGAATGATACCATTCTTTAAAAAAAATATGTGAAGATAGAGCGTGGCACGGAGGTTTTCTGCTTGATTGCAAAACCAGATGGAACAGTCGCTATACTATACTCGAGCGTTTTGCTTTCTTGAAATTTAGCGTCTAAGAGGTGCTTATAGATTTGGATAATCCAGTGCAGTGGAAAGAGTCCGGTTTCGAGTTCATCGATGAAATCATTAAAGTCTTGGCTCCAGTCAAATTAATAGAAGCACTCTGTCGCTCTGATGCGTATTTATGCACAGCTGATGCTGCCCTTAAGTTTCTTTTTAAGCAGTTAAATGACAATAGCTCCGAGTTGGTTTCTAAATTCAAGATACATTTACAAAAGCGCATGAAAGATCGCCGAAGGAATGCGTTTAGTGGCGTATTATGCTATCTACAAAGTCCTCGTAGTGACAATGTGGTGTTGGCGTTCGATTATGAAATAAAGCGTACATTTTCAAGTCCGAGCAAAGTCCTGATAAAAGACCAGATTGTTTCTTTAATTGAAAGATTAAATGGTTAAAAATTGACAAAGAGGAAGAACAAAATATGCAAGTCGAGCCTACAAATACAGAAGAAAGTGATTTGACGCTCAAAGAAAAGCTTCAGCTGGAAATAGAAAACAGCATTATATGAAAATGAATTTTCCTGAATTGTTAAGAAGGAAATGAATCTATACGAGTCTTCAAATTCTACTCTGAGCTATAACCTAGAGCATGCTTATTAGTAAGTATTTACAAACGATTCCTCCAACTTCCATCGAACCTGAACGCGCTTTTTCAGCAGCTGCATGTATGTGCAACAAAATGAGAAGCAGGCTTGGTGATGAGACACTGAACGCGTTATTATTTCTCAGATCATATTTTCGCAATTCAAATTAGAATGTTCCTATTAAATTAGTTTTCTTTATACTTACGAAAAATGTGAAATGTGACTGATTAATGTTATTTTTAAATACTTTTTGCTAAGAAACTTTCTACCTACTTATTATGTTGTTACACGAAAGTCGTCTATTTAGTCTATGTTCAGAGAAATTGTTGTTTGTTAATTTCCAAAGTTTATTTGCATAGCTTGTTACATGAGGACGTTTTTTTAAATTTATGTAAGTTTAAAGAGATCTCACTGTTTCTTGGAAAATAATAATTTTAACATAGAGACTGAGTGATTTTATATCTGGTTAGTCTGACTCTAAGTCTGATTAGTTAAAGTGATTAGATTAGCTAGGTGTATACCGTAAAATATATTGATTTTGTTTAAATTTCAATTTGCTGATTAAACAGCTGATTTCTGTAAGATTTTCTAATTTTTATTTATAACCTTCAATCCCGGGATAATCCCGGGATCCCGGGACTGACCGAGTGTAATCCCGAAATCCCGGGATTAGAAATAAGGGCCAGGATCGAATTTCCTACTCGGAAGGGAATATCTGAAGACAGGTCTCTCCCAAAGGAAAGAAGAGGAGGTGATACTCGCTGAAGAAATTTCGAGGCACGTTCTGAAAATTTGAGGAAGTCCATTGAATCTTTGATTCTCATGGAGTCACACTTCTGTCGCAGTAGATGTAAGAGGCAGTGTCTATGAAGTGATTTGACTGTTTAACAGCTATGGCGTTGGCCAAAATACTGAATTGAGAGTCAAATATAATTTCTTTCATCACATTTTTACAACCAAGTACAACGTACGTTTCATGACCCCGGCAACAGACAAATCTTCAAAGTATTTTGAGTTAGAAGAATGTATTAAGAGAGCAAAAACTGATAGGAATATAGAACTGAAAGACAACTTGCTAGACGTAGGCTGAGTGGACATTGAACCAACCCTCAGGTTCAGGTAAAATTCCCTGACCTGGCCGGGAATCGAACCACGGTCCTGCTGGTAAGAGGCAGGCACGCTATCCCTACACTACGGGGCAGGCATTTTACTATCTTTAGGACAAATTTATTGGCACATTTCAAACCATTTTTGGTCATTAACATCTGAACCACGCGAAGTCCAAGACAGAGAACGCCAAGCCTGTCACAAGAAATAAGACGTGCTATTACTGTATTATTACTGACAAACATGAATATGCGTGCGTCAATCAGCGACATATGGCAGCGGTAATTAGACGTGTAAATGCTTGGTACAGGAGTCGCAGTGATTGGCAGTACACTTACCGTCACACCCTCATTCCAAATGAACTAATTATTCTGGCGATTATGTATTCTGGATTATGGAAGTAAAATACTTTTATCTAGCGAATCAAGCGGAAGGGTACGGGAATGTAATTGTCCGCAGAGCGTAATGAGTTATGCCCTGCAATTGAACTAATCATTAAGAATAATGAGTTACTTGTATGATAGAAGTAAGAAGCGTGTGTTGTGGTGACTGGAACAACTTTGAGTCAGATCTTCATTGTTAAAGGGGCTGCCTGGCCGAGGCGGTAAAGGCGTGCGCGGTTCGCCGGGAAGGATGTGGGTTCGAATCCCTGTCAGGAAGTCGTAAAATTTAAGAAACGAGATTTCCACTTCCGGAGATGCATATGGCCCCGAGGTTCACTCAGCCTACACCAGAAATGAGTACCAGGTTAATTCCTGGTGGCAAGAGCGGTCGGGCGTAGAGCTAACCAATCCACCCCATCATGTGCCGAGGTTAACAATGTTGGAAGCCTTTATCTTCCACTCCTCCAAGGGCCCTCATGGCCTGTACGGAGGTGACTAATCCAAGTTAAGCTGAATCTCTTGTTTTCAACAAGATATTAGCAATGTTTCGCACATAACCGAGTAGTAATTTCAATTACCTCTCACCAAGGCGAACGCGATTTCAATATTGGAATTTTAAAAATAAAATTGCATTTCATTCACCGAATTCCACGCACAGAGCTTGTGAAACCACGGAATACCATCTTCAACGCTGCCGGTAGTGTGGTTCGAACCCACTACCTTAGAAGACGAGAAAGCGAGTACAGCTTATTGCGTTGTTCCCCTCTTAGTAGCGTTTTACGACATGCAGATTCTTATTCCAAGACCCTAGGTTTCCTTCCTGGCCAGTTCTAGGATTTTAATTTTGGACTGAAACGAAGGCCACTTGCCACCGCGTCGATCTAAGCTAGAATGTAAGGCCGAAACTATCATGACCGATTTACATTGAAATACCTTCAGGATCTGCTCACCTGATGAGTTAAACTCAGCACTGTCCCTGCATTGCATGAGGCCATAGCCCTTAGGGGATTCACAAGGCTTATTTATTTATTTATTTATTTATTTATTTATTTATTTATTTATTTATTTATTTATTTATTTATTTATTTATTTATTTATTTATTTGTTTACCATTTACAGACTACGGGCTTCAAACCGAAGAACATTCGCATTTTGATGCCTGTGACTAGTCTACAGTGCAATTGGACCTAGGGCAATAATAATAATAATAATAATAATAATAATAATAATAATAATAATAATAATAATAATAATAATAATAATAATAATAATAATCTATACATTAACAGACTTCACACCGAGCTAGATAGCTGCAGTCGCTTAAGTGCGGCCAGTATCCAGTATTCGGGAGATAGTGGGTTCGAACCCCACTGTCGGCAGCCCTGATGATGGTTTTCCGTGGTTTCCCATTTTCACACCAGGCAAACGCTGGGGCTGTACCTTAATTAAGGCCACGGCCGCTTCCTTCCCAGTCCTAGCCCTTTCCTGTCCCATCGTCGCTATAAAACCTATCTGTGTTGGTGCGACGTAAAGCCAATAGCAAAAAAAACAAAAAACAGACTTCACTAAAATGGTTTGGCAAATCCGTTCGTCCGTTCTGCAGGGCTGATTTTCTTCATTTTTGTTTTATTCTCTCCGGAATTACCTACCGATGAACCATGAGCCATTCATAGGTCTCTAAGTTCAGCCAACTTTGACTAATCATAAAATCAAATCATTAAATGATCACTCCAATAATTGGATGCGAAGGCTTATCCTAACCCGCATTACAGCCTGTACTTACAGTAGCAGGTTGCTAAGCGACTAACACTTTCATTAATATTCTGATATACTGTATGTGATTTTCTTCCTTAGTAATGCCATTGCATGCAACCATGTTACTACATGTCAAGCCAGAGAGTATACACTTCCTCTGATCGTGGAAGAATATTATTCTGTGCGATACTTTGATTTTCTGACCTTCCCCAGCTTCTAAATATACTCAACTGACGGCAGAACTTTCCTAATAACCTACATCCTGCCAATAGAAAATATCGACGTACGTACAGACGGGAAGGTATCAAGTCGACTAGCCTTCTGTGTGACCATTGATAAAGCGCAGGGAGAATTTTTTTTTTTTTTTTAATGCTATTTGTTCGACCTATGAAGATCTTTTGCCCCTACTTGCTCCATCTGTGAGAAACCTGCGTGTATTATGTAAATGGCGGAAGGGTAAAGTGTTGAATGTGAGTAAAGGAACCTTAAGGACGACACAAACACCCAGTCCCCAGGCCAGGGATATTAATCAGTTACGATTAAAAACCCCTGAGGTGGTGGTGGTGGTGATTATTGTTTTAAGAGGAGGTACAACTAGGCAACCATCCTCTATATAACACTAATCAGAGAGAAAAAATGGAAGGGGTCCGACACTTCCAAAAATGAAGGTATCGGCCAAAGGAAGACAAGGGCCACGAAGGGCATGAAAATTAAAGACTCCCTAGGCCTCCATACGTAATACCGTCGGGGTCTGAAAAGAACAAGAGTTGACCAAGGGAGGTCGGATAGGATAGGTGAAAGTAAGGAGCCTGGCACAAGTAAGTGGAAGCAATGCCAGGACTCAGCTGAGGGCTCCGTGGTCGCCAACCCACGCCCCGAAGTTCAGAGCCCGTGAGGCCCCTTTTAGTCGCCCCTTACGACAGGCAGGGGATACCGTGGGTGTTATTCCACCGCCTCCACCCACAGGGGGATAAAAAGCCCTGACCCGGCTGGGAATCGAACCGTGGGTCGCCGTGTGACAGGCGGACGCGTTGCCCCCTACACCGCGGGGCTGGACGGGTGTCTACTTACATGAATCAGTATTCAGTTACGGCCAATTGCATGTTGCACTGTCTCAGGGAAGATCGTTTGAAAATGTTGAGGTCCAGATACGGCCGAATGGTCGAAACACAGTGAATATAGTATGGAAAGAAGTGTTATAAACTGCATTACGAATGAATCAGTTATTATGTACCGGTATTAAATGTTCATGTCCGCCTCTGTGGTGTAGTGGTTAGCGTGATTAGCTGCCACCCCCGGAGGTCCGGGTTCGATTCCCGGCTCTGCCACGAAATTTGAAAAGTGGTACGAGGCCTGGAACGGGGTCCACTCAGTCTCGGGAGGTCAACTGAGTAGAGGTGGGTTCGATTCCCACCTCAGCCATCCTGGAAGTGGTTTTCCGTGGTTTCCCCACTTCTCCTCCAGGCGAATGCCGGGAAGGTACCTCACTTAAGGCCACGGCCGCTTCCTTCCCTCTTCCTTGTCTATCCCTTCCAATCTTCCCATCCCTCCACAAGGCCCCTGTTCAGCATAGCAGGTGAGGCCGCCTGGGCGAGGTACTGGTCATTCTCCCCAGTTGTGACCCAAAGTCTGAAACTCCAGGACACTGCCCTTGAGGCGGTAGAGGTGGGATCCCTCGCCGAGTCCGAGGGAAAAGCCAACCCTGGAGGGTAAGCAGATTAAGAAGAAGAAGATTAAATGTTCATGAAACTGTTGGAAAGGGCAAAAATCTGACTACGACAGGCATATCAAGACGAGTTATCTGACCTATTTAAAAAGAATATTGTGGAGCAGCGCGGGACTACTACTACTACTAATAATAATAATAATAATAAACAACTAACTAAAAAAACCTACAACAAGAAATGCCTCATGGAATGCCAAAATAAGGCATTACAACACTGTAGTAAAAACAGAATGGCTGTATGCCAGCGAATGCCTCTCGATGAAAAACAATTTGGAGAATTTGAAAATCCAAGGAAAAATAATACTACAGAAAATCTTTGACCCAATCCAGACTGAAACCGACTGGAAACTTTGGAACAGCAATGAAGTCTACAAAAATGTGGAGACAATTTCAGAAACCATGAAAAAAGAGTAGGTTGTAATTTCTCGGACATTTGTACAGAATGGACAAAACCAGACCAACCAAAAAGTTATTCGACTACCTGTGGAACCAGAAGACAAAAACGGCATGGATTAAGTAAGTTCGTAAAGATCTAGAGAAGTCCAGCATCCAGGAAGTTCAGATGTTAGACAGGAAAATGTTTCGGACCATGATTCAAAATTTGGAAGGGTTTCAAGTCGAAAGAACAGCGAAAACGGGAAGAGCCTAGATGAATGAACAGAAGAAACAGCATAGCGCCCATATGAAGGAGTGCTGGAGGAAGAGGAAACTTCAGACAAAGAAAAAATGAATTTTAACGTAATTCTAAGTGGATAATTAGCAAATAAAAAGTAAATAAATTAACACATTGAGGCAACCTCTAAGACACAATACCTTACTTGTAACGCTAAGGTCGCAGATGATCTCTTCTCATTCTCTTCAAGTTACTTGTATGATGGCAGCGACAACAAAAATAAACAACTACCCCAGGCACCAGTAAATGTACCAGGTTACATCGGACATCGGATTCTGGGGAACCAATAACATTATGCTGAAATATATCGGAGACTCCCAAATCTCTTCGCCCAAAGTGCAAATATTGTATTGGCACTTTAAACATCAATACACTTCCCAAGACAGGCGAGCACAATCACCTAAGATACACATTGGACAAACTCAACAAGCAAATTTTACCACTCCAAGAAAGCAGGTACAGTGATGCAAATCATTTTGAATCAGGAAGCTATAGTTAGACGCACCTGTTTGTGTTGAAAATTTTTGCCTAATTTCGTCACTTTTAACAGTTATTTCGGTATATTTTTAGCTACTTTTATTTTATTTCGTCAATAATTTCGCTAAATTTTATTTCTACTTTTCAGCTATAAAAGGCAAACCAATAACTTAGTTGATTACATATTTGCAGTATAACAACGTTGTATTTTTGCATAGGTATATAAATACACAATACCTTAAAACACATGCAGTATTACACATTATATCAAAACATGGACGTTTGAAAAATTTTCTTCAGCTGTCACTAACAAGTATGGCCTAGCCTAAGTATATAATTTACATATCAGTCTGAAAAAGACAGAGAGACCATGAGTTTCATATTACTGGGAGTCAGAGCTTTTCTCCTGTCAGACATTACATTACAATACGTTGAGAATGTCCTCTCACGATCAACATTACTGACCGGAATCCATAAGGCCTTCACTGCAGTTTCCACAAAAATGCTCATATTCTGGTTTCAGGGAAAGAAGAATGGCAATCACATCAATATCTCTACCTGCTTTACATGAACTAGTAACTACGTCCCTAAACACAGTGTATGGTTCAAGGTATTCTGACATTGAAAGTTCTCGTAAGATGGGAATTTGCTTTATTAGACGAGAGAATTCCTCATTTTCTAAATCCCCTTCCATTATGCCTCTTGGATCAAACAGTTTCCCGAGAGAAGAAATGATAAACTTTCCTGTGTCAAACTCTATTAATTGGTTCAGCTTTTTCAGGCTTGCTCTACCTACAGATTGAAACAAAGATGTTAATTGTATCTGCATTGGTTTTGGTAGTTTGGAAAGTTTATCCAAGGTTGTCTAAAAAAATGCATCCTCTAGTAATTTAAAGCCCTTTGAAAGGTCACTAAGCTTAGACTTAAGTACATGAATTAGCGGCATATTGGAACTCTCTAATGTGAGCAGCAAGTTACAACACTTTGAGCAATGCTCAAGAAGAAAAATAGCCAGGCAATGAATTTTTGTTACTTCATTTGGGGTCAAGGCTTTGAAATAGTTCACAGCAACACTCCCGTCTTAAATAGTTTATAATAATACTTTATTAACGGTAATACCATTTTAATAGTTTCAACAGAGTCTACTAGATCATGAAGATATTCTCCAAGGTACTCAACACTTTTAAACCATGAGTTCCACCTGGTGATCACAGGGAAGAGTTTAGCGTTAGTGGGTTCGTCTTCATATTTTTGCTTCAGGACTTGAATGTGTGCATGCTTTCTCTTTCGTATATTAAGGAAGATGTGTTTTGCCCGTACGACACATTGCTTCAAAGCACTAAGTTCCACGGCCCGCACACTGCCCACCAAATTCAGTTTATGAGCCCAGCACGGCGTGTGTACCAACCCTTCTGAAACTAGAACCCTAATTGCGTTTATACACTTGCCCATATAACGTGCTGAATCTGAAGTTATAGAAACTACATTCTGGTACCGAATTTCAAGTTTGTGAATTATACTCATAATTGCTTGTGAACATTCTGTAGCATTAGCACATGCAATAACTTTCACTCCCCCTACAAATAACTTCTGAACTGTACTATCGCCACAACTAAGTACTTTTATCAGAACCATAAATACACACTGCCCTTTTTTATCAGTAGTTTCATCACAAAGAATTGAAACTCTCTCATCTTTCACAGCTTCTTTTAATCTTTCCTCCTTCTCTTTGATTATTCGAGGTACAGAACCTTCCCTCAGTCTTCCAGCTGTGGGCAAGTCTCCAGCACCTTAAAAAGATCAATAGACCTAATATTAGAGGGCTATTGAACATCATTTGAATTAATTAAATGATTTATAATTGTAAGTAAATGAGGGATCTAGCATACATTATCTAGGCCTACGTATCATTAAACAAGAAAACTATCATAACCACACAAAGTTATCAGAAAAACATAACCTCACATCTCTTCCTCAGAAAAAAATTATAGTATTGCACAAACCTGGTACATATTTCTCCATCCACTCTCTCAGCTTCGGATGATCAACATTTTCCAGTGGAATATTTGCCTCCATAAAAGCTCGAGTTGTAGATAAAATGAATGCGTCTTTATCGTATTTCGCTCGTTATGCCGCTGAACTAGTGTCTGTGAGACTGGCTTGTCTTCTGATGCCTGTCGTCGTTAGCGCCTTTTCCTTGCTCTTCTTATGTGAAACTCTGTTATTAATATGTTTCAGGCATGTGTCCTTTCCCTGCCACTCAATTCGCACATTGCAGTATTTGCACATCAGTATTTTTCTAGTTTTGTCAAACACGTAAAATCCTTCCGATGCAAATTCTTTTCCTTGATCAAAAACTAGCACAACCATTTTAATAAACTGAGCACAAAATAGTAAATTAAAAGCTCCAATCAGCAGCGATTTTCAATAGGCAAAAGGAAATACGCAGTGACGAGTGACGTTACAAATTGAATACAAAGGATCGATGAATACGATAAATTTCTCGCTTCATAGGATAATCGATATACTATACCTTAGCTTTCAATATATATTGAAAGTGTATAAAGTCGATTGTGGCATCGATTATCGGATTTTATTGCCACCCTAGTTTTATACACCTCACTCTTGACTTTCCAAAGTTCAGGCAACTCGCGATAAATCGAGATGAACTCTTGCCATAATTCTTTATTAATGGGTTTTGTTGACGCCATACTACACAGGACGTAGGTAAATACAGGAAAGCATCTTCACACGGCCAACTGTCGTCAAACACTGCCATGGACGTTCAAACCGCTTGTCAAGTAGAGAATGTTGAGCAGATTATTTCGGTCTCTCCCGATTTATTTCAAACAGTTGTGCAACTAGTCAATCCGTGCAATACACCATCAGAATGTTTGTGCAAAACTATTTGTGGCACAAATTGTTTGATCGTCTGATCACATGTCCAACAAATCTTGCTCTTCTGAGATCGTCCTCATGTTTCAGTACATTTCGTCCCTTGAACTTCGTTCTCATCTTCCACCTGCTCTTTTTGGTCCAGCATCTTTCTTTTTTCTCCTGTTGCTCTGCCCCATGCCTTCCTAGTGTTATCGTCTCGGCCATGTACAGTACGCGTTCCTCATTGTTGCCTGAGCTTTGCGTCTGTTGACATGCTTCACTTATTGTACACTTCCCCGGTCCCACAATTTCTCAGTATGCCTAACACATTTTGCATTGGTACTCTGTGATATCGCTTCCCTAGATCTACAAAACATAAACATAACTGTTCATTCCTCTTGTAGAATTTTTCAATTACACATATTGAAAACCAGGTCCTGGCAGTCTTCCTGTAGTCTGAAACCACACTGGTTTTCAACGGTGGCGTATACTGAGGGCTGCCAAGGCTATCGGTGAAGCCCAAACCTCAATAATTGAGGTTTATTGAGAATGATGGAAGTCTAAAGCACATTATAATGTAAGTGTCTGACATATTGTTCCATTTACGAAACCTGAAAACAGTGAGGAGAAATGTCGCACCTATTTCTGAGATGCAGGTTGATTCTGAAAATTGAACCGGGGCTATGGGACGAAAGGCAAGCATTCCATCCATTTAGCCACAAAGCCATACATTTATTTGCTACACCTTGGCTACGAACTCCACTGATCAGGTGTTGAGTATTGGCAGTGGCAGAGGCCAGGGCAGTAGCTTGTGAAGCTGCCTTGACAACACAGCAAGCTTCTCCGTTGGCTATTGGCTGCTGTTCAGAATGATGAAGGCTTCACGTTCACTAAACCAACTATCGAAAAGGGGTAACCTAAGTCTAGTGGTAGCCCACGTCTTGATCCCAGCATACACCACTGGTTCTCATCCAACCATTCATCGCACCATCCCTTCCGAAATTCCTGTGAACACCTTGCCTGGTATAGTGATCAACGAAATGCCTCGGTACTTGTTGCAATTCTTTCTATTCCCTTGTTTATAAACAAGTTCAATTACTACTCGTAACAGAAGGTTCCATGCTAATCTAGTTACTCTATGAAGCCATTTCAGCCCTGCCTTTCAATTTTTTTAAAAGCAAAATCATCTCCGCACAGGACATGAAGGCCCTTGGAGGGATGGAAGGTAAAGGCTTCCACTACCCGTAACCTCAGCACTTGATGGGGTAGAGTAGTTAGCTCAACGCCCGGCCACCTTTGCCCCCAGGAATTAACCTGGTACTCATTTTTGGTGTAGGCTGACTAAACCTCAGGGCCAAGTGAACCTCCGGAAGTGTAAATCTCGTTTCTTCGGACGAACCGAGTCAATTATATATTTAACCCAGGTGTAATTTCATCTATTGATGCTGCTTTGTCTCAAGAGTAGTTTCACTGACATCATTGTTCGCCTCTCATCGCAAGTGTTCAGTTATTTGACGCATACTGAAAATCTGATCATGACAGCACCTTTAGTCTAAAACCGCTCGGGTATTCATCCGATTCACTATTCATCACTGACCGCACCCAATTTTCTAAAATGCCAGTGAACACCTTGCCTGGTGAACTGATCCATGAAATCCTTCCCGTTCCCTTGCTCCTAGATAGGTGCAATTAGTGCTTTCATCCAATCGAAGGGTAACTTACTTGCTTTCCTCGCTATAATCTCATCACCCTATGAAGCGATTTAATCACTACCTTCCACGTCTATTATTAATTACAGCATTATGTCACGCAGAACACTGTTTGAAGTATCACAAAACCCCTGCCTAAGAAGTTCTCTTGTTTCCTCGAACAACGTGTCCCCATAATCACACTAAATGGGCTTGCGTTACAGAAGGAGATGACGTCATCCGAGGGCTTTGGTCGCCTTGAAGTCAGCGTTTCACTCATGTGGCATATCTCATGTGCAAGGGAAAGTTCCAGTGGTCGCGCAGCTCTGCTTCAAGGTGACGACGTACTGAAACTGTAGTGTTAGACCCGTTACGTATGTTTCATATAATAATAATAATAATAATAATAATAATAATAATAATAATAATAATAATAATAATAATAATAATAATAATAATCCGCCTCTTTGGTGTAGTGGTTAGCGTGATTAGCTGCCACTTCTGGAGGCCAGGGTTCGATCCCGGCTCTGCCAAGAAATTTGAAAACAGATACGAGGACTAGAACGGGGTCCACTCAGTCTCGGCAGGTCAACGGAGTAGAGGATGGTTCGCTTCCCACCTCAGCCATTCTCGAAGTGGAATTTCGTGTTTTTCCACTTTTTCTCCGGGCAAATGCCGGGATGGTACCTAGCTTAAGGGCACGCCCGCTCCCTTCCCTCTGCCCCAGGGGCTCTGAACTTTGGAGCGTGGGTTGGCGACCACGGGGCCCTCAGCTGAGTCCTGGCATTGCTTCCACTTACTTGTGCCAGGCTCCTCACCTTCATCTATCCTATCAGACCTCTCTTGGTCAACTCTTGTTCTTTTCCGACCCCGACGCTATTAGGTTTGCGAGGGCTAGGGAGTCTTTCATTTTCACGCCCTTCGTGGCCCTTGTCTTCCTTTGGCCGATATCTTCATTTTTCGAAGTTTCGGACCCCTTCCGCCTTTCCCTCTGATTAGTGTTATATAGAGGATGGTTGCCTAGTTGTACTTCCTCTTAAAACAGTAATCACCACCACCACCACCACCACCTCCCTTCCCTCTTCCTTGCTTATCACCTCCAATCATCCCATCCCCTACATCATTGCACGTGACGTCTCCTGGGCAAGATACAAGTCCTCCTTTTCAGTTGTACCTCTGACCAAATGCCTCACGCTCCAGGTCTGCCCTTGAGGCGAAAGAGGGGGAAAATCTCGCTGAGTTCAAGGGAAAATGCAACCCTCGACGGTAAAACGGATTAGATAATAATAATAAGAAGAATGCCGAGAGAGTTGGCAGTGGAGTTAGGGGCGCGCTGGTATGAGCTTTCATTCGGTATATAGTGGATACGAACCTCACTGTCGGCAGCCCTCAAGATGGTTTGTCGTTGTTTCCCATTTTCACCAGGCAAATGCTGGGGTTGTACCTTAATAAAGGCCACGGCCGCGTCTTTCCCACTCCCAGTCCTTTCCTATCTCATCCTCGCCATAAGACCTATCAGTGTCGGTGCGACGTAAAACAGTTTGTAATAATAACAATAATAATAATAATAATAATAATAATAATAATAATAATAATAATAATAATAATAACCTTGATCATTGGAGGCAGGTCACCAACTAAAACTTTAGAAAAACAAGAAAGGAAAATTCTTAAGTAAATCTTGGCCAACATTCAGAGAAGGAGTGTGGATGAAAAGATGTTCTGCTGAGTTCTTCCAACGTTCTGAGAAAATATCACTCACTATTATAAAAGCAAAGCAAGGCAAAATCATCTCCGTACAGGCCATGAAGGCCCTTGGAATGGTGGAAGGTAAAGGCTTCCACTATCCGTAACCTTGGCACTTGAAGGGGTAGAGTGTTTAGCTCTACGCCCGGCCGCCTTTGCCCCCAGGAATTAACCTGTTACTTATTTTTGGTGTAGGGTGAGTGAACCTTCGGAAGTGGAAATCTCGTTTCTTAAATTTTACGACTTCCTGACGGGGATTCTAACCCACATCCTTCCGGGCAAACCCAGCACGCCATTACCGCCTCGGCCAGGCAGCCCCTCACTATTATAAAAGGACGATCGAAATTTTAGGAGAATACACAATGGCAGGCTTACTAAAAATAATATTTAACTATGCCTTCTCACTAAAAGTCTAGACCGGGCGAGTTTGCCGTGCGCGTAGAGGCGCGCGGCTGTGAGCTTGCATCCCGGAGATAGTAGGTTCGAATCCCACTATCGGCAGCCCTGAAGATGGTTTTCCGTGGTTTCCCATTTTCACACCAGGCAAATGCTGGGGCTGTACCAAAATTAAGGCCACGGCCGCTTCCTTCCAACTCCTAGGCCTTTCCTATCCCATCGTCGCCATAAGACCTATCTGTGTCGGTGCGACGTAAAGCCCCTAGCAAAAAAAAAAGTCAAGTATCATTGGATAATCGAAATTGAAAAAAAACTCTTCAAGAAATCAGCACAACACGTGAATTGATACGGGACAGGCATAACTTTAGAACATCAGTGAACAAACCTAATTTTTCTGAGAAACACAACATAAGAACACCATTGCGTGGACGGCAGAATGGAAGAAAAACACAGCAAGTGTGTAAGAAACTATCGGAAGAGAAGAAAGCAAATTCATCTGCTAAATAAGTTTAATCGCGCTCTTTAAATTGGACGTCTTCAACTATACGTAACTTTTTTTTTGCTAGAGGCTTTACGTCGCACCGACATAGATAGGTCTTATGGCGACGATGGGATAGGAAAGGCCTAGGAGTTGGAAGGAAGCGGCCGTGGCCTTAACGAAGGTACAGCCCCAGCATTTGTCTCGTGTGAAAATGGGAAACCACGGAAAACCATTTTCAGGGCTGCCAGTAGTGGGATTCGAACCTACTATCTCCCGGATACAAGCTCACAACCGCGCGCCTCTACGCGCACGGCCAACTCGCCCGGTATACGAAACCTTGGCACTGGGTGGGGTAGAGTGGTCAGCTCTACGCCCGACCGCCTTTGCTCCCGAGAATTAAGCAGGTACTCATTTTTTGTGTAGACTGAGTGAACCTCAGGGCCATGTGCACCTCCAGAAATGGAAATACTGTTTTTTAAATTTTTCGACTTCTTGACAGGAAATCGAACCCACGTCCTTCCAAGTAAACCTGAGCAAATTTTTACCACTTCAGTCAGGCAGCCCCTAAAGGTTTGAAACGATACGTAAAAAACTATTAAAATAAAGTCCGGCTCCATGGCTAAATGGTTAGCGTGCTGGCTTTTGGTCACAGGGGTCCCGGGTTCGATTCCCGCCAGGGTCGGGAATTTTAACCACAAATTGTTAATTTCGCTGCCACGGGGGCTGGGTTTATGTGTCGCCTTCGTCATCATTTCATGTTCGCCACGACGAGCAGGTTGCCTACGGGTGTCAAATCAAAAGACCTGCATCTGGCGAGCCGAACTTGTCCTCGGACACTCCCGGTACCAAAAGCCATACGCCATTTCATTTTCATTAAAATAAAAAAACCATCGCATCATCGTATGGCCTTAGATACTGTACGCAGTCGTTTTAATTAGACGTCATTTAGGCAGTCTGCATGTGAATTTTGAGGTTCTCTTTTATTCTACCAGATGGCAGAGAAACCAAGCTATAGGCTGAGTTTTTAATCAATATTGTCGGGTAATCACCAAACATATTTTGCCTGCCGACATCGTACGATTTATTTATTTATTTATTTATTTATTTATTTATTTATTTATTTATTTATTTATTTATTTATTTATTTATTTATTTATTTATTTATTTATTTATTTATTTATTTATTTATTTATTTATGCTACTTGTTTATTAACACATCGAGTATCGGTGATGGAAGGATGGGAAAGGACTAGGGTGGGGAAGGTAGCAGTCGTGGCCTTAATTAAGGAACTGACCCAGCATTTGCCTGGTGTAAAAATGGGAAACCACGGAAAACCACATTCAGGGCTGCCGACGGTAGGATTCAAACCCACTATCTCACGAATGCAAGCTCACAGCAGCGTGCCCCTAAACGCTGCAGGCTGATATGTGTTAATCGTCGCCGTAAGACCTATCTGTGTCGGTGCGACGTAAAACAACTAGCAAAAATAAAAATATGTGTTAACAGCGGCCGTCACATAACCAGCTTATTCTAAGCTGTCTTACTTTCCCTTCTGTTATTATTTCAAGGAGACGTGTCTCACACCTTAAGTCAAGTTCATTACGTTAGTGTGTATTGCGTCCTAGGGGGTGATATATTGTAATAGCTTAAGCTCCATTGCACAAAACAGTTGTAAGGTACAGTTAGAAGAGTACAGTTGTCAATCTCTAATAACACTAACTAGGGGACGCGTGCGGCTCAGTATCGTTCGTTATAAAAAGGTTCAGGTAACTCGTCTTGATATGTCTGTCGTAGTCATATTGTTTTGACTGCCCTTTTCAATGGTTTTATGAACATTTAATAAGAAGCGCGTTATGGTATGGTGCAGTTCGTAGTCAGAATTCATCCATTCTGACGTAATCATGCATTCTGGTAAAAAAGCAATTCATATATTCACTTTTTTTTAATCCTACAGTTCTTGATGTTGCGTTGTAGAAGGACATGGCATTTTTAATCGCAATTCTTCTATACAGAACGGTTGTCTTGAGAGCTCATACATTAGTCTCGAAGGAGCGGGTGTTTTTTGTCAGGCAGTGAACTTTTTTTGAAGATACACGACCTTCACTCTTTCTAGTGTAGCTAGTTTATCCTTCGATAGGCGTTCCCAGATAATGTCTAAAGTATACGTCATGATGGTGTCTGTTTGTACGTAGACTTTTTTTACTCTTAGCAGCATGTACGTTATTAGGAACGCTCTGACATCTATTCAATATATTTGGAAGCTGGGAAAGGTTAGAGAATCAAAGAGCATCTAGCAGCGAATAGTACTCTTCCGTGACCAGAGGAAGTGTTTACTCTCTGGCTTGACCGGCAGTAGTGAAAGACAATGACATTACTAAGGATGAAAATCACATGTATCAGAATATTAATGAAAGTGTTCGTCGCTTAGCAACTTGTTGAGTACAGAATGTATTGCGGGTTAGGGTAAGCCTTCGCCGGCAATTATTGGAGTGAACACTTAATGATTACTCAAAGTTGGCTGAACTTAGAGATCTGTCAATGTCTCAGGTAATTCCAGAGGGAATAAAGTTAAAATGAAGCAAATCGGTCCAGTTGAAGAGACGGACGGATTTGCCAAATCTGTTCATAATAATCTCTTTTAATATTTACACAATAAAAAATAATAATAATAATAATAATAATAATAATAATAATAATAATAATAATAATAATAATAATAATAATAATAATAATAATAACAGACTGACAATAATCTTACTTGAGGCAACAGAAAACATCAAAACAAATAGGCGGACAACGGAAATCCGCCAAGACCTGGAAAAATCAGGAATCAAAGTGGTCGACATCGCTGACCGAACCTGCTACAGAACAAAAATCAGCAAGTGGGAAGTAGAGTCAGAGAGAAACCACAAGAAGAAGGCAGGACCTAAGTGGACAGAAGAACGAAGAACCACGATGAGAGAAAAACTGAATGAAGGTTGCCTGGCAAAGAAAGAAATGCACAACTTCTAAGTGAGCTTTGCGGGATCAGTTTTCTGGTCATTTTCGCATTTAATAATAATAATAATAATAATAATAATAATAATAATAATAATAATAATAATAATAATTGAACCATTAGTTGTCTCCTCGTTTCTTTAAAACTATCGCCGATTTCCTACTGCGATGTTATCTGGACCAGATAGCATTAGCATCGATTTCCAAGCGCCTAGTAGTGTTCAGAAACTCTAAGTACCATCGATAGTGTTTTTGTTTTGAAGTTGGATACTTAACCTGCCTTCAATAGTTTTGAAGTTATCATCCCTGTGATTAAATTGATGATATACCGTATTATCAAAATCCTATCAGCTTATCAAAATTGAGTTTATTTAATTTGATCTAGAACTCTCCCTTTTCTTGAGACTAATGCCTTGCGGCAGTGGATTATTGAGTGTGCTATGTGAAGGAGAGATCTCCTGGGAGCGGGGGACTGCCAAAGCGGCATGAGAAGGTGATTTTAAAATGGTATAGCAATTTCTAAACATGTGAGCTCTGCAAGTGAAGATAGGGAAGATTCCGGCGTACCCCTTTAGCATGTAACTGCTAGGTCGTCCAGCTTTTTTAAATTTTAATGTATGATTTTTCTCGTTGTAGCCAGTGTTTGGATTTTGAAATATTCTCCCCTAATGGGAATTTGGTTAAATCTAAGTACGCGCGAGTTGTTTTCCTTATTCTGATTTCATTTTGGGTGACTAATGTCTAACCTTCTAAATATATTACTCTATTTTCGACCTTTAATTCATTTTTATCTTCACTTATTCACCTTGTAGCATGGCTTAGCCTCTGTGTCATCGGGACCTAGGCCCACCTAGATGTTTATTATCGAGCTTTAACTTCGAATTGCTTGATGTTTCAGCCTCCATTCTGATTTTGTTCTCGGCCTTTCAAGTGCAATCCTTTCCTTTCTTTTTCTTTCTCCCTCTCTTTCCGTGCCAGTGTAGTATGGGCTTTCTGCCCCTGTTTACTTACGGAACTTCCTATCCTTTTTCGAGTGTAGCTCCCTATTGATTAGGGTACCGAAGATATGAAATAACTTATTAAAGCAAAGTGTACCTGCTACTTGAAGTGTTAATCTAATCTACTTGCCCGTAAATGGGCACCTGGTAAAAGTGCTGTACATTAAAGTGCAGGGTTCGGTAGCCGTGTTATGTAAATTTTTCTAGAAGCCACTGCTTCATTCTCTGAAATGTATCTTCCCGGATATGTAAAGGATAGCTTCCGCTTTTCTCCTAGTGTAAAATTTAGAGACCTGCGGGTTAGGAGTTTTGACCGTTTCCTTGAAATATGAATTCCCCTCAGCAAGATTTGCAAGTTTTCTGAGCTTACAAGCTCCTGATATTGTAAAATATTCTGAGGTTACGAGGTCCTGACACTGAAAGGTTTTCTGAGATTAATGTAACTTTATGAACTTCTCATCTCTTTTGGTAAAGAGATCATTCATTCCTGTTGTGTGTCATGTTTAAAAAATTCTAACACAGGAAAAGAAAGAAATAAAGTTTAACTTTGATTTTTTAGCAATACTTAAAATTTAGTTAGGACTTTTCCCAGCCATTCATCCCACACACTTCCTTTGCTCGCTGGTCCAACAAAAACATCGTAATAATACCAATAATAATAATAATAATAATAATAATAATAATAATAATAATAATAATAATAATAATAATAATAATAATAATAATAACAGTAAAGTTTAAAGACACCTTATGAGAATGAGTGAGCGTAGGCTGACAAAAGGAATTTCACCTTCAGGACCAAGGTAAAGCTGACCACAAGTACCTTCAGGAGACAAGAAAAGATATGGAAAATATTGGGATCCGTACAAATAAGATCTGAAAACGAATCTCCGACCCGGTCGGGAATCGACCCCGTGGCCCTCTGAACAGAAGGCGACTACCCTGACCATTCAGCCAAGGAATCGGACTTCTTGATAACGAAAATAGATGAATAAAACCTTGCATTCATTTGAAGTATCTATGGTTCCTTACATGCACCAGAGAAAAACCCTGAAACATCGGGTCAAATTCATGGAAACAGCTTTTCACCTCTGTAAACACTGGTTAATCTCTTAGCAGAATAAATACTGCCATTACATCACAGAAGTATGTACTGAAGCCAGTGACCGCGGAAAGATAAAGAAGAACCTATTAAAGGAGAGGAAATTCCTACCGAAGGATCTTGACCTGAGGGCAAATATCGCCTGAGTTCAACTGCAGAGTTGTACTCTAAATTTAAAAAGCACCCACGTGTTGTGAGTAGAGTCCGGTTGTTTAAGCAGTAACTAGAAGACCCGTTATAAACAGGTCTTGATATGCCTGTCGTTGTCATATTGTTTTGCCTGTCCTTTTCAATCATTTTATGAACATTAAATAAGAAACGCCTTATGGTATGCCGCACTTCGTAGTCAGAATTCATCCTTTCTGACGTAGCTGCCTGTTTGGTAAAAATCTATCCATATAATATTTGTTTTTCATCCTGCAGTTCTTGTTGTAAAGCTCAGTATAGTGTCGTGGAAAGCAATGATATTTTTAATCGCAGTTCTATATGGAACGGTTGTCTTGTGAAGATGCATGGCCTTCACTCTTTCTAGTGTGGCTAGGTTAACGTTTGATAGGTGTTCCCAGATAATGTCTAAGGCATGTGTCATGATGCGGTCTGTTTGTACATAGACTTATTTCTCTTAGCACCATGTAAATTATTCGGAACGTTGTGCCATCTGTTGATTATATTTGGAAGCTGAGAAAGGTTAGAGGATCAAGGAGAGTCTAGCAAGGAACAGTAATCTTCCGTGATCAGAGGAAGTGTATTATCTGTGGCTTGACAGGTAGTAATCAAACATGGCTGCATGCAGTGACAATACTAAGGATGAAAATCGCCTATACCAGAATATTAATGAAAGTGTTAGCCGTTTAACAACCTGCTAAGTACAGAATGTGTTGCAGGTTAGGGTAAGCCCTCGCCTGCAATTATTGAAGTGATCATTTAATTATTTGATTTTATGATTACTCAAAGTTGGCTGAACTTAAGAGATCTTTCAGTGTCTCATGATTCAGTGACAGGTAATTCCGGAGAGAATACGACAAAATTAAGCAAATCGGTCCAGCAGAACGGACGGACGGTTTTGCCAAAGCTGTTTTAGTAAAATCTTTTAATATGTAGATAGGTTAGAATGCAAACTTACTGATGCGTGTAAGAAGTATATTCTAGCCAGGACAACAGTCTTGCTATGCGATTAGCGTTAGGTCCTCGGCCTCTCATAACCCCTTAATGTTATGTTATCCTCGTTACAATACGGAAGAGCGGGCTACATGACACATCCTACTCGACAAATTACTTTAATTCGTGATATCCTCATGTTTTTTTTAATGTACCACTCCATGGGCAGCCGCAGTGAAGGAGGACAGGCCGGTCTCCCTGAGACAGTGGTTCAATAAGAAGTAAGTTCAGAACCTGGGTATACGGAATAAAGGATCCTCCGGAAAAAGTGAGAAGACAACCTGGCGCAAGGCGGCCCGAAGAGCGAGGAAAACTGCATTCTCCATCACGATGAAGGTGTACTGGAAGTCGTATTTCTTCAGCTACTATTTGCAGGCATTTAGCTTTTACGCCGTGTAGCTGCCGTTGCATCAATTTCGACGTTGGAAGAGCTATTGAGTAGTTTCAATTAATTTCGTTCAGTGAACACCAAATCTACCAACAAAGTGTCGAATTGACTTTTTCCGGCCTTCAAAACCTCCAGTGGCCTCTGCTGGGTTTGAGTCCGCGATCCTAGAGTCCAGAAGTCGACACTGTACCACCGATCCTCAGAGGGAGCTTTTTGGTGTTCATTTAGTTAGATCAATAATTAACCTATCAAAGGAATCTTTTGGTATTCACTTGGATACGTGATTAATACATACAAGAATCTAATCTACAGAATTCTTGTTCGTTTGAACACATGAATGAAGGAAATTTTCCAGTGTTCATGTGGACAGATGAACGGAAAATCTCTTCCAATGTTCATTTCGACAGATTAATGGAGGAACTCTTCCAGTGTTCATGTGGGCAGATGAATATCTTCCAGTGTCCATCTGGGCAGATTAACGGAGGAATTCTTCGAGTGTTTTTGGACAGATGAATGGAGGTTTTCTTCCAGTGTTCATGTGGACAGATGGGTGAACGAACTACTCCAGTGTTCATCTGGACGGATTAATAATCCACCTATGGAAGAAATCTTTCAGTGCCCATTGCGAAAGTTGACTTATTCATCTATGAAGGAAATCTTGCAGTATTCATTTGGTCAGGTGACCAATTCATCACTGAAAGTAATCTTCCAGTATTCAGTTGGACAGGTGACTAATTCATCGATGCAGGTAATCTTCCAGTATTCAGTTGGACAGAAGACCAACTCACCTAATTAAGGTAATCATCCACCGGTTTCATTTGAACAGATAGATAATCCATCTATTGAAGTAATCTTCCAGTGTTCATTCGTGCAGACTACTGACCAACCTACGAAGGTAATCTCATTTGTATAGTCTAGAAATCCACTTATGAAGGTCATATTCCGGTGTTCAATTCGGCATGTGCCTAATCAATCAGTGGAGGAAATATTCCATTGTTGATTAGGATAGATTGCTGTGATAAAGCCTTTAGGATTTATGCGAACAATTCACAAATTCCTGTTACAAACGGGCATCGAATATAGGTGTTTCAAGTTAAGTCCCTATCCGTTGAACAGGCGCAGCTTAAGTACTTTAAGGTGTAGTGGTGATTTCCTTTGGGGTCTGGAACTAAGAATGGTTGTACGTCATGTAGAGTCGTGGAATGAACACAGGAGAAACCAGAGCTGTTAACTTTGGCACTCAACGTTAGAACCCTGGAAAAACATACAAGGACATAGCGCAACTGTATGGCCACGCATATGGGTGCAATGGCACTTGTGTCGTGAGTGCTACAACGAACGATAAGAACGAAGCAGCCTCGTGAGTGTCCATGAAAGTGCATGTCTTGGGTAGAAAGTCTGTCACAAAACAAAGTGTAACAAACTTTAAAAACACATTTTAAAATTAAAATCATTTCCATTCGTTTAAATTAAATTGAGGTCATAAGCAGAATAAATGTTCTAACATGCGCTTATCATAACCGTACATATAACTCACTGATGATCCACGCGATTTTAATTAAGTGATTGTGTCACGTTTGCAGTAAAACAATTGACATACCGAAGACAGTTGAAGTATTGCTACTTTTCCTTCAGTGATATTCATTCATAAATTTCGAGGAATCATTTTTATTTTTTCTTATGTCTCACTAACTCTTTTACGATCTTTGGAGAGGCCGAGGTGCCGGAATAAGTCCTTCTATGTACAGCAAATCTACTGATACGGGACTGACATATTTAAGTACCTTCAGTTATTAATGAGCTGGGACGAGGATCATTTAGGCACATACTTAATTCTCAGAAGCTTATAAGCAGGACAGTGAAAGTCACAAATGGCTATAATTAAAATTTATGAGAATGTATTCATGATTATAATTATCCCCCCCCCCCCCTATCGATCAGTGGTAGATGTGGGTTTAAAATCGATAGAAACAAATTAATTTTAGCATGCTCAGGAAAAGGAGTGCAAGTAAAAAATTGCGAAAATGAGACAAGTTCAAATTCTGTGAGGTAGAGTCGTCAGTGATGCAAACTAAATTGATTAGTAGGAAGTATCATATAGCCCGTTCTTCCGTAGTGTAGCAAAAATAACATAAATTGTAGGGGTTCTAATAGTATGTAGCGCTAATGTTAATGCAAATCTCATAGGATAACCGATGTACAGGCCGTAGTATACTTGTCACTGCCTAAAATTAAACACTTATATGCTTTGTAGTAGGTGTATATAATACTTGAATAAAGAAAAGCATGCTTCTGCTGAAAAGTTACATTATTAGACTTATACTCTTTTGCCAGGGTATGCTAGAATTAAGGACGGGGGAATGTTCATTCGATACTCCGTATCGTACGATACTGACATGTAAAAAACCGCTGGTGTCACATTTGATGCTTATTTGACAAAATTAATTAATCTTCAATCACAGGTCGCCCAATAACTGTTTAACTGCCCTGTGGTAGAGTAAGACGGAACGTCGAAATTGACATGGCGTCAAACAAAATGTCAATAAACAGCAGCTGAGGCCATACTATTCTTCTTCTGCTGCTTATTACAGTAGTTGAGTGTTGTTCCAGTTCTAGGAATATCAGTATGAAAGTGATCAGTCCCGAATGACCTATCGAAAGCTAACACATGTGTTTGAAAAGATAACCGTTCTCATTATTTATTTATTTATTTATTTTATTTATTTATTTATTTATTTATTTATTTATTTATTTATTTATTTATTTATTTATTTATTTATTTATTTATTTATTTATTTATTTATTTATTTATTTATTTATTTATTTATTTATTTGGCAATATGAAGGTACACATCCCTATGCCCAATTACGTTCCTTCTTGACATATCAGATTTAAACTAAAGTAGATCATAACAGAATAATAATAATAATAATGAAATTGAAGGTTAACACTACAAAAGAAAATCACTAATAACATAGCTACATATTAACCATAGAAAATTACTAAACAAATTAGGAAAATAACTTACTGTACGAGAACAAAACATTCCAGCAAAATGGAATTCAAATATAATTACAATTTAGTAACATTTGCCTTTATTTGCTTATTGAATTACCAAGTACCAGGAAATAAATCAAGTTGAATAGTAACTGTATTATAAAACGATAATATTTTAACTAATAGTGAACTAGAATGATGGAATGTGAAATATTTTTTGATGTGGTGATTATACTTGTGGTAGCGCACATGAAAAGTGAAGGGAATTCTTGACAGTCAATTTTTTCATTTAAACTTTTCCTCAAAATTTGTTTTAATGCAATTGATGATCTCCTGGTTTTTTTGAAGACGTGAAATTGAACAAATTTCGCAAAAACTGGCTTGGAGCGTCATGGTGACTAAGGTTTGGATGTGAAGGAAAAGTCATATATTTTCCCTGAGCTCATTTTACCCCAAAGTCTGAAGAATAACTGTGAATGACGGATTGATTTCTGACCGCTTTTAAAGCAATTTTATGTTGAATATAAATACATATTTTGGCCTTTTTTATTGTTTTGGCAATATTTTGATCAGTTTAGTGATATAAGGCCATATTTGGTTACATTTTGAGCATCTTTCTTCAATGGTACATGTTATCTGCGTCGGGTTTCAAACACATGATTTAAAAATACTGTAGTAGATGTATCTTGTTTCTTTTCCCGAAGCAGATAGGTAGCAGGTCTGGGAGACGTGATTCCGAAAAATGATGCTGGACGAACGTACGTCGACAGATACTAAATAAACATGTTAATACAGTACTTCGATTTGTTGATATTTCTTTAGAAAAACAGTGTGAGAACTGTGCCTCCGGGCTATGCTGCTGAATGAATGTATAACATTTTAATTTACCCACTGCAGCTCTGTCAGTTTGCATGATAAATTGTCTGCTATATTATCACTTATCACTTTTTAATGTTAGTAATACTCTAAAATTTGCTACCCATCCCTAAACTGATTGAGTCATATTTTACAATTTTAGGTCAAATTTGCTTGAATATTTTGTACTTCTTTAGCTCATAAACTTCCGAACCGTAATTATGACTTTTCTAGAGTGAAAGATGCAGTAAAATAAAGAATAGACGTTACTTTTGAGTAACATAATATTTTCGTAATTCTTCTTCTACTTCTTCTTCTTCTTCTCATTAATAATAATAATAATAATAATAATAATAATAATCATAATAATAATAATATTAGAGTTTTCCCACTTACTTGGGGTCGGCGCTATATGTCAATGAAGTCCAGTTTTGACGACAAGCATGTGTTTACTGTAGCGTATCTCTGTGGGGGCTGGTAGTGTGGTGTGTTGTAGGTGAACAAAAGTGTGTGTTTTAGATGAACACATAGGCCCCTACTCCTAATCCTCGAGCTAGAGGATTTAATGAGACGTGACTAAATTCCCTAGTCCGACTGGGAATCGAACTTGGGGCTCTCTGAACCAAGAAGCCGGACTTTCTTCACTGTCATGCTGCCTGTAGGGGTGAAGTACAGTGGGGATTTCGAGGGCCCTGGTAGTTGTGAAGGCCCTTCAGCAACTCTGAAAAGCGGTGGCAAAAGGGGCTCTGGTTAAGACGCAGCAGGTCGTTATGCATGGTAGGTACCAAAATAGTTTTTAAAAAATTATAGCAGTTATATAGTATTATTTGAAGTGACTCTACATTCTGCATAGGAGTTGATTATGTGCGTAAGGACAGAAGATATCATGTGTAGCATTTTGTAAATAATATCAGTTTATTAACGATGAGCTGTGTCTTTAATAGAAAAATTGTTAGTGTAAATTGATAGTACTGCCTTTTTTTTTTTTTCTAGTTGCTTTACGTCGCACCGACACAGATTTGTCTCATGACGACGATGGGAGAGGGAACGCCTAGGAATGAGAAGCAAGCGGCCGTGGCCTTAATTAATGTACAGCCCCAGCATTTTCCTGATGTGAAAATGGGAAACCACGGAAAACCATCTTCAGGGCTGCCGACAGTGGGGTTCGAACCCACTATCTCCCGGATGCGAGCTCACAGCTGTGGGCTCCTAACTGCATGGCCAACTCGCCCGGTAGTACTGCATTTTAGGAAATTGTCTTTTATTTAAATTTAAAATTTAGTGCTTTATAATAATGTATTTTTGTGTATCATTTGCCACCGAGGTAGACACCTCACTTGCGAATAAGGTCTACTTGTTGCTCAATCTGATCTGTTCTCAGGCTTGAATACAGGAAATTATGTGTGATAGTTGTAAGGCTAGATAATCCCATAATGTTCAGAGAAAGTGAAGCAGTTTTCTTCCTGGTCGCCACGGTCTTAAACAAGCCTCAAGCAGTGAAGGCATACAAGTAATTGCATTTGTCACATGAGATTTGGGGCTGACTGTAGAAGGCCTCGAGGTGATTCACCCTACAACTTTTTATGAAGTGGATTTCACTGTCGTCTCGAGACTCAAGGCCAGAAGTTCCATTTAAACTCCCGACTCAATGTAGCTCTTTATTCACATGCATGTTTTTAAAGCCTCGTTTCGTAATCTCTTGTTGTCCGGCTTTCTCCAAGTTTGAACGGTCTGCATAACATATACGGGAAGTTTTAGGCTTCTCACGAACTCTTGTCATCGGTGTGGGAATACATTAGACGTGCTTCAGAAAGGATGGAAGTTAGAGACACTCAACATCTTCAGCTTAAGTTTTAACACCATTAGAATATCATCATCGTCACTTATAAATTTTCATTGACTATGAAGGTTCATAATACAGTCGAAACCAGTTATATCAACTCTCAAGTGACCGCCAATTATCGGTCTTTATAGGCGATGCTCACACAAACTGGTTTTTAATTCGTTTTGTTGGAAAAAATGCCGAATTTGCAAGTTTTGGGTAGCAAACGTACATGGTTAATTAGAATAATAAAGTTATAACTTCAAAAATATAAGTGAAATAAGTACTGTACATGCAATACAGAATAGAAAATTCCTCAGAAAAAATTTAGGATCAAAATGCGAAAATGGAATTTGATGAAAAAGAAATCACATGCAATCTATCGTTACAAAAACAATGACAGATAAAATCAGGAAACGGCGATTACAATTTTATGGTCACTTATATAGAATGGATAATAACAGGATCACAATGAAAATTTTAAAGTTAACCTTCTTCTTCAGTGAATTTGTCTTGAGACAGGTAAATGAAATGTCGTATGGCTTTTAGTGCCGGGATATCCCAGGACGGGTTCGGCTCGCCAGGTGCAGGTCTTTCTATTTGATTCCCGTAGGCAACCTGCGCGTCGTAATGAGGATGAAATGATGATGAAGACAACACATACACCCAGCCCCCGTGTCATTGGAGTTAAACAATTAAGGTTAAAATCCCCGACCCGGCCGGGAATCGAACCCGGGACCGTCTGAACCGAAGGCCAGTACGCTGACCGTTCAGCCAACGAGTCGGACTTGAGATAGGTATCAACTGGACATCCTCCATGATTCTCTGTCCTGAGCATCTTGCTTCATTTGTTTATAGCTTCTCCCTTGTTTGACATCTGTTAACATTCCAAACCTTTTCTTCCATATATTTTTCCCTCCACCACCCTCGAAGACAATTTCTACCTAGTATGTGACCCAACCAGGATATTTTCCTTTTCCTTATCGTTTTCATCAGGTGTCTCTTCTCTCCTACTTTTCTCAGCACTTCATCATTTCTCACTTCATCTGTCCACTTCACTTTTTCTATTCTTCTCCACAACCATATTTCAAAACTTTCCAAATACTTTGCATCTCTCTTTCTTAATGTCCATGTTTCAGCTCCTACTACATTCCACACAAAACGCTTTGTGAACCTCTTTATTAAATCAATAGGGATTGTCTTAGATGTCACAAGCCCTCACACCTTTCCAAAAGCTTCTTTTCCCATAGATATTCTGCTTCTTATTTCTTCTGTACAGCTTCCATTCCATGTTAACAAACGTCACAAATATCTGATTGACTTTACTTGTTCCAATTTCTTACCCTCTAGTGTTATGTTAACAGCAATTTCCTCCTTTCCCATCCTCATCGCCTTAGTCTCCCCAATGTTGATCTTCATTCCAAACTCTTTTCCCACTCTCATTATTTTCCAACACGACTCGCATATCTTTTTCTGATTCCGCTAATACCACCACATCATCTGCGTATTTTGTGGTCTTCATTGGTTCTCCACGCCTTATCAATGAAAAATTTCAATAATTGGCTAAAAGAAACCAGTGAAGACCAGAATGAAATTGGCATTAATGAAGGGACCGTTCAAGATAGAATAAAATTCAGAACCTTGATTCACAAACACCAATTTTCTGTAAAACCCACCCGACGGAATACAGGATGGACTGAACAATGTAACAAGGAATACAGAGATACTGGGAAGAGAAGAAAAAAAACAAAAAAGTGCTAATAAGTTCAAACGTGTTCCTTACTCGTAGTTGGGCATAACAAATCAAGAAAGAATACCGTACTTGTGGAGTGGGGCTGAGGAATTTTCCCTCTAATGTTTACACAGCACATACAGCAATAATAATCAGCAAAATATAAAATAGTGAGTACCAGCAATGTCCTTCCAAATTGCAGAAATTATTGAGTGTGATACACCCAAATCCTTGAGGACACTAACGTTTGTTTCCCCATTTTGTAATCGCCATGTTAGGTGTGACGTTTCTTCAATATTAAACATTTTCCCTTTCTTTTGCGACATTTTCACAGCGATGGTTGCCTTGACTATTTTACAGACAGACTGATTTGAAATCTAGAATCTACTGAAAACAGTAGTTTGATATTAAACTTTACATTGTTATCAGCAATCCCCCAACGCGTGACAAACAAAACATCAACATTGGTTGTTATAGTCGACACATTCCTCTAAAAATGTGATAAAAATACGCCGTTTTATGCGATATGTTGTACTAAGCGGTCTTTTAAATACAGTGTTTATATATTATTTAGACGGGACCGCTAGATTTCGCCATTATATGCAATACGTCAGTAAGCAGAATCAGGTATATACTTAACATGTTTTGTTGAGTGTAAAAATATAATATAGTAAGTACTGTATATGCAATGGGAGTGAGAGGAAATTTTCTTCCAATGGCTACAAAGTACGTACAGCAATAATAAGTCAACAAATTATAAATTATAAAACAGTAAGTGAGGAAAGAAGAAATGCCAACAATCCACTGACACTGACACGGGTGAAACGCTGGTGATTTCACATTTGAAAAGGTCTGATCATTTTTAATCTTAGGACTAATTACTAGTAAAGAACAAGTGAAGGTCCAAGCCGACCGTAAACGAACACATGTATCAAGAATATATATACACGAGTATTTATCGAACGAATCAACGACTTCCCGCAATTACGGGCTGCGACAATCGACAAAGTAAAGCGTATCAGGATACATAATATTTGGACCTGGGGGGATATTTTCATTCCCCTTCCCGGAGGGAAAGGTCGGGCCACCTAGAAGGTAACGCCTTCTTTCTGGCCAGGAGATTGGACGGGGTTTGGAGGTTTGCTGGAGTTAGGAGATAGATCAGGGGAGCGTCGATTGTTAGGGAGATGTGGGGATGTGGCCTCTTGGCTAAGGTTCCGTGCTTTATTTACAATTATTTAGTGATACAATTTTACAGTGATTACATTGGAGTTACACAGTTTTACAGTGATTACATTGGAGTTACCTTAGAGATATATTTACATTCATACAGATTGGTACGATTATATGTTGTTTAATGAAGCAGTGCTGGCTAGGTTCGGTTAATCTAGCGTAGGTGGGTTTAAATGCCTGGAAGTAGGTATGAGGTTAGGAGATGGAGAGTAGCTGTGCATTGTTGGAGAGAGGTGATGAGGAGGCGTAGGAGGTCAGATGTGGGTGATCGTGGGGCAATGTATCCTATGTTGGGAGGGGCGGGGCATATAGGTTACTGGTGGATATGGTGGGATAGGATAGGGGGTGGTCGGGTGCGGCGGTGTGCGGGGTCTGGGGTATGGCGGGTGGGGGCGGGGAATGGGAAGGTTCCACTCTGTGATGTTGGCCGAATACTTGGACTCGTGAACTGATGAGTTGCTGGACGTGTGTGCTGGTGTCGAACCATGTAGGTGGGACCGTGGTTATTACGTATCGTTCTGGCCCGTTGTGCTGGGATGCCTGTTGTAAGAAGTTCCTGTAGTATTTCCGACTCGGCGATGTTTGGAGAGATTCCACATAGCACACAGCTGGGCCTGGCCTGGGGCGATGATGGCTGCTGGGTCAATGTTGGTGGGTAAAAAATGAAATGGCGTATGGCTTTTAGTGCCGGGAGTGTCCGAGGACATGTTCGGCTCGCCAGGTGCAGGTCTTTTTGATTTGACACCCGTAGGTGCCCTGCGCGTCATGATGGGGTTGAAATGATGATGAAGACGGCAACATACACCCAGCCCCCGTGCCAGCGAAATTAACCAATGATGGTTAAAATTCCCGACCCTGCCGCGAATCGAACCCGGGACCCCTGTGACCAAAGGCCAGCACGCTAACCATTTAGCCATGGAGCCGGACAATGTTGGTAGGTTCGAAGTGTTGTCTGACGATGATGGCGGAGCTGATTCCTGCGGTATGATAGGGGGTTGCTGGAGTGGCGAGGGGTTTGGGAAGGATGATGACATGACTGGGGACGGGTGGCAGGTTATGCTAGTAGTAATTACATTTGAGGACGGAGTGCAGGGAGAAGTAGTGATTGTCGTGATGGTGGTAGTGGTGGGGAAGGTGGGTGTTATTGTCAGGGGTGTTGTCCAGGATGGAGGCTCATGGAGGATGGGTATGTATTCTGGCTCTTCTCGTAGCTGCTCTAGAATGGGCAAGGGGGGTGGTACCACTGCGTAGGTCTTGCTTCGAAATGTTGCTCCCGAGGTGAACAGGTGGCGCTGAGCTTCTTCTCCATTAGGTTTGTGCCATGACGTGTGATGATGGTTTCTTCGTGCTGCCATCTATCGGTCTGAATACATTGACCACCTAGCCGTCTGCTACTCTGAGCTCCTGGTATATATCTCTTTCTGAGATTGAGAGGTCTGCTCTTGGGATGAGTACACGCACGCACATTAATGGTGTCCCGACATACACAATCAACACTGCCCCACTCCAGTACTGAAAAGGAGGGGGGAGAGTAAAGGGATAATGTTGAAGGCCACTCCAGTACTGAAAGGGAGGGGAAGGGAGTGAACAGGTAGTGCTGAATACACAGTGTATGTATTCCGGCGTTATACTGTAACATTGTAATAAGATGGCTCATATCCTATCACAGGTGAATCAAGGACGTATTATTGGCATGTGGGAGGCTCACATGGTCCCCCAAGCAATAGCACAAGCAATACCATGCAGTCTTAAGACAGTTTGGAGATGGATAGAAATATGGCAAGAACGAGGTGAAGAAGGATTGATAGACCCGATTTAACGCAGCTACAAAATATTCCTAACCAGTATAAAATACTTTTCGGTTAAAAACCTCCTTTACCTCTTAATACTGTAATTATCAGAGTTATTTTATGTTAAAATGCTATTTATTCGGGGCGTCGACCTATAGAGTTCTTTTGCCCCTACTTGCACAATATATGAACCTGCATGTAATTGAAATTGCGGAAGTGTTGAGTGTTGAATGTGAGAAACGTTAAGGACGACACAAACACGCAGTCCCCAGGCCAGGGATATAATCATTTACAATTTAAACTCCCTGACCCTGCCGGGAACCGAACCCGGGGCGGCCGGACGCCTTGCCCCGTACACCGCGGGGCTGGATGAGTAGGTAACCTAGTGCTGTACTTCAATACATCCGCCATTCGATCACAACGAAGTCTCGTAGCGGGCTGTCTGCATGCAGTCCGTGAAGCAATGCGTTAAGCGAAAAGGTGAGTCATTGTGCCTTCGACACTACCTCTTCACTCCCTTCCCCCATGTTTTGTACTGGATTGGGGCAGTGTTGATTGTTTATGTCGGGACACCATTAATGTGCACGTCTGTACACAGGGCATGGTGGATGGGGAGGCGACAGCCAACTAGGCGTCTGCCTATTTATGCTTTGTTGCGGTCGGCTGGGCTGCGGTTATAGGTGAAGGCCGCCCGGCCGAAACAAGTTCTAGGAGTAGGTATATGTGATGAGACCTGTGTCTGGTGATGTTTTTTATCATATAGAAGTATAGTAGTAATATGGATTTTTTTAAATTATGGATGTCCGAACAAATGAGATCTCAGGATGTGTACAGATCCACATATGGTGTTGGTAACTATTCTTTCAATGCTGTTCATAGGCAGGTCGAAATTCTTCTAGAATTCTATGAATAATGCCAACGGCCGTAGCGTGTTGAAACACCGGATCCCGTGAGATCTCCGACGTTAAGCAACATTGGGCGTGATCAGGAGTTGGATAGGTTGCCACGCGCTGTTGGTGGGGGGTAAGGGAATGGAGGAGCGGAAAGGAACTGGCCACCCTACCGCACGTAAACTCCGGCTCAGGAACACCTCTGCGGAGGTTCGGACCTGCCTTCGGGCAGAATAACCCTTACCTACCTCTATGAATAAGGCAGGCACTGTGCTACGAGCACCAACCAGTAGGCCGATAATCTCCACTTCATTCAGCTGGTATTTATTTTTGTAGAACGGTGTGGTAGGCGCGTAAATGTTGAACGTGGACTTCACTAGACTGGCCGACATGGTGCTCGAATCGGATGGTAGGATATATAATGAAGACTTTCTTGCTTTAAAGGTAATTATGTCAATTCGTCTTGTACTCCCTGGCATAGCCGAACCATGGACTTCTTCATGTCTTGGAGAAATCGAAATATTCGAGCCTGAACGTATTGACAACGTATGAAGTCCATGACGGCCGAATTCCGCTAGTACCTTCACTGTTCTCGTCCAACCTCGAGAGGTAAATAAATTCCAAACCACTGAAGAATATGTCATCGAACCAATGGAGATTGCAAATACTGTAGTATGATCCCACAGCATTCGCACAGTTAAGGAAAAGCCTCTCTAAACCTAAGTTCTGGCCATTCCCTTAGTTGTAACACCCACCCACGTACTCTATGCCCATGTATGCAGCCGTGATGTTGACAAATATCCCGCTCATTGTTTTAGAAATTGCATTAAAGAAAATGAACATAATTAATCCCTACCCCAATAAACTGGACTTCGCTTAATCCGGGCATAAATGAAGCAGAAAACAAGATATATGTACATTTTTTCGCTACACGAAAAAAAGAAATACATAGATATGTTTTTGGCCTTAGAAGAGGAGAGAACGAATATAGATTACTTGGTTGTACCCCTCCTAGTAGCCTCTTACGACACGCAGGAGTACAGACAATGAATGCATCCTTTCACTCAACTCCAGCGTTGCCAGGTCTCCCAAAATTTCAGGATATCTCCGATGTTTTTGCAACACACCAGAACCCCCCCCTCCGAGAAACTTCCCCAAATTTCTTCTAATCCAAAGGTAAGGAAAATGAATAATAATAATAATAATAATAATAATAATAATAATAATAATAATAATAATAATAATAATAATAATTAATGGTACATAATATATTTGTGCCGAAAAACTCTTTCCTCGTCTCAATGCGTGATGTTTTATCGTTAACATCATTCGTTAGGTACTTCCCCGCATTAATTTTGGACTCGAATTAGGTAATCTCTACCCTTTTATTGAACTCAAAACTCAAGCTTGACTGCATCATTCGAAGGGAAATCTCCGACCCGCATCCTGTTACAACTTCAAAATTGGCACACGATTTGAACGCCTGATGAATAACTACATCTACAGGAAAAATGGGGAGAAAAAGAAGAAGAAGAAGAAGAAGAAGAAGAAGGTGCATAGAGTGGCCAGAGAGTATGGATGAGTGAAAGTGTATATTTTTCTCATAATAACTTCACATGACTATATCAATCTGTAATTTAATTGTATTTTAACATTTCAGTGCTCGAGAAACTACCAAGTTTTTTATTAAAACTCCCGAAATTTTTACATACATTCTACCGATTTTTTATTTGTAGGCCTGGCAGCACTACTCCACTCACAGCGGAGATAAAGAGTCCCGATAAATCGAAATAAATAATTGTTCTTCCTTCCTCAGAGTTCAAAATATTAATTAATGATTTTTTTTTTTTGCCATTTGTTTCACATCGCAGGGATAGGAAGGGCCTAGGAGTGGGAAAGAAGCGGCTGTGGCCTTAATTAAGGTACAGCCCCAGCATTTGCCTGGTGTGAAGATAAGAAACCACGGAAAACCATTTTCAGAGCTGCTGACAGTGGGGTTCGAACCCACTATCTCCAGGATGCAAGCTCACAGCTGCGTGACCCTAACCACACGGCCAACTCGCCCGGTTTAATTAATGTTCTCTCGTCAAAATTACATACATACATACATACATACATACATACATACATACATACATACATACATACATACATACATACATACATACATACATACATACATACATACATACATCATTTTAGACCGTTATGCCTTTCAGCGTTCAGTATGTAAGCCTCTGTGAATTTACTAAACTTCCCCACAATCCTCTATTTGCAACTAGTGCTCTTACCCTCCACAACAGAGTCCATTATTCTCCTTGGTAACCTATCCTCCTTCATTCGCCTCACATGACCCCACCACCGAAGCCGGTTTATGCGTACAGCTTCATCCATCGAGTTCATTCCTAACTTAGCCTTTATTTCCTCATTCCGATTACCCTCCTGCCATGCTTTGTTCCCACCTGTTTTTACCAGCAATCATCCTGGCTACCTTCATGTCTGCCACTTCTAACTTATGAATAAGATTTCCTGAGTCCACCTAGCTTTCGCTCCCGTAAAGCAAAGTTGGCCTGAAAACAGACCGCTATAAATATAGTTTCGTCCGGGAGCTGACTTCCTTCTTACAGAATACTGTCGATCGCAACTGAGAAATCACTGCATTAGCTTTACTACACCTTGATTCAATCTCACTTACTGTACTCCCATCCTAGGAGAACACACATCCTAAATACTAGAAATTATCTACCTGTTCCAGCTTTGTATTACCAATCTGACATTATACTGATCAACAAAAAATGACTTGAGGTGGATATCTTGGTATCCAACACGTGTACTAAGACAAATGAAACATGTTGCTTCAAAATATACAAACCATTTGTCTATATCACCCACCGTTCTTGAGACACCTGTGCGACATCAGCCATTTACATAGTTTTAACATTGTATCAAGGAAAACAACTCACAGACAGAAGTTTCACTACAGCATTGATTGCTACATGGAGTACTAATGAACATGGCTCGTGCAAATGCACCACATGGCACATATTGGATTTGTTTGTTACACAACCGCACACGTAGCAAAAGAGATCTGTTGAATTTATGCAACTTCTGGATCCAATAAGTTCCACTGTTACTAACAATAAAAAAGAAGCAAATGAAAATATTCGCATTTGCATGAAAAATAACGAAAATATTTTTCGATCAGTGCAGTTCCATGAAAAATTAAACTTTCTCAACATCTTCAAAATCTGACACGATAGAGCAAAACGGATTTCATATTCGAAATCAGCAAGGAAAACTGCACTAGAAACAGTAAACATAATGTCAGATATCTCATCATCATCATTATCTGTTTACCCTCCAGGTTTTTCCCTCGGACTTAGCGAGGGATCCCACCTCTACCGCCTCAAGGGCAGTGTCCTGGAGCTACAGACTCTTGATCGGGGGATACAACTGGGGAGTATGACCAGTACCTCGCCCAGGCGGCCTCACCTGCTATGCTGAACAGGGGCCTTGTGGAGGGATAGGAAGATTGGAAGGGATAGGCAAGGAAGAGGGAAGGAAGCGGCCGTGGCCTTAAGTTAGGTACCATCCCGGCATTCGCCTGGAGGAGAAGTGGGAAACCACGGAAAACCACTTCCAGGATGGCTGCTCTACTCAGTTGACCTCTCGAGGCTGAGTGGACCCCGTTCCAGCCCTCGTACCACTTTTCAAATTTCGTGGCAGAGCCGGGAATCGAACCCGGGCCTCCGGGGATGGCAGCTAATCGCGCTAACCACTACACCACAGAGGCGGACATGTCAGATATCTGCTCCTCGTAAATCAGTGTTATTCGCCATTGCTTTGTTCAAAGCTTCTCTTTGTAGGTCTAATATGTATAGCATTCAACATCTTCCAAAAACATGTCCTTCCGTGCACCAAAATGGCGTCGTTCTTCCATCCATATGACATAAATTAGTTGGCTGGTTACGGTGTCGGCCTTTTGTCGACGCAAAATTGCTTACGTTAATTGCCGGTAGACGCCAGCCCAAAAAAATATATCCATGCTTTAACAAAACCCCTTACAAAACGCAGAATGAAAAGTAGCTGGAATTAACCCTCTACTGCATGAATTATTTTTCGTTTCCGTTTGGTGAAGAAAATTTCAAGCTTTAATGTTCAACATACGCTAAGTGTTTTAGATATACCAGCAATTCTTAACTGGGCCTAATAGCTTAACACTCGTATGTGATGTGGATTGCCATATTGGAATATATATACGATTTTTCACGGTTTTACGCTAAGCTTTTAACATTCAAAGACCGAACATTACTGGTCATGGGTACGTATTGCAAGGCGCAAGTATGTGGTAATATGATGGGGAGGGCCCACGTAAAATAAACGGCGGTTGGTTCGCGTGACGGGGTGTAAGGAGTACCTTTGGCTGTAGGGCTGTTTTGTCTTATGTTATGCAAAAAAAAAAAAAAAAAAAAAAAAACAAGGCATCACTGGGATATGTGTTTAATTGACTGTACAGTTGGAGCTGTGCCGTAAAACTACCTCTATCTATAATATTTATCCATTTACACAGGTGAAAAGTTATGTGTAGCTTAATGGCAACAGTATGCAGTAGAGGGTTAAACAATTCTTGTGGATCACACTACTGCAGCCAGTGATTAACCTGTTGCCTTAAAAGCATCTCATTCGTCTACAATAATGTGTTTACTGAATTTTTATGTGTTGTCCTTATGTCGTTCAGTAAGCCCTTTTCTGAAGAGAACCACAACAAACAAAAAATTCCCAATAATAGACAAATAGACAACAACAATAGACAATATATGTGCTGAGTACAGAGTCACAAAGAAGGCTGTTTCGGATATTAAGAGTTGTTGACATTTCCACTAAAAGAAAAAATATGAAGTGAAGCAAATGAAAAAGACCGCAGAGCGAACATCGAGATGTTGCGTCTGCGTACAAGCGATTCAGTCAGAGGAACTGACATTCAAATTGCTACGGAAATACTGGTAAAGTTAGGCACAGGTATAAATTTTCAGCGAGTTCAGACGGAATTTTCAGATTTCCAAAGCGCCATAACATACGGTAATGAATATATTTGTATGCCTACGCTCTTTAAATGCACCATAATCGAAGTGTTTAGCTGCTCTAAATCGAGTTTCTACTGTTCTTCTCGGTTACTTTTAACATTTTACTTTACATCGCACCGACACAGAGAGGTCTTATGGCGACGACAGGACAACGAAGAGTTAGGAATGGGAAGGCATCGACCGTGGTTTTGAGTAAGGTACAGCCCCAGCATTTTCCTGGTGTAAAAATGGGAAACCACGGAAAATCATCATCAGGGCTACCGACAGTGGGGCTGAAACCCACTATATCTTGATGTAAGCTGACAACTACGTGACTCAAACCACGCAGCCAGTCGCTTAGTGAAAATCTAATTTAAGAAATGCAATTAGGAAAAGGAAGTGCCGCCAAAGAGCGGCTCCCCAGTGGGCGCCGGTTTTGCCGTTCCCGTTCCCTTAAAGCGGCCACATCACTTTGTAAACTATGTCCAAGTCTAGAGCTGGGCATCTGTATGACAGAAAAAACGATTCTTATTTATCTGGTCCCTTATATTCGTAAAGAACTCACTTTCCCGAGCTCATTATCGTGTCGTGTCCACTTCCTTGACAAGTCACAATTATCAATTTTGGTGTCATTCACATCTCCATGATCGCACAGACCTGTTTCTGACATGCTCTCACTGAAATCTTCACAGGAGAGAGCTCATTAGCGTGGAGACCTTTCTCATAGCTTTTAAAATTACGCTTTATTTTACTGTATCATAACAGGTTATGTTGTTGACGAGTCGTGCTCTTCGGTTTAGGACCCTGGAAATAAGCAGGGTTTAATTCAGAACACACTAACCATTAACCCATCCTACTTCGAAGATAATAGTTGAGGTGGTTGTGGTTATTATCGATATAACAAACGAATAAACAAACGAACAAACCAAACCCATGGTGGCATAGCACTGATGAACCTTGGCCTACCATCTGACCCCTACTGAGCCCAAAGAAGTTACAAGGCGATGCGTGGTCAGCGCAACGAACCCTCTGGACCGCTCCGCCTGTGGATGGAGGCTATACAGCAGAATGTACCCACGGTATACCCTGCTTGTTGTAAAAGGCAACCAAAAGGGGACCCACGATCTTTCATCTCGGAAGCGTGCGTTGGCAACCACGGATCTCCTAGCTGAGTCTTTCATTATTTCCACTTACTTGCTGTCAGGCTCCTCTTTTTCATCTCTCCATCCGACATCCCTTGGTCAACACTTGTTCTTTTCCGAGCTTACGAAGCTCAGAGTCTCTTTCATTTTCACGCCCTTTGTGGCCCTTAGCTTTTCTATGCCTTCATTTTTCGAAGTATCGGGCCCCTTCCTTTTTCCCTTTAAGTCAGGGCCTCTCAGGGAGCATGCATCGGTGCATTGGACGGCGCAAGGTGGAAAAGACGCCTTCGCCAGGTTGACCAGAGTGCAGACCCGGACTCCTGGATTTTAAGCAATAGCGCTGACTCTCTCTTTTCCTACACCTATCTCCCCCTTGCTCACTTGCTCTGCAGCGCTCCGGAATCCGAGTAGAACTGGGCGGAGCTTAGCCGAGCTTAGCCGATTCGCTCCGAGACAAAACGCTGGTCCGAACCGAGGCCAGTCCAGATTATGCATGGTGCACGGAACCTTTGCGCCTCGGTTTACACGCGTGAGATTTTGGGCGTTTGAGAGGCCCTGCTTTAAATAGTAGAACACGGATGTTTAGGCAATTGCAGATTATAATAGAAACTTACTGAAGTACAAGTATAGGGTAACCCGGACAACCGTTCTGCCCTAGAAATTATGTTACTTTCACTACATTACGCAAGAGCGGGTTAGATGACGCTCTCTACTAGTCAAATTAGATTTAATTCTAACCTATTACTGCCTCAACATCGGGAGTCTAATGATTAGTGAATATAGAGGATGGCTGTCCTGTTGTAATACCTCTAAAAACATCAATCGGCATCGCTGCCCTTCCTGACGTCAATCCTATGCGAAGGGATGGATTCACCATCGTGTGTGTCCGCCTCTGTAGCGTAACGGTTGGTGTTATTAGCTGCTGTCCTCGGAGGCACGGGTTCGATTCCCGATACTGCCAGAAATTTAAGAATGGCAGGAGGGCTGATTTGTGGTTGAAATAGTACATGCAGCTCACCTCCATTGGGGGTGTGCCTGGAAAGAGCTGCAGAACCTCGGGGTGAGGACATGAGTTTAGTCCGACTCCATGACTAAATGTTTAGCGTGCTTTCCTTTGTTTCAAGGGTTCCCGAGTTCGATTCCCTGTCGGGTCAGGAATTTTAACTTTCATTAGTTAATTCCTACGGCTCGGTGGCCGGGTGCTTGTGACGTTTTCAGCATTAGATTTCATCTTAAATAGTTCCCCAACCTCACAGGTTGCCTGTACGATGTCAAATAGAAAGACCTGCTTGTCGGAGGCCACACGCCATTATTATTATTATTATTATTATTATTACCATCGGTTGTTTCTGTTATGGTTGGCAGTTTGATTTCTTTCTTTAAAAACTGACGAAGTTAGGGATTGTGGCCCGCTCCTACGCTTAACCACATACAGTGCTTTAGATTTGTTCTGAACTAATGTTCAATATCATGACAATCAATTACAATTGACGAAAAAAAAACATGAGTTAAACAAGAAGTTGAAAATAATGCTATTAATTACAGTAACATTTAATGAAAAACCGAAATAGTGAATATATAAACAACAGAAAAATATCGAAAGAAATAACTGCAGAATGTCTTTTAATTACGTATTAAACTAGCTTATAGTAAAACTTATTCTACTGATTATGGGGAAAAGTATTTTTATAGCAATTTGATCCAAATGAATCCGGAAAGACTGACTAAAATATACTTGAACATGTTGACAAAAATCCCAAAACTTCCAAGTAAATAAAAGATTTAGCAGAAATGTGGTTTACGAAAGTAGAAATTCTAGACAAGCTTACATTACGTAACAGGATTAGAAAGTTTTGAGGGAAAAGACATAAAGCGTGGAACGGTCTGGATGGATAAAAGAACACAGTGAAAGGATGAAGAAATACTGAAGAGACCGAAAATCAAGAAAGGAGACAAAATATGGGGAAGTTATTTTACGTGGCCCGTAGATTGCCTACATCGATTACAGAATAAATTCGTCTATCTCATGAATAGATCTGGGATTTTAGGCTCCAAAACATTAGTTTTAGGTGTCTTTTAAAACAAGTAAATAGGCTTTTAAAAGAGAAAATAGGCGCTTAAAATATGTTTTTAAAATGTGTGGATAGGCAGAAAATATTGCAGTATACACTTAAACTGTAACGTGACACTTTCTTACTTTAACAAACGTGGTATCCCTATTCTTAACCGAAATAACTGCAAAATTAAGACAGAATAAAAAAGACATTTATAAAAAAATATTAAAAAATCATGTGTCAAAAAAGTTATGGATTATATGATATATCATTATCAGCACTGATCTAAAACCTTAATACTAAAATCACTGTATGCAATTACAGCACTGTAGGCATCCAATAACGGTGTAAACGCGAATGGAGTATGTGTTTATTATTTGTGAGGAACATTCCTACAGTACGTTCATTCGTAGTTTGCTTTACAGTACATAACAATAAACTTCTGCAAATTTTCCACAGTCAGGCTGTGTCTTTTGTCTGTTAAAATCATTTTGAAAGCAGAAAAAGAGCGCTCCACACTCACAGATGTTGAGAGGGGCATAGGAAAATTTACCTACATTTTTCAATTCAATTTCACTTGGTAAGTCTACCTTTTCCCCATCCATTATCTGATGTACCCTTTTCAGCACTGAATAACCTGGGTTCTTCTGCAGTACACTAGACTACTTCTCTCTTATTTTATCCCCTACCTTGCCCCTAGCACTTTGTATATTATTCTCAGCTTCCTCAATTACAGAAAATTGCTGTTTGAGACTGTTTCCTTTTTCGTCCATTTTTGTAATGGTGACTGGAAGAAATGAAAAATTTGCCTGAATATACGCAATGTCTCTCTGAACACTGGAACAATCATTTAACAGCTCTTTGACAGACGACACACATGCAGAGTTGTCTGTTAAAGGCAAATTGCTTATCACAGTCATGATTTCCTCAAGATGTTCTGCATAATACAGGGCAGCTTCCATCCAGGAACCCCAACGGGTGATGATTGGCTGTGGTGGAAGGGGAATAGAGGGGAGTTTCTCTCGAAAGATGGCTATTCTTGATGGAGCCTTACAGAACACTTTCTTCATTGTTGAAATGAGAGTATTTACTGCAGCAAACTCGGCCCTAAATGTTTCTGCGAGTCTATGCAAGGCATGGGCAATGCAAGTAACATGAATTAAAGAAGGATAGAATGTTTTGAGGAGAGGTGCAGTGGCAATCATGTAAGAAGCAGCATCGGAGACAAGGAGAAGGACTTTAGAATCATCATCACTCCCAGGATATAACAATTGCAACCCCTTGTTGATGAAGTATGCAATGCTTTGACTATTGACTTTCTCAAGCTGTTTAGAGCAAAGAAGGTGAGCGGTAGATGCCTGATTAGGTTCCAGTTTTCCTGCTATAACGTTAGCAATATACCTGCCCACAGAGTCGGTGGTTTCGTCCACACACAACCATATGCAAGACCCCCCAACTGACAAAATGACCTCATTGTAACAAATATTTAAGTAGTTTTTCTTTAATGTAGATGCTGATGGGATGTGCTGCTTGGTGTATTTCTGTAAACAAAATCTCTGAAAACCGGATTATGCACAGGTTTCTAGGGGATATTCGCTGCAACTAGGGCTCTACACATATCAGCATAGAAACCATTATGGGTTGTAGGAGATATAGTTTGTGTAAGCAGAGTCTGTCTAATGATTTTCATGGCTGCTTTCGCTTTGTAGCTGGCAGTATCTGCATGCTTCTGAAGGTGGCATTTTTTCTCATGTGAAATCTAAAACACAATAAAGTGATGTCATTTAGAGACTAAGATGAGGAATAGAAAGGTGAACTATTGAACAATTTAAATTAAGCCAATATTACTCTAAAGTTAATTAAAGAACAAGAACACTACAGTCCCCGAAGGGCCTTGGCTTTCAATAACGGTTGCTGCCCAGCGCATGGCTTGCAGATATTGGGTGGCGTGTGGTCAGCACGATACATCCCTCAGCCGTATTGACTTGCCTCCGTGACCTCTGTCCACTGTAGCTTCTCAATTGTCCTCACGATGCTGGGTCAACACCGTTCCAGACCTCATAGATTTCTAGATTACTGCGGTAATGGAAATCGAACCCAGGTCGCCTGGACTAGGTCTCTACAAATAATTCGAGGTGCCAATATCGAAACCTTAGTTTTAGATTAATATGAAATTTAAGATATACGCACATACCTGTTTATTGCAGTACTGGCAAAAAAAAAAAAAAAAAAAAAAAAAACCTGCCATCAAAAGTCATCCCTGGAAATTGTACAAGCCATTGGTGTATAAGCGCACTCTTAGATGATTTCGTTTTAGGAATAATGAACTATATTCACTTAAACAGATGTTCTTTCACTGGCGACTTGACACAGTATGTCCCTTCTTACTACCTGTTTCTTGTTCTTCCTAGATAATCCTCCCCCTCACCTCGTCACTGGACACAGTACGTCCTTTACTACCTGTACGTTGTTCTTTTGAGCAAATCCTCCACCTCCACCCTTCACTCAGCATTCCTCTGGTGACAGTTGTCTGGGAAGAGCACATTTCTGTGAAAAACCCACCCTCTGCTGTTCTGCTCGTTCCAGAAATGTCCATTGTGTGATTGTAAAAATTACAGAAGTTGAACTTTATTTTAAATGTAGAAAATAGGCATTTTAGTCACTAAAATAGTAAAAAAGGCTCTAATGGTCCAAATAGGCATTTTAGGGCACTATAAAACTCTCTTAATGTAAGGGATTTATCATGAAAAGTCAACATATAAAAAAATTCATGTTATTTCGTAAGAAACGAAATAGGCATTTGTCTTAAAATCCCAGGTCTACTCATGAATAACGATATTTTACTATCGAATTCGATAATTTCACAATCAGGTAAGGAAAAAAATGAAATGTCGTATGGCTTTTAGTGCCGGGATATCCCAGGACGGGTTCGGCTCGCCAGGTGCAGGTATTTCTATTTGACTCCCATAAGCGACCTGCGCATCGTGATGAGGAGGAAATGATGATGAAAACAACACATACACCCAGCCCCCGTGCCAATCCCCGACCCGGCCGGGAATCGAACCCGGGACCCTCTGAACCGAAGGCCAGTACGCTGACCGTTCAGCCAACGAGTCGGACATCTGGTAAGTAAGATTGATAGTTTAGAAGAAGAAGAATTTATTAGATATTGGAATAATTTACCAAGGGAGAGGTTTGATAAATTTCTAACTTCTTGGGTGAGAATCGGAAACATATGACGATATTATCATCCCAAGATTACGATCCCAAGATAGTGGATTCAAACCCGGCAGAGGTAGTCGGAACTTTGAAGGGCAGAATAAAGTCCATTCGACACCCCATGTCGTACGATGTCGGTATATAAATGTCTGGTCACACATTTGGTGTTCATTCAACAAAATGCCATCTAGTGGGTCTAGAGTAAAACGGAACGTCAACATTGACAAGCAGACAGAAGATGGCGTCAAATTAAAATGTCTGCACACTTTTTCCTAGTTGCTTTACGTCGCACCGACACAGATAGGTCTTATAGCGACGATGGGACGGGAAAGGGCAAGGAGTGGGAAGGAAGCGGCCGTGGCCTTAATTAAGGTACAGCCCCAGAATTTGCCTGGTGTGAAAATGGGAAACCACGGAAAACCATCTTCAGGGCTGCCGACAGTGGGGTTCGAACCTACTATCTCCCGATTACTGGATACTGGCCGCACTTAAGCAACTGCAGTTATCGAGCTCGGTCTGCACACTTTAGCTGAGGCCATACGATTATTATTATTATTATTATTATTATTATTATTATTATTATTATTATTATTATTATTATTTTATTATTATTATTAAGAGTTAAGATCTGTATTAAGACGAACACGAACATCTATCCCCCGAATAGGAAGAATTAAGGAGACTTAGTTCAAATCCAGTGCCGACCAGAAATCGAACCTATGGGCAGTGTTGCGAAATCTCCCGAATTTCAGGAGATCTCCCGATTTTTTGCATCACACCAGAAAACACGAAAAAACAAAGAAATCTCCCGAAATTTCTTCTTATCCAAATTTAAGGAAAATGAATAATAATTAATGATGCATAATTTATTTGTACCGAAAAGTTCTTTTCTCGTCTCACTGCGTGACGTTCTATCGATAACATCACTCGTTAGGTACTTCCCCGCATTTACTTTAGGCTCGAATTACGTAATCTCCCCTCCCCCCCCCCAACCCTCTTATTGAACTCAAGACTCACGCTCAACTGCATCATTCGAAGGGAAATCCCCGACACGCAAATAGAATACAAAGTCTGGATACTGGCACAACTTCAAAATTGGCACACAATTTCTATGGCTGATAAATAACTACATCTAGAAGAAGAAGAAGAAGAAGAAGAATATATTGGTCACAGAGTATGGGTGAGTGAATAATAACTTCAAATGTTGAATTCTTTAAAGCTCCTTCTCATTTCAGTGCTAGCTAAACTACCGAAATTTTCTTTAAAACTCCCGAGATTTTTACGTACACTCTAAGGATTTTTCAATTTGCAGACCTGGCAGCACTGCCTAGGGGTCTCTGAACGGAAGGTTGCAACGTTGACGCTTCCTCCAAAGACTTGAAAAGGGAGTTACTATTCACAAAAGAAAAGTAATTTGTGGAATGGGGAATCAAAAAATTATTTAGGACAATTTACTTTGCGTAGTATTCAATTTCTTGTCGTATTTTATTAGTTTTAGTACAGACGGGCAGGCACATTTCTAGAATTTTTAGGTCTCATATTACCGTACTCTCCTCCTCCTTCACTGGGTTTTTCTACAGCAGAGGACATAAAATTATGTAAGCGAATTCAGCGAGAAAGGAAGATCTGTTAATTCCGCGCGTATAACGGAGCTGGAGACTCAACTTCCTGGTTTCCTATCTGCTATCACTGAACAAGTGGGGCAGGACTGTGCCGAGATTTACTGCGGTAATTGATCGTGAATAAGTCGATTCGTTGAGGTGGTTAATGTAACTCCCTCATACGGTTTGATTCGTAGATGGAAGTTAATTATGCACTAAAATATTCTCTTCTGTAGCAATGGGAAAAAAGTGGGCGCGTGATAGCCGAGGGGCATGGTCACTGGCTTCACACTAAGCTGTCGGGATTCGACTTCCGGTCAGTACGTGTGAGATGTATGATACAGGGAAATTACCATGTGATTTTAGACAGGATTTTGTTCTACCTATTTCCTAGGAAGCAGACAGGTTCATAGGCCTATATCGTATTAAAGAGCCGCTTAAAATTCTATGGACATATCTCCAGAATGGGCAACAACAGACTCACCAAAACGTTAAAATAATAAACTCATAGAATTCCAAGATGTCCGCCTCTGTGGTGTAGTGGTTAGTGTGATTAGCTGCCACCCCTGGGAGCCCGGGTTCGATTCCCGGCTCTGCCACGAAATTTGAAAAGTAGTACGAGGGCTGAAACGGGGTCCACTCAGCCTCGGGAGGTCAACTGAGTAGAGGTGGGTTCGGTTCCCACCGCAGCCATCCTGGAAGTGACTTTCCGTAGTTTTCTACTTCTCCTCCAGGCAAATGCCGGGATGGCACCTAACTTCAGGCCACGGCCGCTTCCTTCTCTCTTCCTTGTCTATCCCTTCCAATTTTCCCATCCCCCCCCGCAAGGCCCCTGTTCAGCATAGCAGGTGAGGCCGCCTGGGCGAGGTACTGGTCATCCTCCCCAGTTGTATCCAGACCCAGAGTCTGAAGCTCCAGGACACTGCCCTTGAGGCGGTAGAGGTGGGATCCCTCGCTGAGTCGGAGGGAAAAGCCGACCCAGGACGGTAAACAGATAAAGAAGAAGAATACCAAGATAAACCGGATAAAATAAATAAATGAAGACGTACAAAATTTGAACATCACGGAAACACTGTAAATAAGAAATTGTGGAGCCTTTGGAATAATAGTAAATAAGCACAAATGTACAGAGAAGCCTGAAAATAAACTGGTGAAAAATGGTCAGAAGAATGAAAAAAATAAGCATGGTGAATACTGTACATGAAGAGATTTCGGGAGGATAAGAAGGCGAAAGCGATAAAGCTGACTAACTCGTTTTCGAATACCGTAAGTAAAATTCATTACATATCTGCTTGACGTCACACCGAAACAGATAGGTCTTATGGCGACGATGTGATAGGAAAGGGCTAGGAGGGGTAAGGAAGCGGCCTTGATTAAGATTCAGTCTGGTGAGAAAATGGAAAATGACGGAAAACCATATTCAGGGCTTCGAACCCTCTATCTCCCTGTGCAAACTCACAGCTCCGCGCTCCTAACAGCACGGCCAACTCCCCCCGTGCCTTTAAATTTTACCCTTCCCGGGGCATCCATAGCCTGTATGGAGACGACTTATTTTTAACAGATGATGGTTGTCCAATTACACTTCCTCTTACAATCACCACTATTACTATCACTTGTAAAATACTCGCGCTCTTCCAGGGGCGGCTTTCGGCACGTCACTACCCGCCACCCCACCCCAGTTTCAGAACTACTTGCGAAAGGAAAATGGTCGTAGCCTTCAGAGAATTATCATATCAGCCCCTTAAGAACAACCATACGAGAGAATCGACCTCAATTACCTCTCGAGTTCGAGGTAGGCGTTCATACTGCCATGAGCAACGGAGTTAGCTTTGACTGCAGTGGGTCAGTGAATAGAAGAGGTAATTATATTTCTTACTGCATCTGAGTGCTAATGAAACTTCTCATGAATTACGGCGGTGACTGTACATGCTTTCTGTAACTGATTACACTGCTTAATCAGAGTTATATCCTCTCAGTACGTTTGAACCACCACCTTAATTTAACAAAACAAATAAGAGAAGCCTTTCTTGCAGCACCGGTTTTAGATGAAAAAAGAAAGAAGCTGATTCCTAAAATAAAATGTAAAACGACCAGAAGGTAGGAACTGCGCGAGAAACCTGACTTAACCAAGCTCCTGCTTGGACCAAGACTGCATTCCTTCCCCTCTCCCAATCCAATCCAACCACAATCACATGCAATGCAACGATGATAGTGTCTAGCTTTCAGGCCTTGGAACCTTCCATATTGAGTATCCCTCGGAGAAACTGCATTCACACAGCTGGAAACAAAACACGAATGTTGTTCCTCGAAAGCCGAATTTGTAGGGCTGCGCTGAGATTTATCTCGGCCAGGTTAATGTCAAATGCATAGGACCGCGTTGGGATTCCCCTTGACAAGGGTAATGTCAACTTTAGTGGACAGTGGTGGGATTTCCCCTGACCAGGTTAATGTCAGCTTTAGTGGACTATGGTGGGATTTCCCTTGACCAGGTTAATGTTAAATTTAGAGGACTGTGTAGGTATTTTCCTTGACCAGGGTAATGTCAGTTTTTTGGACTGTGGTGGGATTTCCCTTGACCATGGTAATGTCAGCTTTAGTGGACTGTGGTGGGATTTTCCTTGACCAGGGCAATTTCAACTTTAGAGGACTGTGTAGGGATTTTCCCTGACCAGGTTAATGTCAGCTTTAGTGGACTGTGGTGGGATTTCCCTTGACCAGGTTAATGTTAACTTTAGAGGACTGTGTAGGTATTTTCCTTGACCAGGATAATGTTAACTTTAGAGGACTATGTAGGGATTTTCCTTCATCAGGTTAATGTCAACTTCAGAGGACTGTGTAGGGATTTTCCTTGACCAGGTTAATGTCCACTTTAGAGGACTGTATATAGATTTCCCTTGACCAGGTTAATGTTAACTTTAGTGGAATGTGTAGGGATATTCCCTGACAACGTTAATGTCAGCTTTAGTGGACTGTGTATGGATTTCCCTTGACCAGGGTAATGTTAACTTTAGAGGATTGTATAGGGATTTTCCTTGACCAGGGTAATGTCAAATTTAGAGGACAGTGTAGGTATTTTCCTTGACCAGGGTTATGTCTACTTTAGAGGACTGCGTAGGAACTTTCCTTGACCAGGATAATGTCAACTTTAGTGGACTGTGTAGGGATTTTCCTTGACCAGGTTAATGTCAACTTCAGAGGACTGTGTAGGGATTTTCCTTGACCAGGTTAATGTCCACTTTAGAGGACTGTATATAGATTTCCCTTGACCAGGTTAATGTTAACTTTAGTGGAATGTGTAGGGATATTCCCTGACAACGTTAATGTCAGCTTTAGTGGACTGTGTATGGATTTCCCTTGACCAGGGTAATGTTAACTTTAGAGGATTGTATAGGGATTTTCCTTGACCAGGGTAATGTCAAATTTAGAGGACAGTGTAGGTATTTTCCTTGACCAGGGTTATGTCTACTTTAGAGGACTGCGTAGGAACTTTCCTTGACCAGGATAATGTTAACTTTAGAGGACTATGTAGGGATTTTCCTTCATCAGGTTAATGTCAACTTTAAAGGACTGCGTAGGGATTTTCCTTGACCAGGGTAATGCCAACTTTAGAGGACTGTGTAGGGATTTTCCTTGACTAGGGTAATGTCAAATTTAGAGGAATGTGTAGAGATTTTCCTTGACCAGATTAATGTCAACTTTAGAGGACTGCGTAGGGATTTTCCTTGACCAGGGTAATGTCAATCTTAGAGGACTGTGTAGGGATGGTAATGTCAATTTAGTGGAATGTGTAGGGATTTCCCTTGACCAGGGTAATGTCAACTTCAGTGGACTGTGTAGGGATGTCCCTTGACCAGGTTAATGTCACATTTAGACGGCTGTGTAGGGATTTTCCTTGATCACGTTATTGTCAACTTTAGTGGACTGTGTAGGGATTTCCCTTGACCACGTTAATGTCAACTTTAGAGGACTGTGTAGGGATTTTCCTTGACTACGTTAATGTGAACTTTCGTGGACTGTGTAGGGATTTCCCTTGACCACGATAATGTCAAATTTAGAGGACTGTGTAGTGATTTTCCTTGACCATGATAATGTCAAATTTAGAGGACTGTGTAGGGATTTCCCATGACCAGTGTAATGTCAAATTTAGAGGACTGTGTAGGAATTTCCCTTGACCAGGGCAATGTCAACTTTAGAGGACTGCGTAGGGATTTTCCTTGACCAGGGTAATGTCAACTTTAGAGGACTGCGTAGGGATTTCCCTTGACCAGGTTTATGTCAACTTTAGAGGACTGTGTAGGGATTTCCCTTGACCAGGTTAATGTCCACTTTAGAGGACTGTGTATGGATTTCCCTTGATCAGCTTAATGTCAACTTTAGAGGACAGTGGTGGGATTTCCCTTTACCAGGGTAATATCAACTTTAGAGGACTGTGTAGGGATTTCCCTACCAAGCTCGATAGCTGCAGTCGCTTAAGTACGGCCAGTATCCAGTATACGGGAGATAGTAGGTTCGAACCCCACTGTCGGCAACCCTGAAAATGGTTTTCCGTGGTTTCTCATTTTCACACCACACCTTATTTAAGGCCACTGCCGCTTCCTTCCCACTCCTAGCTCTTTCATGTCCCATCGTCGCCATAATACCTATCTGGGTCGGTGCGACGTAAAACAACTAGCAAAAAAAGGGATTTCCCTTGACCAGGGTAATGTCAACGTTAGAGGACTGTGCAGGGATTTCCCTTGACCAGGGTAATGTCAAATTTAGCGAACTGTGTATGAATTTTCGCTGATCAGCGCTTAATGTCAAATTTAGAGGACAGTGTAGGGATTTTCCCTGACCAGGGTAATGTCAACTTTAGTGGACTGTGTAGGTATTTTCCTTGATCAGGGTAATGTCAACTTTAGAGGACTGTGTAGGGATTTCCCTTGATCAGGGTAATGTCAACTTTAGAGTAGTGTGTGGGGATTTTCGTGGACCAGTATAATGTAAAATTTAGAGACTGTGTAGGGATTTCCCTTGACCAGGGTAATGTCAACTTTAGAGGACTGTGTAGGGATTTCCCTTCACCAGGGCAATGTCAACTTTAGTGGACTGTGTAGGTATTTTCCTTGATCAGGGTAATCTTAACTTTAGAGGACTGTGTAGGGATTTCCATTGACCAGGATAATGGCAACTTTGGAGGACTGCGTAGGGATTTTCCTGACCAAGATAATGTTATTTTAGTGGAATGTGTAGGAATTTCCCTTCACTAGGGTAATGTCAACTTTAGAGGACTGTGTAGGAATTTTCCTTGACCAGGTTAATGTCAACTTTAGTGGACTGTGTAGGTATTCTCCTCGATCAGGGTAAAGTCAACATTAGAGGACTGTGTACGGATTTCACTTGACCAGGGTAATGACAACCTTAGTGGACTGTGTAGGTATTTTCCTTGATCAGGGTAATGTCAACTTTAGTGGAATGTGTAGGAATTTCCCTTCACTAGGTTAATGTCAACTTTAGAGGACTGTTGTAGGGATTTCCCTTGACCAGGTTAATGTCAACTTTAGAGGACTGCGTAGGTATTTCCCTTGACCAGGGTAATGACAACTTTAGAGGACTGCGTAGGGATTTTCCTGATCAAGATAATGTTATTTTAGTGGAATGTGTAGGAATTTCCCGTCACTAGGGTAATGTCAATTTTAGAGGACTGTGTAGGAATTTTCCTTGACCAGGTTAATGTCAACTTTAGTGGACTGTGTAGGTATTTTTCTTGATCAGGGTAATGTCAACTTTGGAGGACTGTGTAGGGATTTCCATTGACCAGGGTAATGACAACTTTAGAGGACTGCGTAGGGATTTTCCTGACCAAGATAATGTTATTTTAGTGGAATGTGTAGGAATTTCCCTTCACTAGGGTAATGTCAACTTTAGAGGACTGTGTAGGGATTTCCCTTGACCAGGTTAATGTCAACTTTAGAGGACTACGTAGGGATTTTCCTTGACCAGGGTAATGCCAACTTTAGTGGAATGTGTGGGGATTTCCATTGACCAAGTTAATGTCAACATTAGAGGACTGCGTAGGGATTTTCCTTGACTAGGTTAATGTCAAATTTAGAGGACTGTGTAGAGATTTTCCTTGATTAGGGTAAAGTCAACATTAGAGGACTGTGTAGGGATTTTCCTTGACCAGGTTAATGTCAACTTTAGAGGACTGTGTGGGGATTTTCCTGACCAGTATAATGTAATTTTGTGGAATGTGTAGGGATTTTCCTTGACTAGACTAATGTCAACTTTAGAGGACTGTGTAGGGATTTTCCTTGACCAGGGTAATGTCAACTTTAGAGGACTGTGTAGGGATTTTCCTTGCCCAGGGTGATGTCATATTTTTAATTTCGTCCTCTACCTGTGAGGAATGTGCCTTAAAAGTTAGACCTACCTATTATGTTAGTTTCTAGACACTTGTCTACCTTTTAATTGAACAATCCTTTTACAGGATGGTCGAAAACAACGAGAACCGTATATATGAGTGATAGAGCGTTGGTCATACTGACAAATAATTGGATCGAACTAATTAGATATCTCGCGTCATTGCCATTTTATCAGCTGCTGAGGTTAGCCAATCAGATCGTTTTGCGGGAGACTTCAGATGGGTTATGCGAGGCGGCGTTGCTAAATCTACACAATGCCTAAGGCCGGCATGTGACCGCCAATAGAAGAAATGTACTTCTCGAGGGGAGGGACTTGAACAAGTATGTCCCTGCTGATAGATTCGCTCCATAGCAAGCACGCTACTGTGGCATTGGCTGAAACTCACGGTGTGTCAGTGTTTGATGCTCATTTCTCGGCATGGCTCTCAAGCAGTGTTGCCAGGTCTCCCGAAATTTCGCGCGATCTCCAGATATTTTTTTGCAACACACCAGAAAACAAGAAAAAATCTCCAAAAATATCTTCTAATTCAAATTTAAGGAAAAAGAATACTAATGCTTAAAGGTATATAAACTACACTGACTGAGCAAATCTCATGGGATACCGGAGCACGATATGCAGGTGTGTTGTCTGCGCACCACACGCCCCCTGTGCCAGCGGCAGTTGTATAGGAGACCTTGTGAGCAGTGGCTGTGCATGTGACAGGTGTAACATGGAACGTCGTCATGAGCTGACACCGTTCGAACGGGGCATTGTGGTCGGTGCCCGACGGATGGGAAGTGCGATTTCGGAAGTGGTGCGGGAATTCGGCTTCGCACGATCAACCGTGTCCAGGGTATAGTGTGAATGGTTGAATGCGGGTGTCACCGTCCACAACAGAAGAACGACCGGTCGTCCAGCCACCCTCGATGACCGTGACCGGCGACATCTGAGACGGATTGTCAATAGTGACAGACGGGCAACCATGCAACAAATCACGACTCAGTTCAACACAGGCCGTGCTAGACACGTCTCCCAGTGGACAATCCGTAGGGACATGGGTTCTATGGGGTATGGGAGCCGGCGCCGCACACGAGTGCCACTGTTAACCCAACGTCGTCGGGCACAACGTCGCGCATTTGTCGCCAGTCACCAGAGATGGACACTGGAACAATGGCGTAACGTGATATGGTCGGACGAATCACGATTTCAACTGCACCATGCCGATGGGAGGCACCGTGTATGGCGCATCCAACGTGAAGCGATGGATCCCGCCTGCCTCGAAGGTGTGGTCCAGGGCGCTGGTGTCTCTGTTATGGTCTGGGGTGCATTTTCCTGGTATTGAATGGACCCCCTAGTTGTTCTGGAAGAGACTTTGAATGGTACGCGGTATGCTTAGCTGCTCGGAGACCATCTCCACCCATTTTTGGCCTTCCAGCGCCCAGACGGTTCTGCGGTGTTTCAAGATGATAACGCGCCGCCTCATCGCTCCCACGTCGCCCGGGAATGGTTCCAGGAACATGCAGCGGAGGTCCAACGACTACCATGGCCACTCAGGAGCCCTGGTATGGACCCTATCGAGCGTATCTGTGATGTCTTGGAACGCAGGCTCCGTGCCATGGATCCTGCACCCACGAACAGACCAGCATCGGCGGCCGCTCTGCAAACGATTTGGTGTTAGCTGCGTCCAGAGGACTACCAGGGACTTGTCGACTCACTTCCACGGCGTCTCACTGAAGTTCGCAGGGCCAGAGGAGGCCCCACACGCAATTAGGTGACTATCCCATGACATTTGCTAAGTCAGTGTATTTGTGCCGAAAAAACACTTTCCTCGTCTCACTGCGTGACGTTTCGTCCATAACATCAGACATTAGGTACTTCCCCGCATTCATTTTAGGCTTGAATAACGTAATCGCTCCCCTTTTATTAAACTCAAAACTAACGCTTGACTGCTTCATTAGAAGGAAAATCCCCGACCCACATATAGAATAAAAATCTGTATCGTGCTACGACTTCAAAATTGGCACACAATTCCCACGCCTTATGGATAACTAAATCTACAGGAAGAGTGGGGAAAAAGAGAAGCAGCTTAGAGGAGCCAGAGAGTACGGGTGAGTGAAATTGTATGTTTTTCTCTTAATAACTTCACATGACAATTGCATTTTTATATTCAGTTATATTATAACATTTCAATGCTCGAGAAACTACCGAAATGTTTGTTAAAACTTCGTCGTGCTGACAACAAGACGCCTCGTAATCTTCAGGCCTTCGAGCTGAGCAGCGGTCGCTTGGTAGGCCAAGGCCCTTCAAGGGCTATAGTGCCATGTTTTTTATTTGTATACCTGGCAACACTGCTCTCAAGCCAGTAGTATGAGCTAGGGGGTTCTAAAACAATGGGAACTGAATCAGCAGTTTCGCACGAGGTCATTGACCTGGTCAAGGTCATTGACCCCATGACGTCATGAGCACATGACTGGCCACGGGCTATTGTTTGTAAAAGAAGCCACGAGTTTACAGTGCCCTCATAAACACCCCTCTTCCCCGACACCATCTTAGAGGGGGCTAGCTGCCCTTCTCGACATGCCTCCTTCCCGACACCATCTTGCAGGGGCCCTAAGAGGTCAGCTCATGGCTTTATGTCTCCACCCGACAGTAACGAACAAGTCTAAACATGAATGACTATGACAAGGTGTTCTTATGCTTAAGGCTTTACGCCTCCATCCGACAGACTGTCTACGACGGGATTGAGCACGTGCCATACTAAGATTATTCTGTTTTTAACATGCAGCGATGCCGTCGATATTATTATGCATGTTTAGACTTGTTCGCCATCAAGGTTACTCTCTAAGTAAACTCAAACCTTTATAGATCGTATGAGTGTGAATATTTTCGCTAGGTGTAAGGAGGCAAAGGAAACGCAACAAGTAGAACATTTTGAATGTAATGAAATATTTATTGTATAATTATTTACAAAATGAAACAAACTACTACCGGTTATACAACAGTCTTGGTTATGCTGCCGACAAGGTTGCTGTACTCCTTAACAGCTTACTGCGAAGAGGTGGCATGCTTCTAAAATTGTAATGCCCCCTGCAACATTCAAATTAAACAAAAGACTTATTGTTTATACAATTATTTTTTAAATATATTATACTATGTATGTTATGCTTTACAAAGAAGTTAATGCATTTCATACCTTGATGTTTTCATGTGTTCCCTTCCTTCATGTACTCTACTGTAATGAAGGGAAAAATTTCCTCCATACTTTGTGTACAGTTTTCAATCTTCGGATTAGGTCCATCCCAATCATTCGAACCATTTTCACCTCGATGCTTGTAATGACGTCGACAGGGTCTGCATAAAGCTACATCGATTGAAATCTTACTGTAGAGAGGAAGGATGTCCCAAAAAGCATCTACGAAAGGAGCTGCGTACGTAGATAAAAATCTTGGTGGTAAACATTGAATCAGATGTATTGGCAACCGATGTAAGGTTCTATGTTTACAGAACATCTTAGTAGCCTCACTTACTTGTGTGAGATAAGATGTTGTGTATTAGCATGCGAACAACATGCACATTTACAGTTTTGCTTGTTATCAAGACGATTGTCTGTAACATTGCAGTCTTTTTCTTTCTATTCTATAGTCCAAGATGTAGAAGCGCACACTAGTGTTTATGATAAAGGGCTATCCTTATTTATAGTCTTGTAAAAATATTCGTTAGGGGATGATAAGTAACATCACTCTTATGAATAATAAGACAGTAGGCTGTTGTGTTAGCAGGAATATTTCAGGTGTTCTATACGAATATCGACAGGAGATTCTCTTATAGATTCTTCATGATAAGAGCAGCCTATAACTACAATCGGTGCTTTATTTTTAAATTCTTCAGGCAAAAATAGCGGACGATCTTCTTTCTGATAATACGATGATTGGAATTTATAAAATATGTCATAGAGCAACCCAAATTTATTTTTCTCAAAATTAATGTCCATGGTTTCGTAAGGGTACGTAATTCCGTTGAGATATAGTATAATATTTCTTAATTTACAGTGATCAAACTGTGAGCTATCTTTTTTATGATTGAATTTACGATGAGTTTGAAATCCAAGGACAATATACAATAGCTTTTCAGTAAAACGTGACGTTTTAACAGCCCAGCTATGCTTGTAGGTGGTAACACAGGATATTCATGCAGCTCCCAACTTCGAAAACGTATAGGTAATGGTGTATCATTTTCTACAATCTTAAGCAATCGAAGTTTTTCTCGATAAGATAATGTTACGTGTGGAATCCTCCACAATATACGATGAAGTGTAATTTTCGAGTCTACTGGTGTTTATGCTGCTTTCAGAGAATTATCACTTTGATCACGAATCAGAATTAGTTCTTGTTTTGCGTTGATTATAATACGTCTAAAGTCTTCTGCGAAGCCAATAGTAGGTTTCAATGAGAAGATGTTAAGATGGCATGTTACTGTTCAAAGTCCGCGCCAAACAAGTGCACGTGGTTAGGACCTGTCAGGATGGCAGCTGTCATCTTAAGAGCTGTCACTTATTCAAATTCCACGCCCACGTGGTTAAGATGGCTGCAGTGAGGTTAGGACCTGTCAAGATGGCAGTAGTGAGGTTAGCAACGTTCACTTGTTCAAAATCCACACCAAACAAGAGCACGTGGTTAGGACCTGTCAAGATGACAGCTGTTTGAATTCCGCGCCCACGTGGTTAAGATGGGAGCAGTGATGTTAGGAACTGTCAAGATGGCAGCAGTGAGGTTGGCGACGTTCACTTGTTCAAAATCAGCACCAAACAAGTGCAAGTGGTTAGGACCTGTCAAGATGACAGCTGTTTAAATTCCCCGTCTACGTGGTTAAGATGGCAGCATTGTGGTTAGCCACATCCACTTGTTCACAAAAAGTAAGGTTAGGGTCTGTCAAGATGGCAGCAGGGAGGTTAGCTGCGCCCAAGTACTTAAAATGTGAGGTTAGGGTCTGACAAGATGACAGCTGTCAAAAGCACGTGGCTTTTTTTTTTACAAACAGTAGCACGTGGTCGTGACGTCACGGTCACATGGTTGGGGTCAATAACCTTGGCCAGTGTCAATGACCTCGTGGAAAAATGCTGATTCAGCTCCCATTGTTTTAGAACCCCCTAGCTCATACATACGTGCATTTTTAGCAACACAGCCACGTAAAGCCCGTTTTAATTCGCCTGCAAAGCGATCTGATTGGCTAACTTCAGCAGCCGACAAAATGACGACGGCGCGAGATACCGACGTATTTATTTCAAATTACTTATCAGTATGACCATATAGTTGGTTCACGCTCTTTCCGACCACCCTGTATTTATTCCTTTATACATCCCTATATTTAGAATTCCATTTACTACTGTGGATTGCAATTTGATTGTAAATTTCAGCAATATATATTTTCAAACGGATATGAGTTTTATGTGTTGACATCTTGTTGAGAAACATGAAAAAATTAAAATGTTTTAATTAATGGCTTATTGTTCTGGAATCGTTATTCTTGATGCTAAATACAACAGAACACCATGGAATTCTGAATAATTGGAATTTTCATTGTTTCATTCGACTATAAAATCTAACTCTATATCATGAGCTGTCTTTTGTTGTCGAGAGCATCACAAACAACAAGAACACAGAGCATTAATTACAACTAGTGATTAACCTTGCTAATTGCATTCCTCATTAAAAGATTATGACGACCTTAGGACATTATCTTGACTTCATCGTATCTCTGGAATTACTAAAGTGTGGCTGAGGATTTTGCTGGAAAATCTGCTTTAGCCTTCAATATTTTTTAACCTTTTCTATCCCATTTCCAAGTGAACTCGGATTTCAAACGAAGCGCTCTTCTGCACTAGTGATGGGACATTCGATTCGTTTTACTGAATCGATTCATTTGATTCCGTTCACGTTACTGAATCGATACAGTGATCCGATTCACGGCACATTAGTCACCGCTCCTACTGCATCTGTGTAGTATGTGCTGGTAAGACAGCAGCAACAGCATTCAGTGCTCGCAGCTGCCATCTGGTCTTCATACTATGAACTCCTTTCTTAGAAAAAAATGCTAGCCAGTCTAATACATCGAAAGTTTCCGGCGACGCAGGGTGGGAAAGATTAGGATTAGGAAGGTAGCAGCCATGGCCTGAATTAAGGTACAGTCCCAGCATTTCCTGGTGTGAAAATGAGGAAACTACGAAAAACCATCTTAACGGCTGCCGACGGTGGGATTCGAACACACCATCCCCCGAATGCAAGCGCATAGCTACGCGATACTAACCGTACGACAACTCGCTCAGTCATTTTTGAAAATATGTATTTTTCTATCAGTTGAGGATTTTTTAAATCGTCATATTTTGTATAGGCTACCCGAGGTGTACAGTCGCCCGCTGGTTTTCTGATTCAACATACTGTTGGTTAAGTTATTGCGTCTGTCCACATATGATTGAAGTCTTGTGCAACGATGTGACATATGAACTGAGAGAATACTGAGCCGTTCTTCCCAATATAAAACATGTACTTTTGAGTGGTCATGAGCATGACTCATAGTCATAGAGCAGGCTAGAGTCGAGTTTAATTGTCAAATGTCAACTAAGTTATAATACTAAGATTCATTAAACTAATAAATAGTATAACCTAATAGCCTACCTACTTACTAGCTACTTCAGAATTATGTTTTGATTACCTTTTTAACCATACCATACCATACCCCACGGCACTACAGCCCTTCAAGAGCCTTGGCCTACCAAGCGATCGCTGCTCAGCCCGAAGGCCTGCAGATTACGAGGTGTCGTGTGGTCAGCACGACGATTCCTCTCGGCCGTTATTCTTGGCTTTCTAGACCGGGTCCGCTATCTCACCGTCAGATAACTCCTCAATTCTAATCACTAGGCTGAGTGGACCTCGAACCAGCCCTCAGGTCCAAGTAAAAATCCCTGACCTGGCCGGTAATCGAACCCGGGGCCGCCGGGTAAGGGGCAGGCACGCTACCCCTACACCACGGGGTTCCTTTTTAACACTGCAAATAAATCCATCTATTATTTAAACCACCCCGTAAGAAGAGGACAGTGAATGCAAATGGGTATTTTTTCAAATGAGCTAAGTTCGGGAATCCATTATAGCATACGATTCTTTCAGTGTACTGTACCATGGCTCACTTCGGTGTGCCATGGCTCATTGTATGTCTCACTGCAGCGGAAGCTCGGCTCTCCGCGTGTCCACTGAGCCGATAAGGAACCGTGTGTATCTTGTGTCTCACTGAGCCGCGCTCGTTCACGATTCTTTCGATGTGCCACGATTCACTGTGTCACTGCAGCAGAAGCTCGGCTACCCGTCAACGTCCAGTGAGTGCGCCACTCAGCACTGTTCGCTGGGAGTAAGCTGAATCGTGTGCCGTGAGCTCACCGTTCCTGTGAATTGATTCACTCGGACACTTGAATGAATCGATACACTGCTTCGAATCATGCATTCAGTAGCCAACACTATTCTGCACTTCCAAGATCAGTCTGACGCTGCAGTTTGGTTGTTCATCACAAAGTGGTATCATCTGAAACGTTCTGTTCAGAGAAAAACAGATCATAAATCGCCTCACCGTATTTCTATGAGCTTTGTGTTTTAATGTTGAAAACCTTTCTTGGCAGACAAAGTATGAGTCCCCGTACTACGAAAAACATAAAATTAAGCAATATCCTCAATTGTGCCCAAATTTGAAAGGCTAAAGGGCCCGGAAATGTTTCAAAAAAATTCAAAAGTCACTTCCGACCTAAATGCATTGTAGAAAAACAGCCTAAAATCTCTTGGTTCCTTATTCGTTTTCTTTTTAATTCAAATCCTATCCAAATTAACTTCTTTCCTATTATGTGTTCCTTGGTTCAATACCCTGAGATTTTTTCTTGATTTTTTAAAAATGTTCATACTGGATGTAGTTATAAGGGCTTAAATGAAACTTTGCATTGACTCACATTAGCGCTCGTAGTGGTAGAAAAGGGCAAACTGCTAACCTAATCGACCGGATAACGATGATTAAGAAAAGGAATAAATAAAGAATATATTCTCATACTTTATTATATTTTATTTACCTCAAATTCGTAGCTCATATGCCTAGGATGTTTTCAATATTAAGTTACTTGCTTGAAGGGCTGAGTATTATTTTAGGATTAAGTATATCTCGATGACCAACCCACCTTAACATTAATAAGGGTAAGCAGTGGTGGTGGTGATTGAAGACCATCCACTAAGAGCACTAATAGGAAGGGTGAAACAGGAAAAGGTATGACAACTCGAAGAATGAAGAAATCCATTAAACAAGGGAGAGGGCCACGAGGGGAGTGAAAATAAAAAATTGAAATTCTGTTCGTTCAAAATCCTCCAAAGCTTCCTTGCACTTTCCATCCAGCTTTATACAGGTCTTTCCCCTTATCTTCAGGTTCACAGATATCAATTGACTTGGTGAAAGTGCTATTAACTGCACCGAGAAAGTGGCGTGCGGTTATGGTCGCACAGCTCTGAGCTTGCATTCTAGAGATAGTGGGTTCGAACCACACTGTCCACAGTTCTGAACATGGTTTTCCGTGGTTTCCCATTTTTACACAAGGCAATTGATGGGGCCGTACCTTAATGAAGGCCACAGCCGCTTCCTTCCGACCTATCCGTCATAAGACCTATCTGTGTCGGTGTGACGTAAAGCAAATTGTATTTAAAAATGGCGTATGTTGTTCAGTGCCGGGAGTGTCCAAGGACATTCCACTCGTCAGGTGCAGGTCTTTCGATTTGACTCCCGTACGCGACCTGCGCGTCGTGATGAGGATGAAATGATGACGAAGACAACACATACACCCAGCCCCCATGCTATCGAAATTAAACAATTATGGTTAAAATTTCCGAACCTGCCGTGAATCGAACACGGGGCCCGGGTGACGAAAGACCAGCACGCTAACGGTGTTTAACCAAAAGGAAAATATTCGGGTCTCTCCTTTCTAGTAGTGATCAGTTCTCATTGATCCATAACGAATCTTCAATAAGTGAGATTTCCTGAGGTGTCTAGTAGGTAAGTCTGCGGGTGGTGAAGATAGGGTTGCTAAAGCCGGGAGTCATTACTGCTACGATCGCCAAAGTCACGAGCCGTTTCGATTTTCTGCCGGCAACACCTGCAGTCTCTGGCTATAAACCCTCCTTGTGTATTTCTATACATTGCCGTGCGATACATGTATAAACGATGTAGGGCCTACTAAATAAAAGTAGGCTGACTGTGATAGACATTCCTTCATGGGTTTAATTGGGCCGATACCCACCGGTTCTCATGAATATTATGTTGATAAATATTTAGTTTTTCTCATTTATCGGTTCAGATTTTGTTTCTACAGTCAGTAAATAGACGAGAGGTGCTCACGCTGGTCATTCCGTCCCGCGGGCGATCAGCACTGCAAGTGGACGGACTGGCAGGCGATGCGCGCAGCGTATGCTATTCAACCACAGTGACGTTGCGGCTACGTCACAGGCCTTGAAGGTGGGGCAAAGTTCTCCCACTCACTCTCAATCACTGCGGGGATACCGGACTTTGAAATGGAGACAGAACATAATGAAAGAAATAGAGCAGAAATCCACGTCATTTTCACGTTGTAAGAAATAAGTTCTTTACGTTCATGGCAATTTACGTATTTTGACAGGATACAACAAAGTTAGGCCCACAACCTCATATATTTTTATAATATACGTAATGAATCAGGGGCTGCCTGGCCGAGGCAGTAAAGGCGTGCTCGGTTCGCCCGGAAGGACGTGGGTTCGAATCCACGTCAGGAAGTCGTAAAATTTAAGAAATGAGATTTCCACTTCCGGAGGTGCATATGGCCCTGTGGTTCACTCAGCCTACACCAAAAATGAGTACGAGGTTAATTCCTGGGGGCAAAGGCCGAGGTTACGGATAGTGGAAGCCTTTACCTTCCACCCCTCTAAGGGCCTTCAGGGCCTGTGCGGAAATGAATTTGCTTTACTTTTACGTAATGAATTACAATTTCCACTTAAATTTCAAGAGGTGCTTTAGAAACATTCCTAGTATAATATGGACTTACAGTGGATAAGCTGTGGCTTGTGCTTGTTTCGATTTAATTTATCTAGTAAACTCACCAACAATCCCATCATGTTTACCGGGAATAACATCAGTTAGGTTATTTATTTGAAGGCATACTGTATATCTATCTGGTAGATATTGTACCAGAAACGCTGGTCCAAAAAGAGTTCCCGATGTTTGAATTCGAAATATGCGCCGTGCGCTAGCACCCAGCCGGGTACAGCAGGTCAGCTGAGAGCAACGTGGAACATGTGACGTCACGTCCTGCATGTCTTCGCCAAGGCTAGATTACGTCAGCCGAGAGAAAACATTCTAAACTTCCTATTACTAACAACTTTTTTGGATCGGAGAACAATTAAAAGCACAACGTCATCATGTTAACCGATTTTTTATCATCATTGTCCCCAAGTTTGAAGAAAATTCAATCAAGGTTAAGGGAGATATTCAGTAAAATGTAATAGCCTTAATTTTCAAGAATCTTGTATAAAAGGAAGGCAAATTTGCATGTCCATGTCAGTCAGCAAAGTACCACAGTCGAGGCCGGACGGTCGACTGGTGGTCCTATATCGTCGTAATGTGAAGTACGGGTTCGGTTCCCGTCAAGTGTTTGACAAATTCTGCGTGCTAAGAAAACTTTAACTCTGCGATAATATGTGCCGGACTTAAAAATTCTCAACACCATTCGCGAGTGATAGAAACATTTCCAACGCGAATTTAAACAGTTCAGTTTAACTTGTATATCAAGTGACTAACTATTCCTGAGACCAACTCAAGTGTTGTTAGAACTTGTCTTATTTTCTCACGAGTGCAACATTTCTTTAAGTGATTGAAACATTTTGAATAACTCAATATTCATATTCTAAGGTGATAGGAATATTTCTCCGATAATAAACTGCGAACTGTGCGTTTAGTTTCATCAAGTGATTAAAAAATTTGACTAAGTGTAACATTACAATTGAGCTTAGGATTTTCCGAGTGAATATCATTCAAATTAGTACTTTATAAATTGTCACGACTTTGTGATTACTTCATGAAACTTGTGTTTTGCGAGTGGGGGATATTTCTCGTATATTTCATAAACATTATTAAGATTCTTGATAGAACTTGTGCCTGTAAATAATAGTTACCTTTCGTATAAGTCGAGCCAAGGGCTGTCTTCGAACAGATTATATTTGTGTTACGATGTTATTGCTTGTAGTTAAGTGAAGTGAACCGGAACTAAATTCACGAGATAGAAATCTTCATTGATAATTTATTGAAGTGATTAATTTCAAGTTAGTTGAAAACTGTGTGAACTTATAAATAATCACCGAGTGAAGTACTTAAGTTTTTACATTCGAGTCGGTCTAATAACATTTTCAACTGTATAACTCAGTTGTGTGTTCAACTTTAGTAACATTCAACCTTATTTAATTTCTCTGAAGTGATTGATTTTCAAACGCGATCAGGTTTCATTGAAATTCTGTTGTGTGGAATTCATTAACTAATTACTTGAGTGTACAATCTACCAATGTGGCGATTCATTTTGAAGCCGTTGCTATTAATGATTTTGTCTATGCAGAAGCCATTTACCTAACCAAATACATCTCTGGCACAAGTATATTGCCCTGTTATATCTCAACGTCTACAGAAACTTATAGACCAAGAATTTCGAGAACTTCGAGAACATCTAGAATTTCGAGAACTTCCAGACCTCCCAAACCATCTAGACCTCCATCGGAAATCGATCCAGGGGTGAAAGAGTTTAATAGCAGAACCGCAGTGGATATAACCAGCCCAGACCAAGGAGTGGGCCTCCTCAAAACTTTCTGTACAGAGGTGATATGAAATCTAATATTTATTTTGTTAATAAATTCATCAGCAACTTTAAATGATACATTATACTTATTTCATGCAAACCTCTCCTTCTCTGCAACGCTTCAGTTAAGAACCGGACACACCTTGTGTCAGTCTTATACTCAAGTAGCCAACCAGATAAATAATTACGGTTACAATATATTTACATTGTTGTACTTTAATCTTGGATATTAAGTATCTGTGTCCTCACTCGTGTTGAAACTCCCTCTCGCTATTATCATTGGACGCCTGTTAAGTTTTAAATACTATTTTTAGAAATTCAGTGAACAGAGAGTCACACAACACTACAACACTGTGCAAAATCAAGAGTACACTTGCTGAACTATGTTATTATATTACTTTTTGCTTAATGAATAACGGGAATTTTACTTTTTTAAATATCATGATCGTCTAAAAATTGTAAATCGTAACTTGTACGCTTAAACCAAGTACCTTTGTAGACTGTAACAAACAAATTATAACGTCAAATATAAAGTTCCTAGAAGGAAACCATAATTTAATTTCGTCCATTGCAGTGGTGTCTCAACGGCGCACCAGCCGCCAGCGTCTTGGAAAGGTGTCGCAATCCAACTGATGAGCCCAATGCTACACTGGCGCAAAACGCTGGTAATTTCATGATTTGAAAAGCTTAAAGAGCTTAAATGTTTTCAAATTATAACGTGCCAGTTTTCTTTGAATGAATAAATATCTATATAAATAAAGTTGTAGGGGTCCGCTGTCTGTAATTTAATTGTTTTTCCAATTTTTCAGATATTTATCCCTTTTAGGTCGACTCAAGACCATGTCAGTAGATTTTATTTTTCGTGTATGTTTGTCTGTTTGTTCCACCGTCACAGCGAAACGTCAGGACAGATCTCGACCAAATTTCATATTTATAGTATACTGAGCCCGGGAAAGGTTTCGATATGCATATGATTTAAAAATCTCTCAATAGACGGCAGGTTTATAGAAAAACTAGAACAGTTTTCTTCGATTTTCTCTTATAGGTCTGCACTATCATTGAAATTACCTCCATATTTCGATATGTTCCGGGGCCAACAGCTTGGAATTTTTCCTCAAAGAAAAGAGTGTCCAGGTTTCTGGATTAGCACTCGCATTCATACGGAGTAATTAAGGAAGAAAGTAATACAGTTAAGGAAGTAGAAATTAATAGAAAATAGGAATATAACTGAGGACAGGCGTATAGGACAAAGAAGTAAATAACAAGTGGATGTATTTTTTTTTAATCTGTGGACTATATGTGAAACGTCCATTCATTATAAACAATTTTCGTTAAGTACATAATTTTGCTTACTCTTGAGATGACGGAGAAAATTACCGTTTTTTGCGAGTCTCCTGCTCTGCATTGAGTGACCGACAGACCGTCAACGAACCTACATGTTATCATGGTAACGTCTCTGCTTGCCAGCAGGGAAGTAACGTATTGCCATTTTCGTCATCATTTCCGTAAACTCGTGGTTGTTCCTTGGGTAGAAAGCAAGAGAGGCGTCAATCGGCCATTCTGCGGAATATTGGTGGAATGCCGTTGGAGGTTACAAACGTCCTCGAATAGCACTAAAGGGCGTTGTTAATATTTGAACAGTACAGCGGAGCGTATACCATTATTTCACACCATAAGGTGTTTTCGGGCATTCGCTATAATTTTTACTGTATATCTAATCTACTTCCGTTTTCCGCTTTAATTTCTTGCCTCTGTCTTGCCTCTTTAGGCCATCTTCTTATTTGCTTACCTACGAATCCCTGCGCCTAAATTTCTCCTCTTTCATCGCCTTCTTATATCCGTAACTCATATCATCACAATTTATTGAGGGGCATTTTAATTTCCAATACATCCACTTGGTATTTACTTATATGTCCTATATGGCTGTCCTCAGTCATAATCCTATTTTCTATTAATTTCTACTTCCTTACCGGTATTACTTTCTTCCTTAATTACTCCGTATGAATGCTAGTGCTAATCCCGAAACCTGGACACTCTTTTCTTTGAGGAAAAATTCCAAGCTGTTGGCCCTGGAATATATCGAAACATGGAGGCAATTTCAATGATAGTGCAGACCTTCGTTTTGGGATAATTGCTGGCTAAACGGTAAGTCGTATCACAAAACAGATAGCACAATTGCCGTTCAATTCGGAGAGATCTACTTTGTCCTATGACCTTTTTGCCGTATCTCTATCCCTCATGTGTAAAATAGAGCTGTATTTCTCGATTTCAAGTTCATTTTGTTTTTTTACACGTATGTATAATTCTCTGGCTCACTTAAAGAAAGATAAAATCGTCATATGAGGCACGTGTATTGTCACGGCCAGTGGCCATATGTTAGCCAAATTTTATGATTCTAGCAACCACACGGGTATCAATAAAAAATCTTACTCACTGCCTTTACAGTAATTTACAATATTCGTACACAATATCGAATATCGTAGTGAAACACGGCTACATTTGCCAGTAAGAAAATAAAATCGACTGTTTATATTGAGCGCAGTATAAATCGATCCGGAATATCTTGAAAAGGTCAGTTTTTGTGATTATAACGCTTTCTTTTAAATACTGCACCCCAATAGCATTTTGCTGATTAGTGGAGGAAAGCCTCGTAGTCACAACTGGACGTCAATGCTCCCTCCCTTCCCTGCAAAGTGTCCGCTATCTCGCTTCGCTGTGACGCATGATTGTTACGTAAGCTGCCCGCATTTACGTCACGCCAACCCGGCCTTACTGGGGTAGTCTCAAGGGGCGCCCAGCTGAGCACCTCTGAAACAGACGAAGAAACGTCTGGTGGTATAAGTTTGAGAGACTTGGTGGATTGTGTAAACGTGATACATAGAAGACCGTAACGAATAAAATAAACTTGGCAACCATTCTCTATAAAAACAAATCAGAGGGGAAGAGGAGGTCCGACACTCTGCAAAATGAAGGTATCTCCAAAAGAAATGGCCATGAAGGGTGTGAAAATGAAAGACTCCCTAGGCCTCGCTAACCTAATAATTCCGGGTCGGAAAAGAGCAAGTGATAACCAAGGCAGGTCGTAACTTTGTACATTGCGGGCGGAGCGGGAAACTGCTATAAGAACAAGTTAGTTCAGCGGTATCACAAATGATCCCACGACGCAGTTTGAGTGTTAGAGCACAGCCCCAGCATTTGCCTGGCGTGAAAATGGGAAACCACTTAAACCATCTTCGGAGCTGCCGACAGTAGGTTTCGAACCCACTATCTCCCGAATATTGAATAGTGGCCACACTCAAGCGACTTCAGTTATCGAACTCGGTCACCCTCTGTTCTTTGGATACGTCGTAACAAAAGAGAAGATAGCGTTGAGAAACTAATTGTTCAAGGAAAACCAAATGGGATCAAGCCGCGTGGAAGAGCTACCGCATGATGGATAGACCAGATCAAAGATGCTACTCACGTGCTTCTTCGAGTGACAACCCGGAATGCAAAAACCGTAGACAATGGCGACTGCTGGTGAACTCTACTGAATGGTAAAGTAAACATAAGATCGCGATACACAGACATGAGTTATGGGACCAAAGAGGGATCCGTCTGAATGACAAAAGTTTGATTTGCATTTTATGGAGAGGAATAGTATCACACCTTGCTCTTAACTTGATATTCAAGATTCAGTTAAATAAGACGTAACGTGGTTGTCGGGGGACATGTTTTACCTTGCCTGTAGTTTAACCGCGATAAATGGAAAATTACCAATAGAACGACAGAAGGTTGATAAAATATTAGTAGAGTAAAAGAGAACACAATTTTATGAAATGCACGGTACCCAAAATTCATACTGACCATTTCCAGGAGACTAGTTAGGCTTACTTCAGTGAAATACACAAATAGTCTACCTGCTTCGAACTCAAGTATGATTGAGAGTCGAAGAAAACAATCGCAAACACGTGTATTCTGAAGTATTTCCTGATCCAAAAGGTACTTTCTGCTCAACAACACTATTTCATCCTTTTCAACAAGAGCCCACTAGCGATTTTGAGACACGTAAGTGAAGTTCATCATTTTCAAAAGTCTGTGAAGAGTTGCACGAGAAAATGTAGACAATGTATCGTCACTATTAACTGAACCTAATATTTTAATCCGAGTTGATATTTTTTTTACCGATAACGTCCTTTGTAAAACAGTCATATATTTCCTTCATTCCTGTCGCTTTACGTGTTTTCTTAGGAGTAGCCAGTTTCATATCAACCTTAAGTTATTTCCTAGCACGGTAAATGTTCGCCTTAGAAATATCTGTTACATCGGTCACAGCACGTGTTACTTCATCCGGAGTACTTCCAGGATTTTATTCACAAAATTTGGAAAACACTTTTTAACACACAGGTCTTCTTCTCGCCACTCGTTATTGGTGATGGTTTACAATTACGGCACTTTCACAGTCGCACACACACATGTACTGAACGGACGTTAGTAGTTAAAATTAATTAACGATTATAAATGATCAACGTTGTGTATTGTTTTGTTCACAATAAACTTACAACAAGCAAACAAGAAAACTGGACACATGTGCTTCGGATCATCAATCACTGAACTACTGGGGAACAATGTTTGCGAAACGGATCTTCGTTTCCCGACGACACTTCCTTCAAATGACTTGATTCCCTATGTCTGGGAGAAGTAACATATGTGTATACACATGTGGGAAGAATAAGGAATACTCAAATTGTATTGCTAATAATGAGAAAAAACATCATATAGGGGAGAGCACTAAAAGGGTCGTCTGAGGGCTCAATCCGTTTGTCGATACGATGCACCGTTTCGCCGCAATAAATTTCCAAATGAAGGTCTACACTCCTACTAGGCTTCTTACATTTCTTCTAAACTATGTAAGGTGAGCAACGTTAATTTTTGTGCAGTTATTCATATAGGGAGTGCCTCACTAAAACCATACCTCGCGGAGCTTGCACATACTCTGACTCTCAAATATGGTGAGACAGACTATAGGAGGTTGTCTGACAGAAGCTAACAACTAACACGGTCACTTGTTTTGTTATCCCGGGTGCAGGCAAACAAGTGTAAATCGTTGATGGGGATTAGGAGCTGGTTACAGTTATAAATTGTAATGCTGATACTTTCTGTGCAGTTCGTCACTACATTAAAAGACTTATGATCTCCTTCCCTTTTTGTCAGCCGTCAACAATATTATAGCCGGTCTGGCTAGCTCAGAAGGTAGAGCGCTGGCCTTCTGAGCCGAACTTGGCAGGTTCGATTCTGGCTCAGTCCGATGGTATTTGAAGGTGCTCAAATTCATCATCTTCGTGCTGGTATATTTACTGGCACGCAAAAGAACTCCTGCGGAACAAAATTCAGGCACCCTGGCTTCTCCGAAAACAAAAGAAAATTAGTTAGTGGGACGAAAAGCCAAGAACTTTTCCCCCCGAATTTAGCGTCAATGGACTGCGTGTTAACAATCAATCCCATTTTCAGTGTTTGTGTCTTGTTCGTCTGCCGGCTTTGACATCCTGCCAGTATCTCTTGACCCCATCGATCAGCGCTTCCTTCCACTCTTCTGGTAAAGGGCCTCTCTATATTTTGGGTTCTGTCTCCACCACAAAACCTTAATAGCTTTTCACCATCCTTCTGAAACTAACCCTGTCATTGATTTTATGTTCCGTAAGGCCCACCTCTCTCAGATCTTTCTCACACTCTTGGAACTATCTCAACTTAGATGCCTTAGGTTTTAGAAAATTACAGATTTTCTTTGTGATCCGGTCATTATTCATAAAACAGCAATCTTCTCCTTTCTAATTGTTCGCTTGTTATCGGTTCCATCTTGCTGTATACTTCTTTACTGGATTTCAGTCGAACCTACCCGTCAATCCATTTGTTGCGTAAGATCTTCCGTAGTAGCCTGCGTTTTATTTTAATTACCGGTAGTTGATTGACTTGTCCTTTTGGATTCATACACAGGGTCTCCGAAGCATTTAAGCCCTCTGGACCAACAACAGTGCTGTAATGTCTTAATTTGATTCCGAAATAACGTTATTATTATTATTATCATTTTTTTTTTTGCTACGGGCTTTACGTCGCACCGACACAGATAGGTCTTATGGCGACGATGGGATAGGAAAGGCCTAGGAGTTGGAAGGAAGCGGCCGTGGCCTTAATTAAGGTACAGCCCCAGCATTTGCCTGGTGTGAAAATGGGAAACCACGGAAAACCATTTTCAGGGCTGCCGATAGTGGGATTCGAACCTACTATCTCCCGGATGCAAGCTCACAGCCGCGCGCCTCTACACGCACGACCAACTCGCCCGGTATTATCATTTTATTATTTTATTATTATTATTATTATTATTATTATTATTATTATTATTATTATTATTATTATTATTATTTAAAACCGTAAAAGTAGTGAGTAGGACGCAAAATCAACAACATTATTATTTTATCAAAAACATTGCAGCATCCGCAGCAAAGTAGGAACGAGCGTTCAGTCCAATGAAATATTGACTCCTATTTGCTATTGGCTTTACGTCGCACCGACACAGATAGGTCTTATGGCGACAATGGGATAGGAAAGGCCTAGGATGTGAAAGGAAGCGGCCGTGGCCTTAATTAAGGTACAGCCCCGGCATTTGCCTGGTGTGAAAATGGGAAACCACGGAAAACCATCTTCAGGGCTGCCGACAGTAGGGCTCGAACCCACTATCTCCCGATTACCGGATACTGGCCGCACTTAAGCGACTGCAGCTATCGAGCTCGGTAATATTGACTCCTCTTACAAGTACTCTGTTAATGGAACACATAACAGACTTAATGTCTATTAACCCGTTTATGTCCAAGACCCAGTGAGTTACTTAAATAACTATCTTGCCAATAGTAACATTTAACGCTAACTGTATACCGCTCTGCATGCCTTGTGACACTGTACGTTTCGGTCACTCATCATTCTTGAGTTATTCTCACCTGTCAGTCACGTAGAAGACGTGTGTAGTGTTCCAATAAAACAGTGAACGCATGCAAAAGTGTTCTGTTGCATTGCATGACAAGTGTTTTGCAGCATTCCGTAAGTAGTAATTTCCCTATCGCACGAAAAGAGCAACAGTTAATAGGCAGAAAATATTAATTGTTCGCAGCATAATGGGTCATTTTCGACCTGTGGAGAATTCACAGGGCAAAACATGCAATGGTACAAAATATTTATGGACCATCTTACTTGAATCATAAATATGGCATCTCATCACATCTCGTTGGTCGTTCTACTCACCGCTGAGCGTGGTGACACCACGATTCTTATCATTTCTGTGTTGTAATCTCGAGAAGATGTGTCTATCCAGAGCGGTCTTCAGTTTTCCTAATGTAATCTGAAGAGGTAAGAGAGTGATCTTCCTTGCCTGATCTAAACCATCTACTGATGTCCTTCCTCGTAGTCTACTGCCTTCAACTTTGCCCCGAAAAGTGTTCTTTTCCGAATTCTGACCTTTTCTTCCGAAAATGTGGCCAAGGAACTGGAGGTAACACTCACTTACATTGATGCTCAGTTCGTCTATAATGAAAGAATTTGTTCTTTTTTCCATGCAGGGTATACGGCGCATTCTCCGTCAACACCACATCTCAAGACTGTCGTCATTAGCGTTCAAGATCTAGGTCTCGCGGACATACAAAGGACGGAGAACACAAGTGATTTAACCAAGTGTTCCCATGTAGTTTTTGATACATGACGTATGACATGCGAAGTGCGTCTACAAATGTTCAGTGAATGATACCATAACACAAAGAAAGCAGGCGTTACAAACAAAATACATTTAGTGGCCTTCAAAGTAGTCTCTATTCCGTCTCCATTCCGTGTTCCACATCGTGTGACCTGGTATACACTTCGCGACCATGGTGTACCATAAATGCTTATTACTTGGATCAAAGATTAAATGGCGTATGGCCTCCGGAGAGGCCTGGTGCAAGTCTTTTGATTTGACTCCGGTAGGCGACCTGCGCGTCGTGATGAGGATGAAATGATGATGAAGACGACACATACACCCAGTCCCCGTGTCAGACGAATTAACCAATTATGGTTAAAATTCCCGTCCCTGCCGAGACCCCTGTGACCAAACGCCAGCACGCTAACCATTTAGCCATGGAGCCGGACACTTGGATCAAGATGCTATACATGAACACTACAAGTCGTGTAAGTTGCGCTTTCGGCTCCTCGGAGAGCTTCCTGGTAAAAGTCGGTGTACCCCAAGGCTCGGCATTTTCGCCACTGCTCTTTGCCTTTTGCCCTCGCCATGGACACAACCACACAGGACCTGCAAAGGAGTGACCCTTGGATTCTCTTATATGCAGATGATGTCACCCTTGCAGATTTCACCACAAGAGGATTGCAGCGTCAAGTTGAATGGGTATAAGTATATTATGAAGTCTGAATCCACGATTGTACCCGAGATCCGTATCCGAAACTTCACGACTTTTAAGAAGCATCACTGTCGACTCTGGCGAGAACTAGTCGAGGCACATGAACTGCTACAAAAATAGGTGGAAGGACAGAAGGATGTAATTACATCTGAAGTCCAAAATATACCGCATGGTAGTACGTCCTATTACTTTATACGATGTTGAATGTTGACCTGCTGACAAAGCTACAGACCGCCAATTACATACCATGAGAATGCGTACGCTCCGTTGGTCGATGGGTATCACACTCCTGCATCATGACATAAACGACACCATTAGCCAGCAAATGGGCATTTCATCCATCAATGAGAAGACGCGGGAAAGAGGTCTCCAGTGGTATGGTGACGCCCTGCGTACTGCACCTGGAACAGTTGACAGCAACGACCACGTGGGCGTCCAAAGCAGCGCCGGCATGACACAGTAAATGCTGATATGAAGACTCTGAAGTGATGTCCAAGGTCGTTAAAAATGGCGAGCCATGATTAAAAGAGCAGACCCTGTACCAGCGGGAAAACGCTAGGAAAACAATTACAATTACAATAATAATAATAATAATAATAATAATAATAATAATAATAATAATAATAATAATAATAATAATAATAATAAAGTTCTCTCCATTGGACACGTCATATGGAAACGATTGAAGTACTGAGGGTGGTATTTTTTACGTCGGACCGAGAAAAATTGGTGTAATGGCAACGATGGGATAGGAAAGGGCTATGGGCGGGAAGAAAGCAAACGTGGCCTTAATTTAGGTAGAGCTCCAGCATTTGCCTGGTAGGAAAATGGAAAACCATGAAAAACTATCATCAGAGCTACCGACAGTGGGGTTCGAGCCCACTATCTCTCGAAGGCAAACTCATAGCTACGTGACCGAAATCGCACAGCAACTTACTCGGGCCTGTATTGGTTATTGTCGTCTGAATTCCCCTTGAAATTGACAGATTGCAAGCAACAAACTATTATACAAATTAATTTAAAGCACCACCTAATCGATAAATCGATAAATAGAAAAATTAATTTGTTTAATAATTTGTTGAATGAATACATCGATACGGTCATGAAGTGGACAGCTTGCAACATTGCAAGCATTCATTGCAGCGAAAAGAGAGGTACCAATCTATTTACGTGAATGAACCTGAATTTGTCCACCTCTGTGGTGTAGTGGTTAGTGTGATTAGCTGCCACCCCTGGAGGCCCGGGTTCGATTCCCGGCTCTGGCACGAAATTTGAAAAGTGGTACGAGGGCTGGAACGGGGTCCACTCAGTCTCGGGAGGTCAACTGAGTAGACGTGGGTTTAATTCCCACCTCGGCCATCCCGGAAGTGGTTTTCCGTGGTTTCCCACTTCTCCTCCAGGGAAACGCCGGGCTGGTACCTAACTTAAGGCCACGGCCGCTTCCTTCTCTCTTCCTTGTCTATCCGTTCTAATCTTTCCATGCACCCGCAAGGGCCCTGTTCAACATAGCAGGTGGGGCCGCCTGGGCGAGGTACTGGTCATCCTTCCCAGTTGTATCCCCGACCCAGAGTCTGAAGCTCCAGGACACTGCCCTTGAGGCGGTAGAGGTGGGATCCCTCGCTGAGTCCGAGGGAAAAACCGACCCTGGAGGGTAAAAAGATAAACAAGAAGAAGAATCTGTATTCTACCGGTAGAAATAATAAAGTCCGCCTCTGTGGTGTAGTGGTTAGCGTGATTAGCAGCCACACCAAAGGGCCGGTCTCGATTCCCTGTTCTGCCAAGAAATTTTCAATTGGTATGAGGACTGGAACGGGGTCCACTCAGCCTCTGGAGGTCAGCTGAGTAGAGGGGGCTCGATTCTCACTTCAACCATCCTCGAAGTGGTTTTCCGTGGATGCCTATTTCTTTTCCAGGCAAATGCCGTAATGTTACCTAAATGTCCTCCCACTTGTCTATCCCTATCAAGCTTTCCATCCCCCACAAGGTGCCTGTTCAGCGTTAGAGGCAAGACCGCCTGGGAGAGGCACTGGTCCTTATTTCCAGTTGTATCACCGACCAAATGTCTCACACTCCAGGACACTGCGCTAGAGGCGGTAGAGGTGGGATCCCTCGCTGAGTTTAGAGGAAAAGCCAACCCTGGAGGGTAAACGGATCAAATAAATAAATATTTCACGTCAGAATTTCTAGACCCCAGTGTGGTGTTCCAGGGTTAAGATCTCAGCCAAAGCAAGCCGAGTGTACGCAGTTGAGCGACAATGTGACTGTGCCATCCAGCACATCGGATTCGGCTAATTACGGCCATCTGCTTGGCATGACATCCGTCTGCGAGCAGAGGCCAAAAACACGAGCATTGTCTGTAACAAGCTCAAGTGTAGGGAACGCTGCTACAAGACACCAGTTATTTATAGCCTTGAAAACGGATCTAATTATTAGAACCAATCAAGAATGAAGACGTGATAATTATCGCTGACTGCTCTTGTGATAAGGACCCTACTTCAAACAGAAATACGATCGGCTTCAAAGGCTCGCATTTGCTGTCTCGTTTATCAGAAAGAGAGACGGCATAGGAATGGGGTAGCTCTATTATTGCGTACGAAGACAGTAGGTGGTCCAATGTGTAAGATACGTTGCAAGAGAAACATAGGACAGAGTATATTAGCAGAACGTTTGAGATAATTATGCCTTGTGGCTTGGGGCTCATTTGAATATTTGCGTCACGAAATTAGCGATAAAAAAAAATTTGAGACGACGTTACCTTACAACCCTGTAGGCTGTGATGTGAATTATTGATGGATGGCCATGACTGAGAGACAGAAGGCTCTTTTATCAAAGAGACATCATCTCGTCATACTCTAGAGAATTGATTATCGAGCTAGTTGACCATTCGGTGAGCTGTGTTCTTACATTCGCGAGATGGTGGGTTTGAATCCCATCGACGACAACCTCCTCGGTCGTTATTAATCCGTTTACCGTTCAGGGTTGGTTTCTCCCTCGGACACAGTGAGAGACACCACTTCTGCCGCCTCAAGGGCAGTGTCGTGGAGCGTGAGCTATTTGGCTGGGTATACAACTGGACAGGAGGACTAATACCTCGACCAGACGGCTTCACTTGCTATGATGAACAGGGGCCTTGTAGGGAATGGGAAGATTGGAAGGGATAGACAAGGAAGAGGAAAGGAAGCGGCCGTGGCCTTAAGTTAGGTACCCTCCTTGCATTTGCCTGGAGGAGAAGAGGAAACCACGGAAAACCACTTCCAGGATGGCTGAGGTTGGAATCGACCACCTCTACTCATTTGACCTCCAGAGACTGATTGAACCCCGTTCCAGCCCTCGTACAACTTTTCAAATTTCATGGCAGAGCCAGGAATCGATCCCCGGAGTCCGGGCGTGGCAGCTTACCACACTAACAACTACACCACAGAGACGGACACCTGGTTTATCTGAATTGAGTGTACTATGTTGTAGGATTCATGAGTGCTATTTACGACGGTCTTGCACTCGAAACTATGACAGTTCCCTATAGGCCTAATAATATGTTGGTGACTATAATAACGTAGATTAAATATAGTCCGCCTCTGTGGTGTAGTGATTAGTGTGATTAGCTGCCACCTCCGGAGGCTCGGGTTCGATTCCCAGCTCTGCCACGAAATTTGAAAAGTAGTACGAGGGCTTGAACGGGGTCCACTCAGCCTCGGAGGTCAACTGAGTAGAGGTGGGTTCGATTCCCACCTCAGCCATCCTGGAAGTGTTTTTCTGTGGTTTCCCACTTCTTCTCCAGGCAAATGCCGGGATGGTACCTAACTTCAGGCCACGGCCGTTTCCTTCCCTCTTCCTTGTCCATCCCTTCCTTCCCATCTTCCCATCCCTCCACAAGGACCCTGTTCAGCATAGCAGGTGAGGCCGCCTGGGCGAGGTACTGGTCATTCTCCCCAGTTGTATCCCCCGACCAAGAGTCTGAAGCTCCGGGACACTGCCCTTGAGGCGGTAGAGGTGGGATCCCTCGCTGAGTCCGAGGGAAAAACCAACCCTGGAACAGTGCTGCCAAACCATAAATCTTTTCTCCACTAAATTTTAGTTGAAAATCAGCCAAATTCCGCTAAATTTCGAACGGAAGCAAAATAGCACATACAAGCTCTTTTAATAAAAGAGATTAACTGAATACTCACCAGTTTCAGAACAGGTCATCATCTTCTCCTCCCCGCACTATATGCACTGAAGCAGATGTGCTGGGTTGAGGCCCTGTGGTTTCATAAGAAGCTACATGTTAGTATTCTTTTTCAAAATTCTGTATATGCTGGCAGTTAACAGCAGCAAAGCACATACGGAAATTTTCAGATCTATTTCGAAAGTCCATTACTGTTTTCATTGTTTTTGATAAGTTCGGAAAGAAATAATGTCAAAAAATTTCGCATTCATATTGCACAGCTAAAAGATGCAACGTCCGTGTTTGGAATCTTTGGGAAGCTCAGCCAACGACTATTTTAAAGTTTAATTATGTAACCTTTTTTTTCTAGTTGTTTTACGTCGCACCGACACAGGTAGGTCTTACGGCGACGATGGGACAGGAAAGGGCTAGGAGTGGAAAGGAAGCGGCCGTGGCCTTAATTAAGGTACAGCCCCAGCATTTGCCTCGTGTGAAAATGGGAAACCACGGAAAACCATTTTCAGGGCTGCCGACAGTGGGATTCGAACCTACTGTCTCCCGAATACTGGATACTGGCCGCACTTAAGCGACTGCAGCTATCGAGCTCGGTAATTATGTAACCACTCTTTACGAAATACCTGACTCCTTTTTAACCTTTTCTTTCGACAGATTGTAGTACCAAAATTAACCTAATCTCAAATGAAATACGATATCAAACACGACACTACCCGGCTCATCAAGAATACAGTAACGATGCAACAAATTCTGATTGAAGCTATGGACCAGTGCTGGTCTAGAAAACGGGTGGTAGTACGCAGCATAAGTTCAATGCAACGGAATTAAATAGACTATTATACCGTAGTAAGTTCTATATTATTTTTTCTCCTGGTGATCAAAGGTGATATAGTTACCGCTGAAAATCTTTAAAATAAGTTTGAAAATCCGTTAAAATATCCGCTCTCCGCTAAATGTAAAATTTATCTACTGTTCCATTTAAAAATCCGCCAAATTTAGCGAAAAATCCACTGAGTTAGTAACACTGCCCTGGAGGGTGAGCAGATTAAGAAAGAAAGAAAGAAAAAGAAAGAAAGAAAGAAAGAAAGAAAGAGAAAGAAAGACATTGTATTCCCCGCTTTACTTATTTTCTTCTCACTTCGGCAATGCAAGGGCTCGCGTCAGTTACACGAAGCACGTAGGCGAAATCAGACGCTGTCCATTCTGTGTGCGTTCCATTTGATTTTCAAAGCTTTCCGATAGAGCAACACTAACTCTATTTGTAGGTGCTGACTGTGGATCTTTGCCTGCTGTCATTTCTTGATGGATACAGTACTTTTGCATCCATCTCTTGGCACAGGCCAGAGTAAAGTGTAGCTTCCACCGAAGTCCCAGTCAACATCCATGGCTGTGACAATATGGAAGTTGCTGGGGTATGGGTAGTGCTGAGTAATGACATTCAGAGCATGACTAGTGCATCTGAATGTTATGAAAGGTGCTGCTCATAGGGTCAGTCGTGCTGCAATAGTACTTTCTGACCCAGTGAGGAAAGCAATGGCAAATTACCTCACTCCTCATCTTGCCTAGTACGCCTCATTTTGGTGCTGCCATTGGTTTTTGGGGTTTCCTTATCACCGCATAACCTTTGGTGGTGCTATTTGAGGATCCAACCAGCCTCTGGGCTGATGACCTAACAGACAGACAGACAGACAGACTGTGGATCTATGACTTTCCTATAGCGAGATTTCTCCGCCCAGTAGACAGACTTACCAGGGTCTCTTCTTGCTCTCATTGGCTAGTATTCGGATCTCAGTTATAAAGGTGCTCTTACTGGCTACCATCTCAGACATGCTTATAATGTAATTAATTTGAATTTACTTTATTATAAGACACGTCTAAAAATAAAATAATATTCAAATACGAAGCGTAGCAAACGTACACCTAATAAATGAATGATAGCATCAAAACCCTTCCAGAACATACATTTTTTGCCCGCCAATATTAGTTACGGCATTATAACGTCAAGAACTGTTGGCTTACATTCATACATACGCAAACAACAAAATTGCTTAACTTGATGCGGTATATACCGTTAACGTCATTTCTAGTGAACGCTCTACGAGTACCGTCAATCGAATTAAAAGCTATTTAAGGAATTCGATAATCAGCCAGAGACTGTCTAACTTGGAAACTCTAGAAATGCTGTGGCATCTTAGCAAGATGCCTGACTTCAAGACGAGAGTAACAGATATATTTGCTGAAATGAAGGACAGGCGGATTGAACTCATTTACAAGAATATTGTTTAAGGTGACTTGTACGAAAAAGGTATTTATTTCGTATTTCTCTTATTCAATCTGCACAAAAATTAAATAAATTGTGATGTTTTTAATTCTAAAAGTATGCTGCTATTTGAAAACTCCCGCTGTCTATTTAGTCTATATTTAAAAATAAAACGGGTGCACGTAGGGTTATAAGTTGTTTGTCTTAGTTTCAGAGTCATCAATATAATAGACTGTTGAATACAGATCTGTATGCGTCAAAAACAAAATTCCATATATAAAATTCAATATGGTTAAAATCTGCCTGTTGCCATTTCTTGATGGATGCAGTATTTTTGTATCCGTCTCTTGGCACAGGCCAGAGTAAAGTGTAGCTTTCACCGAAGTCCCAGTCTCATCCATGGCTGTGACAATATGGAAGCTGCTGGGGTATGGGTGGTGCTGAGTAATGACATCTGGGGCACAACTAATGTCTGAGTGTTATGAAAGGTGTTGCTCATAGGATCAGTCGTGCTGCAGTGGCACCTTCTGGTCCAGTGAGGAAAGCAATGGCAAACTACCTCACTCCTCATCTTGCCTAGTACGCCTCATTTGGGCTCTGCCATTGGTTTGTGCAGTTTCCCTATAACTGCATAGCCTTTGGTGGTGCTATTTGAGGATCAAACCAGGCTCTGGGCTGATGACCTAACAGACAGACATGGTTAAAATAGTTTAAATTTACAAAAACTCTATCTACCCCCTTACTTAGATCACGCTTCGCCGCTGCCTGCGCCAGTCCTATTGTAAATATTTGCTGGAGCAGTTATATTTTGCCCACCCGGCATACATCAAAACATGACTTAAAATGAGCGAGAAAATGACCCAAAAATAGAACGGAAAATATGTGGGGTGAATCACCTAAAACTGTGCCCTTACGAGATTTTAATCATTGTTGGCATGTACGTGGTTTTAGAAAGTTTCATTTCTTCAAATGGAACAATGCCTATTGATATTAACAACCTAAACTAGAGTAAATTAGAATGCCAAAGTGTATTTTTCAGGATTCTAGTATAAGCAGTTTACGAGCTATTGTGGTTTGAAAATTAAAATTGTAAATACTGAAGTTGTTTGTTCCATTCATCTGCTTAGTTACGAGGTTATGATGAACGTATGTTTGTTTTCTTTCCGATACACTGATTGCATTGCGACTTCCTTGTCAGTTACTTTGTCATAGTTCAAGAAGTAGGACGTGATGAAAGATAGTATTTACCAATGCTGAAAAAGCCGACATGTTAATGGAGTAAGTAAAATGTACGAAGAGGGCTTTCCGTTCTAGTGCTCTGTACGCGGAGCGACATCCCAATAGACGTCACCCATCTGGACAATAATTTGTGAACCTCCAAAACCAATTACGGGAAACTGGAAGTGTAACACATACAAAACGTGAGATAAACAAACGAGTGACTGTAGGAGAGGGCGGAATTAGGGCCGGTATTATAATAGAGGTTTAAACTATTGGTTCAGTTTAAACTTCGGTTTATCGGTTAGTATCTCCGTCAGGAAGTCGAAAAATTTAAGAAACGAGATTTCCACTTCCGGAGGTGCACATGGTCCTGAGGTTCACTCAGCCTACACATAAAATGAGTACCAGGTTAATTCCTGGGGGCAAAGGCGGCCGGGCGTACAGCTAACCACTCTACCTCATCAAGTGCCCAGGTTACGCATAGTGGAAGCCTTTACCTTTCACCACTCCAAGGGCCTCCATGGCCTGTTCGGAGATGACTTTGCTTTGCTTTGCTTTTTTTTATCAGTCAGTTGCGTATTATAAAACTTAATCTTCAGTTTAACTAGAGGTTAATTTTACTGCTACTCGTCTACCGTTTAACCTGCAGTTTAAAAATAAATAACAGTACAACATGACAGTACGAATGGATCTCGAGGATATTTTCCGCGGTATTTGAAGAAATACTCAGGGTTGATGAAGAAGTTGTTCAAATTATTAAACGACCACGTCCAGCAGGAATTTTTCGATCAAGGGCACGCCGCTTTCATATAAGGAATGAAGCTGAGTTTTTAAACGGACTGCCACAATATTTGAGCAAATCGGAACTAGAATAAAATAATATAAAAAGATAACAATGCAAAAATGACGTTTTTGAACTGTTAATTTCAAGAGTGTTAATTTTATAAACAAAGGAACGCTTGCCTTTTATTAAACTACAGGGTTTTCAGTTAATAAAAGAGGAATGTACCTATTTTTATTACAAAATAACATTTTCAATTTCGATGTCAGCTTTCAAGATTTTCAGATTGGTAGTTTCCTATGATACATAATTTCACAGTTGTGTTATAGAAATTGTTGTAAATTAACATGGACACTGACATGGAAATATCACCAGGCAAAACATGTTTCTGTACTAATTACACGATCAGTTCCGTATTTCCTCGGAAGTAAAATTAGGTCAATGATTACTGTTTCCATCCGCCATTTTTGCTATCAGAAGTAAACATAACATAATCTCAGCAACGACGGCTACCAAGATCGTATATTTCCTCCTTTACCTTGGTTTAACTTAGACTTAGATATTGTAAGATTCAATATTGGTTTAAACTCTAGATACAGTTTAACTCAATCTTCAGTTTAAACCTTTATTATAAAACCGGGCCTTAATGTTCTACTCGCTGTTGTTGTAGATCAGGATCTCTCAAACGCCCAAAAACTCACGCGTGCAAACCGAGGCGCAGAGGTTCTGTGCACCGTGCATCGGCCCGAGTCGGCTCGGGTCGGACCAGCGTTTTGTCTCGGGGACTACTGGCTAAGCTCGGCTAAACTCGGCTCAACTCTGCTCGAATGATGGAGCGCTGCAGAGCAAGTGAGGAAGGAGGAGATAAGCAGAGCGAGCGGGACAGGCGTAGGGAAAGAGAGTGACAGCGCTATTGGTCCATAAACAATTCTCCAACGACTTCGTCAGGCGGAACGTCAGCGTCCAGGGTCGGTTTTACCCTCGGACTCAGCGAGGGATCTCACCTCTACCGCCTCAAGGGCAGTGTCCTGGAGAGCGCAGACTTTGGGTCGGCGGATAAAACTGGGGAGGAGGACCAGCACCTCGCCCAGGCGACTTCACCTGCTATGCTGAACAGGAGCCTCGTGGAGGGATGGGAAGATTGGAAGGGGCAGGCAAGGAAGAGGGAAGGAATCGGCCGTGGCCTTAAGTTAGGTACCATCCCGACATTTGCTTGAAGGAGAAGTGGGAAACAACGGAAATTCACTTCGAGGATGCCCAAGGTGGAAATCGAACCCATATCTACTCAGTTGACCTCCCGATTCTAAATGGACCCCCTTCCAGCCCTCGTATCACTTTTCAAATTTCGTGGCAGAGCCGGGAATCGAACCCGGGCCTCCGGGGGTGGCAGCTAATCACGATTACCACTACACCACAGAGGTGGACTCTAATTAACTACAAAATCCTATATTTGCTCTAATATGCTTGTCATATTCATACCTTGGTCTACCGCTACCGTTCTTACAACTACACTTCCCTCAAAAACCAACTGAACAAGTCCTGGGTGTTTTAAAATGTGTTCTCACATTCTACCTCTTTCTCTGGCCAAATTTAGCCAAATCGATCTCCTCTCACCAATTCAATTTCGTATCTCTCTATTCGTGATTCGATCCGCTCATCTTACCTTCAGCATTCTTCTGTAAAACCGCATGTTTCACGCCCTAGAGGAAAGTCTTCAAAAACATCTTTCTAATTCTCATATCAATGTACAAAGTCAGTAAATTTCTTTGTTTAAGAAAGAGCTTCCTTTCTTGAGCTAGACTGCATTTTATGTCCTCCTTACCTCTGCAATCGTTAGTTATGTTACTACTCAAGTAACAATATCCATTTATTTCCTTTCCTAAACATATATGTCCTGCATCACCTGACTTCGTTCGACTGCACTGTATTACATTTGTTTTGGACTTACTTATTTTCATCTTGGATTCCTTCCCCAAGGCGCTGTCCATACCATCAGCAATTTCTATAGATCTTCTGCAGACTCAGATAGAATAACAATATCATCGGCAAATCTCAGGGTTTTGATTTCCTCTCCTTGAATTGCGGTACCCTTTCCAAATTCCCCTTTGATTTCCTTTACCGTCTGTTCTATATAAACACTGGAAAGGAGGGGGAACAACCTACAGCCTTGCCTGACTCCTTTTTGGATTGCTGCTTCTTTTTTCAGTGCCCTCGATTCCTATCACTGCAGACTGGCTTGTACAGATTATAGATAATTCTACTTTATCGGCGTCTTGGGTTACGTCCAGTAAATACTACTGTTAGGTATTTCTCCTCCTTCTTCTTCTTCTTCTTTTTTATTATGCCTTCTGTTGCCAGAAAGTTGAAGATCATTCTGGATTTTTTTTTCCTATTGTGTTTCTGGCGCCAGAATTGCTGTTTCGTGGATGTCGAACTATTCCGCGAGGCTCCGCGTCTAGGATAATCTTCTTCACACAAGTCGACATTTCACTTCTACGACAGTTTTAAACTTAACATAATTTCCCAGCCCAACGGAACACTTCTCCGCTAGTGACGTGATCAACCCGTGGGACCTCCTGCATGCTGCAATGCGTCCTAAAATAGGGGCAAATACATATTAAGTACAAGACACTAACGGCCATGATGGCCCAATATATTTAGGTACTTTAGCGACGCAAAGAACCTCGGCTCACCCCCCTCCCCTCTGCAATAATTAAAAATGGCTCCTCGTTTCCTGACAACGAAAGTTACAAGTTTGTGTCGTAGTACAAAGTTGTATGTCATTACAATGAACAGCAACGACAATGATGATGACAGTAATAATAATTTACACGACTTAGTTTTCAAATCCGAACGAATTAAATAATACACTTACATGGTACGAACACACACACAAGAAATGCATATTCCAATAATTACAGTAACCAAAACACGCTGACCGTCACAATATTAAGAAATAATCTCGTTTCTAGGACCAAATAATTTACTACTATTTACAACTCAACCGACAATCGTAAGCCTACTTACCTACAGTATTGCCAACTCAGCGGATTTTCCGCTAAATTTGGCGGATTTTTAAATGGAACAGCGGAAATATTTTGGATTTAGCGGACAGGGGATTTTTTGACGGACTTTCAAACTTCTATTAACCATTTTCAGCGGTAACAATATCACCATTCATCACCAGTAGAAAAAATGATCTAGAACTTACTACGGTATCATAGTCTAGTTAATGCCGTTGTATTGAAGTTATGCTGCATACTACCACTCGTTTTCTAGACAAGCTCTGGCCCACAGCCTCAGTCAGAATTTGTTGCAATCGTTACTGTACTCTTGATGAGCCGGGTACTGTCGTGTTTGATATCGTGTTTCTTTTGACATTACGTTCTTTTTGGTACGGTACTTCAATATGTCGAAAGAAAAGGTTGAAAAGCACAATCAGCTATTTCGCAAAGACTGGTTAAATAATTACACTTTAAAAGACTAGTTGGTTGAGCTTCCCTGTGATCGCAACCACGGACGATGCGTCTATTGGCAGTGCCATAAAAATGAGAAATTATTTGACATTATTTCTTTCCGCACTTGTCATAAACTTATCATAAACAATGAAAACAGTAATGAAAGTGAAAAGAACTTTCGAAATAGATTTGAAAATTTCCTTATGTGCTTTGCTAATGTGAACCGTCAGCATGTATTTTGAAAACTAATAGTACCATGTGGCTTCATAGAAACCACAGGACCTCAACCCAGCACGTCTGCTTCAGAGGATACAGTGCTGGGAGGAAAGGATGGTGACCTCCTGTTCTGAACATGGCGAATGTTGAGATAATCTCCTCTATTAAAACAACTGGTATATGCTATTTTACTTCAGTTCGAAATTTAGCGGAATTTGGCGGATTTTCATCTAAAATGTAGCGGAGAAAAGATTTGTAGGTTGGCAACACTGCTTACCTACACTGACCGCCGAGAGTTATAAACAGGCTCAAGACTTCAGTTTTTAAAGTTTAGATAAGGAGGATGTCTTTGTTATCGCATTTTCGCTGACTACTGGGTTCTCAGAACTGGCTAATTACTTCAAAAGCCTTGTTGATTGTTGTGAGTGGGAGCAAGGGATGGTTATTATTGGAACAGTTTGGGAGACCCACTCTCTTTCAGAAATAACTACCGTACTCCTATCGACGAGAGAAGCTCTGCACTACGACGGCCTAAGTTTGGAATAACCCTCTGCAATACTGTGTTGTGTACTGTAGCTTTATCAATATGTAAAATCACTCTTCAGCTACTGAATTAAGAAACAGTCATGGGTCCCTCACAAGTCATTGGTTCCCCCCGCGGGGTCTGCGAGGTCTTATCGCCGCCACTGTTTACGTAGGCCATCCATAAATTAAGTTTCCCTATTTCTTTTCTTGTAAAGTGAACGTATTTAGCCGGAATATAGCGCGACAGATCTATGACGTAGGAATCATATAACGGCCGCACAAGTCGCACCTGGTGTCAGTAGCGCAGCAGCAGTGGCTCGTATTCTTTCTCCCTCCACCTGCGAGGTTCGGTCTGTGATAAAGTTTTTACGGAAATTCAGAACATGAGACTTGGAATCCTCAGTGCAGGTGTTGGGCTGATCCATAGCAATGCTCGTCCACATACGGTGCGGCGCTCAGCAACTGTTCAGCTGGGAGGTGTTTGATCATCCACCGTACAGCTCCCAGTGATTTTCATCCTTCCTTGCACCTCAAGAAATTCCTGTCCTCTGGTCAGCATTTTCACACGGATAAAGAACTGAAGACGAATGTCATACGCTGGTTCCTTTCTCAGGCGGCAGACTTCTACGACACCGGCGTACAAAAGTTGATCCACGTTATGACAAGTGTCTCAATTCTGGTAGTGATTATATCGATAAGTCCGCCTCTGTGGTGTAGTGGTTAGCGTGATTAGCTGCCACCCCCCAGAGTCCCTGGTTCGATTCCAGGCTCTGCCACGAAATTTGAAAAGTGGTACGAGGGCTGGAACGGGGTCCACTCAGCCTCAGGAGGTCATCTGAGTAGAGGAGGGTTCGATTCCCACCTCAGCCATCCTGGAAGTGGTTTTCCGTGTTTCCCACTTCTCCTCCAGGCAAATACCGGGATGGTACCTAACTTAAGGCCACGGCCGCTTCCTTCCGTCTTCCTTGTCTATCCCTCCCAATCTTCCCATCCCCCCGTCCGGCTCCATGGCTAAATGGTTAGCGTGCTGGCCTTTGGCCACAGGGGTCCCGGGTTCGATTCCCGGCAGGGTCGGGAATTTTAACCTTAATTGGTTAATTTCGCTGGCACCGGGGCTAGGTGTATGTGTCGTCTTCATCATCAATTCATCCTCATCATGACGCGCAGGTCGCCTACGGGTGTCAAATCAAAAGACCTGCATCTGGCGAGCCGAACTTGTCCTCGGACATTCCCGGCACTAAAAGCCATACGGCATTTCATTTTTCTCCCATCCCCCCCCCCCTCACAAGGCCCCTGTTCAGCATAGCAGGTGATGCCGCCTGGGCGAGGTACTAGTCCTCCTTCCCACTTGTTTCCCCTGACCGAAAGTTTTACGCTCCAGGACACTGCCCTTACTTCGGTAGAGGTGGAATCCTTCGCTGAGTCCGAAAAAAAAGGAACTCTGGGGAGTAAACAGATTAACAAAGAAGAAGAAAGAAAGAACGTTTATGTCGATAAATAGCTGCAACATTGCTGTATGGGTGTCTATAAAGTGTTTCATGCAACTACGTGGTATTTTTTTAAAGAGGAAAACTTAATTTCTGGACGGTCCTGGAAAATAAAAGTAAAATCCATTTTTTTATTTTTTTTATTTTTTTATTTTTTACAATTTGCTTTACGTTGCACCGACACAGATAGCTCTTACGGCGAGGATGGGATATGGAAGGACTACAGTAGAAGTGGGAAGAAAGCGGCCATAGCCTTAATTAAGCTACATCCACCAGCATTTTCCTGGTGTGAAAAGGGTAAACAACGGAAAACCATCTTCAGGGCTGCCATCAGTGATGTTCGAACCCAGTATCTCCCCAATGCAAGCTCGCAGCTGCACGCTCCTAACCGCACGGCCAATTCGCTTGGCTCGGTAAACATTTTATTGAAGGATGATTACCTATTTATGCCGGCCCCGCGGTGTAGGGGTAGCGTGCTTGCCTCATTCCCGAAGACCCCGGCTTCGATTCCCGGCCAGGTCAGGAACTTTTACCTGAATCTGAGGGCTGGTTCGAGGTCCACTCAGCCTACGCGATCACACTTGATGATCTATCTGATGGTGAGATGGCGGACCCGGTCTAGAATAACGGCCGAGAGGATCCGTCGTGCTGACCACACGACACCTTGTAATCTGCAGGCCTTCGGGGTAAGCAACGGTCGCTTGGTAGGCCATGGCCCTTCGGGGCTCTTGCGCCATAGGGTTTGCTTTCTGGATTACCTAGTTATACTTCCTCTTAGAAGGAAAATCATCACCTGCATTTCATTGATTACATTATTAATTAGAAATGTTGATAAAAGCGACTTCACTATCAGACGGCATTTTAATGAGCTCCAAACAAAATATTCCCGTCAACTTCATTTATTCGCTGAACGGTGAAGTCGACTGATCGATACACTACGTTGTATTAACACGTGTACAGGTAACATAAATCAAGATTAACTACTATGGCTGACGTTGACATTCATTTACCTGAAATTTATGAGAACTACTTACGGAACATTGAGATACAAATCTGACAGTGTCACATTGTTACAGTTCTTCGAATATATTTTCAGCGAATCGGACATATCTCACGTATGCCAGAAAGAGTTACCTTTATTACTGTGACAGGAAAGTTCTGATAGTGTTTTTGTTTCTTCATATTAGCTCATAATATTATTTCTCTGGCACTTTGTTAAAACAGGACAAAATCTCAAATCATACAGCATTAAGACTTCGTACGATTATTCAGCTACTGTACTTAGCCTGGGCGATGACTGTCATCCTTGCGATCAGAACACAATGGACATTTTAATGTCGATCATACCAGGCCACTGCTTTATGGGTGAATTAGTTCGTCGGTTCAGACTTTCCTATTCGTAACATCAGGTTCCCTATCTTTAAGTCAAACTTGTCCTATTCGTAATATCGGATTCTTCATCTATTGTATAAATCAAATTAACAACATTCTTCTTCTTCTTCTACCACTTGGCCCACGCTGGTGGGGTCAAGGGTGCGAAATGTATCGTACAAGTGGATCTGGCCCGCCCTTCCTGGCGCAATCCTGTATGGAGGGATATATTCACTGCAACATGTTTCTGTGGTGGTTAGTAATGTGAATATGAAGAGGAAAGTGTTGAGACAAACACAAACACTCAGTCCCCAAGCCGTAGGATTTAACCAAACACAGTTAAATCTCCAGCCTGGCCGGGAATCGAATCCGGGGTCCTCTGAGCCGAAGGCATGAACGTTGGCCATCCAGCCAAGGAGACTATTTATGTCCAAACTATCGAAATCGCAAAACAGGTTTTCAGTCGTATAATTGTTCACATCTCTATATTTTGACTAGTAAAAAAATAGTGGGATTGACTGCCACCCCCGGAGACCCGTATTCGATTCCCGGCTCTGTTATGAAATTTGAAATGTGGCACGAGGACTGGAACGGGTTGCACTCAGTCTGAGTAGAGGGGGTTGGATTCCACCTCAGCCATCCTCTAAGTGGTTTTCCACTTCTCCTCCAGGCAAATGCCGGAGTGGTACCTAACTTAAGGCCACGGCCGCTTTCTTCCCTTTTCCTTGTCTACTCCTTCCAATCTTCCCATTTTCTCACAAGGTCCCTGATCAGCACAGCAGGTGAGGCTGCGTAGGCGAGGTACTGGTCCTCCTCCCCAGTTGTATTCCCGCGACCCGAAGTCTCATGCTCCAGGACACTGCCCTTGAGGCGGTGGAGGTGAGATTCCTCGCTAAGTCCGAGGGAAAAATCAACCCTGAAGGGTAAAGGGATTAAGAAAGAAAGACTTGTACAGTAGATTACTATGTATGTATGTTCAGTCTTCAGCCCTAAGGGTGGTTGGATCCTCAACACCTTTGCCATCAGCTGTCATAGATGGCCTAGGCATAACTGAAGAGGCGTACTAGGGAAATGAGGAGTGAGGTAGTTTCCCGTTGCTTTCCTCACCGCGCCAGAAGTTGCTGTTACATATCAGTCTGCCAAGCCCAGTGAAATGCATGCAACAACCAACCCTATGAGCAACATTTTCACACCATTCATAGCTGGGACTGGTTGCAGAAAGAATGGCATCACTAGCATCGCTCATACCTCAGTCACTTTCATATGGTCAAAGCCAAGGATAAGACAGAGACAGATCAATGAAAGTAACAAAATTCCTCTAACCCATACTAGAAGACATAGTGCACTGTAAACACTAGGTCGTGCCAGCAAAGGCATTAGATTACTATTAGGATCCGATATAACATGACTTATACTCTTATTCTCTGACACGATAAATTTAATCTCCTTGTCATTAGACAGAAACAATGTCAAGATTCACCCAATTCCTCTGTAGACTGCCGAACATGATGCGACAATATTCACTTTCAATTTAAAACGTCTGGCGGGCGAACTTCATTACTCTTCATGCGGACAGCTGCACAGTGGGGCAAACGACAGAATGACGAGCGATTTTCAAAGGCTAACTTAGTGTGAATCAGAAACTTGAGCTAACAAATAGAAATGCTTCGTCGTGTTGTCATCGTGTTGACCTTAACCTCTTCAGTTGCCCTGACGCTGATACTTAATTACGTCATCTCGAGCCGTAGATTGGAATATATTTCAAGTTCACTGTGGGAGAGGAGAAACTGCAGGGATAGTGAGCTCGAAATAGAAACAGCAGCTTCTGAGAGGACCCTGGATGGTCGGCAACATTTCCTCTCTGAGTGAAGTTACTGGACGTTGTTATTATTATTATTATTTGCTAGGTGTTTAACGTCTCACTTATAGATCGATAAGGTAGATAGAGTAGGTACCTTGATAGAAGGAGTGTTTTCGGCGACACATAGTTGGGAAAGGGCCAGGATTAGAAAGGTAGCGGTCGTGGACATAATTAATGTACCGCCCAAGCATTTACCAAGTTATTATTATTATTATTATTATTATTATTATTATTATTATTATTATTATTATTATTTCCTTCTTGGTCAGTTTACCTTCCAGGGTTGTTCTTCCCTCGGACTCAGCGAGGGATTCCACCTCTACCGCCTCAAGGGCAGTGCCCTGAAGCGTGAGACTTTGGGTCGTGAAATACAACTGGGGAAGAGGACCAGTACCTCGCCAAGACTGCCTCACGTGCTATGCTGAACAGGAATCTTGTGCGGGAGGGGCGATTGGAACGGATAGACAAAGAAGAGAGAAGGAAGCGGCTGTGGCCTTAAGTTAGGTACGATTCCAGCATTCGCCTGGAGGAGAAGTGGAAAACACGGAAAACCACTTCGAGGATGTCTGAGGTGCGAATCGAACCCCCACCCCTTCTACTCAGTTGACTTCCCGAGGCTGACCAGCCCTCGTACCACTCTTCATATTTCGTCCGGAAATGGAACCCGGGCGTCCGGGGGTTACAGCTAATAACACTAACCACTAAATCGCTGAGGCGGATTATTATTATTATTATTATTATTATTATTATTATTATTATTATTATTATTATTATTATTATTATTATTATTATTATTATTATTATTGTTCCGGGTTTTCCGTGGATTGAATGGATGGACAAGGAATTCACCAGAGCAGAATTTAAGATAACTCATTTGGAAATTTTATTTCTTTCCTTTTTATAATTGAGAAATAGAATATCTGAATGAATAACAAACAATGGAACAGGTTATTAACGAGCTCGTAACCTCTAGCAATATCGGGGACTTAGAAGTCCCAACATCTGGCACCTAAACTTGCGATAATCACAAGTTTGTTAAATATACATAGAGAATTGCATAATTACTCCGGACAGATAAAATTTTTTACATGAGCAAGGCTTGCTCCTAGCGGTTACATTACACAGGTGTCTAAGCTCCAAAATACCATAGTCTAGCCTCGCAGAGGCAAACAGTTATTTTAAATACACTTACTGTAATTACACTAGGCAACCCACTTTAGAGTGTCCATACACGATTGCCCCTGGTGGGCTTATCAATTGCCCCACAAGAAGATTGACCACTGTTCCTAAAGGGAACCAAAACGAAGAAACCGTTACAGACTAAACAAGGGCATAATGGCCCATACTACATGGCCTTAACAGTAAAAGAAAAGGTTGTCTCTAACCGGTCATAAACAAAAGGCAAGTTTTTGAAGAAAGAAGTTCCTTTACGTCAGATTTTTCATCTCAAACTCCAGCATTGACTTGTTGAGATATTAACCCAACATGAAGGATGTGTACTTTCGTCTGGTGTTTCGACCTGTTGTGCTACCATTCATGAACAGCATTCCCGGGGGTGTTTTCCAACAGGATAATGCACGCCCCCATGCCACTGTTGTAACCCAATGTGTTGTACAGAGTGTCGACATGTTGCCTTGGCCTGCTCGATCCCTCGATCTGTCCCCAATCGAGCGCGTATGGGACATCATTGGGCGACAACTCCAGCTTCATCCACAACCGGCATTAACAGTCCCTGTATTGACCGACGAAATGAAAAAGGCATGGAACTCCATCCCGCAAGCTGACATTCGGCATCTGCATGACACAATGCGTGCACGTTTGTATTCCTGAATTCAATAGTCAGGCGATTACACTGGTTATTAATGGACCAACATGGCACATTTGCGATGGATTTTTCTAGCGCAGATGTTGATCCTAAGTCATGTACCTTTAATCAATTAAATATGTTATCTCGACAAATATATTGCCAAAATTTCCGTATTCTACATTCATTATTTCATGGGGTTTGGATATTATTTTCCGCCAGTGTATGTTAATACCTGTAGGTTTTTGTTGTTGTATCTTTATAGGCAATTTTTTATGCCTGTGCAGTTTAGTAGTTCTTTCTTTGTTTGCCTCCCGATTTATCCTGCTGGTTGAATAATTTAGCCTAAGTACTCGAATTTATGTACTGTACTTGGGAGACTTTTTCGGATTCGGTAATTAATGGTTGGTAGTCGAATATTGATTTAGTTACATAATACTGTTTTGGGGATAGATTCTCCGTGGCTCAGGCGGTAACGCGCCGGCTTCTCACTGCTGTGTTCCGTGCTTCAAATCCCGGTCACTCCAAGTGAGATTTGTACTGGACAAAGCGGAGGTGGGGCAGGTTTTCTCCGGGTACTACGGTTTTGCCTGTCATCATTAATTCCAGCAACACTCTCCAATATTATTTAATGTCATTTGTTAGTCATTAATCTTTTCCGCAGAGAAGTGCGACAGACTTCGGTAGCCGGCACAATTCCTATCCTCCCCGCTAGATGGGGGATTCATTCGTTCCATCCCTGACCCGGTCGAATGACTGGAAACAGGCTGTGGATTTTCGATTATTGTTTTGGGGATATTTGGTGGTGTTATAATTATTAAATTCTGACGAGTATCTATCTTGCAACCAAGACCGTCTTCAGAGCAATGCCAGTGTAGAGTGAAAACACGAAATTAGTGGCAATTGTTACTCCATAACAAGTGGACTCAAGATAGAAAATATCCTGTTAGAAATGTAGTTCGTTCCAAGGCCGCCAGAGTGGAAGAAGATTTTAAGATTTAACTATTGAGGGTAGCCGTGTTCTACTTAGTATATAGCCGTCCTCTTTATTAAAATTATTCGGGTGTTTACCAATTTCTATCGCCCCACGAATGATTCTAGATGTAATACGTTTCTTTACATATGATAGAGGTTGCATCAGAAATGATTTGATGGTCATTATGTATAGCATGTTCCATCACAGCAGACTTCTCTGGCTGGCAAAGGCCATGAGTATATCTACAGAACTCCGGCTTCATGCGAATTATCTCGAAATCTGAATGAGGTAATTGTGAAACCACCAGTTGGTTAACATATCCAAATGGAGACTGGTATCAACAAGACAAAGACCACCCAGCTGAAAAGAGGTGTCCCCAAGGCAGACATTTGTCACCATCTCTCTTTAATCTAGCAAAAGAAACTCTCTGACAACGAAGTTGCCTAAGACATGGATATTAAGTCATAGATGGACTGAATAAAATGTCGTTCCTGGCATTTTCTGATGATCTAGCCTTGGTAGGAAAATTAATGGAAGTGTAAGCAGCCTTATCTCCATAGAAGAAGATAGCCTTGCTTCGAAAGGACTCAGAATCAATTCTCAGGAGAGCAAATGTTTCTCTCTGAAGAATGGATGCCTCATGCTCACCGAAGCTGCCACCACACCTACATTGGTAGATGAAAATGAACACTTCAGCATACCTCGGAGTTAATTTCAATGATGAAATGGTCTTCGAAGAGGCAAGGTTAATGAAAGGTCTCAGCGGAAATATTGATAAGCTATGCATAACACCACCATTGAAGCCTGAGCAGAAGCTGTCGGTACATAATGGCCCAGTCCGATACAACTTCTGCAGTACGCACCTTTGACAGTTTTCAGAAACAGTTTTCTGGAAGATGTGGACATGCTATTAGACATGATCAGTGAAAGATAATCGGGATTCCACATGACTGCCCAGATGGGATGATGCACGCTCTGTAAAAATTTCGCTGCTTAATCCTCATGAAGGCCAAATAGGAGGCTTGCTTACAGCACTTCAATAACTGTAACAGGTTTTTCGCATCAGAAATGCCCACCTCCATTCTATCCAAGATCTGGAACGTGAGAAGCAAGCAGGTATGGAGAATCTCAACATCGGTGGGCCAGATAACAGTCACTGGACGTGGACCTGGACCTGGTCCTTTCAAAAATTAAGGGAAGAAGGCATTGCAGTATATAAAGACCATACCAAAGCGAACTTCTGGGTGAGAAATCGAACTGGATTATCGAACTCTGAATGGATAAACACCCCGGAAATGTACTGAAACGCTTCAGTGGTTCGAGCCGTACCCGATAGGTGTCCAAGCACAACTCACAGCCGTCCGTCATCCAGACAATGGTGAGATCAAAATTATGGAACATGTGCCTGGATTCTATCGTAAGGGAGAATTGCAAAAGAAATCTCGCCAGCGCAAAGTGAGAACAGCTTGGGCCTCTGCAGTTCGGGAAAAAAGTTGGCTCCAACTCAATGAAGAAGTCTATCTTCTACTGGATCTGTAAGACTAGCAGACATCGTTGTGATTCACGGACAGTCGAATCGAACCGTGGGGGTAGGTCAAAATGTCCTCTTTGAGACGGGCGTTAAAAAAGTCAGCGAGGTCGACGCTGAAAAGAATAACATCTACGATCCATGCATCCCGTACCTCAGTGTGCACTACAACATCCGTTCTGATAGCTGGTCTGTAAAAGCCTTGTTATTCGTTTGCAGATGCAGTGTACCCAAGTATACGCGTAGCTTCCTGAGGAGGTTTGGTATTCATCAGCCTACGTTATGGAACGGCATAGTAAATATCATAGAAGCATCTTAAACCACCAGCTCTATCACGTGTAGGTCACCATGTTTTACAGATTCGGATCTGTGATATTCAGAATATTGTTGTTGTTCATGTTATTCTATAAAGTAGTAAGTACCGTTTAAATAATTAGGCTTCCATGTTAGAATTCATAATCCCGGCGGTCGCTCACAATTTGTAAACTGATGTCATCTTGGACATATATATTTAGACAATTCATCTATTCAGCCAAGCTGCTATATAGCTTCATTATGTTAAATTGACAGCTTTACAGTCTTGTCGTATACTGAAATTAGGACTTCTTTAACCAGAAAATCAGGCAATACTAGATGTTTTCTTCTTGTATCGAACTGGTCTACTTTGGACCACGCTTGTTCAACTGCTGGGCCTTTGATCTTTGCCTAGTAATCTCGCATTTTCTGCCGGTGTTACTCCTTTCTTTCATCTGTCCATGGGGTACCTTTCTTCTGAGTTGTTCCTGAAATCCTTGCACTTTTTTCAGGGTGTGTCAAACACACCATCCACCTTGAAGATCCGATATTTACAGTTCTTTGAGTCCTTCTCAGTTTCTGTCAACCAAATGGTGCGAATATTCTTGTTCTGCCAGAAGATGAACAGGTGATTGTTCAGTCTTTCGGGAGGCACAAACAGAGAGCCTTTCTATATGATGGCAGAGCTCGGAATTGTGCCATCTACGGAATTCCTCATCTGTCCTTACCGGACCTAAGATCTTCCTGAAAATTCTCCTTTATCTGACTTCCAGTTTCTCCATCAGACCTTCTCGGTTCAATGAAAGACACTCCATGGCATTCAAAGCTTCTGGTCGTAATGACTGACGTGTAGTTGTTCAGTTTCAAGTTGCGTGATAGGCATTTTTGTTATAAGAGTTCTTTGTCAGTCGAAAGGCCAATTCCAACTTGTTGACTCTCACGGATAATGATGCTCTTTCTGATGAACATTCTGGTATGCTTGTCCACGTATTTTCCTTCACCGTATGTATTACGATATTCTCAGGAGAGAACATGGCTTGTTTTATCGAAGATAAACGTTTCCTCTTCCCCCCCCCCCATCTAAGGGCTTTTATGAGGATGATTTCACCTCCTAGGAGTAAAGCTTCCACGGTGTGAAGCATTTAATTTAACTTCCGGGTTGAACCGTACTGTAGTTGTCTGCACATCACGGGCCCCTGGAGTATATCACATTGGATGTAGCTGCGGAGCCTGTTATGTTGGTGAAACAAAACGTCTGATCTCCACCCGCCTAAAAGAACATATCCGTCACACCAAGAACCAAAACACAGAAATTTCAGCGGTAGCCAAGCATTCCTACGAAACAAGGCACGGAATATCATTTGACAAGACCAAGATCCTAGCAGCTATCCCTTGGAATCTGGAAAGGAAAATCCGCGAGGCTATCGAAACCAAGAAACATCCAAACAACATACATTTGGAAGAAGGATATAAAATCAGTAATTCTCTAAAGAACCAGAGAAACAAGAAAATCCCATTTGGTCCTTGTTTCAATGACGGTGAAATCCTGACATTCACCTCCCCGCGGTAGAGAGGGGGCAACGACTGCATATAAAAATAATATTTTATATGCAGGCGGCTAACGAATGAAGGGACCGATTATCTCCCGGTATAAGGAGATCCCCTACACCAAGTGCCAACAGTCTCTTTGAGAGTGGATGAGCGGGTATGGGTAAGGGCACACTATTGTCCTGGGGACAAGAAATTGTTTCCAAAGCCGGAGGAACCAGTTTGGTCAACGGCATTAGGATGCAGAAGGCAACGGGAAACCACTGCATTAAAGATCCTGAGAGATATTCCAGTAAATCCACATGGCATGCCTGCAACTTCAAGATCGGAGCTGGCCGTGTGGATCGTCTACCTCCGTTTGGAGACGACGGCTTAAGAAGAAGAATCATTCATAGTTTAAGACATACAGACCACGACATAAACACACGGGCCGAAACCCATTACATAACAGCGTGGGTAAGCCCTCACTACCTGGCTGTGACACATACCTTCCAGAATACTCACGAGACAGCCAGGGCTTACGTCAACCAGAAAGGCTAGGATATAAAAGGCCAAGGTCAGGGCCACTTTAGTAGTGTAAATTTCTGCCTGGGAGACTGATTACCTCGGATCGAGTAGGGGTATTTCAGTCGCCTTGACAAAGAATACTGCAATGTATTCGAAACGTCGGCAAACTGAACGTGATGTGCAGACAACTGCAACACGGTTCAACCCGGAAATTAAATTAAATAATCACCTCCTAGGAGTTTGCATGGAATGTCTTGTTTATGATTATGGCGGAATCGTACGATAAAGATTAGGTTTTTAAGAAAAAGAACATCAGAAAGTATATAGAATAAAATCATCCACAAGCACGTCGACCTTCTAGTACTGAGGACATTTGAATATCGGAAAATATTTCAGTCTGTTTTGGAATGCAATTTGATGTCAAGACCGGGAACTAAACATTACTCACGTTCCGTGGTCATATGTTGTTATTGTTATTGTTGTTGTTGTTGTTGTTGTTGTTGTTGTTGTTGTTTGAGTCATCAGTCCATAGACTGGTTTGATGCAGCCTCCATGTCACCATATCCTGTGATAACCTTTTCATTTCTACGTAACTACGTACTAGATCGGCTCCAATCTGCTTGTCATATTCACACCTTGGTCAACCCCTACCGTTCTTACCCACTACACTTCCCTCAAAAACCAACTGAATAAGTCCTGGTTATCTTAAGATGTGCCCTACCATCCTCAATCTTCTTCTCGTCAAATATAGCCGAATATATCTCCTCTCACCAATTCGATTCAGTATTTCTGTATCTCTTCATTCGCGATTCGATGTATCCATTCCACCTTCAGCATTGTTTTTTACCAAGTGTCAAAAGCTTCTATTCTCTTTCATTCTGAGCTGGTTCTTGTCCATGTTTCACTTCAATATCATGCCACGCTAAAGACGAAAGTCTTCAAAAATTCTTTCTAATTCCTATATCAGTGGTCGAGTGAGCAAATTTCTTTTCTTAAGAGAGGCCTCCCTTGCTTGTGCTAGTCTGCATTTTACGCGTATGTAGTCCTTACTTCTGCCATCGTTAGTTATTTTACTACTCTAGTAATAGTATTCATCCACTTCCTAATCCAATATTTCCTGCATCACCTGACTTCGTTCGACTGCACTCCATTTGTTTTTGTTTTGGATTTAAGTATTTTCATCTTGTATTCCTTCCTCAAGACTCTGTCCCTAACATTCAGCAATTTCTCCATATCTTCTGCAGTCTCAGATAAAACAACAATATTTTCGGTAAATCTCAGAGTTTTTATTCCCTCTCCTTGGATTGTGATACCCTTTCCATATTCCTTTCTGATTTCCTTTACACATTGAAAATAGGTGGCTACAGACTGTAGCATTGCCTTACTCCTTTCCGGATTGCTGCTTCTTTTTCCAAGCCCTCGTTTCTTATCAATTCAGACTGGCTTTTATACAGATTGTAGTTGACCATATAAACAAATTTTGTTATTGACCTAGCACCTGCCTACATGAACACGTTTAGAGGATTTATTTCATACTTATATTTATTACACCACCTCGCCAGCCTCTTCAAACCATACAGCAACCTAATTTCATATTTATAGTCGAAGAGGATTGTATGGAAATTAACAAGTACAGGTGTGGGGAAGGAGCCACGACCGAACGGGTAAACAATGGCAACTTAAGAGAGGGCTTGAAGACCAACCTAGGTTACAGCTTATGCATTACCACGTTTACCTAATAGAACTCAACTTAAAGTCATTTGGTTTCAGTGGAGGGATTCAATTGATCATAGTTCCCCTAACCATCACGGCCATACATGAGACAAAGAATTCTGTAAAGGTGGGAGAGGTGGTGGATACTATTTTAAGAGGAAGTACAGCTCGACAACCTTCCTCTATTAACACTAACTAGAGGACTCGTGCTGCTCCGAAGCATTCGTTATACATAGGTCAGATAACTCGTCTTGATATGCCTGTCGTATGCCTGTCCTTTTCAATGATTTTATGAACATTTAATAAGAAGCGCGTTATGATATGCCGCAGTTCGCAGTCAGAAAACATCCGTTCGGACGTCATCATGCCATTTATTTGGTAAAAATCTATCCATATATTTGCTTTTTTTTTTTTTTTTTTTTTTTTTTAACCTTCACTTCTTGAAGTAAAACTTGGTATTATGTCGTAGAAAGCAAATGCATTTTTAATCGCAGTTCTATATAGAACGGTTGTTTTGTGGGCTCAAAGGTTAGTCTCGAAGGAACCTTTTTTTGTTTGCCAGAAAGATTTTTTTAAAAGATACATGACCTTCACTCTTCTTAGAGTAGCTAGGTTATCCTTCGATAGGTGTTCCCAGATAATGTCTAAGACGGGGTCTGTTTGTACGTGTACTTTTTTTTCTCTTAGCAGTATGTAAGTTATTAGGAACGGCCTTCCATCTGTTGAATATATCTGGAAACTGGGAAAGGTTAGAGAATCAAAGAGTATCTAGCAGGGAACAGTATTCTTCCGTGATCAGAGGAAGTGGGTACTCTCTGGTTTGACAGGTAGAAATCAAACATGGCTGCAGGCGATAAGATTATTAAGGATGAAAATCACATATATATCAGAATCTATATATTTAAAAAATTTATGAAAACTAAAGTCAGTCAGTCCGGCCATTCTATCCGGTCGATTTCCTTCATTATTTTTTAACTGAAAGGTATTCATGCACAGATTTGTCATCAGGTACTATAAATCACTTAACTCCCGCCTTCCTCAAATTATTTGATTTTTCAATTTTTTGTTTCTTTGAAGCAATCATATCTTTGGTTCTAACTGAGGTACGGTTTGGCCTAAGAACACTCAGTGGATCAAGCTCTTTTATTTAAACTCTTAACTATTCAAATGGGTTGATTCTGAGGAAAGTTATGAGTGCACATTCAATTTGACGTCTCATTTCTTCAACAACAAAAAAATCTCATTTTTTCTCAATGAAGCAATCATATCTTCCGTTCTAATTGAGGTACGCAGTTCGTTTTGGTCTAAAACAATCAGTGGGTCAAGCGCTTTCTTTTGAGGCAATAACTACTTAAATTGGTAGTTTCTGATAAAAGTTATGACTACATTTGTCTCCATGACGAAGATCTTTGAAGGACTTTTTGACAGTTCGGCGCGTAGTGTTGTTCCAAGGAACGTTTAATTCAATTTCTTTGTGTGATGTATTTTCAAGTGTTTTTTTAATATATAGATTCTGATGTACCGGTATGTGATTTCCATTTTGTTGACATTCTATTACCACAGCAGATCATGTGCTTTGTTTCATTAACTCGAAACTTTGCAAATACATCCGTGAGTATAGTAACGAACAACACCATACTTTGTACATTGCGGGCGGAGCCAGCGGGAAACTGCTAGTATTAATGAAAGTGTTCGTCGCTTAGCAACCTGATAAGTACAGAATGTATTGCGAGTTAGAGCAAGCCTTCGCCTGCAATTTTTGTAGTGATCATTTAATGATTTGACTTTATGATTACTGTAAGTTGGCTGAACTTAGAGACCTATCAATGTCTCATGATTCCCCGGCAGGTCATTCCGTAGAGAATACAACAAAAGTGAAGGAAATTGGTCCAGTAGAAGGGACGGATGGATTTGCCATGTATAGATGAGGTAAAAAAGGAAGAAGAGGATATCTTGAAGAATGAAGGTATCGGACAAAAGGAAGGGTATGGTGACGAAGGGCGTGAAAATGACTCCCTAGGCGTCGAAAACCTCCTACAGTCAGGGTCGGAAGGGATCAAAAGATGATCAAAGGAACTCGAATAGGAAAGCTAAGAGTGAGCAGACTAACACAAGTAAGTGCAAGCCAGACTCAGCTAAGGGAACCGTGGTCGATAAACCATGCTCCATAATCACAGTCCTTACTCCCCCTTTTAGTCCCCTCTTACGACAAACATTGGATACAGTAGAAGTATTCTATAACCCCCATCCCCAAGGGGTTTCAGTAAATGCTGCTTCTTGCCACCAGTGCTGCCAGGTCTCCCGATTTTTTTGCAACACATGAGAAAACCCCAAGAAACAAAACACCTCCCGATATTTCTTCTAATCCAAATTTAAGGAAAATGATTAATGCTGCATATATATTCGTGCCGGAAAACTCTTTCCTCGTCTCACTGCGTGACTTCTTATCGATAACACCACTCGTTAGGTACTTCCCCGCATTCATTTTAGGCTCGAATTACGTAATATCACCCCTCTTACTAAACTCAAAACTCAAGCTTGACTGCATCATTAGAAGGGAAATCACCGACCCGCATATAGAATTCAACATCTACATCCTGCTAAGACTTTAAAATTGGCGCACAATTTCTACGTTTGATGAATAACTACATCTACAGGAAGAAGAAGCATAGAGGGGCTAGAGAGTACGGGTGAGTGAAATTGTATATTATTCTCATAATAACTTCAAATTAGTATTATATTCTTTATTTAGTTATTTATAACATTTCAGTACTCGAGAAACTACCCACATTTTCATCAAAAATCCCGAAATTTTTATGTACAGTCCACCAATTTTATTTGTAGACCTGGCAACACAGCTTTCCACTTTGAAATGTTCCGAAATAAAGAGAAAATTTTGAGTTTCGGACCATTAGACAGGCAGATAGGCAAGCTTCGGTTCCCCGGCTACACCTTTGTAAATGGTAATTGATACAGGCCCCTATATGTTTCATTAACCTCTCCGCTTGTTCAAGATTCCAAATGAATCCTAGACCCTGTTGTCATTTTAACCCAATTAAATACCTCAGATTCTGATAGGCGACCTGAACAATCATTGATGACCCCCTACGCCAGCCAGCGTTCATCATCTGGGGACAGCTCTCGACAACTCACCAGCCCAAAGCAAAAGCGGCACCGCGTTCCGCATGGCAGCAAATTTTCTGCTAGAGCAAGGCGTAAGCAGTTAAGCGAAGCCTCAGAAAAATATGCGATAAATAATCCCAACTCAATCGGAAGCTGCTGAAAAATGCAGTGAAGGAATTCTCAAATACAACGAGACAATGGCATCCCGAGGTACATAGGAAAGATGTGTCTCAAAATGACCCGACTCACCAGAAACGACTGCAGTGTTATCAGGTATCTTGGAAGAAAGTTTGAATTCAGGTTTTAGTTACTACTCCAATAATGAATAATGAAATACAATCATAAGTTTCCGTAAGTAGGATGCGATCTGTCAGTTCTGTAACGGGGAAAGAAGAGCATCGGGACTTGAGTTTCATGATAATCTGATTTTAGCTCTAAAACATGTACACATCGCCCGTCGCTGAAGCAAATGTGCTTCCTTTCCAGGACCTACGCGAGCCTTTTAATAGCTTCTTGCCTGATGAGCATCCTGAAATCAAACATTTCTTCAACAATTTCTTCTTCTTCTTCTTCTTCTTCTTCTTCTTCTTCTTCTTCTTCTTCAAGTGCCATATCCGGTTGCCCAGACGTCGGCGATTACTCTGGAGAAAGTTTTTCTGTCTTATGCTAGTCGGAAGAGTCTCTCAGTTGTCTCGATACCGGTCCTCTGCTTGACGTTGTGTAACCATGTTATCTCTGGTCTGCCAACTCGCCGTTTGCCCTCTATTTTACCTTGGAGAATGAGTTTTATGAGGCCATATTTGTTTCCTCTTAATATGTGGTCTATATAAGCTGTTTTGCGAACTTTCATAGTTGTTATTAGTTCTTGCTTTGTCCTAGCTCTCTTTAGGACTTCATCGTTTGTTATCATATCTGTCCAGGGAAATATAATATAATAGTGTATTCCAAATGACCACCTTCGGTGCCAAATGGATAACTGAGGGACATTTATGGCTACTTTTACAGTGCAGGGTCATGAGTATCACTACATAGAGAGTTTGCTGCCCGCCTCCAACGAGGATCACAAATTATGTAGAGAACAGGGAGGCAGATAAAAGATGTGCCAACACAGGCCTATGACATTACTTAGGCCTTTCCTTGCGGTGATCGCTGCATACCTGAAACCATAGGTCAGAAAGTTGAAAACTTCGATTGAAAGTGCTTCTGCTGAAAACCAACAGTTGGAAGTTTTGATACACACCGACAAATGACCGTCAGGTGAACATCGAGGCAGCTTTAAAGCTCCTACCACTAACGAGGTTGCCGTTGTTATCGCTGAGCAAATATTTGAAAACCGGGTTACTGTACTACAAAGTCATGATAACAAACTCGTAGCGATACCCACCGATCGTGCGATGCTTTTCAATATCCCCTTGTGTTTTACCACGGGGAGGACGGTAGCTCGATATCATTAACTTAGGTTGACCATGAAGCCTAAGAATGATCTCACGTCATAAACTGCGTCTTCTGTTGATTTTTGCATATACTGTTTGATGACAAGAGAAGTCCGGCTCCATGGGCACAGGGTTCCCGGGTTCGATTCTCGGCAGGGTCGGGAATTTTAACCACGTTTGGTTAATTTCTCTGGCACGGGAGCTGGGTGTATGTGTCGCCTTCATCATAATTTCATCCTCATCATGACGCGCAGGTCGCCTACGGGAGTCAATTCGAAAGACCTGCACCTGGCGAGCCGGACATGTCCACGGACACTCCCGGCAATAAAAGCCATACGCCATTTCATGACAAGAAAAGACGTCCATAATTTCTTGCTCCACAATCGCAACGTTTTAAACCAGTTCCTAGTCCAATATCTACCGGGCAAGTTGGCCGTGCGGTTAGGGGCGCTCCACTGTGAGCTTGCATCCGGGAGATAGTGGGTTCGAGCCCCACTGTCGGCAGCCCTGAAGATGCCTTTCCGTGGTTTCCCATTTTTCCAGCAGGAAAATGCTGGGGTTCCACCTTAATTAAGGCCACGGTCGCTTCCTTCCCATTCATAGGCCTTTCCTATCTCATCGTCGCTATAAGACCTATCTGTGTCGGTGCGACGTAAAGCAGATTGTAAAAAATAATACAAATACTCAGAGCAGACAACTACACCCATAATAATAATAATAATAATAATAATAATAATAATAATAATAATAATAATAGGGGCTGCCAGGCAGAGGCGGTAAAGGCATGCTCTGGTTCTATTCCCCGCCAGGAAGCCGAAAAATTTAAGAAACGAGATTTCCACTTCCGGAGGTGGACACAGCCCTGAGGTTCACTCGGTCTACACCAAAACTAAGTACCAGGTTATTTCCAGGGCAGCAAAGGCTGCCGGGCGTAGAACTAACGACTCTACACCACCAAGTGCCGAGGTTAAGGATAGTGGAAGTCTTTACCTTCTAAGGGTCTTAATGGCCTGTATTGAGATGACTTTGCTTTGCTTAATAATAATAATAATAATAATAATAATAATAATAATAATAATAATAATAATAATGTCCGGATTGGGCAGGACTCCAGATTTCATTTGAGAAAACAGAGTTCATAACAAACATCAAGACATCGCCCAGAAATCTACAGGCCAGTCAGGGAAAAATAAAACGGGCAGATAAATTCAAGTACGTAGGCGATTGGATAGAACCTAATATTTCTGAGAAAGAGGCATTCAAATCAAGAATCGACAAGATGGAAATGAGTTAAGAACTTTTTTTTAATCCGTTGACCCTTCAGAGTCGGTTTTTCCCTCGGAATCAGCGAGGGATCCCACCTATACCACCTCAAGGGCAGTGTCCAGGAGCGTGAGACACTGGGTGGGGGATACAACCGGGAAGGAGGAACAGTACCTCGAACAGGAGGACTCACCTGGTATGCTGAACAGGGGCATTGGGGGGGGGGGGATGGGAAGATTGGAAGGGATAGACAAGGAAGAGGGAAGGAAGCAGCCGTGGCCTTAAGTTAGGTACCATCCCGGCATTTGCCTGGAGGGGAGGTGGGAAACCACGGAAAACCACTTCGAGGATGGCTCAGTTGACCTCCCGAGGCTGAGTGAACCCCGTTCCAGCCTCCTCGAAACGCTTTTCAAATTTCAAATTTACACCACAGAGGCGGACTTGATGTAATCTTGAAAAAAAATACCAAAATTTGAAAATTAAAAGGAAAGAAAAAAAAGGAAATCTTAAAAATAAAGGTCAGATTTTAACTCGGAAACTTAAATTCCCAATGTCAATGCGCCAAAATACAAAAGTTTGAGGATAGATTTTGAACGTTAAAATTTGAACAAAACAAGGCCCATTGTCAAAAACTCTCGAACAGGGCTAAATAGTTTTTAGTGAAAAGCAAATCCTCAAAGTTTGAACACTTTTCTAGAAAAGCACTTGGAGACCTCTCCTTGTTAGTGGGCTCCTCATTCCTCCCCGTCAGTAAAGTAGGGGCAAAAATGCCTTGGTATTCTAGGGTTAAGAACTATGATAAATAATTCCCCCTTTTTTCTTTTCTTCACATTTTCTCTTTTTAAACAGTTCTGCTCCCTTTTTGTGGGGGATTGCTGGGCACCTCCACAAAGAAAAAAATGGTGGGGAGTTTGGTCGAACACCATAGCACCCGCGAAGTCGGCGTCCCCGCTTCCATTCATTCTTCCGTGGTGAGCACAGATGTGGTTTCGCTTCGTTTTTTTTGGCTATTGCTGTATATATGTTGGAATACATATTACTGCATACCTGTAATAGTAGGTTGGGTTTCTTCAGCACGTGCGAGGTGAACTACGCAGTTCGACTGCAAGGTCGGTGCGACATTCTTCCTCCCCGAGTTGACGAGATCCAGGGCCTGGCGTGCAGCCACGTCTAAATCTTAGCACAGATCAAAATAAAATATCACGACTTTAATTACGTATTGCTGTTGGAGGAATTGTTTTGAAGAGTAGCGCTGTCTGCCAGAAATATTCTGCACAAATCTCCAGCATAAAAATAATGTTGGGTATTTTTAGATATTACGTTTTTCCTAACACATGTTATTTTTAATTATAAACGTATAATGACTAAGCCACCTGCAATTGGAGAACCATCCCTGTTGGTGGTCTGTTTGCCTGGTCATCAGCCCAGAGGCTGGTTGGATCCTCAAATAGCACCACTAAAGGCTATGCACCTATAGGAAAACCACAAAAACCAATGGCAGCACCAAAATGAGACGTACTAGGCAAGATGGGGAGTGAGATAGTTCGCCATTGCTTTCCTCACTGGACCAGAAGATGCTATTTTAGCATGACTGACCCTACGAGCCAACACCTTTCATAACAATCAGACACAGTGGTCGTGCTCTGAACGTCCTTACTCAGCACCGTCCATACCCGAACAGTTTCCATATTGTCACAGCTATGGATGAGACTGGGACTTCGGTGGGAGCTACATCTTGTTCTGTCCTGTGCCAAGAGGTGGATGCAAAAGTACTGTATTCGTCAAGAAATGACAGCAGGCAACTGTTGGTGGTATGAATTAAATAAAATTGATTAATTAATTATCAATCAATCAATCAATCAATCAATCAATCAATCAATCAATCAATCAATCAATACTGATCTGCATTTAGGGCAGTCGCCCAGGTGGCAGATTCCCTATGTGTTGTTTTCCTAGCGTTTTCTTAAATGATTTCAAAGAAATTGGAAATTTGTTGGTAAGTAATTCCAATCCCTAACTCCCTTTCCTATAAACGAATATTTGCCCCAGTTTGTCCTCTTGAATTCCAACTTTATCTTCATATTGTGATCTTTCCTACTTTCAAATACACCGCTTAAAATTATTCGTCTACTAATGTCACTGCACGCCATCTCTCTGCTGACAGCTCGGAATATACCACTTAGTTGAGCAGCTCGTCCTCTTTCTCCCAAGTCTTTCCAGCCCAAACTTTGCAACATTTTTGTAATGCTACTCTTCTGTCGAACAAATCGAGCTGCATTTCTTTGGATTTTTTCCAGTTCTTGAATCAAGAACTGCTGATGAGGGTCCCATACACTGCAACCATACTCTATTTGGAGTCTTACCACAGACTTATATGCCCTCTCCTTTACATCCTTACTACAACCCCTAAACACCCTCATAACCATGTGCAGAGATCTGTACCCTTTATTTACAATTCCATTTATGTGATTGCCCCAATAAAGATGTTTCCTTATATTAACACCTACTGTAGGTACTTACAGTGATCCCCATAAGGAACTTTCACCCCTATCAACGCAGTAATTAATACTTTTCCTATTTGTGAAACTCACAACCTGACTTTATTATCATACAAATGCCTGCCGTCCATCTCACAACATTAACGAGGTCATTTTGCAGTTGCTCACAATCTTGTAACTTATTTATTACTCTGTACAGAATTACCGTAATGTAAGGTATTATCCCGTATGATCTGTCCGACACTTGGTGAAGCCTTTAGTTCAGAGGGTCCCGAGTTCGATTCTCAGACGGGTCACAGATTTTAATCGCGTCTGATTAATTATCCTGGCCTGGGGATTGGGAGTTAGTGTGTGTACCATGCCCATACCATATTGTTAGGACTTGTATAGAAAATTCATTCAGTATGAAGGCGCTGGTGTTCATTCTCTCAAGCCTGGTGGTGGTGATTATTCTTTTAAGTGCTAGTACAACTGGATAATTATGGTCTCTTAACACTAATCCATACTAATACATAAAGAGGTAACGTTTGTTTGTATGTAATGGCTAATCTCAGGAACTACCTGACCGATTCTAAAAATTATTTTACTAATGTAAATATTCATTATCCCTCAGGTACATGGTCTGCATTTTATGTTCAAAACAATTCGAGAGGGGCACGGGGGGGGGATATAAAAATACTGTGCTAATATAGGCGAAATATCGAATTTGTCGTACAAGGACGAGACAAAGCTCAATTTAAGCCGCTTGACGCAAAAAAACAAAACCCTGTGAGTCATACGGGGCCGAAAACCATATTTCAAGACCCTAAAACCAACCGTTACGGAGATATTGGCACCACACTACCCCTGCTCTAGGAATCGGATAAAGAAGTGAACTGCCGTAACCATAGCAACGTCAGCTCCAAGATTCTCCAGCAGCGAGATTATCTACAATATAGGCTATTACAGAAACCTAACATGTTACAGACATGAAAACTGGTATTAAGAATCTCATTTAAAAATAAAATATCACTTTTTCAGAAAATCCACTTAAGGGGTGATGGGGTGGGAGACGTGAAAATAAATTTGATTTGAATTATTTATATGAGGATACATTTATCTCAGAAACTGAAAATGTTACAGACGTTAAAACTGGTACTTGGTATCTCCTTTGAAAATAAATGAACACATATTTTTCAAAAATCTACTTAAGGGGGTGAAATAATAAAAAATCGGGTGAATTTTAAAAAATGAGTATCTTCTTCTTCTACCGCTTTTCCTACACCTGTGGGGTCGCGGGTGTGAACTGTGTCGCAAATGCGGTTTTGACCCTATTTTATGGCTGGATGCCCTTCCTGACGCCAACCCTATGTGTAGAGATGTAAATACTAATGCGTGTTCTTGTTGTGGTTGGTAAAGTGGTGTGTCGAGTGAATATGAAGAGGAGAGTGTTGGGAAAACACAAACAACCTGTCCCCGAACCAGAAGAATTAATCACACGCGATATAACTCCCCGACTCGCCCGCAAACCTGTGAACCGAAGGACCCAAAGCTGACCACTCAGCCAAGGTGTGGGGCTGTTTTTTAAAATGAGTATATCTACAGTACATCTCATAAACTTAACATGTTACAGACGTGAAAATTGGTCTTTGTAATCTCCTTTAAAAATAAAGAAACACGTACTTTTGTTTTCGAAAAATCAACTTAAGCTGGAGATCAAAAATAAGTGAAGAAGGGGTTGAATTCTCTTTATTAGGATACTCAAATGTCAGTAACTAAGATGTTACAGACGTGAAAATTGGTATTTGGAATCTCCTTTAGGAATAAAGAAACCCTTTCTAGTTTTCGACTTTAAAAAAGGACTGTTTCTCACATGTAGAGTTCCATGTCGCATGTTCCAGATTTAGCTCTGCCAGTAGCTTGGTCATCTTAGCCCCAATGCCACAAACGTGGTTTACAAAGAGGTTCTCGGGTAAAAGAAATGCAGTTCTTCGGCGACATTTTACACTTTAGGAATTTTTTCATAATGTCTTAGTGCTGTACCGAGGAAGAATTAATTTTTATCAATGTATGAATTCTTCGCGAGCGAAGCCGTGGGTAACAGCTAGTCAGATATAAAATAGGAGAGGTCTGGCATTTCGAAGAATTAAATTATTGCCAAAGAAAAAGGTTTATTTATTCGTTTAATTGTTTATTTATTATTTTTCTCGGGATCTACAGTAAACAATACCCTTTTGATCTGATAAATGAGAAAAATAACATTGTGCAACCTACAGCCAGATTTAAACTAAACTGATATAAACCACAAATGTTGATAAATGGCCATGCACACTCCTTTCCGGAGATCCAATGGCTATTGCGTTACGGCAGTAATGGCACACATATTTACAACGGCAAAATTAAATTGTTAGTGTATTATGGCAAAATTAAATACAAACTAAAACGATATGGAATGCGCCACTGATAGGAGCAAAATTAAATGACAATGCAAGACAGATGCTGATACCAGTTGACTGGACAATGTTGCGCACCCACTGGGGTTACGCAACATTAACCATGTCCCAGATTGTCTGCCTGAGTCAGCTAGTCTGGCAGCACACTTCCACTCCTAGCAAATCCAGGCAAGATCGCATTTACTGCTGAGTGCGTATACTTTTCTGTTTACACAGGGCAGACCTCTATCATTTAAATTCCTTAATGACATTCTTACACTTACTCAATCTGTTGTACTGTACTACCTCTATTACCTCACAACCATTGCACTATTTAGAGTTCCAACTTGCCCTCAGTTGAGCAATGAGAAGGCAGTCCAACGCTTCGACCTCTTCGACTATGTACTCTGCCAGCTCTACTTCCAATAAACAAACACAACTATCAAAAAACCCACTAATTACTTTTCCGCACTACCTTCAGACTTACAAATAGCACCATACTTATGCATCTATCATTACACCAATTTTTCACTTTCCTCAATCTTATACCACCTTATTCCTATTCCAGATCGTTTCCAGATTATCTTACTATATACCAATTGCAACTTATACTTCATTATCTACCAAAACTCCCTCCAACTCCACAATTATTCACTTACACTTAACACTCCGAATGAACTCCAGATTACCTTACTACATACCAAATAATGACATTATTACTCTTACTCAATCTGCTGTACTGTACTATCTCACCATCACTGCACTATTTAGATTTCCAAGCTTTCATCGTCATTACACCAAATATTCACTTTTCTCAAACTTATACCACCATATTCATCAATTCACTATTCATACCAAACACATATTCACATAAAATTGCCTTACTTCACTCCTAAATCCAATAAACAACACACTAATTACTTTAGCAAATTTCCTTATCAAATTACCTTCAAGCTTTCATCATCAATACACCAAATATTCACCTTTCTCAACCTTCACCACCATTTCCATCAATTCACTATTTATACCTCACACAGATTCACATAAAATTACCATACTTCACTCCTAAATCAAATAAACAACACATAAATTACTTTACCAAATTTCCTTGTACCTCCCATCCGTCTCTTATTCCTAAATTATACCAAACACAGGTTCGCATACAAATAACATAAAATTACCCTAGCCCATTTCACAAAGATACCTCGCTCACTCCTTTTGTTGTCACACCGCCTTCTGTAACAAATCTCTTAATTCTTGCTAACTTTATTAGCGTTTTTATTTTTTGTAGCAGTACCCTCATTATTTCCTCCTGTTTCCCACATGTCTCTTAGGCTTCTACTTCTTAAATTTCTGCTCCACCCTTCGTTCCAGCCCTGCTCTACTCTCTTCCAGGTTGCCTCCGAGCATTCCCTGTCCCTCTGAGCCACCATTTCTTCACTGTTTCCAATCTGCTGACTTCGTTTGACTCTAGCTGTGACTGTGTCTGTGACCCTAGGCCTACCTTCTCTCGCCCCATTATCCTCTGCTCCTTCCTTATTGGTGTTTATGATCGTCTTTTCACTTGGGACCTTTCCCTGTCTCTTTTCGCACAGCACATAGTTTCTTTTGGTATTAACATTACTACCTTCCCACTCTTCTCTCATATCACTATCCTTCACTTGCCTATCTTCCCCACTAATCGCTACAGTTCTCTCTGTTTCTTCGTCTTGTTTCATCTTCATTTCTAGGTCCATCAATCTATTCACAGACCAGATTCTACTCCAGTTGCTGCTTGACACCACTAGTTCTTGTCCTCTGATAGTTGCTCTCAGCCCTTGATGTCTAGCTCGTATCATGTGTTTTCTAAGTATTTTTTTCGTTCCTGATCGCCTCCATTCCCACGTCCCTCTTGATCCATATTTTTTCCCTCTGCATGTTACCCGCATTACCAACCACAACATCAGCCATTAGCGTAGAAAACAGTTATATTTTGATAGGCCTGTTGCCTCTAATTGTTCCCACTCTCTGCACATCGTCTATGTCCACTTCACTAAAATTAACTTTCATTTTCCCCTGAATTAAGTCAACTACCTTATAGGTTGTAAGCACTTTGTCCTCTCTCATCTCCTCAGGCACACCATATATAAATAGGCACTTCTTCCTGCGATTTAAAGTGTTGGCTTCCACTTCTGTTTTCAGTTTCAGCGTCTCCTCTTCTAATCGTCCTATTTTCTCCCTTAATGCTGCAACTTCTTCGGCATTTTTCCTCACTTGTGATGTTGTGTCATCTGCTCTTTCTCGGAACATCACTTCATTTTTTCAAACTCTCTCGTTTGTTCTTGAATCATATTTTTGAGTTGCTCAAAGGGGCAGACTTCTACAATCACCTTTTTTACAACTCTTATGATTGCTTCCATGTCTTCCCAGCTCATATTTCCACTAGATGTGGGACCTGGGTTCAGCTCAACCCCCCCCCCTCCCAATCCATAGCAATATCATAATCACCGCCGCGGATAGCATTAATTCTCCTTTAATTTCCATTTCCATTTTACACCCTCCTGATTTCACTTGTTCTTTCTTCCCTGCCATCCTCCTATAATCGCCCTGTATTGTTCCACACCAATCATTGTCGGTAAGCTCCTCAGTACCTTCCTGCACTCAGCACCTGCACTCCCTTCTCCCACTCCAGGGACCCTCCACTGAATACGTCTGCACTCGTCAGTGACTTAGGCTGTACTGATGAGAATAAAAGATGGAGTCCAAGAAGGTAATGGAAATAAATTATCCCTAGGCCTCGCAAATTAAATACCGTCGGCATCGGGAGAGACCACGAGTCAATCTGAAGAAAACAACTATTGACCAAGGGAGGTCGGATTGGAAACATGAGAGTGAGAATCATGGTACAAGTAACTGGAAGCAAAGCCAGGCTCAGCTGCTGAAACCCACGGCCATCAAATCCCTTCCAAGCTCGGAACCTATGGGATTTCCCATTTTAAGTTAGTTTTTACGGCAGGCAGGTGGTGCCGTGGAAGTATTCCAGCACCCCCACAGACAAGATTTATTCCAGTCCCAACCAATGAGGCAGGAACTTTTAATATCATTAAAATACTTTTTTTTCATCCAGCGAGGTGGCTATTCGGTTCGTGTAACGTAGCTGTCAGCTTTGTTTCTTGAGATATTCACTGTCGGCAGCCCTGAAGATGATATTCTGTAGTTTCTCGTTCTCACACCAGAACAGTGCTGGGGCTATACTTTAATTAAGGTAACAGTTGCTTCCTCTACAGTCCCAGCCCTGTCTTATCCCATCGTCACCAGAAGACCTGTCTGTGTCGACGTGACGTGAAAGAAGTAGCTAAAAAAAGAGCATAATTCATTATCAATCTCAAACTCTGGTTAAAGAAAAGCTGCTAAGTACGCCTTTTTTGAATGGTCAGATTAACTGCTTTCCATTCAGTCGGCTAGGGGATTTTAATTCTGTCTAGTTTACTCTTTTGACTCGGGGACAAATAATGTCTTATGGCCGGCGATCGTCCGAAAATCTGTGTAACCTGAAGCGACAAAATCTGTAACGGAAGTCTAACCATAGCAATCGTGCAAGCTATGTCTTATGGCTGGTTACCATCTGAAATTAGAAGCCGCTGATGGATGGCCATGACCAGGAGACATATTTATGATCATATGATTTTCACAACGGGAAAAGTGTTTTTTCTTTTCTTTTCTTTTCTTTTCTTTTTTCTTTTCTTTTCTTTTCTTTTCTTTTCTTTTCTGTAATCCTTCCCCTTTGTTGTTCGTAGTTTACATGGATCATCTACTGAGAGGTATTAAGTTGCAGGGAAGGATCGAATGTGAAAATGTAGTAAGCAGTCTGGCATATGCTGACAATTTGGTCTTAGTGGCAGATTGTGCCAAAAGCCTGCAGTCTAATATCTTGGAACTTCAAAATAGATGCAATGAGCATGGTATAAAAATTAGCCTTTCGAAGACTAAATTGATGTCAGTAGGTAAGAAATACAAAAGAAATGAATGTCAGATTGGTAATACAAAGCTGGAATAGGCAGATAATTTCAAGTATTTAGGATGTGTGTTCTCCCAGGATGGTAGTATAGATGGTAGAACAGTAAGTGAGATTGATTCAAGGTGTAGTAAAGCTAATGCAGTGAGCTCGCAGTTGCGATCAACAGTATTCTGTAAGAAAGAAGTCAACCCCCCAGACACTCACACCAGGTTGATTTAGTTGTTCCTTTAACAAAATATATTGATTCTCACTATACTAGTAAGTGCAGTTATGTCTGTTAACTTGTCTGCTTAACTTAAAATTGGCCTCGTTAGACCACACAATTTTATTGAATAGTTTTTCTTTTTTGCTAGTTGCTTTACGTCGCACCGACACAGATAGGTCTTATGGCGACGATGGGACAGGAAAGGCCTAGGAGTTGGAAGGAAGCGGCCGTGGCTTTAATTAAGGTACAGCCCCAGCATTTGCCTGGTGTGAAAATGGGAAACCACGGAAAACCATCTTCAGGGCTGCCGATCGTGGGGCTCGAACCTACGATCTCCCTGATGCAAGGTCACAGCCGCGCGCCTATACGCGCCCGGCCAACTCGCCCGGTATTGAATAGGTTTGGTGGCACATTGTTGTTATTGCAACGTTATTAGAGGTGTGTTTAAAAGTGATAACTGTATGAAAAAGCATCAGTGAAGGATGTAATTTCAGCAATAGTGTGTGTTAAACACTATGGCATTGTAATTTGAGCAGGCTGATGTTAGGAAGTATTGCTAGGTTATGTGATAGTTTAGGTGAACCCACTGAGCGATTATGAATTGTCTAAATTACTGTACCATTACGCTATCCCTAAAGTGGAAATTAAATGAGAGCAAAGAAAAATGCGAGTGCCGGCAGCGAAGTTAAACAGAGTAAACGAACTTAAAATGTCACTGAAGTCCAGATTGACATCATAGCAGAAGGCATAGAATCGTGATGGCCGTGTAAAAGACCACGAAACGGGATTTGGATTGTTGAAACAACAAAAGAAAAAAAATACTTCGGAATAGCTTTTTTTTCTGAGAGATACACGCAAGTAAGCTGTAAGGATAAAATATCGTATTAAATCATCGCTACAGAACAAGGAAACTCATCTAGGAGAAGACTAACAAGAATCTCTAATCAAATTGCCAATAAACAGCGAAAATTACGTGGAGAAAATTCTAAAATTCCAGAAAAATTGATCCGTAACATCGGAAGAAAACAAGAGCGCTAAACGCAACTTCAGGCAATCCACCAAGAGAAGAGTTAAACCAAGTGTTTAATATTCATATTAGCCAAGACAATCAAATTCAATACTCAGAAATCTCATATTCACCACAAATAGTTGGAGAAATAAGTGTATTAGAAATGTAATGAACGGCGTCAACATGTATTATTTCATACAAATTGTATCTTATGATTTCATGAACGAGCTTGTCACCATGGAGTCTTTCTAGGATGAGGGAATGGACTGTCCAAGATTGCATAATTTAGCTCAAGATGATGGACCGTGATCAGAGATGACACTCGGAGGAGCAGCTACCAGCCGTGAGGGTCGCATGTAGCATCTGAGGAGAAGAGACCATTCCAAAAAGGCGGAAGAAGCGAGAAAGTTCCTTGTTTATCAAAATTGTATGTAACATTTCTTACTTGATAATTACAGCACATTATAATTACATAAAACAGGCGTCCCAGCGGCCAAAATGTGAAGTGGACAGGAATTATGGCGCGTATTTTCCTACAGCAACAGAATTTGCAAATCGCACACTTCGTACAATTTTTATTAAACTCATTTTTTGAAAAGAAATTATCCATATTTATGAAATGAGAGTGAAATTCGTCACTGCTAATGTCTATTCTCTTTCTTTTGAATGCTCATTTGTCACGATCGGTGACTTGTGAGCGTCGCAAAAGGGATCTATACAACTGAAATAATATATATGATAACATTGTACAACTATAATAATGGCCACGTCGGGTCCAGAAAGGTGGATGGTTCCCCATAAAACTGGGCCTGCTTATAGCGAGCAGCGAAGAGAGAAAAAGAGATGATCATTATAACGGAACTGATGCTGCTCTCTCCAGCAGGCCATGACGTGATCTAGGCCAGATGTCATCCTGCTGCTCTGAACACTTCGCATTTAATTCTACCCTCTGATGATATAAACCTACAGGACAGCAGCGGCGCGAAGAAGCTTGCCTTCAACCCCCCCCCTCCCCAAATTTTAAAATTAAAAATGGGTCTCTCGTTCCCCGATAAAGAAAGTTACAAGTTTATTTCGTAGCAAAAGGTTGTATATTATTAAAATGAACAGCAACGACCATAATAATAATAATAATAATAATAATAATAATAATAATAATTTACAAAATTTAATTTTCAAATCCGAAGGAATTAAAATAATACACTTATATGGTAGGAACACACACACACGCGCACACACACACACACACACACACACACACACACACACACACACACATGAAATGCATATTCCAATTATAGTAACCAAAACACGCTCACCGTCACAATATTAAGAAATTCGGGCGAGTTGGCCGTGCGGTTAGGGGCGCACGGCTGTGAGCTTTCATCCGGGAGATAGTGGGTTCGAATCCCACTGTTAGCTGCCCTGAAGATGTTTTCCCGTGGTTTCCTATTTTCACACAAGGCTGTACCTTAATTAAGGCCACGGCCGATTCCTTCCAACTCCTAGCCTTTCCTATCCTATCGTCGCCATAAAACCTGTCTGTGTCGGTGCGACGTAAAGCCACTAGCAATATATATATATTAAGTAATAATCTCGCCCCTAGGACCAAACAATTTACTACTGTTTACAACTAAACCGTCAATCGTAGGCCTTCTTACCTTCACTGACTATCGAGAGTTATAAACAGGCTCGAAACTTCAGTATTTAGAGTTTAGATAAGGAGGATGTATTTGTTATCGCATCTTCGCTGACTTCAGGGTTCTCAGAACTGGCTAATTACTTTTAAAAGCCTTGTACACCTATTGACGAAAGAAGCTCTGCACTACGACGGCGTAAGTTTGGAATAACTCTTTGTAACACAAATAATACTGTGTTGTGTGCTGTAGTTTTATCAATATGAAAATCACTCTTCAGCTACTGAATACAGTCATAAGCCCGTCATAAGCCATGGGCCTACCGCCCCGCGGGGTCGGCGGGGTCCTTATCGCCGCCACTGCTACAGGGATCATGTATTCGATAATACCATTCATCTTAGTAGCAATGAATTCTCTCCGTTAATTATAATTGATAGTGAGTTCTGGGATGACATCTTTATAATTATTAGTTAGTTTTCACAATGGAGCCTTCGTGGCTCAGGCGGCAGGGCGCCGACCTCTCACTGCTGAGTTCCATGATTCAAATCCCGATAACTACACGTGAGATTTAGACTGGATAAAGCTGAAGCGGAACAGGTTTTTCTCCGGGTACTCCGGTTTTCCCCTCACATTTTTCATACCAGCAACACTCTCAAAAATCATTTCGTTTATTAGTCATTAATCAAATAATCATTGCCCCTAGAGAAGTGCGACAGGCTTCGGCAGCCGGCACAATTCTTACCCTCGCCGCAAAATGGAGGCCTCATTCATTCCAGTCCTGACCCGGTCGAATGACTGGAAACAAGGCTGTGGATTTTTCAGTTCGTATTCACACCGGCTTTTTCTTTTTTTTTTCTTTTTTTCTTTTTTGTACAGAAATGTATTTTTTGTAAGTTAGAAATAACAGATGTAAATGTAGTGACGGTAATAGCTGGTGCAAAGAGGTGGGAGGTGTCGTAGCGATTGTGAACAGTCTGATTGCGGACACAAAATATTTGGGAAGAGTGCCAGCTAGTTCCAAGGATTTCCCCTTTTAATTGCGTCTTTATTGCAGACAGTCTCGGTGGCGGACACCCCATTAATAGTCTCGATGTACCTCGATTGCAGACACTATTTTCTACAGATAAACCTTTATGAAATAAAGTATCTATAGTGTACTTTAATTACTAGTGCAAGTGCGTAAAGGTAATGTTCAATGTTAGCGCCCAACCGGTGCTGAGTGCCCCTCCCAACCCCTGGTTTTTTTAGAACACCCTCGCTTATTTTCGAGGTAGGCCTGTCGTGTGGCTCCACACAGGACGTTATCGCCAGGAGTCGGAAGACACACGGACTCCATGAACCCACACGATTAACCGTAGTCGGCCTTTAAAGCAATGAAGACCTAGTCCCATAATTAGCTTTGTTTTTTTTTTGTACGAATACTATGTGCACATTTTAAGAAGTTTGTCGTTTTTACTACTAATTAGTTACGTATTAATTTAGGCTTATAATTATTTATCATATATATGCTAACGTTCTGTAGGACAACTAGAGCAGAACTGGATTGATAAAACGGGTGGAAGAAGGGAGGAAAGGAAAACCATGGAACGAGATGGCACTCTTCCCAAATGTTTTGTGTCCGGAATCGAGACTACTAACGAGGTACCCGCAATCAACACACGACCGGGATCAATGGCAGCAAGGTATTCGTAATGAAGACATAAAAGATAAGATAGGATTGAACACGACGGACGAAGCTGTGCACATCAACCGGTTTCGGTGGTGGAGTCATGCGGGACCTATGCAGGAGGCCAGGTTACTTAGGAGAAAAATAGTCTCGGGCATGGAGTATAACAGAAGTAGAGGGAGACCAAGATGACGTTGATCAGACTCAGATTTTAAATATTCTGTATAAAGATGCAAGGTTTCTGTTTACGACTGCCCTTACGTCGCACCGACACAGATAAGTTTTATAAACGAGAGGATAATAAAGGGATAGGGTTGGGAAGGCAGCAGCCATGTCCTTAATTAATGGACAGCCCCAGCATTTTCCTGGTGTGAAAATGGGATACCACGGAAAGCTATCTAAAGCTGCCGACAGTAGGGTCCGAACCCACTATCTCTCGAATACAAGCTGTTAGCTACGTGACCAAAATCGCAAGGCCACTTGCTCGGTGAAAGATAAAACGTCGCTACGGAATTAGTTGGAAGTAGAGGATTTTAGAGAATAGTTTACTCACAGATACTTACAGACTGAAAGCTGAAAGGTATAACAGTAGGCCTGTATAATAAGGTGTATATGTTTTCATACCTAATATTTTGAACAGAAATATGTTGGAAATGGAGGGAGGATTTGAAGATGTAGACAGTCGAACCTCGATATCTCGAACCTCCATTACTCAAATTTTCAATATCTCGAAGTAACTTAAATTTCCCGGCCGTTTGTCCAATTCTTCACGTGTACTTATGTCTCTATTACTCGAAAAAATCGCTTGACCCACACCAATGAAGCAAATTATCTGGGAATCACATTAGATAGAACCCTCTCCTTCAAGAAACACCTGAAGAAAACGGCTGAAAAACTGAAGTCTAGAAACAACATACTTCAGAAACTGTGTGGCACTACATGGGGTTCGTCAGTGACACTTTACACACCACCACCCTCAGTCTGGTCTACTCAACAGCTGAGTACTGTTCTCCAGTGTGGCTCAATAGCAGCTATACCAAACTTGTCGATGCCCAATTGAATCAGGCGATGAGAATTGTATCTGGCACAGTAAAATCAACACCTACATTCTGGTTACCAGCACTGAGTCACATTCCACCAGCGGAACTTAAACGAAAACACGCCTTACTCCGGGAGTATAAGAAGATAAATGCAAACGACCAGCTACCAGTACACCAGGACATCATTGCTGCTGAAGCCAGGCGTTTACGTTCGCGGAACCCCTCCATCCGGACAGCGAGACACCTGGTGAACAATAATTTCAACCTCTTGCAAACCTGGAAGGATGAATTATTCTCCCGTCACCGAGAGAACCGAACCTGATGTAAACAAAGAAAAATGTGTATCCGTATGTATCCATCCGCGGTCTAAACGCTGATTGGAGAATCACTGGGCTAGTTCCGGACACATGGCAGGAACCACGTGGGCAGTCTTGAAACTGTCGTTACTTCGCTTGACTGCGGCTATTACATCAGGATTAGCTCTACATAGACTGTTGTCGGATACCACTAACGCCAACATGTACAGTAGTTGACAGGCAATTGTGTTGCGGATTACGGCACAAATTGTATTCACTGTCCGCGAAAAATAAACAACAATGAATGATAAATGGCATCTCGATATTTAACATATCAGAATAGAAAGATAGATTTGAATTTATAGCCGAAACGTAAATACGTAATAAATCAATCATAACAGCGCATATAAGTAAAACTTCACACATTTAATATTCTAATCAAGTAAAATTCTAGCGAGGAACTTAGAAGAGGCAATATTAAAACAATAAAATGTACAGTACCGGTACTTTACCTAGTCAGAATATGATAAAGGACGAACGCCTTCCAAGTAAGCGCTTCTTCGATTTCCCAGGTGTTCTTACCAGTCCTTGGTGCAGTCGTTCGCTGCGTGCGGTATTAATGCTCCACTCCGAAACACAAGTGAAATCGGATGTCAGCTTCGCAAATCCTTTAAAGTTAAAGTCGGGTATTTCTTACAAAATTTATGAAACACATTCAATGCAATTGCCTTCTTGCCACTTTTCAAAGATTTCCCTTTGCGATGCTTAACGAACTCAACTCGGTGATCCACATTGCACAAGAACAAGTAATGTCTCACTCACTCACTCACTCACTCACTCACGCACTGTACTGCTTGCTTCCCAAGCTCACAGCTTAACAAAATGGCGGGTCAAGCATGAGCGAATGCGTCCCTCGTGCTCTTCAATTTGAAATACTTGTTTATTTTAAATAACATTGAATACAAATAGTTTTTTGTATATTTCTCTGACTTAAATTATTTGAGGAATTATATTTCGGACATTTTGCATCTAGGATCGCATTAGCCATGATGTGGCTAACGAACTAGTTTCATGTCTCCGCGTAGGTGTCCCGCGGCAGCACTAACCAATAAACGTTAACCCAAGCACGTGCTTATGTTTACATCACGACTGGTTCTCTCGGTGAAATCTGTATAGTAAAAAACATTCCATATCAGCTGCAAGACATCACAACACCACCAAGTGGCTTTCACCTACCCCGGAAAACATGGTCAACACTGAACAGGATAAGAACAAACCATGGCAGATGTGCAGATCTTCTCTACAAGTGGGGACATATACCTTCGCCAGAATGCAGTTGTGGTGCTCCCAGACAGACCATACGGCACATAGTGAATGATTGCCCGACGTATTCCTATAGTGGCAACTTCAGTGACTTTGTGGAAGCAGGTCCAGCTGTAATAGACTTTATTAACAACTTGAAAGTCAAACTGTAAATAATGTAAATATTGAACCATACTGTTCATGGACCAATAGTACAGATTTTAGTATTGGACATTGGGATTGCATAAGACCACCCACGAAGTCATTGTCTTATAGTATATTTCATAAAAGAGGCCAGAAGAAGCGTTCTTGTGTGAAGAGAGCTGGAGCGTCATTATGAGAAATCTCCAAAACCTCATTAAAGGGAGTTATGTCCCAAGCCAAGCCTCTTAATGAAGATTGGGGACGCTTATCGGATCCCGGCAAAACTTACCTTCGGAGGGAAGAAAGAATTAAATTAATATCTTTGGTTACGGAAGAGTTGCATTAGATTTGATACAAGAATTGTAACCTGCATAATTTCTGCTTTATTTTATATGCTTTAACCCTTTCCCGCCCGCATTTTCACTCCGCTTATCCCCAGGTTTCAACCTATTATTTAGTAAAAACTGAAACAGACCGTATTGTTTCAAAAAAAGTTAAATACAGTAAAAACTATTGATCACAATGAATTCAAATTTTCAATAATATTAGAAAATATACCATCACAGCCATTTCTCTGTTTATTGAGTCATAATGTGTTTTTCACCCCCCCCCCCCCCTCCTCGTGATACTCGACACAGAGACAGTCTGCATTTGTCACATTCCCATTTTGTCCGAATCCCTCAAAACCAATAATCACGTGATTTTGGAAGTGGAATGATGCCCATGTATATAAGATTTTATTTCATCTGGGCAAGGGTCTTCCCATTCTGTTTTATCTTACCGGAATGCGACTGTTTGAAGGCTGCATTGTTATATGCGCAATAGGCTATGTCACTGAATAGTTTTCCTCCTCCTAACATACGTAAAAAAACAATCACTTCCCCTAATACTCTTTCCGAATTATGCGCAGGTTCACCATCGTCCATTTAATCATTCGGAGTAACGAAACGTAATATTTGTGTTACCTGAATTGCCGTGGCATCTCCATCAGGTCCGATTTATCGATATTCGTTTTCATTCGTATCACTGTTATCACTAGAATTATCTTCGTTGATACATTATTCACTCATTAAAAATTCACCTGCACCCCTACTCAAGGATTCTGTGTCACTTTTTTCGCCCATATGCAGCTCAGTTTCAATATACACGATATTCAATCCCACCATGTTTACGAACGAAACAGCTGACCCGCGATCGCGGAAGTTCAAGACCGTTGCCTAGGCAACGTCAAGACAGATTATCTCTCTTCCTTTATTTCCTAAGACTTGTAGATTGCACTGCGTGTTCATAAATGCCTTATAAACACTTCACTGATGAGAAAAATGAAAAACTATTGCACAGATCGTAGACGAATGCAGATAACGCAGCCGAGCGCTTTCGGGCGCTAAGCACCGGAAGGCTAAATGAACAGTCGGGCGCTTTCGGGAGCTAAGGGCCGGAAAGGGTTAAGGCTGCAATCATAAATGCATTCGTTAAATAAGGTACTTGAAGTGCGTTGTGCGGGAAAACTTCGAGTCGCGGGCGCGCGTATTCTGCACGCGATCAAGTGGCGTGGTTACGCTAACCCAATTATAAAAGAGAGGCCGCCTGGCATATCAGTCTCATTCTTTGACCGTAAGGCTGCTTGAACGAAGTCGTCATGCTACAAGTCGGCACTGCGAACAACACTTTGTCTTCGAGCTGCACATACAACTAGTACTACTGTATCGGCGAGGAAGTAAGTAATCAACTTGCATATTCAGCTAAATTCCTGATATTACCTGTGTTGATATGCTATGGTGAGATGAGATACTGCCTATAATAGACTGATGAACTAGTAGCTTCATATTTCTGTGAGGTCAAGTTGCAACTGACGTAATGCTAGAATAGATATAGGCTCAGGGTAGTTGTTCAAGCACTACATGTTGTCCGAGTGAAAGGATGGAATAATAGTGTTACTAAGAGTGGTAAAGAAACTATAGTGTACCAGGTTTAAAATTCTGAACAAGACTTGGTCAATGTAACGTGTGAGGCACGATAGCAGTGGAAACAGGCATCGAGTTTCGACAGTCTGTAATAAATGAATTTGTTTTCAGTTACCCCTTCATCAAGCCAGAACGAGCTTTACATCATCATTGCGAGGAAGCCACAACCGGAGCTGAAGCCAACACGACAACGGGAATCGATCCAGGAACGTTGGGTGTACCTGATCAGCGCGACGTCGAAGGGGACATCTTCCAACCATCCAAGGAGCTGTACGAAGGACTCACGCAAGATAGGATGTCTCCAAGTGTTCACCAGTATCTACGGCAACCGTCGCAGTTTGTCATGATGTGGTAAATGCAGTGGTCCACAGGGAGGGCCGCTCCGTCATGTCATCAATCACATAAGGTCAGAGCTTTCCAATTCTGTTTCAAGCATGTCATTTAAATTTAGATAGGAATAGGGGGGCCGTCAGTCAACAGGTTAGTTATGGTAGGAATAATTCTTTGTAATATAGAGCTAGGCCTCAAGCTCGAACCCCGTACATTAGGGTAGATGATAGTTTGCAGATTCCTTATTAGTGTGTTTATATTTCATTTCGATTGTATTATTTTAGAGTAAGCATTATCTTCATGGGTCAGGTCGAACTCACTTGGTCATAGTAGGTTAGTCTAACAGGCAGGCACTATTTATTGTGTCGCGTTCATGCATTTGTTTCTGCAGACGTAGGCTGTATATTTCAGACAAGGATTCAACCCGTAATTCACCCAGCTTTACTGACAGGGCGAGCAAGTCCGAATGTTTGAGCGGTGTGAGCATTATGCAAGTAGCTGGCTGTATGTATTTGAGATGAGAAAGCCCAGCACAGTTTGAGAGTGTATTGGTTGCATTAGAGATGCCTTATTATGGCCATGTGACTATCGCATATTGATTTCTGTCTTTGTATTATCAAGGTTGAGCCCATGGGAGGCGGAAATAAGATTTGTTATATTGCTGGTGATATTGAGATGAGGGCGGATCGCCCAGGTGTATTTAAAAGAGTACTTTTTAGCAGCCAGGTTACGTGAGGTAATTTGAGAGGCGAGATGTTTTTGCCGGGAGCCAGCTGAGCTCGTAAATTATGTGGATTGCCGCTAGTCAAGTGGTCGAATGGTGAGGGTTGGTGTGTCTGACGTCACAGTCTTGAAACTCAGTGATATTTCTGTCTGCAGCTTGTCGAGTGTGTATGGGGGAAGGAGACGACCTTGATGTTTTGGAACGCAGGGAGAGATTTTTTTGTTCGATTTGTTCTACTTTAATTTTAACACTGGCCCGTTTGATATTGTCACTTTGGATATGTTGGTTGCGTTCTTTTTTGATTGTTTGGATATGAATATTCTACGCCTTACTCTTCATGGGACTAGGGTTCATGACCGAGTCAGGACACTGTACATTTTGTGTTTAGATTTGTTGGCACCGGGGTTCGAGGGTACGAGGCATAGTAAATTTTTGGAAACTACTGTTAGATGTGTATTTCAGCAGATATCCATCTTTCTGGATTGCGTTACTTACACAATTGTAACATGCTTGTTACAGCACAACTGTTCGTGAAGGCAGTGAACTGGTTGTCATCGGCTCAACGTTATCTTTACCCAAGCATTTTGAAAGCTCTTATATTTTGTAAATAGATTTTGTTTTTGTAATAAATCCCTATTTGTTAAACTTTGAATGCAGCGATGTTTCTGTTAGATTTTTTTTATTTATTTAGCTGATTCTTACCTGATTAGTCACATATCCTAGTGTTTTATCTTTATGTTGCCCATTGATCCCCATGTTATCCCTGAGAAGAGTGCTATTGGATGGCCGAGCCCGGATATGTGTTCAGGTAAGACTATGTGCACAAGCTCACGTTTGTGAGAGTTCTTTCACTACTGTACTCTGGGTTCGAGACCGGCTTTCGCCTGGCCGGAACCCTAGAGTCCTGTAGGGCACAATATGTATTTTGATTTTCTGACTAATATTGATATGTACAGCCAAACGCTAAATAGGTAAGGTAAGGGTTGTTCTGCCCGAAGGCAGGTCCGAACCTCCGCAGAGGTGTTCCTGAGCCGGAGTTTACGTGCGGTAGGGTGGCCAGTTCTTTTCCGCTCCTCCATTCCCTTACCCCCACCAACAGCGCGTGGCAACCCATCCAACACCTGACCACGCCCCATGTGCTTAACTTCGGAGATCTCACGGGATCCGGTGTTTCAACACGGCTACGGCCGTTGGCAAACGCTAAATAAATAAATAAATATTACTCGAAATTCGGTTACACGAATTTCTCGATTTCTCGAAGCAAGCATTTCCTACTTTGAAGCCAGAAATACTCTGTAACTCGAATTTTGTGCAACATTACAGTAACTGTGCAATGCGGCACTTTTGGTTTGTGAGGAACAATTAACAAATAAAGGTTTACAGTGATACTGGGAACTAATATGACGGGAACCGAAAAACTAAAACTTCTAAAGATCGAAAAATCCGCGAAGCGTCGCTGTTTCTCGGGTGTGTATTAATTACCCGTCACGTATGAAAGCAACTCCCGAAGTAGCGGATGACAAGCTCCATGTATGATTCTCGGCTGCTTGGTATTGACGAGAAGTTTCAACGTGAAGGGAGGAAAGGTTAACAGTAACACTCAGAAAAGACTAACAGATTTTTTCCAGAGGTGTTAACCGAGGTATGTTTGTTGTTTCACTGCTGTATGTACTGTATCTTGTCTTCTAAAAACTTACTATAATAAGGGTTATAATTACAGTGGTGCCGTAAAATAGAGTTTGTATTTTAAGCAGGTACTGTTAAAAAAATGTATTCAGTATAAGCCCGTAGATACATATGATTCAATTATATGCTATACATGGTCCAAAACGGTGTTCTCTATATCTCAAAATTCGAAAACTCATATAAAATTTAGCTCCCGAAGTGATTCGAAATTTTGAGGTTCCACTGTAGTTGGAAGCAGAGGATTTTAGAGTCGTATAGTTTACTCATAGAGACTTACAGACTGAACGCTGAAAGGCATAAGAGTAGGCCTGTATAATAAGATGTATATGTTTTTACAACCTGTGACAATAGAGTTCAGTGAATGGTCCAGTACTATCAACATAGATGAACAATGCACGACAGTGACCTTACTGTCCTTCGAAAGAGTCCCCTCCGATAACTATGCACTGCTGAGATCGGCGATACATGTCCTGGAAACTTTGCAATGAGATGATGTTCAAAAGCCTCGTCACGTTTCGTTGGATGTGCGGAATATCGTCAAATCTCTTTCCTTTCAAAGCGAATTTGATGGGTGACTTCGGCTCTGACATTTTTCCGACGAGGGGATCCCGGAGAACATCATTCCATGCTTTGCCGTTTCGTTTCAGGGTCGTACCTGAGACACCAGGTTTCATACTCAGTGACAATACAGTTCAACAAATTTGGGGTCGCATTCGCCGTTTCGACAAAATCCTGTGAAACCTCTAAATGTGCCTGCTTCTGATCGTCAGTCAAGTGATGTGGCACAAGACGAGACCACGTTTTCATCTTCTCTAACTTTGGGTACATCAGTGTCCATCAGAGTACGAATATTCCAGGTAGCTATATTCATGTTGCAAATCTTTCTTTTGTTTCTACCGCGAATTGGTGTACCCACTGAACGCGGAAATCCAGTCAGGTGAGAAGTTAGACTGCCTATGTTTAGGGCACCTTTTATAGCCCCCTTCCCACTCAGGGTGAGCAGAGGGGATCCTAAATAGGACTGCTCAGTCACGGTGTAGCACACGAGTTGCTCTACAGTCTGTCCTTGAGCAAAACGGCAATCACACACTCGCCGCCTCATCACTAGGAGCACCCAGATTACACTATCCTGCCCCCGTCGCAACTTGCCGATCGCCGCAGGACTTTAAAATTGAGCAGATGATGTTGCTTTCCGAATGACGCCTGTGCGTGGAATCTTTTTACGTGGGAATGCTGGTGCACATCAACAGCCACACGGCCCTTAACAGTTTTGGGACGCTGGCCCAGTGGCATAGAGACTACGACGACTGGAAATCCAAAAACTCCTGAGGTTGTTAGACCTCATGGACATAATCAGGTGTAGTTGGAGTTGTACCTTATTCGACATTTGGAGATTAAGATGGTATCCTCCAGGAGCGTCTTTCTAGTTGCCGACTATCTCTGATTGAGCTCCTATGGCTACAAGCAGTACAGCATGCCATATATGCCATTGTAACCACCACACTTTAGTGGATGATAGAGTGGTGATCCTGCTGCAACTACTAGTGTGTGCTGTCACTGTAATAAAATCTGTGCATCCAGAATCGGACTGTTCAGCCATCTGAGACGACACAATTAATATGTCAAAATGACATTGTATTTATATACTACATATTCGTTGACGAATAAATGCCTATGATGAACTTTGGGTAACGATTTGTCGCAAAAATTCACGGTTAATCTGCAGTTCATCCGCTAGCATGCGCACAGTTAATCGCCGATCGTTCGTGATTAATTTCCTCGCCTTCTCAATGTTTTCGTCACTGACGGCGGTCGTCTGTCTTCCGCTACGGGGGTTGTCAGAAACACTTTCCCGGCCTCCTCAAAACGGGCGAACCACTCGTACACACACTTAAAGGACAGTGCTTGATTTTCATAAAAACATACCAGCATCGTATGCGTTTCTTTCGGTGTCTTGCCAAGCTTAAAACAAAACTGCACATTGATCTTTTGGTCGTTCATGTTCCTGTTCGCAGTTCAGAACTAACGCACTAAATAAGCACTGTGTCAAACAGGTCTTACACGGCACACACACGACGCTCAACTGAACAATATTGGGAGCAGGTGATCAAAACCTGCTGCTACGCAAGTGCAGCGTCGTGTGTCGCCAGTGTTGCCGGATCCAGCGTTCTGATTTCATTCACCGAACTTTCTTACCACAGGTTGTTTTGAATAGAAATCTGTTAGAAAGGGCAGGGAGAATTCGAAGTTGTATATTTTCTCCGCTATATGGAGAAGCGTAGAATCATGGATATATTTTTGGGCTTAGAAGGTGAGAGACTGAGTACAGATTGTTTGGTTGTTCCCCTCTTAGTAGCCTTTACAACATGCAGGGAGTACAGATAAAGCACTCTTTGACTCCGCGCACAGGGGAGATAAACAGTTCCGATAAATCGAAAGAATAGAGTATCTTCACAAAAGAATGGTAAGGCTCAAGAATGGTGAGAAAACGAAGAAAAAGAAAGACCTTTTAGACGTCGTAGATATAAAACTTCCTTTCTTAATTCGTTTACCGTCAGGGATTGGCTTTTCCCTCAGACTCAGCGAGTGATCCCACCTCTACCGCCTCAAAGGCAGTGTTCTGCAACGTGAGACTTTGGGTCGGGATACAACTGGGGTGGAGTACGAGTACCTCGCTCAGGCAACCTCACCTGCCATGTTAATCAGGGGTCTAGTGAGCGGATGGGATATTAGGAAGGGATAGATAAGAAAGAGTGAAGGAAGCGGCCGCTGCCTTAAGTTAGGTACAATACCGGCATTTGTCTGGAGGAGAAGTGGAAAACCACGGAAAATCACTTCGAGGATGGCTGAGATGGGAATCGAACACGGGTCTCCGGGGGTGGGAAATGAACTCATTTTAGGCCAAGGGTAGAAATAATTACAAAATACATTTTTGTTACTATCCATTCCTTTAAGGGTCATTTATTGCAAATACAAAGGAATCTCAAAAATAATTGACAAAATTTGTTAACCCTCCAGGGTTGGTTTTTCCTCAGACTCAGCGACGGATCCCACCTCTACCGCATCAAGGGCAATGTCTTGGAGTATGAAACTTTGGGTCGGGGATTAAACCGGGGTCGAGGACCAGTGCCTCGCTCAGACGGCCTCACTTGCTATGCTGACTTGTGAGGCGATAGGAAGATTGGAAGGGATAGTCAAGGACGAGGGAAGGAAGCGGCCGTGAGCTACAGTTAGATACCATCCCGACATTTGCCTGGAAGTGAAGTGGGAAACCATGAAAAAACACTTTGAGGATGGCTGAGGTTGGAATCTAACCTCCCTCTACTCAGTTGACCTCCTGAGGCTGAGTGGACCCCGTTTCAGTCCTGATACGACTTTTAAAATTTCGTGGCAGAGCTAGGAATCGAACCCGGTCCTCCAGGGGTGGCAGCTAACATTAACCACTACACCACACAGACGGCTTCGGGAAATTAATGACGCTGATTCCAGATAGCCCCCCTCCCCCTCCAATTCCAAGAAATTATCCCTGTTAATGTCATCCTTAGAATAGCTCCAGTCAAGGTCTGGGAACTGAACCTGTAAACTCCGAGTAGATTAGCCTTCCAGTGTCATTGAAGAACATGACATAATGCTCTTGGCCACGATGGAGGGTGCTACAAACTTGCCCTCGATCCCAGCACCTTCACCAGTAGTCCGTTATAAATTGTTAAGCTCTGCCTCGATCCAGAACACGCAACGTGCTTCGCTCGTCTGGAGGTCGACGTGGTCAGGGATCTAACCGCAGAAGGTCATTGACATTCAGTCTTTGGCCTAATTTTTCCACCGCGCATTCTTCGTTATCTCTTCCTACCCATCACTTACGATACTTAGCACTTGTTAGATTCCTTCTTATTATTATATCAAGAAATGATGATGATGATGATGATGGTGTTTCTTGTTTAAATGGGTATAACAGCCAGGTCATCGGTCCCTAATGGTACTAGATGGAACAAAAGGACATTATAATTAAAATGTTAAAATATGTCCACTGACAAGAATTTAAAATAAATGCTGATGAAAAATGATATATCAAAAAAAAGTCAGCCAGAATCGGTAAAAGGGTTTCATCCCCCATCTGTCCGCTGTTGACGCCTGAGGACTTACGAACCTATAATTAGGCATGTGGCAGGATACCATCTCTATCCGCTAGCCTCCCACTGTTATCTCATCTTAACTAGTGTTACCGATTTCTAATTGTTGTTGCTTTAGTCGTACAGGGCCCTGTTGTATGTGATTCTGCCTGATCTGTCTTTATTATTCGTGTACTGGGCTAGCTAGCCATGTTTTTAGGGGCGCTCAGTCGGGAACTTGCAACCGGGAGATGCCACTGTTGGCAGCCCTGAAGATGGTGTTCCGTGGTTTCCCATTTTCACACGAGGCAAATGCTGGTCGCTGTACCTTAATTAAGGCCACGGCCGCTTCCTTCCCACTCTTAAGCCTTTTCTATCCCATCGTCGCCATAAGACCTATCTGCGTAGGTGCGACGTAAAGCAAATTGCAGAATATACACTGACTGACAGAGCAAATGCAACACCAAGAAGGAGTGGTCAGAAATTTATGCCAATTGCAGGGTAGACTGACGTCACTGAGGTATGCTCATGATGTGAAATGCGTCGCTGTGCTGCGCACGTAGCGAACGATAAATGGGACACGGCGTTGGCGAATGGCCCACTTCGTACCGTGATTTCTCAGCCGACAGTCATTGTAGAACGTGTTGTCGTGTGCCACAGGACACGTGTATAGCTAAGAATGCCAGGCCGCCGTCAACGGAGGCATTTCCAGCAGACAGACGACTTTACGAGGGGTGTGGTGATCGGGCTGAGAAGGGCAGGTTGGTCGCTTCGTCAAATCGCAGCCGATACCCATAGGGATGTGTCCACGGTGCAGCGCCTGTGGCGAAGATGGTTGGCGCAGGGACATGTGGCACGTGCGAGGGGTCCAGGCGCAGCCCGAGTGACGTCAGCACGCGAGGATCGGCGCATCCGCCGCCAAGCGGTGGCAGCCCCACACGCCACGTCAACCGCCATTCTTCAGCATGTGCAAGACACCCTGGCTGTTCCAATATCGACCAGAACAATTTCCCGTCGATTGGTTGAAGGAGGCCTGCACTCCCGGCGTCCGCTCAGAAGACTACCATTGACTCCACAGCATAGACGTGCACGCCTGGCATGGTGCCGGGCTAGAGCGACTTGGATGAGGGAATGGCGGAACGTCGTGTTCTCCGATGAGTCACGCTTCTGTTCTGTCAGTGATAGTCACCGCAGACGAGTGTGGCGTCGGCGTGGAGAAAGGTCAAATCCGGCAGTAACTGTGGAGCGCCCTACCGCTAGACAACGCGGCATCATGGTTTGGGGCGCTATTGCGTATGATTCCACGTCACCTCTAGTGCGTATTCAAGGCACGTTAAATGCCCACCGCTACGTGCAGCATGTGCTGCGGCCGGTGGCACTCCCGTACCTTCAGGGGCTGCCCAATGCTCTGTTTCAGCAGGATAATGCCCGCCCACACACTGCTCGCATCTCCCAACAGGCTCTACGAGGTGTACAGATGCTTCCGTGGCCAGCGTACTCTCCGGATCTCTCACCAATCGAACACGTGTGGGATCTCATTGGACGCCGTTTGCAAACTCTGCCCCAGCCTCGTACGGACGACCAACTGTGGCAAATGGTTGACAGAGAATGGAGAACCATCCCTCAGGACACCATCCGCACTCTTATTGACTCTGTACCTCGACGTGTTTCTGCTTGCATCGCCGCTCGCGGTGGTCCTACATCCTACTGAGTCGATGCCGTGCGCATTGTGTAACCTGCATATCGGTTTGAAATAAACATCAATTATTCGTCCGTGCCGTCTCTGTTTTTTCCCCAACTTTCATCCCTTTCGAACCACTCCTTCTTGGTGTTGCATTTGCTCTGTCAGTCAGTGTATATATACACGTAGATAGATACGCTGATGTTGAAATTTCTCGTAGGATGGATGAGAGACTTCTTCGTTTTTAAAATCGCATTATGCTTCTTGAATTCAAAAGTGCTTTCACATTATTTCGTCAGTTACTTCGTGATTTTGCTTAAAGGTAAACAGGTTTGCATTTTGAGCCAAATTTGTAAAATTTCGCAAAAATCTCGCGAAATACAGGTTCCTCTACGGATACATAATCAGTTCCATATATATACTGTATGTCCATTAGTTGGGAAATCTGTCATTATAGTCCCTGCCATGTAAGAGCATACACTGAGGGGGTACAACCTTACTCCTTCTCCCGTGTTAATAATGAAGATAGTGATTTATAGTTATTTTCGAATTGTTGGGTTCGATTCAGTATTGAAAACCATACAGTTTAAGGAGCCTAATTGCCGATACGACGTCTCACAGTTACTGTTAATCCTACAGGTTGGCACTATGTAGTTTTTCTTTTTTGTTTTGTTTCGTGACTTGCAAGATTATACATATTGTCATTGCCGTGTTGCGAAAATCACAGCAGTTACATTTGCGGATATAAAAAAGACAAAATCACCTCCGTACAGGCCATAAAGGCCCTTGGAGGAATGGAAGGTAAAGGCTTCCACCATTGTTAACCGCGGCACGTGATGGGGTAGAGTGGTTAGCTCTACGCCCGGCCGCGTTTGCCCTCAGGAATTAACCTGGTACTCATTTTTGGTGTAGGCTGAGTAAACCTCAGGGCCTATGCACCTCCAGAAGTGGAAAACTCGTTTCTTAAATTCTACGACTTCTTGACGGGGATTCGAACCCACGTCCTTCCAGGCGAACCGAGCACGCCTTTACCGCCCCGGCCAGGCAGCTCGTATGTTCTTTGTCTGTAGGACTGTAAATCTGTGTGGGTAATACCAGGTAAGAATAATTGTTTCATGTTCGAATAATGCATTTAATAACGTGTGTCTATCTGCTAGGTCATCAGCCCAGAGGCTGCTTGGATCCTCAAATAGCACACCAAAGGTTATGCGGTTATAAGGGAACCAAAAAAACCAATGGCAGCACCAAAATGAGACGTACTAGACAAGATGAGGAGTGAAGTAGTTTGCCATTGCTTTCCTCACTGGGTCAGAAAGTACTATTGCAGCACGACTGACCCTATGAGCAACACCTTTCATAACACTCAGATGCACTAGTTGTGTTCTGAATGTCATTACTCAGCACTACCCATACCCCAGCAACTTCCATATTGTCACAGCCATGGATGTTGACTGGGACTTCGGTGGAAGCTACACTTTACTCTGGCCTGTGCCAAGAGATGGATGCAAAAGTACTGTATCCATCAAGAATTAATAACGTAATTGGTGTTAAATGACGAACGGAAAATTTTATTAATACGGTTTTATGTATACAATTCAGTTAGGATGTATAAGAAGCAACAAAATCTTCAAGAGCTCCTCCGAGAAAGAAAGCAACGTTACCTCCTCTATGAAGATCAATTCAGGTGAAACTTGTCTTCTCACAACCTTGGTATGGTTTGCATAGTTTGCCTTTGTAATTCTTATTCACTTGTACATGTAATATCATTTGCTTGTGTGTATTGTTACAGAGTGGTTCCTCTTCAGTTCGACCAATAATAGCAAATTTCAAGAAGGGGCTTGGCAATGACCGAATAATACGATTATAGAAATCATGCGGATATAAAAATAAAGGTAGATACTGTGTAGAGATGAGAAGAATGCAAGAATGAGGAATGTGGCCTGCAAGCACGAACTTCCTGTTCTGCCCAGAGAAGATCGGCTCTTATCTGCTCGAATCTGCTTTACGAAAACAATGACTCACACTTTGCATTTCGCTGGATCACAACTGACAAGAGAGAAGAACTGCCAGTAGAAGATGTTATAAAGTCGCCTGGATAGTAGCGGAGTTGCTATGGTAACCATTGCGTCACTGGTTCTGCTGGTGAAAACCCCTTCGCCCCGTGCCTCACCGGGCATGTGCATTCTTCTGATCTCCCAACAGTACATTTAATTGAGTGAGGGTGAGACAGAGTGTTTATTTCCTTCATTCCTCATTGAGCTTGAAAACTGTCTTAATTATGAATATCTTGACTGACCATTTACTTGGGTAAGAGAACCTCCCACCATTATTGATACATTGAGGTTGTTAGTTTGTTGATTGTTATGTTTCGTGATTTCAATATGTAACTAGTCAAGTTGGCAGCAGTGATGAGCGAGTAAAATCCACAGTTCTAGCCCTTCAGGCAAGCAACTCAATGTTGAAAACATCAGGGGATATGAGCTGCGATTTTTAGGTAAATAAAATGTAATAAAGTACGAGAATATATTCTTTATTTATTCCTAAAAATTACAATTCCTTTCTTAATCATCGTTATCCGGTCGATTAGATTAGCCGTTTGCCTTCTTCTACCACTACGAACGCTAATGTGAGTCAAAGCAGAGTTTCACTTAAGCCTTTATAACTACACTCCTTGTGGCCATTTCAAAAAATCGAAAACGCCTGAGGGTATTGAACCAAGGAACGCATTACACAAAGAATTATGTAAATAAGTAAATTTGGCTAGGATTTGAATCAAAAAGAAAACAAATAAAGAAACAAGTGATTTTAGGCTGTTTTTTCCGGAACTCAATTTAGGCCGCAAATTATATTCGATATTTTTTAGTTTGATACAACTATCGAAGACTCACAATTTGAAATCTTTCCGAGTCCTTTAACCCTTCAACTTTCGGCACAATTGAGGAAATTGCTTACTTTTACGTTTTTCGTAGTATGGAGAACCCTACTTTGTCTGCTAAGAAATGTTCTCAATATTAAAAAAGACAATACGTGGCGACATTTGCTTTTTTAGTGTAGGCCCTATAGTCCTACGTGCCTTGTACAATTATAGACTGGTTTGATGTAGCCCTCCATGCCACCCTATCCTGTACTAACTACAGCATCCTTCGTCTACAATTTGTTTTTCATATTCATCCTTTCGTCCTCCGCCTTCCTTTCTGAATGGTCACCGTAGTCACCTTCGGTGCAGAAGGGCCGGGGTTCGATTTTCGGCACGAGCGGAGAATTTAACCTTAAATTCCCTTGGCTAAGGGTGTGGTGTTTGCGATGTCCCCTGCAACTTACACATCACACACAACACTATCCTCCACTATAATAACACGTAGTTTGCCGTACACGGCAGATGCCGCCCACCCTCGTTGGAGGGTCTGACTTACAAGTGCTACACCATCTAGCAATAGCTGAATGATTTTTTTTTAATCGCACTCGTATATTATCACCGCTGCACGGAGAAGTATAGAATTCCGGATATATTTTTGGGCTTTGAAGGCGAGAGAATGAGAACAGATTATTTGATTGTTCCCCTCTTAGTAGCCTCTTACGATATGCAGGGTGTAGATACTGTAATGAATTATTTGACTCCACCCACAGTGGAGATAATGAGTTCCGATAATTCAAAATTAAAAATGAGTGTATCCACAACAAAAGAATGATAAGACTCAAGAACTGTGAGATAGTGAAGAAAGACATTCTATGACTTGTAAATATAATATATTATTATTATTATTGTTACGGGGATACCAGTAGAGCAGAAAGAGATTAAAGAAGGTGCGGGCTTGAGTGGGTCTAACTACAGTCTCAAAATTAATTTAAAACTTTAACAAAGGTTATATTTCTTTAGAATTTCAAAAATCAACGAATAACAATATAACAGGTACAATTAGCACTTTTGGAACAAGTCAATGAAAATACAATATTAGTGAATTCGACAGGTCCTGGGCTTCAAGCCCCTCGCTTTACAATTCTTGAGCTCCCAGCTCAAATTTACAATTCAAAAAAGGACAACTTTAGTAAAGGGCAGAAATCCCCTAATTTAAAGAGCACTTGCTCTTAAATTTGCAATATCTAGCCTCCCAGAGGCACACTTTACAATTACAAAATTTGAGAAAGAGCTAACCGTCTCTCCATTTCCTTTCAGCCTCCTCGAGGCAATATCAAAAATCGTACACTCTCTGGCCTTTCATGGACCAACTTACAATTTGAAACAGGGATATCTTGTAATCAACTTATAGTGCCTTTGCGGAAAAGAACAGGTTAAGTAAATGGCCCGAAACACAAACTGAATGGAGGCGTATACTTGCACTCCTAGATATGAACACTGAAACAACCTAAGGGGCTCTAGGCCATTGAAACAGGGGCTATTCCCAAACTACGGAGGTGACTCGTATAGAAATTACTTTACCGTATTACAGAATAAAAAACAGAAAGATTTTATGAAGTTTTTACATTAGCCGGAAGAAGTTACATTTTAGAAAAGCTGGTTACATAACTAAAGAGTCGGACCTTTCCCTCAGGTTAAACTGCGGAGGTAGCAAGAAAGAAAGAAGTTATGTGGCCATTACCAGGTAGATGTTCTGTTGACCGATGAAAGAGGCCGCCCGCCTCCTGCTTTGACACACACACTCAGTAAGTTGACGATCAATTGGCCAAGAAACGAGAAAAGGCGCAGTTTATAAACCCTCAAGGAAGGTTCGAGATCATTCAAGATTAAACTAGCCACACCCTGTCAATTGTATTGGATAAATTCAAAAGTTACACTTAGAATCGAACAACAAGCCTGTGATAGGTTGAAAATTAAATACAGAAATTAGGGATTGGCTAGATTCAAAACTGGTGGAAAGAAACAGAAAATATTGCCAACCCAAAAATGAATGAATATCATTCAGTTACAAAAACCTAGATATACAAAATTCTTTAAATTATAACTTCTTACAACTCGCACCAGGGTGCATGATCATAGTTTTTAGTGGTGTCCTCTGTCAAAAAATGTCCAAACTTCTTGATGAATGTCGAACAAAACAAGTAGAAATTCACTCAGGTTAGGCAACTGCACAATAACAAAATTACTCAATATTTTTGTGGTGACATCTTCTGAGTAAAGTTCTAAGTTGGTGTAGTTTCGGTTTCACTGTTTTACCAATACAGGAGTTCATTTAGGCGCTGAATTTGAATGTGCGGCTTTGAGGTGTACCTCCCGGTACAATTATTATTATTATTATTATTATTATTATTATTATTATTATTATTATTATTATTATTATTATTATTATTATTATTATTATTATTATTATTATTATTATTATTATTATTATTATTATTATTATTATTGTTCCGGGGTAATATGTGGAACGCAGAGGTAAAAGAAGATGCGGGCTGTAATGGGTCTATCTACGACAGTCAAAGATGAATTTAAAATTTTAAAATAAAGGTTATATTTCTTTTCAGATCTTACATTTCAACAAATAACAATCTTTCAGGTACATAGGTAGTTGGTACAAAAATAGAAAAACCAAGAATTGGTAATTTACCATTTTGATCTTCAAGATCCTAATTTACAATGTCCCAACATCACAAATGTTGCGTTTAGTTAGATAGATAAGGAGAGATATCTCCCATAAAACAATTTTCAAGAACACCTTGCTCCAACGGTTACGAGTTACGGCCTTCCAAAGGCACCGCACAAAATATCTATTATATTACCACAAAAGAGCTTGCATGCTCTAAAATTTCTACCAAGGAGACAGCGTTTCCGAACTCTTACGGCCTACTCAAGGCAACCATTAACTATTACATATGCACAATACTTTACCATTTCTAGCCACTCTAGGTACCATCTAGATTTGACAAGATAGGAGCAGTTGTATTTAAGAAGCAATACAGGGGTATCGAGTACCCATACTACCGAGCCTTCGTGAAAAGAACAAGTTTAATTACTGGCCCAAACTGAAACAAGTATGGATGCGTACACTTGCGCTCCTAGAAATAAAGTTTAAAACCCTACTTGGGCTTGCAGCCCGACGATCCAGAGGCTAATCCCACACTACTGAGGTGACTAGAAGGACAAGTTAATTTATGATTTACAGGAGAAAAACAGTTACAAAATCGTAGTCACCTCAAGGTTAATTGAAGGGGAATTCGACAGGGTAACATACTCTCTATCCCCGATTTACAGTTTAAGTCTGTAGGACTTACATGAAATTTTACATGAGAAAGAAGAAAGTTTACATTTTAGAAAATTGACGGTTACATAGTTAAAGATTGGAACCTTCCCCTCGAGTTCAGCTTGCAGAGATAACTACAGAGATAGAAAACTGGTGGCCATTACCTGGGCTGATGTTCTGCCTGCCGAAGAACGAGGACCTCCGTCTCCTCTCTTAACACACACACTCAGTAATTCGGCGATCAATAAGACAAGTTTTCTTGAAAAAGCAACAGCTTTTATACCCGAGAGGAAGTTTCGAGAATGTTCTGGACTAAATCCGACACACCTTTTCATTTTTATTGGCGGATAAAATAGGTACAAGAAACGTTCGATTGGCCGAAAAGTAAATACCACATGAAATTTCTGATTGGTCAGAAACCAACGCTGGCGGGATGAGTAAGAAGTGTTGCAAACCTTGAAGTATCAAAAACAAGAAAAGTAAATTCAGTTCAGAAAACCTATAAACCCAACATTTCTTCAAATCTCTAATTACCAGAGTGCATGACCTTAGCTCCTTAATAGAGGCATCTAGGTAGAAATGTGCGAACTTCCTGTGGTACACCAAAACAAAACCAAGAAATCTAGTCAGTTTAGAAAACTTTAAAATAAGATATTACTCCACCATTACTCCATTACTCCATCTTTTGATCAACGTCCCAACTTCTGGCACTAGGTGTTTCAATTTTTATATGACAATTAGCGTTCTTTAAGGCTCCCGGTACAATTATTATTATTATTATTATTATTATTATTATTATTATTATTATTATTATTATTATTATTATTATTATTATTATTATTATTATTATTATTATTATTATCGGGATTTCGTGGAACGCAGAGGTGTAAGAAGATGCCGGGGTGAATGGTGGACAAGCAAATGACAAGAGCATAAGTTAAAATACTAATTATTGAAATTGTATTTCTTTCCTTCTCTTCTTTTTTTATTTTCAAATTTGATAGATAATCTGAATGAACAACAATAATATGATGAGCTCGTCAGCTCGGGTAACAACAGCGGACTCTAAGTCAAAAAATCAGGTACAATAGAGAAAATGATCTACACAATAGTTTAAAAGGGGTGAGTATTGTAGCTCTGAAGGTAAACGATTTTACAAAAGCATATTTGCTCCACTCACGTCCTAGGAGACTTAGCTCCGAAAGGTTGCTGTAGTCCAGCCCCTAAGAGGCAAAAGCGTCTTACAAAATTATGTCTTACAACTCTCCAAAACCGCGTTTGCAGTCACTTCTGCTCAACAATCTGTTACAAACTCGTTTATCAATAATTACTGTGCAATTTAAACCGGGGCAATGAGTGCCCATACTAAGTGGCCTTATTGCAAAATTAAAAGGTTTAAGACGATCGGAACGAGCTCGATAGTTGCAGTCGCTTAAGTGCGGTCAGTATCCAGTAATCGGGAGATAGTGGGTTCGAACCCCACTGTCGGCAGCTCTGAAGATGATTTTCCGTGGTTTCCTATTTTCAAACGAGGCAAATGCTGGGGCTGTACCTTAATTAAGGCCACGGCCGCTTCCTTCCAACTCCTAGGCCTTTCCTATCCCATTGTCGCCATAAGACCTATCTGTGTCTGTGCGACGTAAAGCAAATAGAAAAAAAAAGACGATCGGCCACGAACAAAAGGCTAGGAGGCGAAACACTTGCACTCCTTTTAGAACGGTACTTAAAATCATAAATGGGTTTATGGCCCGAAGTTGCAGAGGCTAAGTCTATACTACAGAGGAGTGACTAAACGAAATGTATTAAATGCCAAAGGCGAGTGAAGAATTTAGAGGTTTAGAAAATGTTAGTCACCCCATACTAAGTTGAATGGGATTCAACAGGGGGCAAACACTCTTTGTTCCCTTAATTTACATGTTTCCCAGCAGGTATTTGAATAGAGTCCTCAGACTTGCCGAAAATTGACATTTAAACAATGACTTTAGAACTTTACATTAAGAACAGAAGTTTGAAATCTTCCTCTCAAGTTATCTGCCTAAAGCTATTACACGTTAAGAAATGTCTGCCATTACCTTGAGTACTAAGGCCTTCCGAACGATGGCAGGCTGCTTCTGCCTCCTAATTACGCCGTACTCACGAGACCGGAAAGATGGAAATGACAATACGGCCCTAAAGCTCCCAGCTTGTATAGCATCTCAGATGGGTAGATTCCAGAACTCTCTTGAGACAGGCAGAATGCCTGTACACACCCCCAATTTTAATTGGCTGGAGAAATATACACAAAAGTCTTGATTGGTTAATAACTTAAGGAAGAAGGAAGTCGTAGGAGTGTTGGCAACATAGATACATTAAAAAACAGTCTACAATAACTTAAGGTTTGCCACCTTCAAAAAATTAAAATTCCCTTCAGAATTAATTGTCCTTACTCCCGCGAGAGGGGGCACATAGGCCGATTGTAGAGGCATCTAATGGTTAATGGTCCAAGTATTTTGAGTTACATTAGTTCGAGATTCCTGGCACAGATGGCCTTCTAGAAGGCGCGCAGTTCAATGGGACGGAGAAGGTTTACCCCCGCTACAATTATTTGTATTACTATTGTTTGTTCGTATCGGCCTACTAAGGACCACGTTATTTCAGACGTATTCTCTTGGCTTTTATCTTTTCCCAGTCCTACATTCGTTGCCAGTGTTGCTCTTCCTTTTCCTCCGTCCACGTCTTTCCCGTCTTCAGCTTTAGCCTTTCTCGAAAAACCTGTTGGTCTTTTAGTTTCCTCCTGAGTGGGTTGCATTCTTGTATATCTTCATAAGTGATCCCTATCACCTGTAAGTCTCTCTCTACCTCCTTGATCCAAGTCACCTCGGTCTTCTTATATTTAAAATAGACTAGCAAATGTTCACTATGGTATTGAACATTGTATACGGATATCAAAGAAAAATACTGAATAAGATTTTTTTAATTGTATGACTCTTAGCGTTACCCAAGAAACAGCATCGGGAGGTCCCAATACGTTGTTTCCAGTGTATAGTGCGAGTTGCAGAGTTGTGATGATAACGGCAGACTCACTTGCCTACTGACACTCACAAACGAGTTGGGAAGTTTTCATTACAATAGAAGGCCCCCTTGTCTACTATTCGGTCACAATCGATATGGGGAGTTTTCTATGGGGAGTTTTCTTTACAATGGCAGGCCCCCTTTTCTACTTCCAGACACAATCGGTTTTGAAGAAAATTTCATGCTCCCTTAGCTTCTGCCACTCAAATCGGGAGGGGAATTATTCATTGAAATGGTCGCCCACCTTAATAATGCCAGTTACCCAGGAGGTTGGGGAAAACCCGTTCCTACTGCCAGTCAATGTCGATCTGGGGAATATTTGTTACAGTATCAGATGCCCTCATGCTGACAGTCACTATCGATCTGTATTGATTATAATTATAATATAATGGTGTGTCTCGCCTTTTAGATCGCTACAAATCGGCTTCAATAAATGTTATATTGTAACCGTTCACCATCATGCCATGGACATGTTAGGAGGTCTGGCTAATTATATATGCCGTTTTCCGCAACATCCTGTGACATATAATGCAGTAGTTAGCATTCTGTATGTCGAACCGGGGTATGATCCGCGACACGCCAGTCCGGAGGGAGCAGTTTCCTACGCTGTAACGAGAAGAGGACAGCGCAGTATTGCTAAACCTTGGAATCGCGCTCTCACTCGGTGCGAGTGGGAAGAGATGATGACGCTGCGCACGGAAATGGAGGTTGTCGGAGACTGGGCCGAATTAAGGTGTGTTAACCTTTGAAAAATAAATGCCCACTATAAATTCAACACCGCATTCATTAGTACCACATCACCATAATTTACGAAAAAGAGGAAGAAGAAGAATACTTCTATATGAAATAATTTTTCTAAATTTATAAATCAGGTCTCATTCGAACCAATGTATTTTATGCTGACTGTCAATGCATATAAATACAATACTTCAATAATGGATCAGTAATGACGCCTATCATACAGTAGTACGCAGATCAAAGGTGACTACTGAAATCTGACAACATGTGGAAAAAAGTGGGAGATATTGCATGTTGAAACATGACGCGTGATTTTCCAAAAGGACGCTTTGGAAATTATGAATGACCTACTGATCGCTTTGGTTTCACATATGTTCAGTAGAAAGTAGAGGTCATAAGCTTTAATTCGACTGTTATCACGTCGTTCAAAGACTCCGATTACCGGACCGTTATTTTCAGCAAAGGCATAATTCATCTCCCCCCCCCTGACCATTTGTCCGGAGGTTATAAGTATAGCTAGGACCCAGATACTGTATCTCATTCTCATCCGTGTAGCTGCAGTGGTAACACGTTACCTCATTGTCGTCTGTGTAGTTGCAACCCAAAACATTAGAAGTGGACCTGGATATCAGTGACTTGGATATCAGTGTACAAAGTGTTGTGCCATTGAAGAAACACATCAATGTGATGTAAATATTTTTACGGAATAACCCGTGAGGTACAAGTTAACGTACATAATTGCCGAATAGAAGCCTTAATTTGGCATTTTAACATCACAATCGTTGAAGACAGTCAGTTATGACTTATGGTGCAATCACCAACGGAGGGCAAACGCTTCAGGTTATTTGGCATGATGAGACACTTAATTAATATATACAAGTGTTAATTATCACCGCTACTGAGCATTTAAGAACGAGTGACATTTAGCAAAAATTAAATAACTGTTCTTGACAAAATTAATATTCGCATCCTCCAGGGACATTCGTTGTGATAGTCTTTGTGACGGTCAGGGAAATGAACAGTGATTTTTACAAACTTATCACTACTTTCGTTAATCTATTTCAACTTAAGAGTGGATCTTGTTACAAGTAGGCCCCCTTTTGAAAGTGCATAAACAGTATTTAATAACTCATTCTCCATTTTTCTGTATGTTCGTGAGTGGTCGTCGAACCCAAGATTCGGAGCCTACAAGAGTCGCGCCTGAGTGCCTGCGATCAGCTTTACAGGGAACGTCCAGAAATTCAACTGAGAAGACAACAGTTCGAGTCATGGATCGTCGTATGAAGAGGAACCGAGGACTACCAGGAACAAGAATATCCATCATGGTCGTGTAAAGATATAAGATGTACCCCAGATGACAGCAAGCCTTACACACCATGTGTTAAGTACATGCTTTTATATACCTTAAACACGAGAGATGCATGCCAGTAATAATTTTATTTTGTAAATATTATAATGTCATAATTAAACATTAAAAATGTAGGGAACATTATGCGCGTATGACTGGGAAAGATTTGGTTAGGATCATCAAGTGATTTTCAAGATAATCATTGATATTTAACAAAATTCATTTGCATGAATTATTATATAGACTCCAAAGTTCTTAGCTTATATGAACCATCTTTGGGAAGAACGGTAATTTAGCTAGACTTATATTTCTTTCTAGACTTATATATTTCTTTGTATATAAATTATACGTTTGTGATTCAGGTATTTGTAATCCCGGATAATATTAGATAATCATTGGAGTTGATCCAAACCGAGGTATAATTAGTTTATAATTATATATGAAAATGTGAGAAGAATTAAATAGCCTGAAAAAATGGAGTCTTCTCTGTGAATTAAATGAACGGATTAAGATACGATGGCATGATATGGGAGGGCGAAGCAGTAACATGTTATGTTGTTGGAGTGGTAAGGAATAATAATTATAGCTGTTGTGAGATATTGAATTGGGCTGAATATATAGCCAAATAATGAATAATAAGAAATAATGGCTTTCAAGTGAGTGCACACTTGACAATACGCCGAGATGATATGTAAGGAAAATGAAAGAAAGAGTGAAGGACGATTTATGGTGTCCGCAGCCCAGGGCTGGTTACTCAGCTGTTATCCTGATTGACAGGTATATGGCCGGTCGACTGTAGGCCGAGCGAACCTTTGCAGTTTCTAGCAAAGCGATGTTAACGGGTCAAGCTCTTTTCATTCACCAAAGTAGTCTCAATCCCATTCTAATTATACGTTGCGAGTAATACGGATAAATTTCTGATTTTGTGAAGGATAGATCCCTTCTCATGCTTAGGCATTAAATTAGCCTCTGATTGGAGCTCAAAAATTTTTACCTGTTGGTTCGAATGATGCTGGAGCGAAGAATTAACCAGATATTATGGCTTGGTTAAGCCATACCTTCAAGATGTGTTGTGTAAATATATTTGATATTTTCATATGTATGTTTCTGTGTGTTTTATTAATTCCCAAAGTGTTCTATGGTGATGGGTTCGATTCCAGCTTTGGCTGATTTTCTTTGAATATATGATTTGTTAGTTAAACCCAGGATACGCTCATATATGTTCAGCGTGTATGTTCATCGTAAGTGTTCAATATAAATATACATTGTCGTGGTCAAATGGATCACATGTTTGATACTCGGCGATACAATCTCGTGTGTATAACAGATGTGCTTATATTGTATTATATTTTTTTCTCTTTCCAAATCATGATCAGTAAAACAAAGGACACTATTTAATATCCATTTATGACTAGTAAAACAAAGGATACTATTTAATATCCATTTATAACCAGTAAAACAAAGGATACTATTTAATATCTATTTGTGACGAGAGTTTAATAAATAAAGGATACCATTCAATATCCATTTTTATAAATAAATAAACTCATATATCAGTGTGGGTTAATCGAGTGAATTGATGCACGCCATGAACTAATTATGCCAGGACAATTTCAAGAAAAGAAGGCATACAATGTACATAATTGTGTCAGTTTAATTGTTTCCTTTGCTTATATGTTGAAATAGAACATTATTTGTGTGGTTCACATCAGTATAATAAAAATGTTTAGAATATATTCTTGAACGGAGATTCTTCTCATTTAACAATATTAGCATATTCCACTCATATTATCGAATCCTACTTTCATTATTTTAGATAGTGCCTATTTTATTTCTTTATCGAACATTCCATTACCCGTATTGCTCTCCGAATTCAGCCGGTGATGCTATGAAAGTAGGGAGGATGAGACTTCAAGCCTGGTAAGTGACTTCTGGCGGTTCTCATCCAAATGTTCCATCTGTACATCTGTTTGTAGAACTCAATTAAGTAATATTGCCCTAATTATACCCAGGGTAAGCCTCATTTGTTGCCCAACTAATGGGGCCAGTTTTATTTTGTCGCCCGATGTGCTCAGGGCTGGTTCATACTTAGTTTTGGTGCCACGACATATGCCCTAACGGTTACAATATAAATCGACATACAAAAGTATATGACTGTTTACATATTGCAGACCTTAATTTACAGATTAACTGCTGCTAAACGGTACGTTATATCGACAAACCGTTTACACCATAAAACGCCTCTTTTAGCTTTCTAAATGGCTGATCCTATGACATTATCCCGTATCTCCTCTATTTATGGGTTAGATTGAATTAGAAAATTTGAATAAGGATAAGTTTGTGTAAGGTTTTCACACACAGCATTACTTTTTGGATACTTATGTGACAGCTAGAAACAAAGAATTTGGCTCACATATAGCTATTGCGAAGGCCAATGTTCGTGGCGATTTAGACGATTCTGTCTTTCATATACGTATGTCAAACTATGAACTACAGCAAAATCTACGTAACAACGAGAAAAACTGCCAAATCTAGAACATAAGGGATAGAGATACGAAAAAAGTCATAGGACAAAAGTTGTAGATTACTTCAAATTCAACCGAGATTGTGCCTTCCGTTTTGTGATACGACTTCCCATGCAGTCGCGAAATACATCGAATCGAAGGTCTACACCGTTTTTAAAATTGCCTCCATATTTCGATATTTTTCAGGGGTAAGAAGCGGAAAGTTTAAACATCTTGGAATTGTTCCGTTGGTTCCAGGCCAAATCCTATAATTTCGCCAAATTTTACATTTTAGCTCGTCTGGCAGATTGTACCGCCAGCTTGATTTGAGGGAAAGAGGTAAAAATGAGGACTTCCAGGAAAAAAGCTAAAATATATGCAGATGGTCATTATTACAACTGAAATGAATACCTGTACGAAAATTTCGCCAAAATAGTCATTTTCCAGACACACGGTCCTTACGATTTTTTAAATATAGATAAGAGTCATAATAAAAATATTTCAACCCCCATCTCATTTCTTTTCAAGCCCCCCTTAGTGGATTTTCCTAAAACAAAAAATACATGTTCCTTCATTTTTATTGAGGATTCCTAATACTAATTTTCATGTCTGTAACATCTTCTGTTTTTGAGATATAAATATCCAAATAAAATGATTCAACCCCATTTGCAGTCCTTTTTACTCACCCCATTAAGTATTTTTCCGGAAACAAAAAATACGTGCTTCTTCATTTTTAAAAGAGATTGATAATATCAATTTCCACGCCCGTAACGTGTCAACTTTCTGTGATAATACTGTAGATATGTTCATTTAAAAAACTACCCCCCCCCTTTATCACTTCTCCTTACGTGAATTTTCCAAAAATAAATGATGCCTGTTTCTTTACTTTTACAGGAGATTCCAAATTTCACGTTTGTTTAATGGTAGGCCTACATATTTTTTATATACTATTCATATACTTATTTTAAAATTCACCCATTTTCACTCCTGTTCAACACCCCCGTTAAGTGGATTTTCCGAAAACAAAAAAGTACGTGGTTTCTTGTTTTTTAAAGAGCTTCCAAATACCAATTTTTATGTCCGTAACGTCTTCAGTTTTTGAGATATAAGTATCTTCATAAAAGGCATTCAAGCAATTTTTCACCGTTTTGCACCCTTTGCACCCCCCCCCCCCCTTAAAGGAATTTTTCGAAAACAAAAAGTACATGTTTATTTATTTTTAAAGTAGATTCCAAATACTAATATTTACGTCTGTAAACTCTTGAGATATAGATGTATTCATTTAAACAGTTCACCCCCATTTTCACCCGCCCCCCCCCCCCTTTGTGACGGAATATCCAAAAAACCTTCCTTATTTAGAACCTATACTGCAACATAAATATATCCCCAAAATTTCACTTCTTTATGTCGAGTTTTGGCTCGGTGTTGATTACAGTCAGAAGAAAAAACATCGGTGACAGATAAGCATGAGCACGTTTATAAGTGCAGAGGTTCATTTCGAGATTTACTGCTACTAAACTGTACATCACATCGACAAACGGACTGCGCCCTCACACGCCCCTCTTATCGTTCTACACAGTTAGCCCCGTAAAATTTTCCCGTATCTCCCACTTTTATGGGTTACATTGAGTTAGAAACTTTGAATAGTGCGCATTTGGGTACATTTTTAACATAATGTACTTTTAGCATACTTATTTGGAAGCTAGAGTAATGAAATTTGGCTTGCATATGGCCATGAGTTGTCTGAATATACGTGCCAAATTTGATGACTATCTTTCCTCGAAGTGTGCCAAATTATAAAAAAATACGTGTACTAAGTACACAATTTGCGTAAAATCGAGAAATGCTTCCCTTTATAACCTATAAGGGATGGAGATGCGATAAAATATCACATGACCAATGTTGAGTTCGATTGTTCCATCCGTTTTGTGATACGACTTACCGTTTAGCCACGAAATACATCGAAACGAGGTTCTGCACAGTCATTAAAATTGCCTCCATATTTCGATATTTTCCGGGGGTAAAAAGTGAAAAATTTAAACATCTTGCAATTCTTCCTTCGGTTGCAGAGTAAAACTTATAATTTTGTCATATTTCAATTTTCTTGCTCGTCTGGCAGATTGTGCCGCCATCTTGATGTGGGGGAGAGGGTAAAAATGAGGACTTTCAGGAAACGAAAGCTAAAATATATTCATATGGTCATTATTACACCTGAAACGGATAACTGTACGTTAATTTCGCCAAAATAGGCAATGTACAGACACATGGACGTTACGGCTTTATTTATATAGAGAAATATCAAAATTAAAGTACTCCAACCCCTACATCACTTCATTTCAAGCCCCCCTTAAGTGGGTGTTCCGAAAACAAAAAATATTTGTTTCTTTATTTTAAAAGTAGATTACAAATACCAATTGTCACGTCTGTAAACTGTGAAGTTTTTGCGATATAGATGCACTCATTTAAACAGTACAACCCTTAGCGGCGGAATACCCCAAAATCCTCCCTTAGTGAGCACCTACACTGTAAGAAAAATGTACCCCCAAAATTTCATTTGTTTATATCGAATAGTTCTGGCTTGGCGTTGATTGTAGTCAGTCGGACTTAGCCTTTTATGTACAGAGATAAAGATGCGGTTTGATAATCGTGTTGGTTTCCTTCTTAGCAAGTGGCCATAGAATGCAATTCTCTTTCTACGAATGCTGTCTTCTGGTCATGATTATACAGCTCATGGTTATGCCGACGTCTATATTCATCTTTATCTTTAACTGGCCCAAGAAATTTCCTTAAGATCTTTCTTTCTTTCTTTCTTTCTTTCTTTCTTTCTTTCTTTCTTTCTTTCTTTCTTTCTTTAATTTCCAATTCTTCTATCCGATATTTCTTGTGCATAGCAAGGTATTCCGCTGCATACAAAGCCTCTAGTTTTATGATATGCAATAATGTCTGAGTTTTGCGTTCAAGGACATGGACTTCTGGTAAACGTGTTTGATTAGTCGATAAGCCACTTCTAGTTTATTCATGCGCGATATTATTTTTATTATTATTATTATTATTATTATTATTATTATTATTATTATCATCATTATTATTATTTCTTTCTTTCTTCGTTATGACCAGTTAAAGCCCTTTTGAACTTGTTAGCTTGGTCTGACAGCTTCCCCTTCTTATTCATTTTATTCCACCGAGCTCGATAGCTGCAGTCGTTTAAGTGCGGCCAGTATCCAGTATTCGGGAGATAGTGGGTTCGAGCCCCACTGTCGGCAACCCTGAAGATGGTTTTCCGTGGTTTCCCATTTTCACACCACGCAAATGCTGGGGCTGTACCTTCATTAAGGCCATGCCTGCTTTCTTCCCACTCCTAGCCCTTTCCTGTCCCATCGTGGGCATAAGACCTATCTGTGTCGGTACGACGTAAAGCAAACAGCAAAAAAATAGAAAAAGACTTTACTATTTTTTATGGTGTCGTCTGTAGTGTTTATTTCTTTTAAGCTTAATTTCTTCCAACCGGTTGATCTTGGACCGTCTTTGAATTGATTATAGTTAATATCCTTTTATTGTCCATTCTACAGATGTGGCCATATAATTCCAAGCGTCTCGTACGTACGGCATTAGTAAACTTATCTGTTGCTGTGTACAGGTCTGGAGCAAATCCATATGCCATTTACAAGAGTGGGGCCATATAATTTCCTTTTGAAAATTCGTTCTTTTCAATGTCATCAATGTTAGCGTGACCCCCTACAGATGAATGTAGTTTCTGAGGCATATAATGCTTCCGCCAAACAATGTCTTGTAATAATGAAGTTCCGTATTGCGCGATATCACTCTTTTATTTTAGTGATTCCACGTTACGTCCGCTTCTGTGGTGTAGTAGTTAGCGTGATTAGCTGCCACCCGCGGAGACCCGTGTTCGATTCCCGGCTCTGCCACGAAATTTAAAAAAGTTGTACGAGGGCTGGAACGGGGTTCATTCAGCTTCGGGTGGTCAACTGAGTAAAGGTGGATTCTCATCTCATCCATCCTGGAAGTGGTTTTCCGTGGTTTCCCAGTTCTTCTCCACGCAAATAACGGGATGGTACCTAACTTACGGCCACGGCCGTTTCCTTCCCTTGTCCTTGTCTATCCCTTCCAATCTTCCCATCCCCGCAGAAGGGTCCTGTTCAGCATAGCAGGTGAGGACGCCTGGGCGAGGTACTGATCCTCCTGTCCAGTTGTATTCTCGAGCCAAAGTCTCACGCTGCGGGACACTGCCTTGAGGCGGTAGAGGTGGGATCCCTCGCTCAGTCCGAGGGCAAAACCAACCCTGGATGGTAAACAGATTAAGAAGAAGAAGAAAATGAAGAAGAAGATTCCATGTTACCTTGTTCAGGAATGGTGAATCTATGACACGCGAGTCACTAGGTGACACTTGAACACGACTTCTGTGATACGTCAAACAACATACTAACATATTTTAATGTTTTTAACATGTAATATACCGAGCTCGATAGCTGCAGTCGCTTAAGTGCGGCCAGTATCCAGTATTCGGGAGATAGTTGGTTCGAACCCCACTGTCGGCAGCCCTGAAGATGGTTTTCCGTGGTTTCCCATTTTCACACCAGGCAAATGCTGGGGCTGTACCTTAATAAAGGCCACGGCCGCTTCCTTCCCACTCCTAGGCCTTTCCTATCCAATCGTCGCCATAAGACCTATGTGTGTCGGTGCGACGTAAAGCAACTAGCAAAAAAAAAACATGTAATAAATAGGTCGGAATTCTAGCAACATAGAATATTTTAACGTTATGCTTTAATAAAGAAGTATGTCGCGACTAATTCTATAGACTAGAGTATGGTTCCAGCCTACGGGACCTTCTCCAGGATTACTTGATTCTAAAAACTGGAAAAAAATTCTAAGGAAAGCAGCTCGATTTGTTCTGGGTGATTCCCGACAAAAGAGTAACATTACGAAAATTTTGCAAAGATTGGCTGGGAAGACTTGGAAGAAAGGAGACGAGCTGCTCAACTAAGTGGTATGTTCCAAGCTGTCAGTGGAGAGATGGCGTGGAATGACATTAATAGTAGAATATGTTTGAGTGGTGTATTTGAAAGTAGGAATGTGAAGATAAAATTGGAATTCAAGAGGACAAATTGGGGCAAATATTCGTTTATAGGAAGAGGAGATAGGAATTGGAATAATTTAACAAGGTAGATGTTCAGTAAATTTCATTTCTTTACAATTAATTAAGAAAAGAATCTGCCCCATGGGCGACTGCCCTAAATGCGGATCTGGGGTGATTGATTCATTCATACACCAAGTAAACTGGCTGCTGAGCATGAAATACCGATCCTTTTGCATGATAAATCTGTAATACCATCATGATTGAGAGCTTCTTGTTGGAATTTATTGGTAAGTGCACCACTTACCCACAGCGTGAGGTTGGTAATGGAAGGGAGCAGGATTATAGTGGAAAGTTACGAATTAATGTTCGAATTTCATCTCTTGGGATCCCTTCGCGTGACTGTTGATATCGTGATCATAATCACGAGACAGTTTCACATGGAACGCGAACCACTGGAACTGAAATGTATATTTCATCCGTGCAGTTGGCACGATTCGATCCGTGGCCACTTGGCTGTAACGTCTCACTATGATATTCGATCATGGTGATGATGATGATGATGATGATCTTTCTTTCTTTGTTTCTTCATCTGTTTACCTTCCAGGGTTGCTTTTCCCCTCGGGCTCAGCGAGGGATTCCACCTCTACCACCTCGAGGGCAGTGTGCTAGAGCGTGAGACTTTGCGTCGGGGATACAACTGCGGAGGAGGACAAGTACCTCCCTAGGTGGCCTCACCTGCTATTCTGAACAGGTGCCTTGTAGGGGAGATGGGAAGATTGGAAGGGACACACAAGGAAGAGGGAAGGAAGCAGCCGTGGCCTTAAGTTAGGAACCAGATTCATTCCGTCCAGGAAATTCTTCTTTTCCTGAGGGCATCTGATAATTTTTCAGTTTGGCTATTTTATTATGTATGTTTTTTATGCTTTCAATTACCATAGATTTTAACTTATTCCATCTTCGCATTAATTACTAATAATTCTTGTGTTCTCGAAGCAGTACTCCATGTGAGATTTGTGCTGGACAAAGTAGAGGCGAGACAGGTTTTCTGCGGGTACTCCGGTCATCTCTCATTGCAGCAACACTCTCAACTATCACTTCATTTGATCTGTCAGTCATTAATCATTGCCCCAGAGGAATGCGACAGGCTTCGGCAGCCGGCACAGTTCCTATCCTCGATACTAGACATGGGATTCATCCCATTCCTGACCCGGTCGAATGACTGGAAATGGGCTGAGAATTTTCATCTTCTCGCATCAGAAAGCTGAATGTGGTTTTTAAGTATAGATATGCCTTCCATGTTGTTCTGTCCGTTCACATCTGGTGATCCATTATTCGTATTTCATCAATTTGTACGTTTTATTTGATGTTTTTGCAAATTGACTTTTCCCAGTCATCCGCAGTCTTCCTCGAGATCTTGTCCCTTTGATAGTTCCTTAAAATTGTGCTCTCGGGGTGCTATTAAAGTCATTTTCTTCACTTGAACATACCATCCAAATGTTTTCAGTTCTAGTCTTTCCATGAGACTCATTTCCAAACCAAGTTATTGCTAAATACTCTTATTGAATATTTTTGCCTTTCTTATCTTTTGTTGGTAAGAACGAGTCATCTTCATTCCACTTGTGTGGAGATGTCTGTGCTGTGGTCTTGTTAATACTACGACTCTAATGAAGTTGATTATATTGGTTTAGTGTGTGTGTGTGTGTGTGTGTGTGTGTGTGTGTGTGTGTGTGTGTGTGTGTGTGGAGGGGGTGTGCATAATTATCATCCCCTGTCGCATGTCTGTAATGTTTAAGAATTAGTAATAGGGCCTTTGGTCAAAAGGGTCGAGGGTTCGATTCCCGGCAAGATCGTGGATTTTAACTCTCATTGTTTAATTATTTACCTGTTTAACTTCTTTACTTAACGGTCGGCGTCGAAGTCCTCGTTTCAAAGATTGGAATCTCACTGTCGGCAGCCTAGATTCCTTTTCCTTGTTTTTTTTTTAAATTTTTTATAAGGCCTTATGCTATTCAGCAGGAAAATATGCCTGTCCTGTGTGATATAAGTCAGCCCATGCAAAACAGGCTGATGTTGCCTTAAATGAGAGTTGCAGGATTATTTCAGGTTGTTTGAGGCCAACTCCCATCAATAAAGTGAACTATCTGGCTGATATTGCTCCATCTGATATCACACCAAATTTGTATTGATAAAGAAGGATGTCCACGGTGAATCGCTCCAAAATTGAAAGCGAAATCAACTTGGTTACAGGCCATAGAGAACACCGGAGAAGTGGGCAGTAAGATTTCTACCAATCGCAACCTTTTTCTTTAAAATTGTATTTGACCTTCGGCAAGCATCCATGCAGCCAGCAAAACACCATGTACAAATATATGAAGTACATAAAATAAATGCCTTCTCGTATGGGCTAGAGCAATTTTGTTACTTTCATTGATCTGTCTCTGACTTATCCTTGGCTTTGACAACATGAAAGTGACTGAGGTATGAGCGGTGCTAGTAATGCCATTCCTTGTGCAGCCAGTCCCTGTTACAAATGGTGTGAAAACGTTGCTCATAGGGTAGATTGATGCATGCATTTCAGTGGACTTGGCAGACTGATATGTAATAGCAACTTCTGGCTCGGTGAGGAAAGCAACGGGAAATTACCTCACTCCTCATTTCCCTTGTACGCCTCTTCAGTGATGCCTAAGCCATCTATGACTGCTGATGGCAGAACTGTTGAGGATCCAACCAGCCTTAGGGCTGTAGACCGAACATACATACACCATATATAAAATAACATAATTTGCAGGCCTTCGGGCTCAGCAGTGGTCGCTTGGTAGGCCACAGCCCTTCGGAGCTGTTGTGCTATGGGTTTTTTAATATATAAAATAACACTATATCTAACATACTTGCATCAGATAAAATATCTCAGTACAAAAGGAAATACAACTAATTCTATTCACTTCACAGTACACGTAAAAAGAACCTTACGCGGTAAATGCCTCATTTAGATCTTCAGATCAGTTATAACTAAAAACTGTGGCAAGTGCTAGGTAAATGTTGTTATCAGAACTTCTTAGTAAACATATAATACTGGTAGAGAAAGGGACATGAATAAGGGCCAGTTTCTTATATAACGCACTTTGTGCATGTCGATATTTACTGCAACCGAGAATGATGTCCTCTTGGTCCTTGTCGCACATAGGACCTACTCTAATTCGATGAAGATGATTTGGGTAGCAGGCATGACCGAGACGGATGCGTATGGTGGACGTAAGGTGTTTCCTACTAAGGTATAATTTGTCAAATAAGGGATGTGTGGGTATCTAAGACTGATGAGCGGCGTAGTGTCGTCCTTTAATCTCCTGCGTTATGTTCCTTTTATTCGACAAATCATTGTGAGATTTGCTGAGTAGTAAGGGTCTTTTTTTTAATTTCGTGTGGCTATTTCCAGCCGAGTGCAGCCCTTGTAAGGCAGATCCTCCGATGAGGGTGGGCGGCATCTGCCATTTGAAGGTAACTGCGAGTTATTGTGGTGGAGGATAGTGTCGTGTGTGGTGTGTGAGTTGCAGGGATGTTGGGGACAGCACAAACACCCAGCCCCCGGGCAATGGAATTAACTAATGAAGATTAAAATCCCCGACCTGGGCGGGAATCGAACCCGGGACCCTCTGAACCGAAGGCCAGTACGCTGACCATTCAGCCAACGAGTCGGACGTAATAATGGTACAAAGTCCGTGTATGGAACTGCCATAGCGTGAAAGGTTCCATCTGAGATGCTCTGCTTTGCTAATTGAGCACCTATTTTGTTCTGCTCTATGACGGCGTGTCCCTTCAGTCAAAGGAAATGTATATCTATGCCGATTTGCGAAATGTCAAGAAGGTAGGGATTACATTTTGCGGTCCACTCAGAGTGTTGTAGTCGCTCTAGAACACTTTTGGCATCTGTAAGAATTAATATTCGTTACGTATGCTGTGAAAGTCCAAAGATGATTGCAGCAGGATGAACGAGTATTTCTACGGTAATCGTGGCCGTAAATACGTCGCCTGGAGTAGTGAGTGCCTCACAGAAGTATTCAGAGTAGGTTAGTGATAAACATATCCAACACCATCGTTAGGTTTTGATCTATTTGTACATATATATGAAGAAAATTGGGGCACTTAGAGAGAATGGACTCAATCAGACTAACTCACAGAATGAACACATTTACACTTACACGGGGTTTTAAGAATGATGAGAGAAAGACTGCAACGAAAACACACCCACTCACTACTTATGAAGGAATACTAGGCTAAAAGAAAAAGCCAACAAATGTTGATTTCGAATGGTCTTAAGTGAACCATTCGCGAAGAGGAAGCAGAAAAAGAAGAAGAAGATTGGACCAGATCGATTGAATGAAAATCGCAACCTTCACACATGAAGAGTAAATTGGACGAGCTTGCCTCCAGGAATGAACCAAATACGGTACTCACTTCGGCTGAAGGCTGATAGAACCTCTCATTCACGTGTATACTCCGAACTAGAAGTCTCATTAACAAATCTTTCGAACTCTCGATCTTCCGGTGAAACAAGCGTGTTTTCACCACCAATGATGAACAGATCCTCCAGTTGAGTGGCTTAACCGTGGCATGGCAGTGAAATGCAGCAGGGAGTGCACGCCAAGTTATATCTTTATGCACGATATATTTTTACTTCAATTTTACGATCGCCTGCTTTATAGAACTGGTGTTAAGCGTTGACAATGTCATAATTATGACAGCGATACGTCTGAGTGCTGATAGCAGTGGGCTCGTAATGGGGTCGTATCTCGCCCCTCCAATTCTTCAGCATGCAACTATGTTCATGGTCAACGGTCATCGGAGAAAGGAGATCGGGGAGAGCAACACTAGGCCTTACTATAAAACAAAACACTATATACATTGGAGAGTATTAGAAAACAATTCCATACGTGATTTTAGAAGCCGCACATTATAATCTCAAAATCAGAACATGAATGCATAGCTAGCAATTAAAATGTCACAATTTTGGGACTAACAAGCCCTCTGGACTGCTATTATTGTACTCAGTGTTGCCAGGTCTACAAATAAAAAATCGGTGGATTGTATGTAAAAATTTTGGGAGTCTTGATGAAAACGTCGGTAGTTTCTCGAGCACTGAAATGTTATGTATAACTAAATAAAGAATGCAATAGTCATTTGAAGTTATTATGAGAAAAATATACAATTTCATTCACCCGTACTCTCTGGCCCTCTATTCTTCTTCTTCTCCCCACTCTTCCTGCATAGGGTGTATGGTTACCCCTAACGGCCACACATGCCTCGCAGCGACGTGGCATGCTCTCTATCAGATGATCCAAGAGCTCTTGTGGCAATCGATCTCATTCCTCCAAAAGGGCAATGCGAAGGTCTTGGAGGGTCCTTGGTGGAGGCTGTCGGGATGCAATTCGCCTCCCCAATGCATCCCAGGCATGTTCTATAGGATTCAGATCCGCAGACCTCGCTGGCCAACCCATGGGATGAATGTCTTCCCCAGCCAGAAATTCATCCACCAGAGCAGTGTGGTGCGGTCGGGCATTATCGTCCATTAAGAGGAAGTCTGAACCAACCGCACCTCTGAAGAGACGAACATGTGGTCTCAGTACCTCATCCCTGTATCTCCGAGCGTTAACAGTGTTCCTCGGACCACCCATGAAAATGTGCAGGTCCGTACGGCCATTCAACATGATGCCGCTCCAGACCATGACGCCACCACCACCATACTGGTTCCGTTCCACGATGTTTCTGTGGTTCTCTCCAGATTAATGTGCGACGGGAATCGTTCTGCAAACTGAAGCGGGATTCATCTGTGAAGAGCACATACCTCCAATCATTCATTGTCTAATTTCGATGTTGACGGCTCCACAGTAAACAAACTTATCTCTGTACTGGAGTGAGTGGGACGCACACCGCTGGACGTCGGGCAAACAGCCCTGCTGTTCTGAGCCTCCGGTACACAGTTTGCCTGGAAACGGCAACCCCTGAGACGGCTGCAAGCTTCACCGATTGTCTTGCAGATGCACTCCGATTTCGTCGGGCGGTTAAGGCCAGATATCGGTCCTGCTGTGGGGTGGTTACCCTTGGTCGACCTAGTACTGGCCTACGACTAACATCTCCTATGTCTCGAAATCGTCTCCAAAGCCTGGAGATGACACTTTTTGGCACATTCAAGGATACGGCAACTTCGATCTGTGTCTCGCCTGCTTCCAGGCGGCCGAGTATTCTACCCTGCAAAACCGGGTCTGAGTGGCGTCGTTGTGCCATTATGTTGTCACGTTCACCACGAGGTTACACTCCATACACTATAACAGAGCATGCACGACTGAGGGAATATGGGGCGCAGGCACTGGCTGTGTTTAGTTTGCGGTTACGCCGCTAATCGAACCAGGGATCACTCCTTTCCTATAGAAAACGAACACGTAAGGTTGGTAGGTGTAATTATATGCCGTGCGATTTGTGGTCTTTTTCCTGTTGCCCTGTTTACTCGTAACTTATGCTTAACTTTTGGACACTAGTGTAGTTATTCATCAGACGCAGAAATTGTGTGCCAATTTTGAAGTCGTAGCAGTATGCAGATGTTGTATTCTATATGCGGGTCGGTGATTTCCCTTCTAATGATGCAGTAAAGCCAGTTTTGAGTTTAGTAAGAGGGGAGAGATTACGTAATTCGAGCCTAAAAGGAATGCGGGGAAGTACCTAACGAGTGATGTTATTGATAAAACGTCACGCAGTGAGACGAGAAAAGAGTTCTTCGGCACAAATATTTTATGCACCATTAATCATTTCCCTTAAATTTGGATTAGGACAAGATTCGGTATATTTTTTGTTTCTTCGATTTTTTTGGTGTGTTGCAAAAAAAAATCGGGAGGTCTCCTGAAATTTCGGGAGACCTTGGAACACTGATTGCACTGATGGTAACTTCTGCCAAATTAGGCACCTGGCGTACACATCACACCGTAAACAAAGGGATAATAACATATATTTTATTAGAACTATCTTAGAAGGAAGAATAATGTACTATAGAACATTGTAAACAGCGATGACGGTGGGCAACTGCCGCGTATAGGAAACTACATGGAGGATAGTGTTATATGTGGTGTGGTGTGTGAGTTAGGCATAACCTCATAAACAACTATCTGATAACATTTTTGGAGAAATACTGAGCCGCAGCACATATATTGTGAACAAACGAGAATTCCTTGACAATAGTCGCACAATATTAAACCTTAGATTACAGCACGTTCACCTCTGTGGTGTAGTGGTTAGCGTGATTAGCTGCCAATCCCGGAGTCCCGGGTTCGATTCCCGCCTCTGTCACGAAATTTGAAAAGTGGAACGGGGTCCACTGAGACTCGGGAATGAGTAGACGTGGGTTCTATTCCCATCTCAGCCATCCTCGAAGTGGTTTTCCGTGGTTTCCCACTTCTCCTCCAGGAAAATGCTGGAATGGTACTTAACTTAAAGCCACGGCCGCTTCCTTCCTTCTTCCTAGCCTGTCTCATCCAGTCTTCCCATCCCTCCACAAGGCCCCTGTTCAGCATAGCAGGTGACGGCGCCTGGACGAGGTACTTGTCCTCCTTCCGAGTTGTATCCCCGACCCAAAGTCTCTCTCTCCAGGACACTGCCCTTGAGGTGGTAGAGGTGGGATCCCTCGCTGAGTCCGAGGAAAAACCGACCCTGGACGATAAACAGATTAAGAAAGAAAGAAAGATTACAGAACGTTACACTGCCAAGGTTCTAAGTTAAAATATTTCACGTAACGATTTTTGAAGGTGCAAAAGACTGACCATTTTCGCAGAAATTCTACAAGAGATAAAGGCCGGCAATCACTTTTCAGAAGATCAATCCGACATTCTTCTCCCCGCCCTTTTCCCAATTTATTGGGGTCTACACTTCATGGCGATTTAAAAATGTACCGATTGGTACACCTATACGCCGCACATTTGAATTTTCCGCCTTAAATTACTCCTCTACTGGAGAAACTCTGAACTTTAAAACTGAATTAATTCAACCGTTTATCTGAAGATGTCACTGTGTTAATTTCGAATTATTTTCGTTTACTAATTATCAAGAAGTGTGGACATTCTCTCACAGATGTCTCTACCAAAAACTATGATTATGCACCCCGGTGCGAAGTGAAGGAACTTTTGTTGAAGAAATTTTGTATTTATAAATTTTGGTCTTTACTAAATTTTATTCTTTCATTTGTGGGTTGGCAATATTAAGCTTTCTTTCCGCCTGTTTTGAACTTAGCCAATCAGTAATTTCTGTAATTAATTTTCCACCTATCAGAGGTTTCTTCTTCGAATTTCCATGTGTAACTCTTAGCTACCCAATAAAGTTGAGCGGGTGTGTCTTTATTATTCATGAAAGGTCTCGAATATTCCACGAGGGTTTAAAAACTGCTGATTTTCTCGGCTCTTCGCCACTTCAACAACATCTAGCTTAGTGTATGGAAGTATAGCAGGGGGCGGGTTGCGCCTCTTCCTTCGAGCAGCAGCTCTTCAGCAAAGGTAATGGCCTCTTAACATCTTTATTTCTTTCTTGGTCAGCAGTTTAACCCCCGGGGAAGGTTCGAAACCTTTTCAAAGTATCCTACCTGTTTACTAATGTAACTTAGTGCCGGTTTATGTACACATTTTCTTATTACTTTAAATGTAAATCGGGGATAGAGAGTGCTTTACCCTCTCGAGCTCCCCTTCATTTCGACTTGAGGTGACTATGTTTTCGTAACTGATTTTCTAATCTTTCTTAATGTGTTAAAATTTTCTTATACAAGTCACCTATATAGCGTGGGAATAGCCCCTGTGTATCGGCTTAGCGCCACTTAGGTTTTAACAAGCTTTCATGTAGGAGTGCAAGTACTCGCCTCCATTCAATCATGTATTTTGGGCCATTAATTTAACCCGTTTTGTTTTCCTTCCTGAGAAGGCCCAGTAGATTGGGTACCAGGTATTCTTGTTCCATTATAAGTTGTGCCTTGATGGCAGTTAAGTGTAATAAGCTGTTATTGCCTTTAATAGGCTTGGACGATTGAGAGCGGGTCAGCTCTTTCTGGTATTTTGAAAGATGCCTCTAGGAGGCTTTACATTACGAGGTGGGAGCAAATGCTCCATGTAATTAGGGGTTTTCTGCCCTTTGGTAATTTGTGGTTGTGAGCTGAGAGCTCAGAAATTGTTAAACTTTGGGGCTCGTAGCCCAGAATTGTAAAAACCCCTTAACTTGTGCTTTCGTTTGTAAAGTTGCATTGTACCTGATTTTTCTTTGTTATTTCACCTAGTGAAAATTGTTAAATCTTGTTATCAGTTGAAAATATAACCTTTATTTAAATTTTAAATTCATCTTTCGGACTTGTAGTTAGACCCATTCCAGCCCGCACCTTCTTTCACCTCTGCTGATCCACCAAAAACACGGTAACAAAAAATATGGCAACATTTGTACTTACTCTATATAGAAGGCAGAGTTCTGGTACATGGCAAGTAAAGTCGTGTCCTCATCCCGAGGTGGTGCCGCTCTTTTCAGGCACACCCCCATTCTTACGTCCGCTTCCGTAGCGAAGCGTTTAGCAATATCAGTTGCCGTCCTCGGTGGCCTGGGTTCAACTCCCGGTACTGCCAGAAATGTAAGAATGACAGGAGGGCTGGTATGTGCTTGAAATGGTACATGCAGCTCACCTCCACTGCCTGAAAAGAGCTGCACCACCTCGGGATAAGGACACTAGTCTGCTATTTTTTTTACCATTCTTAAATTTCTGGCAGTACCCGGAATCGAACCCGCGCCTTGGACGACGGCAGCTAATCGTGCTAACCGTTACGCTACGATAATAACGTGAGGAAGAAGACGACAAGGACTTAGTATCGATAGATGAAAAACTGGGCCTGTCATCCGAGAAAAAGTAATGGATTCCTTGCAACATTCCGTGTCGTCCCGCACCATTGGTCGGAGACTAGCAGCAGTCTGACTAGAATATTACCGTCCCATGCGTAGGTTGTCGTTAACACCACACACAATACAAACGACTGCGTCTGGAGTGGTGCCGTGACCGGGAAGAATGGACTGCTGATGAATGGTGTCGCAATAGGTTCAGCGTTAAATCGCGGTTCTGCACTACCCCGGATGACCATCGTCTGCGAGAATGGCGGAGACATGGGGAGAGGTCCCATTCTTCTAATGTTTTGGAGAGCAGCGGTGTTGCTCCTGGCGTCCTGGTGTGGGGAGCCATCGGGTATGATTTCAGGTCACGGCTGGTAGTAATTGAGGGACATCTGACGGCACAACGGTACGTCACGGCCATCCTGCGTCCTCAAGTGTTACCTCCCATAAGACACTAACGGGGTGTCATTTTCCAACAGAACAATGTTCGTTCACACACGGCACGTGTCTCTATGAACTATCTGCGTGATGTTGAGGTACTCCTGTGGCCAGCAAGATCCCCAGATCTGTTCCTGATAGAACATGAGTGGGACGTCAACTCCGTCCCAGTGCCATTATCCAGGCTATCAAAGACCACTTACAACAGTTGTGGGCCAGTTTGCTTCAGGTAAGGATACAACGGCTTTATGACGCCCTTCTCAACAGAATCAGTGCATGCATCCAAACCAGAAGGGGTGGAAAGTCATACTGATAAGTGGGTTCGTACTGCCAAGTTCTTTGTAAAATTGTCCCGATTGTGTAACCACGGAAATAACATCACATACCCTCTCAACACGTGAAGTTTCATTTCGTTCCTTCCACCCCTTCTGAGTGCTTCAAATGTTCTGTCAGGCAGTGTAAATTGCACCACGTGTCCACAGAGTTTAATGAAATAAATCACAACTAAGAAGTGTCAATATTCTTGACTGACGATGTTCAGTATGCTGAAATGGTTTTACGGAATTGTGATGTTTCTCAAGAAAGAAAATATTTACTTACAACTGTTCTAGGACATTTCGTATCACTTGACCAGCTGACCTGCGAAGTGTCAGCTAATGACTTTAAAATATTTAGGAGAGGACATTCCGTACCACTTGAGACAGTATTTCTAGGTTAAAAAAAACGATATCCTAATGAATGTATTTATTTGTATATCTATTGTCCACTACTGGCACAGAAGCCTCCGCACGGTGAGACCACTACTGATGTTAACCTTCCGTCGGGCGCAACTGATCTGATTGGCTTAATTCTTACCTCGTATTTGTCATTCGCGGGGAGCTTGCTACTTCCACCTTTCAGTAATTTCCTGTTTCCGCGTGATCTTCAAGCCCATATCGGCCAGTTCATCAGAATATTTTATTTTACTTACTTGATACTGAAATAATGCAGTAGTTTATAAATAATCACAATAATAGTAATATTATCTAACCTTATGCTCGCCAGGCTGCCTACTGTCATTTCTTGATGGATACAGTACTTTTGCATCCATCTCTTGGCACAGGCCAGAGCAAAGTGTAGCTTCCACTGAAGTCCCAGTCTCATCCATGGCTGTGACAATATGGAAGCTGATGGGGTATGGGTGGTGCTGATTAATGACATTCAGAGCACAACCAGTGTGTCTGAGTGTCATGAAAGGTGTTGCTCATAGGGTTAGCTGTGCTACAATAGCACTGGCCCAGTGAGGAAAGCCATGGCAAACTACCTCACTCCTCGTCTTGCCTAGTACGCCTCATTTTGGTACTGCCATTGGTTTTTGTGGTTTCCCAATAACTGCATAGCCTTTGGTGGTGCTGTTTGAGGATCCAGCCAGTCTCTGGGCTGATGACCTAACAAACAGATGCTCGCCAGGCACATTGCGCCCCAACACGATGTATCTTACTATTGTATTGTTTTGTTTTAGGATTTATACTATTAAACATCGACTTTCTTATAACATTTCATCATCATCATCTGTTTACCCTCCAGGGTCGGCTTTTCCCTCGGACACAGCGAGGGATCCCACCTCTACCGCCTCAAGGGCAGTGTCCTGGAGCTTCAGACTCTTGGTCGGTGATACAACTGGGGAGAATGACCAGTACCTAGCCCAGGCGGCCTCACCTGCTATGCTGAACAGGGGCCTTGTGGAGGGATGGGAAGATTGGAAAGGATAGGCAAGGAAGATGGAAGGAAGCGGCCGTGGCCTTATGTTAGGTACCATCCCGGCATTCGCCTGGAGGAGAAGTGGGAAACCACGGAAAACCACTTCCAGGATGGCTGAGGTGGGAATCGAACCCACCTCTACTCAGTTGACCTCCCGAGGCTGAGTGGACCCCGATCCAGCCCTCATACCACTTTTCAAATTTCGTGGCAGAGCCGGGAATCGAACCCGGGCCTCCGGGGGTGGCAGCTAATCACGCTAACCACTACACCACAGAAGCGGACTATCATAACATTTACGTAATTAAAATAATATAGAAGTTTTCTTCGACAAATGTTAATTATTTTTGTTTCTGATTTCTAAAGTGTGTCTATCAGGCTCATTATGCCCACTGGCGTGGAAATGGAATTCCAATTTGACATCAAGTGGTACGGATTGTCCCGAACTGGAGATTAAGGGAAAACTCTTGGCAGGTAGATAACGACCTAGGTGGTTCGAAATGTCCTCAAAAATCAAATGGCACGGAATGTCCGTGGTACGAAATACTTGCAACAGTTTTCTATACCGGAAGAGTGATTATTTTTGTAACATGGTACTTGTCATAACTAAAATGTAAGATTTTTTGAGTTGTGCCAGTATTCTATTACAACTTCCTTGGTTTATCTCGGCTAGTGACAAATCACAGATAACCACCTGCTCAACCATTTTTTATTTATTTTTTACCAGAGTTCAGTCAGCACGTCGATCAAGTAAAATACTTTAATACACCAATACCGGACAGCTCTCTCTCAACAGCATGGAGTCCGAACAGCGACGGTGGTGACATCTAGCGTGTTGGTGTGAACTGTATACTTGTCTATGCTACAGTCAAGACCAACGGGAGAGGAATGCACTACACTCATTGGAAAGGTTTTTGTTAAAATAATTGAATAATAATAATAATAATAATAATAATAATAATAATAATAATAATAATAATAATAATAATAATGAAATTTTAATATATGAAATGCCTCCTTCATAAATCTCCAAACGAGCATTATGTTAGCCGTGCCTTTCGCTGTCTTAAAAATTATAAAGCAGAATTTGTTTGAGGATCCACCCAGCCTCTGGGGGAAATATTTAACAACTACTCTCTCCTCTTCTTCTTAGCCTTTTCTCAATTACCTAGCACAGGATTGTGTATGGACTTAGCCTAGTTTTCCGGCCGGATGCCTTTCCTAACAGCAATCATATGTGGAGGGATATATACCGTACTCACTACCGCGTGTTTTTGTGGTTGTTTTCTGTATGATGTGTTGTATATACTTGAAGATGCGTATGACTACGAACAAAAATCCGTAGCCCTCGACCTACAGGAATTAACAGACGCGATTAAAATCTCCGACTCAGCCGGGAATTGTACCAGCGCCCTCTGAACCGAAGGCCAGTACGCTGACAATTCCGTGGTGATGATTATTTTAAGAGGAAGTACAACTGGCCAGCCATCCTCTATTAACACTAATCAGAAGGGAAATAGAAGAGGTCTAACACATAATTCCTGCAGGACTATATTCCGGCACCTCGGCGTATCCGTAAAAGTACTTAGTGGGACGTTAAAAATATATTATTATTCTTACAGTAAAAAAAGGTGACTGGATTCGAAACTCATGTCCTTCAATTTTCAATTTCAAGACTACCACGATAACCATTACGCTACAGGCCCACAAGTTTCCGATTGTGAAATTTATGGTACTGCTTAACAATGTGGACCCTCAAGTTTGAGTATACTAGAGTTCCATATTTGTTAATATTATTGGTTTTAGGTCCCACTAACATTTCAGTAGAATATTTGATTGATTTTCTTAATATAAGGAGCATAGAATGTAACCCCAACACAGATGCGAGGTCATTACTTTTTTTAATACTTGCGGTCCTTATCAGTTCCCTAGCCCATTATCTTGCTGGGTAATTTGTTCAGCGCATAACACTTTTCTTGGAATATAACTGCAATGTAAGATTATTTAGTGACAAACACTGATACATTATAAACAACACGGCAGTGCGTCAAGAATCATACAGATAGCAATATGTTATTGAAGAGTTGGTCACACCAAGCTGTATAGGTAGCAGCACTATCGACTTTCTCACTGAACACAGCAAGCTGTCCCGTATTGTCATATTAAAGTTTGATCAAGTCCAAGCCGTTATTTGTAAATTACATGTTTACCTCTTTTAATGGAGAATTATGGGATTTTATCCATGTGTCTTCCACAGGGGGACACCACTTGTTACATACAGAAAATAAAATAGGATAAGAACCGAGTTTCCTATTAAATTGTCCAAAATTCTTTTAGTAAAGTATACAAACACTTGCATATGTTTCCTTATGAAGATTTGTAACATTATTATGGATCAAATAAAATAATTTCTTGGGTGATCCGTACATGGATACTTGATAATAAAGGTGTAACTCTCATTCTAATATCGATTTTCTGGACTGATATTATTGTACTGATGGAAACTTCTGCCGAAGAAGGCAGATGGCGTACACATCACACCGTAAACCAAGGGATAAAAATATATCATTTATTACACCTATCTTAGAAAGAATAATATAGAACATTTAAAACAGGAAGGTCTAATATCCACGTATAATTATAAGAATACTGCTACAATACTGTAATATCTTGAATCAAAACATATCTAATAAAACAGTGAAACAGCCTCTGAACATCAAGAACACAGAGGTGTGTCATAAGAGAATTATTTTTACTCTACATATAGCCGACTCCAGTGCAAAACACTAGTACCCGAATTCCAAATACCATCGGACTGAGCCAGGATCGAACCTGCCAAGTTGGATTCAGAAGACCAGAGCCTCAACAGTCTAAGCCTTTCAGTCCGGCTCACTTAGATTCTCTCCGGCTACGGAAAGTTTAAGAGCTACTTTGAAGTCCTTAAAATTAACATTGCAGGCGAATATTTGTGCTTTTGTGGGCCATTTATTGCTCGACTTTGCCATGTTTGGAAGGACAGGATTCGATCTTGAGTGTCACCTAAACCAGTTGTTATTTCCGTTACGTCGCACCGACACAGATTGGTCTTATGGCGGCGATGGAACACGAAAGGCCTAGGAGTGGGAAGGTAGCGGCCATGGCCTTAATTAAGGTACAACCCCAGCATTTACGTGGTGTAAATATGGGAAACCACGGAAAACCATCTTCAGGGCTGCCGACAGTCGGGATCGAACCCACTATCTCCCAGATTCAAGCTCACAGCTGCGCGACCCTAACCGCACGGCCAACTCACCCGGTACCTAAACCAGTAGCGGCGATTGGGAATTAGAAGAGGGTTGCACAACCATTTACGGAAAACAAAATAGAACCGGTGGCCTGAGGAATACAGTGAGATGGAGGTGTGGGCGGGGTGTAGACAAAAATATTGAAACGCAATAGCCACAAAATGGTTAGTTTTTATGCTCTCTGAGTGAATTTCGACAGAGAAGTAAAGGTTGAAAGTTCACGAACTTAACTGCAGTAATAACAGACTTTGTGAGATTGTGATTCAATCCTATACTATAAAGTCCGCCTCTGTGATGTAGTGGTTTGTGTGATTAGTTGCCATCCTCGGAAGCCGTGGTTCGATTCTCGGGTCTGCCACGAAAATTGAAAACTGGTACGAGGACTGGAACGGGGTCCATTCAGCCTGGAACGTCAACTGAGTAGATGGGGGTTCAATTCCCACCTCAGCCATCCTCGAAATGGTTTTATGTGGTTTCCCACTTCTCTTCCAGGCAAATGCCGGGATGATACCCAACTTAAGGTCACGGCCGCTTCTTTCCCTCTTTCTTGTCTCTTTCTCGTCTTCCATATTACAATTGTTAGGTCAGTAGCAGCGATTACGGGGAGGCTAGTTGGGGACAATCGCCCCCTACCCCCACCCACTTTGTGGAGAAAAATCAGCGAGGGATCCACCTCTACCGCCTCAAGGACGGTGTCCTGGAGCGTTGAGACTTTGGGCCGGGGGTTAAAAATGGGAGTAGGACCAGTACCTCGCTCAGGTGGCCTCAGTTGCTATGCTGTACAGGGGCCTTGTAGAGGGATGAGAAGACTGGAAGGGACAGGCAAGGAAGAGGGAACGAAGCGACCATGGCCTTATTTTAGGTACCATCCCGGCATTTGCCTGGAGGAGAAGTGGGAAACCACGGGAAACCACTTCGAGGATGGCTGAGGTGGGAGTCGAAACCCCCACTACTCAGTTGACCTCCCGAGACTGAGTGGACCCCGTTCCAGTCCTCGTACCACTTTTCAAATTTCGTGGCATAGCCGGGAATTGAACCCGGGCCTCCGGGGGTAGCAGCTAATCACGCTAACCACTACACCATTTTTCGGAAATTATTGAAAAAAATTCAATATTGTCCTCATCGAGGATACTGAACATAGTGAGCAAAGTGATCGCGATGATGAGGATCCTGATTTTAATTCTATACATGATTCTGCGTCTGAGGAGGAGTTTGACTCAAATGAGGAGAGTACACCAAATTCACAAGAAACTTCGCGGTCATTCTGTGGTGAGTCATCAGCTGTATATGGCAGAAACAGGTATAAATAGTGATTTGCCAAGAATGTAGAGATGAAAATGTGTAGTGCTAATTGAAATGTTGTGAAATACAACTGTATGAGAAACATGTACGAAATTCTTATTTTTCTAGTTGCTATAAGCTTTGCCTTTTCCATTAAATAGATTTCATTTAATTTATGCTGATCTTCTTTACATAAAACTCGTCAATTTCTTGTTATGTTTGAATCTGACTTTTTTTTTTTTTTTTTTTTTACTAAATAAATGCTATTTGTTCGGGGCGTCGACCCATGTTGATCTTTTGCCCCTACTGGCACCATGTTGTATGAACCTGCGTGTAATTGGAATGGCGGTAGTATGTAATGTTGTGTGTGAGGAAAGGAAGATTAAGGACGTCACAAATGCCTAGTCCACAGGCCAGGGACATTAATCATTACAATTTAAAAACCCTGACCCGGCTGGGAATCAAACCCGGGGCCGTCGGGTGACAGGCGGACGCGTTGCCCCCTACACCGCAGGGCCGGACTGAATTTGACTTAGTAATATAATGGTTGTAAACAATCATTTACAAATACTGCAAATTCTGTAAGTAATGCATCATAGTAAAATATATTAATAATGGTGTATCAAGAAATTTCAAACAACAGAGTTATTCGCCTGTCCACACCCGGTGCCATTAATGAGCCCACAACGCAGTTCATACACCGGAAATGTCACGACGCAGTTTGAGGGTTAATAAGGTGCAGCAGCCCCAGCATTTGCCTGGTGCGAAAATACAGTAGAAAACCACAAAAATCCAACTTCAGGGCTGCCATAATTCGGGTTCGAACCCACCATCTCCCGAATACAAGCTGACAGATGTGACCCAAACCGTGCAATAACTCTGCTGGTACCAATCTTTGTTGTTCTGAATATCTTCAATAACGTAATGCATGTAGAAATTAATACTCTGTCCTGTAGTGGTGGTCATGTCTTCTGTTCTGTACCAACTCATTTGTTTTCTGGAACTTTTTTATTATAAAGTCATCACAAGCAGAGAGTGATTCAGCGAGACAGTTGCTGGTAGTCCCGTTAGCTTTCCTCCCTGCAGGGTTCAAGGCCAGACGAACGCTTGGATTACATGTCAGACTGTGTTGATGTGTTACGTTCCCCGAGGCCACTCAACTGTCTCATATCTACAAAGGATAAAGTCGTAGTGTTTGAATGACTTCAGTTAACCCCAAAGCATTAAGGGAACGGTCAGAAGATTAAAAAATTCGTATTTCTGACTTTTTCCGGAAACATAAAATGGTATTCGAAACCTTTAGGTGTCTTTGGATTCCTTTTTCCAAATTTTCTTATTTTATATACCAAATTACATGTTTCTCTAGTAATATTAACCTTACGAAACTTAATTTCATTTTTCATCCATATCATCTCCTTTTGCTTGAATGTGTAGAATATATGCATCATAGTTACTAGGAAACCCGTGTAGCGAGCGAGATGACCGTGCGGTTAGGGGCGCGGACCTGTGAGCTTTACTTCGGGAGATAGTGGGTTCAAACCCCACGGTTGCCAGCCTTAAAATTATATTCCGTGGTTCCCCATTTTCGCACCAGGTAAATACTGGGACTGTACCTTAATTAATTAAGGCCACGGCCGCTTCCTACCCACTCCTAGCCCTTCCCCATCCCATCATCGCCATAAGACATATCTGTATCCGTGCGACGGGAAGCAACTTTTAAATAATCTGTGTATGGAATTCTATAACCTAAAATTTGGAGGAAAAATAATTAATCCTGTTAAATTCAACATACCTCTGGATAATTTTTTCTTTACAAGTTGTTTTACGTCGCACAGACACAGATAGGTCTTATGGCGACGATGGGACAGGAAAGGGATAGGAGCGGGAAGGAAGCGGTCGTGGTCTTAATTAAGGTACAACCGGGCGAGTTGGCCGTGCGCATAGAGGCGCGCGGCTGTGAGCTTGCATCCGGGAAATAGTACGTTCGAATCCCACTATCGGCAGCCCTGAAAATGGTTTTCCGTGGTTTCCCATTTTCACACCAGGCAAATGCTGGGGCTGTATCTTAATTAAGGCCACGGCCGCTTCCTTCCAACTCCTAGGCCTTTCCTATCCCATCGTCGCCATAAGACCTATCTGTGTCGGCGCAACGTAAAGCCCCTAGAAAAAAAAATTAAGGTTAAGTCTCAGCATTTGCCTGGTGTGGAATTGGGAAACCACAGAAAACCGTCTTCAGGGCTGCCGACAGTGAGGTTACAACCCAGCATCTCCCGAATACTGGATACTGGCCTCTCTTAAGCGACTGCAGCTATCGAGCTCGGTGGATATATATTATACACAATATCTATTCACAGTCTGCCTTTCTGGTGTAGTGGTTAGTGTGATTAGCTGCTACCCCCGGAGGCCCGGGTTCCATTCCCGGCTCTGCCACGAAATTTGAAAAGTGGTTACGAGGACTGGAACGGGGTCCACTGAGCCCCGGAAAGTCAACTGAGTATAGGGGGGTCGATTCCCACCTCAGCCATCCTCGAAGCTGTTTTCCGCGGTTTTCCACTTCTCCTCAAGGCACATGCCGGAATGGTAACCTAACTTAAGGCCATGGCCACTTTCTTCCCTCTTCCGTGTGTATCCCTTCCAATCTTTCCATCCCCTCCACAAGGCTCCTGTTCAGCATAGCAGATGAGGCCACCTGGGCGAGGTGCTGGTCCTCCTACCCAGTTGTATCCCCGAACTAAAGTCTCGCGCTCCAGGACATTGCCTTTCAGGCGGTAGAGGTGGGATCCCTCGCTGAGTCCAAGGGAAAAACCAACCCTGGAGGGTAAACAGATTAAGAAAAAAAGAAAGAAATATTTATTCACAGTGTTTTTGAACGTTTAATCCAACTACCCATTACATTAGACTTTTATACCAAATTTTTAATGGAAAGTAAAAAAATTGTTTATTTTTAATAAGCAGTATTTTTGGGAGCTATTTCCACCCTAAGTAAGTTGTGGAAAAGCGCAAGTGACGTAAAATAAAAGGCGCATGGAACATACCCGTGTTTGGGTACGGTACTACTTTTAAGCAAGTATATCCTTCGGGTCTGGATTGCTCATGCCATTCGATAGCATTCAACCACTGCAATACATGTGGACGAAATCTGTACATTATATAAAAGTCATTGTATGTATGTGGGTGAGTGGGTTTGTACCACTTCACCTCCTAAAGCATTGGAGCGATTTCAACCAAATTTGTCACACTTATGACTTAGTATCAGGAGACAATCCGCGTGGGGGTAAGACACCACAAACACCCTTAGGAGTGAGGCGCGAGGGCGGTCATATATAAAAATAAACGAAAAACTGTCGAATCCATACTTTTCGGGGTCGCTGAGGTGAATAGTGACAGTGACACTCCAATTTCTTTTAAAGTCCAAGTTCAGCCCCGTTTGGGGTGGGGGGCGAGTGGGGAGTGATATATACAAATAATCGAAAATAGTGTCGAATACATAGTTTTCGGGGTCGCCAAAATGAATAGTGACACTCCGGATTTTTAGTATCAGGAGAAAAACAACGTGGGGGTAGGACACCCCAGGAACCCTTACGGGTGGGGGGCGAGGGGGCCATATATACGAAAATAAACGAAAATAGTGTCGAATCCATACTTTTTTGGGTCGCTGAGATGAATAGTGACACTATGATTTTTTTTTAAATTCCAAGTTCAGCCTCTTTGGGGTGGGGGGCGAGTGGGGAGTGATATATACAAATAATCGAAAAGAGTGTCGGATATATAGTTTTCGGGGTCGCCAAAGTGAATAGTGACACTCCGAATTTTTTGTATCAGGAGACAAACCACGTGGGGGTAAGATACCCCAGGCACCCTTAGGGGCGAGAGGAGGGGTGACGGGGGCGAGCTATACAATCATCGAAAGTATTGTTGAATCTATACTTTTTGGGGTCGCTGAGATGAACAGTGACACTCCAGAATTTTTTAAACCAAGTTCAGCCCTCTTTGAGGTGGGAGGGGAGAGGGGGAGTGATTTATACGAAATTAATTGAAAATAGTGTCGAATACTGACTTTTGGGGGTCACTGAGATGGATGGTGACCCTCCGGATTTTTAGTATCAGGAGACAAACCACGTAGAGGTAAGACACCCCCAGGAATCCATTGGGGCAAGTGGGAGAGGGGGTGAGATACAAAAATAATCGAAAATGGTGTCGAATTCATAGTGTTTGGGGTCGCTGAGATGTATAGTGAGGCTCCAGATTTTTATAAGTCCAAGTTCAGTCCCCTTCAGGTTGGGCGGCGAGGGGAGAGTGATATATAAAAATAATCGAAAATAGTGTCGAATCCACAGTTTTCGGGGTCGCTTCGGGGTCGCTGAGATGACTGGATGGTGACACTCAGGATTTTTAGTATCAGGAGACAAACCACGTGGGGTTAAGACACCCCAGGAACCCATAGGGGCGAGGGGGGTAGTGTAGAATCCATACTTTTCGGGGTCGCTGAGATGAATAGTGACACTCCGGAATTTTTTATAAAGTCCAAGTTCAGCCCCTTTTGGGGTAGGGCGATGGGGGAGTGATATATAAAAATAATCGAAAATAGTATCGAATTCATAGTTTTCGGGGTCGCTGAGATGAATAGTGAGACTCCAGATTTTTTATAAGTCCAAGTTCATCCCCCTTTGGGGTGAGGGGCGAGAGGGGAGTTATATATAAAAATAATCCAGAATAGTGTCGAATCCAAAGTTTTCGGTGTCGATGAGATGAATAGTGGCACTCCGGTGTTTTAGTGTCATGAGATAAACCACGTGGGGGTAAGACATCCCAGACACCCTTAGGGGCGGGGGGCGAGGGAGTGAAACTTAAAAATCATCGAATGTATTGTGGAATCCATACTTTTCGGGGTCGCTGAGATGAACAGTGACACTCCGAAATTTTTTAAGTCCAAGTTCAGCGCCCTTTGAGGTGAGGGACGGGGGGTGAGTAATATATATAAAATAATCGAAAATAGTGTCGAATCCACAGTTTTCGGGGTCACTGAGATGAATAGCGGCACTCCGGATTTTTAAAAGTCAAAATTCAGGCCGCTATGTGGTGGAGGGTGCGGGGGGTTGAGATATAAAACCTAATCGTAAATAGTGTCGAATCCACAGTTTTCGGGGTTGCTGAGGTGAATTGTGACACTCCGGATTTTTTTATAAGTCCAAGTTCATGCCCCTTTGTGGTGGGGGTTAAGGAGGAGTAAGATATAAGCATGATCGAAAATAGTGTCGAATTCATAGTTTTGGGGGTCGCTGAGATGAATAGTAACACGGCGGAGTTGTAAAGTCCAAGTTCAGCCCCCTTTGTGGTGGGGTTTGAGGAAGGGTGAGATATAAAAGTAATCGAAAATATTGTCGAATCCATACTTTCCGGGGTCACTGAGGTGAATAGTGACACTCCGGATTTTTTTTAATAGGGGCTTTACGTCGCACCGACATAGATAGGTCTTATGGCGACGATGGGATAGGAAAGGCCTAGGAGTTGGAAGGAAGCTTCCGTGGCCTTAATTAAGGTACAGCCCCAGCATTTGCCTGGTGTGAAAATGGGAAACCACGGAAAACCATTTTCAGGGCTGCCCGGATGTAAGCTCACAGCCGCGCGCCTCTACGCGCACGGCCAACTCGCCCGGTCCGGATTTTTTAAAGTCCAAGTTCTGCCCCCTTCGAGTGGAGAGTGATATATAAAAGTAATCGAAAATAGTGTCGAATCGGTAGTTTCCGGGGACACTGACACAATTAGTTTCACTCCGAATATTTTTAAATCCAAGTTCAGTTGCCTGTGGGGTGTGGGGCGCGGGGAAATTGATGAATATATATAATCGAAAATAGTGTCGAAACCATAATTTTCAGAGTCACTGAGATTAATAATGACACTCCGGAGTTTTTACAAGTCCAATTTCATAGAGACAGGAGCTGAGAAGGGCTTAAAAGTAAATAGTACAAAATCACCTCGATTAGTTTTGAATCCACTGCTTTTGGGGTCACAACGCTGATTGTGACAGTCTCAATGACCGCTGAAATCGTGGTCATCATATGTACATGCGACGGGTAAATACATATAGTTGTCAGTTATTTTTTTTTGAAAGAATCAAATACTTCCCAATCAATTCTAGCTTCCACAAGGACACAGTTTTACTCGAAAATTAAATAATCTAAAACTTGAAAACAAATACATCTAAATAACTCTAAAACTACATAACAGGTTGTAAAATCAGCATCTCAAAAAAGAATTCTATAAGCATTCACTTCACACTTAACTAACTGGTAATACAAATATTAAAAGTAAACATTCAAAAACTACCCGGGCAACGCCGGGTACTACAGCTAGTACTTAAAAAAAATTGAAATGAAAATAGCATCTTTTGTACAGACACTCTCAGGTATATGTCCAGTAGATTTTCTCATTTTTTAAAAATACTGAAAATTTTAAGGAAATTATGTAAAATTATCTGATATGTCCAGACTTTACTAGAGAAAAATCTTAAAATTCTACACAGTAGCTAATATCTAAGCTATTGATTCCCAGATTCTCTAATAACACCCATGTAATTCACAGTATTTAGCCTGCTAGCGCAGTACTTAATTTTAAATGGCAGAACTGTTATTTTCTCTGGTGTGGGCTAGAAAGACGTTCATTATGTCTTAAACATGGCTCTGACTTACATAATAATAATAATAATAATAATAATAATAATAATAATAATAATAATAATAATAATAATAATAATAATAATCTTTCTTTCTTAATCTGTTTACCCTCCAGGGTTGGTTTTTTCCTCGACTCAGCGAGGGATCCCACCTCTACCACCTCAAGGGCAGTGTCCTGGAGCGTGAGACTTCTGGGTCGGGGATACAACCGGAGAGGAGGATCATTACCTCTCCCAGGTGGCCTCACCTGCTATGCTGAGCAGGGAGCGATGGGAAGATCGGAAGTGATAGGCAAGGAAGAGGGAAGGAAGCGCCCGTGGTCTTGAGTTAGGTACCATCCCAGCATTTGCCTGGAGAAGTGGGAAACCACGGAAAAACACTTCTAGGATGGCTGAGGTGGGAATTGAACCCACCTCTACTCACTCGTCCTCCCGAGGCTGAGTGGACGCCGTTCCAGCCCTCGTACCACGTTTCAAATTTCGTAGCAAAGCTGGGAATCGAACCGGGGCCTGCGGCGTGGCAGCTACTCACGCTAACGACTACACCATAAAGGCGGACTAATAATAAGAATAACTGAAACAATAGCCAGTACGGGAAAAGAAAGAAGGTTCCTTAGAAAAATTCTTAGACTCAGGAAAGCAACATATGGATTCACTTTCCGCTTAAGACCAAAGAAGAACTTTACCAAAGATTTGAAATTATAACTTCCACAATGAAGAAAAGTGATTGGCTTTCTATGGACATATTAAAAGGATGGGACCGATCAAGTGGTCACGCAGTTTAGGTCACGTAACTAACAGGTTGCATTCGGCAGATAGTGAGTTCGAAACTCATTATCGGCAGCTCTGAAGATGGTCCTCCGCGGTGTCTCATTTTCACATCAGGCAAGTGCTACGGGCTGTAACTGAAGGCCAAAGTCGCTTCCTTCCCACTCCTAGCCTTTTTCTACCCCATCGTGGCCATGAGATCTATGTCGGTGCAATGTAAACCAAATTGTAAGTAAAAGAATGTAACCAAAAGTCTCGCCAACAGGATGCTCACTTTACAGAGCAGGAAAACGCATGTCCCATGGGTGCAGAAGTCCATCGGGAACTAGAGAAGTGTGGAATCAGGACAGAAGACACACGGAACAGGGAAGTCTTCACGAGTAAAGTTGCGGAGGTGAAGGATCTGTCTGACGAGAAAACGAGAAGGAACATATTATTCTCATCAAAAGAACGAGCTCGAGTAAGTCAACGGCTGAAGGAGTACCGACGAAAGAGGAAAGAGATAGAGAACTTGAGAAAATGATGGAAGTTGTGTGATCGCAACCCATACCGGGCTCAAACTAATAATAATGATAATAATCAGTCAATCAATCAATACTGATTTGCATTTAGGGCAGTCGCCCAGATGGCAGGTTCCCTATCTGTTGTTTTCCTAGCCTTTTCTTAAATTATCTCAAAGAAGTTGGAAATTTATTGTATATCTCCCTTGGGAAGATACCCAATCCCTAACTCCCCTTCCTACAAATGAATATTTTTCCCAATTTGTCCTCTTGAATTTCAACCTTATCTTCATATTGTGTTCTTTCCTACTTTTTAAAGACACCACTCAACTAATGTCATTTCACGCCATCTCTCACCACACACAGCTCGGAACATACCGCGTAGTCGAGCAGCTTGTCTCCTTTCTCCCAAGTCTTGCCAACTTTGCAACAGTTTTTGTAACGCTACTCTTTTGTCGGAAATCACCCAGAACAAATCGAGCTGCTTTACTTTTGATTTTGTCCAGTTTTTGAATCAAGTACTCCTGGTGAGGGTCCCATACACTGGAACCATACTGTACATGGGGCCTTACTAGAGAAATATATGCCCTCTCCTTTACATCCTTACTACACCCCTTAAACATCCTCATAACCATGTGCAGAGATCTGTACCCTTTATTTACAATCCCTTTTATGTGATTACCCCAATGAAGGACTTTCTTTATTTTAACACCTATAATAATTATGATATAATACTAATAATAATGCTATATTATTGATTTTCTGTCCCACTGTTTTCGAAGGTACCGAGGTGCCGGAATATTGTTACGCAAGTGTTCTTCTACATGCCGGTAAGTCTACCGAAGGCTGGAAGGAAAAAGTAGTTGCAACATGTATTTATTGTAGAACCAGCACACTTCAGTCTGTTCATAATCTGATCAACATTAAATATACCGAGCAAGTGGGCGCACGGTTTGGTTCACGTAGCTGTCAGCTTGCATGCGGGAGATTGTGGGTACGAATACCGTTACTGGCAGTACTGAAGATGGTTTTCCGTGGCTACCCATTTTCACACCACGGGGCTGTATCTTAATTAAAGCCATAGTCGCTTCTTTCCCAGTCCGCACTCTTCCGCATCCCTTCGTCCCCATAAGAACTACTATCTGTGTCAGTGCGACTTAAAGCAAAATGTAAAACAAAAATCAAAACATTAAATACATACAAACCTGAAACATAATATCCCCCTGCACTATTCAAGAAACGGTCCCACGGCCTCATTTCAAAATGCATCCGCCCATTGTCCGGCACGGCATTTCTTCTCCTCCTGTGTGAGAATTATTGGCACGGTAGAGGTGGGAGATCCTGGAGCAGCCGCCCTATTCACCGGGCATCTCCCTGTGACTTCAGTCTGTACCCGAATCTAATGGAACCACACCATGGGAAGTGTTTCTATGTATGAGTTGCCATGCTTTAAGCGGACGTCAACAAAACACTGCTACTGGTATCCTTCGCTTACCACCAATCGGATAACTAGCGCAACATGTTGCTGGGGATTGCATTGAATACCTGCAGAGGTATGGCGGTTTTACAAATAAATAGTTTCATATATGCATATGTTGCCACTACTTCTTTTCCAGCCCTTGTACCACCGGACTGAGCCAACTTTGGCTCAGAGAGCTGTGCCCTAAAGGTCTCTCTCTCTCTCTTTTTTTTTTTTTTTTTTGCTTTACGTCGCACCGATACAGATAAGTCTTATGGCGACGATGGGACAGAAAGGGGTTAGGAGTGCGAAGGAAGCGGCCGTGGCCTTAATTAAGGTACAGCCCCAGCATTTGCCTGGTGTGAAAATGGGAAACCACGGAAAACCATTTTCAGGGCTGCTGACAGTGGGATTCGAACCTACTATCTCCCGAATACTGGATGCTGGCCGCACTTAAGCGACTGCAGCTATCGAGCTCGGTTCCTAAAGGTCTGAGCACTCAGTTTGGGCAACAAAGTAATAATAATAATAATAATAATAATAATAATAATAATAATAATAATAATAATAATGCTATTTGCTTTACGTCCCATTAACTACTTTTAAGGTCTTCGGAGACGCCGAGGTGCTGGAATTTAGTCCCGCAGGAGTTCTTTTACGTGCCAGTAAATCTACCGACACGGGGCTGTCGTATTTGAGCACCTTCAAATACCACCGGACTGAGCCAGGATCGAACCTGCCAAGTTGGGGTTAGAAGGCCAGCGCCTTAACCGTCTGAGCCACTCAGCCCGGCTACAAAGTATTAAGGCCTGATTTAACAATAATGAGTTTCAGTTGAAGGGTTACCGAAATGGCACTAGTTCGTCTATTGACAAATTCATTTTTACAGTTTTATATTTTTTCCAAGGAAGTTCTTGAGTATCACTAAAGCTAGACCCGACTCCACAGTTTAAGAACGTTCTTAAAGCAGCATAATTCCTTACAGATGGATCAAAACTGCCGCATTCCTCCATGCATCATGAAGCCTCTAGGATCAGAGATCAGTGACCCTTCTCCATTCATGGAACATGTTTGATTGGCAGTTTTACTCGAAAGGCCACAGACTGTAAAATTCAACCTCTACAACACTTTGATAAGTAGGCCTGTTACCCCGAAGGATCATATTACAATAACTGAACATTTCTCTTGATATGTCCTCTCAGTGACCTGTTATCTTTGAATTGCTACTTCTGCAACGACTTCAGGTTTCTGGTTTCCTAATTTTTTGTTGACATTTCATGTCCGTTCCAATAAGTACACTAGTATTCATTAAAATCTCGTGGCCAGAAATATTCATTTGAGGCAAAAAATCAGTACAGCCCTCAGAAACGCCCAGTACCCGCTTACACATTCTCTCTCATTGGTCACATCCATTAGACACATAACACATGCTCACACCTGAGAAGCGAGGGAAGATGGAAAGAGCGAATGGCATGAGATCTAACATGAACCAAACTCGTGCAGAGGGGAAGGTTCTTGCTTCCCCATCTGCCCACACGGCCCCATGCTAGGCTTTGAATATGCTCTAGAGAGGGGAATGAAAGGAGGAACCACATGAGCTAGTGTGTCAATTCATTGGGGGGGTCTAATTCTTCTAGGCTGAAATGTTAGCGGTCTCGACCATGATCTTATTGTAAAATGGCATCGCGCTCGACCATTGTAAGAAATAATGACCCTTATTTTCCTCAATATATGCCCTATTAAATCACTCTACATTAATAACTTTGCAAGCACTGTCAAAAGAACAAGTGATATATTTTGCACTAAAATACGCACGGTTATAAAATTTGGACTAAGAAATAAACTATTGTAAGAACTTGTAGGCGATTCGTGTTTCATTTAAAGACATACTCTTTTACCGAAATATAATATTTTTCTTAATATAATTGTGGAAAATGGGAGAGCAATTGAATGGGATAATATGAAGTATAAAAATAAAACAGAGACAATGCTTACATTTAAAATACTTGTAAATGAAGAATATTCTTCACAATCCAAAAAAGAGGATAATGACAGGTGAGTGGTAATAAATAAAAATAAGATATTCTCATAACGTCTTAGTAAAATGTCTTAAATAAATAAAAGAATGCATTTTGTAAGAAAAAAGTAAATAAATAAAGTGAACGCTTCCAGCACACGAAAATAATTGAATTTGTATAAAACGAAAAGTAGAGTATAATCTTAAACTCTGCACTAGTTTTCCACAAAATATTAAGCCATTCGAATAACTGGAGGAAACTAATCAGGGAAAAACGGAGAGTGAATGGTTCTTCATTACGATGTTAATAGGAATGGTTTTTATTTCTGGCTTCTAAAATGGCTGTCTTGCCCCCTAGTTGTCTTCATAGGTTGCCCGATTTTCTTCTAGTTTAAGGCCTACCGTGCCCTCTTCATGATATCTTCCTATCTAAAACCAAACTCTGTCTCCTGAGTGACCGATCGCTTCAGCAATATTTGATATCGGGCAACCACATTCCCACATACCTACAGTGCGTCCCTTGGTCACCTCTGACGGATCATTGTGTAGGAAGTGGTAGGTGTACATGCATACTCCATTCACTTGAAGGAGTAGGGAGTGTTATTTCGTTGCGGAGTTATGACTTGTTCATGCACTTTTCACAAGGTCGATTGTGTCTGAGTCTTCCTACACTCCTTTCCCTTTAAGCATAGGCTGTGAAGAGAGATGGCAGTAAGACGGTAGAGTAAAAGCACTGAAAACTTATACCAATCGTCGGCTACTGAAGTATTTTAACGTCTGTATGCATTTCTGTTGTTTAAGCCATTTGGAAACACTGAATTACATGAGATGGTTATGTAGACGAAAGGTATCCACGAAATGTCACTGTATTATTTGTCCCAAATGGAATATAATAATTCATTTTACTCAAATAAAGTGTAAAATCTACGGTAAATTAAGAAATAGTACGAAATATTTTACTTGCAGGCAATGATATGGATACATACTTTACAACTATTTTTTCTATTTTTTCCGTATGTGTTTTGTTTATCTAACACAGGGCCTCTCAGGGTGCATGCGCGTGGTGCATGCACCGTGCTCGGTGCAAAAGACGACTTGGCTTGGTTGACCAGAGTGCAGACCCCCCACTCCTCGATTTGGAGCAATAGCGCTAACTCTCTCTTTCCTCACGCCTGTCTCGCTCGCTCCGCCTGTCTCCCTCTGCCCCACTTGCGCCGGAGCGCTCCAAATCCGGGCTGAGTTGAGCCGAGTATAGCCGAGTAGAGCCGAGCATAGCCGAGTAGCCCAGAGACGAAGCGTTGATCCGAGCCATACCGAGCGGCACCGAGCGGCACCGATACACAGTGCACGGAGCTCTTGCGCCTCGCTCTGCACGCGTGAGATTTTGGGCGTTTGAGAGGCCCTGATCTAACACTTTCGTGCGTGATGTTTTTGCTCACTGAAATTGTTTGAATTAATTAGGTGTTGTTTTCTTCACGTTGCTCATTCGTTTTGTGTCCTAACTCATTCATTAAATGATATATTTATTGGTCCAGGGATCACGCTATTTTGCTGTTTGAACTGCCCGCGCTAGTCATATGGACAAAGATAATGTCAGTTCACAGACATAGCACTCCCATTCGTCGGTGTAACCCCTGGACCTCAAGAAAGAAACAAAAGGCGGCCCGAGCAGCAGAATACAACATAAAGGAGTCCTGTCTACGGCCCGTGAGTAGTATACATATTTCTCTAGATATTTCTCTAGTAACGACGGTATTTCTTAATTTACCGCGGATTTTTGAATTTATTGGTGTAAAAGCAATTATTATGTTCCATTTGGGACAAATATTACAGTGACATTTTGTGGATACCTTAGGTCTACTTAACAACATGAAATATCCGTCGTATTCATGCAAGACTGATCTGACTGGTTACGTAATTCTTAAAATACCCGCATTAGTGCTCCATATATTCCACACGATTTTCATGAAAGACCCCTCTACCCACAGATGGTCAGAGTTTGGCATGCAGTCTCGGCAAACCGAATAGTGGAACCATTCTTCTTCTTTTTTTTTTGCTAGGGGCTTTACGTCGCACCGACACAGATAGGTCTTATGGCGACGATGGGATAGGAAAGGCCTAGGAGTTGGAAGGAAGCGGCCGTGGCCTTAATTAAGGTACAGCCCCAGCATTTGCCTGGTGTGAAAATGGGAAACCACGGAAAACCATTTTCAGGGCTGCCGATAGTGGGATTCGAACCTACTATCTCCCGGATGCAAGCTCACAGCCGCGCGCCTCTACGCGCACGGCCAACTCGCCCGGTCATTCTTCTTCTAGGATACTATGAACACAGATTGGTACAAGGACATTTCCTACAATTTGTCAAGCAAATAGGTGGCATTGAGCTAACACAGTATATATTCAGCAAGGCTCTCGCTCTGATTTTTAAAATATTTTTTTTTTATAGAATTGGCTTTAAGTCGCACCGACACAGATAGGTCTTAGGGCGACGATGGGATAGGAACTGAGGTACAGCCCCAACATTTGCCTGGTGTGCAAATGGGAAACAACGGAAACAATCTTCGGAGCTGCCGACAATGGGGGTCGAATCCACTATCTCCCGGATGCAAGCTCACAGCTGAGCGCCCCTAACCGCACGGCCAACTCACCCGGTCTTGCTCTGATCAGACGTTTCTTTGAGGACAGAGTAATCTCTAAGAATTTGTGCCCGCCAAAATCACCGTGCGTGGTTCCCTCAGGGATAAAGTGTATCAAAATCGACCACGAACAATTGAAGTTTTGAAGACAGAAATCAATGAAATAGACGAGGAAATACTGAAGAGAACTGCCAGAAGCATGGAGCGATGGGTACGGCTGAGTCTACAGCAAGATGGAGGTCATTTCCAATTTTTGCTATGATGGTAAGTGAATCTCCCATAGTTTCTTCATATTTGGAACGTAATTGAATCCTCGTATCTGCTACCAGACAGAAATGGGGTTGTTTTGAAGAACCACCCGGTTTACATAAACACACTGTGTAATGAGTGTGTTTCGCGAGTTGTATTTCGTAAGACTGTTTACTGAATGAAGTGTTTAATAAATAATAAAATGAAAACAACAGATAAACCACAGAAAACCATCTTCAGAGCTGTCAACACTGGGATTCGAACCCACTGTCTCCTGAATACAAGCTCACACCTGCGCGCTCCTAATCGCACGGCCATTTAGCTCGATAACGAAAGGACAGATATTTTGATTTATATAGATAGATAGATAGATAGATAGATAGATAGATAGATAGATAGATAGATAGAAGATTATGACATTTCCTACATGTAAATTCTCCACTCAAGCTTAAATTATTCGTCCACTAATTTCTTTCTTTCATTACATTCAGTTGTGAGTGAGTGGTACAGTCTTCAAAATGTTTGACAATCTCTGCCATGGACGTATTTCATGCAGGAATTTTTCGTGAACTCTTATACAAGAAATATCATGAAGTAACAACACCAATTTTAATGCCTGAGTGAAATCATTGGGTTCGATGCTATAAAATTTCCCTGCCAGTCTCTCACATAAATAAAGTTAATAAAGAATAAATGCCTGGACTATGAAATGGCTAGCCTGGTGGGTCTATACAGTCAGCGTGATAGATCGTATTATTCCAGGTGGGAATTTAGAGAGACCTCAGATTGTAATGGAGTCTGTCAGGACTCACACAACATACCCTGTGGTGATACATACTTCCGGTACCGACCTCTCATCCCGCTTGTTATCGCGTATGTATCATTGTTAATAGCGACATATACATTCAGCAGACGTCTCTTTCGAACCGTAATCATTACTGTAATTCTTCTTGTTCTGCAGTATACAAGAAAATGAGTGAATATAGACATGAAAGACCACACAATTACTGAGATCTGTGGCGAAAGAAACTTTGCAATTGTACATTATAGTATTAATCCGCCAAATGGAAAGGCATAGAATCATGGATATGTTTATGGGCTTAGAAGACGAGAGAGAGAGAGAGAGAGAGAGAGTACAGATTATTTGGCTTCCCCCCTTTTAGTAGCCTCTTACATCATGCAGGGGATACGGATTATACAACCTTTGCGCCAACAGGAGAGAAAAAGCATAGCTAAGTCATCTCCGTACAGGCCATGAAGGCCCTTGGAGGGGTAGAAGGTAAAGTCTTCCACTTTCCGTAACTTCGGTTCTTGGTGGCAGAGCGTGGTTACCTCTACGCCTAGCTGCCATTGCTTCCAGGAATTAACCTAGTACTCATTTCTGGTACAGGCAGAGTGAACCTGAGGACCATATGCACATCCGGAAGTGTAAATCTCGTTTCTTAAATTTTGACTTCCTGAGGGGGAATCGAACCTACGTCCGTCCGCGTGGAGAAAGCGCACCTTCACCGCCTCGGTCAGGCAACCCAGGAGAGAATAAGACTTCCGAAACTTGAAAATACGTATATTCAGAAAATAACGTTAAGGCTCAAGATGTGGGAAAATTAAAGATATTCTAGACAGCGTGAATATATTATTATTATTATTATTATTATTATTATTATTATTATTATTATTATTATTATTATTATTATTATTATTATTATTTGATCCGTTTACCGTCAAGATTTGGTTTTCCCTCGGACTCAGCGAGGGATCCCACCTCAACCGCCTCAAGGGCAGTGTCCTGGAGCGTGAGGCATTTGGTTGGGGATACAACTGGGCGTGGACCAATACCTCGCCCAGGCGGCCTCACCTGCTAACTTGGATGAGAAGATTGGAAGGGATATCCAAGGATGAGGAAAGGAAGCGACCGTGGCCTTAAGTTAGGTACCATCCCGGCATTTGCTTGGAGAAGAAGTGGGAAACCACGGAAAACCACTTTGAGGGGGGCTGAGGTAGGAATCGAATCCCCCTCTACTCTGTTAAATTCCCGAGGCTGAGTGGACCCCGTTCCAGCCCTCTTACAACTCTTCATATTTCGTGGCAGAACCTGGAATTGAATCTGGGCCTCCGGAAGGGTGGCAGCTAATCACACTAACCACTTCACCATTTTTAAACTGTTTTAACGACAGGGCTTTTAACAAGAGTGCTATGTAGTCTAATCATACGAGGTTCCATCAAGACTATCGTATCTAGTGTAAATCAAATTCCTAGTCATGGATAAGGATGGTTCTTTTCATAACGAGAGGACAGCAATCTGTGTATTGTTCAGCGGTAGTACAGATGGTTATCTAAAGCGAGTACAGTGAGACAAAGACATTTTTCTTGAGTTTCTGGAGGAATTCGAGCATTGGCTTGATGAGGCAGCAAACAGCATTTCCTACCTAAATATGCTGGTTTAGGTTCACATAATCTCAGACTTTATTATCTCTGATTTGATCCGTCATCCCTAATTTTTTGTTCTTTCCTGTGTGGGTAGGGAGAAGAAAATTGCGTTTTGCTGAGATTGTTTCCGGCAGTTCACAGCAGTTGTTTGATGGAGGGTTTACGGAGAGACCCACAAGGAAGGGGAAAAAATGTTTTTCTACTTCCTTATTTTTGGGATACGTGGGATGAAGCTAACCCTTTCACTGTCCCTCACAATCCTTTATTGGAGAGGCCGAATTGCCCAATCTTCGACGTAGCCAGTAATAAAAGAACTGCGGAAGGGTTGTTTGGCTGCCTGGCCCCATTCTTGGGCACGCTGTGTCATTGCCCTCGCGGGAACAAAAGGCTTGGAGAAGTTCGCTTCGTGTTGAGCAAGGCAGCAGAATAGAAGAGTTAATTAAAAAAGAAGGAGCTCCGTTAAAACATTCCCTGTTGTGTGTGTGGGGGGGGGGGGGTCATTATTTTTGTGTACCGTTAGCTTTCACCACAGTGATGGCCAATTTCGAATCCATTTTATACTTTCTTAAGAACAGTAATCTGCTGATGAATCCACCTTTTTTCTCTAATTCATTGTTTGCGATGTCAAATTGCACTGAAAATTAATGATTCTTCTTGTTAACACGGTTGGAACTGTTAATTGGTTTGAAGACATCGTAAGTAAAAAATCATTTTAGGCAACCTTGCCGCGTAACTTGATTGTTGTTGATGTTATTGTTGGTGGCTGTGATGGTGATTATGATCTTAATAATAATAATAATAATAATAATAATAATCATCATCATCATCATAATCATAATAATAATAATAATAATAATAATAATAATAATAATAATAATAATGATGCCTCGCATTTGCAGGTGATATAGTCCTTTTTGCAGAGAATTTGCAAATTGCAACTAAGCAGATTGAAGTCCTCAAAGAAACAGCAGACAAAACAGGGTGCAAATATCGTTTGAGAAGACGGAGTACATGAACATAAATACCACTGACCCAACCTGGACAATGAGGACCAAGTACGGTGACATCAAAAGAGCTACAAAATTCAAGTACCTAGGAGAGATTTTGACTTCAAACATGAATGAAAAAGCAGCAATTCAAGAACGTGCAAGAAAGATGGAAACTGCATTTAGATTATGTCAGAACACATACAAATCTAAGTCTCTCTCCTACCAGGCCAAATTCAAGCACTACAGCACAATAGTCAAACCTGAATGTTTATACGCAGTTGCGACAATAGCCACGAAGGGACTCTCAGATTTGGAAAAGAAAGAAAGAAAGGAGGTTACTTAGAAAGCTTGAAACCAGAAAATCAGCAGACAAGTTTACGTTTCACATGAGACCAAACCAAGAACTACTGTATAACAACAATTTGAAAACATCACCACCACAATGAAATAGAGGAGATTGACGTTCTGTGGACGTATTAAAAGGAGGGGATCAGAGAGACTCGCCAACAGGATCCTTACCCTCCAGGAGAACAGGAAGACACAAGTCCCATGGGTAAAAGAAGTCCACCGAGGTTTAGAAAAATGTGGGATCACGGCAGAAGATATAACAAACAGAAAAAACCTTCAGGCAGAGAGTTGCGGAGGTGAAGGAACTAGTTGATGAAAAAACTAGGAAGATTAGAGTATTCTCGGCAGAAGAATGAGCACGAGCAAGCCAAAGGATGAAGGAATACTGGCGAAAGAGGAAGGAGAAAGAACTTGAGAAAGCAATGGAAGTTGCGTAATCACAGCCCGTAGATGGCTGAAACGAAAAGAACAATAATAATGTTGTTTGGGTCATCAGTCCGTCGACTGGTTTGATACAGTTCTCCGTGCCTTGTGTTAATCTTTTCATTTCTACGTAACTACTACTTCCTACATCTACTGTTATCTGTTTTACATACTCATACCTTGATCCACCCCTGCCGTATACACCCTTAAAAACTAAATGGACAAGACCTGGATGTCTCAAGATGTGTCTGTATATTCTTCTAGTCAGATTTCGCAACCAATTCGATTCGGTATCTCTTCATTTGTGATTCGTTCTACCCATCTCATCTTCAGCATTTTTCTGTAACACCGCATTCCGAAAGCTTCTATTATCTTTCTTTCTGTGCTCGTTTTCATCCATGTTTCACTTCCATATAATGCCACGCTCCAGACGAAAGTCTTCAAAAACATCCTTCTAATTCCTATATCAATGTTCGAAGTGAGCGAATTTCTTTACCTAAGAAAGGCCTTCGTTGTTTGTGCTAGTCTGCATTTTATGTCCTCCTTACTTCTGTCATCCTTAGTTATTTTACTACCCAAGTAAAAATAGTTATCTACTGCCTTTAAGACTGAATTTCCTAATCTAATATTTCCTGCTTCATCTCAATTCGTTCGACTGCACTCCACTACATTTGTTTTGGGCTTATATATTTCCATCTTGTACTCCCTCCCCAAGACTTTGTCCATACCATTCAGCCGATTTCACGAGATCCTCTCTAGACTCAGACAGAATAACAATATCATCTGGAAATCTCAGAGTTTTGATTTCTTCTCCTTGGATTGCCATTCCTTTTGCAAATTCGTCTTTTCATTTCCTTTATCACTTGTTCTATATAAAGAGGGGGGGGGGGACTGCAGCCTTGCCTCATTCCTTTCTGGATTGCTGCTGCTTTTTCACAGACTTCGATTCTTATCACTGCAGACTGATTTTTTTTTTCTTGCTAGTTGCTTTACGTCGCACCGACAAAGATAGCTCTTATGGCGACGATGGGACAGGAAAAGCCTAGGAGTTGGAAGGAAGCGGCCGCGACCTTAATTAAGGTACCGCCCCAGCATTTGCCTGGTGTGAAAACGGGAAACCACGGTAAACCATCTTCAGGGCTGCCGACAGTGGGATTCGAACCCACTATCTCCCAGATACAAACTCACAGTCGCGCGTCCCTAACCGCATGGCCAACTCGCTCGGTACTGATTTTTACAAATAATAATAATAATAATAATAATAATAATAATAATAATAATAATAATAATAATAATAATAATAATGTGTTCACGTCCCTCTACATAATTCTACGGTTTTTGGAGTCGCCGAGATGCCGGAATTTTGTTCATCATGAGTTCTTTTACGTGACTTTTTATATACCGACACAAGGCTGGCATATTTGAACCAGTCTGGGCAAGGATCGAACCTTCCAGCTATATGGTTTAAGCTACTCAGACCGGCTATTATTGTACAACTAGACTCTACTCCCTCTTAATTTTAAACAGAAGTGACTAAGTGGCGCGATAGATTGGACGGAATAGGCTAGGAAGAGGGAAGGAAGCGGCTGTGGTCTTAAGTTAAGTACTCTCGCGGCATTTGCCTGGATGAAAAGAGGGAATTTTCAAACTTTTCTACCATCAGTTTCTAAGAAACGATATAAAAGCGGGAAAAAAACGATACTTGAAGTTTAATCCAGTCGAATCTACCGTTAAATGTTAGGCCTTTGTATAAAATAACTAGGGCCTATTCCCATTAAAGTGAAAGTCTTTCATTGTCAATATAATTTCCAAATTCCCGATTTAATGGACAAATGAATAAAGAGGATTTAAATAATTCTAAAATAATTAAATTATTTAAAATAAATTATTGTAGAGAAATGAACCAGAATACGATTTTAGAGGTTTTGAAACATGTGACGTAGTTCATTAAATAGGAAGTTTACTATGGTGTTAGGTGACTGCGTCACTAGCTTCCAAGTTAATGAAGTCGTTTGTGTAATAAAATCCAAGATTACAATCCAGGAAGCGCAGAGGCAAGGTTAACCCTACTGGAGAAGCTGCATATAGTGTCAGATGCAACTATTGGATGAGCTTCATCTCACAGGCCTAGGAACTTCATCATTTTTTCCCAAGAGGCTTGTTTAACTGCAATGCCAATTTCCTGCGCTGTTTCAATTTGAGATGTGTTTGACTTATGCTCATTTTCTTTGCACAGGACTGTTTCCAACTTATCCTAGATTTTCTTTGACTGATAGGAAATATATAGCAGCTACGTATCCGTGCTCGGTTTATGTGGAAGGACATGGATTCGATTCCACGTCAAGTAGTCAAAATTGTTAAGAAATGACATTTCCAATTCTAGAGTCGCACATGATCCTGAGATTTTTTTTTTTTTTTGCAAGTTGCTTTACGTTGCACCGATACAGACAGGTCTTATGGCGACGATGGGACAGGAAGGAGCTAGAAGTGGGAAGGAAGCGGCCTTGGCCTTAATTAGATACAGCCCCAGCATTTGCCTGGTGTGAAAATGGGAAACCACGGAAAACCATCTTCAGGGCTGCCGACAGTGGGGTTCGAACCCACTATCTCCCGAATACTGGATATTGGCCGCAATTAAGCGACTGCAGATATCGAGCTCGGTGATCCTGAGATTCATTCAGCCTCCACCAAAAAAGAATATTGGCTTAGTTCCTGATGGTAAAGGTGGCCGTGTATAGAGCTAACCACTGTATCCCACATAGTGGAGGGCTTTACCTTCCACTCCTCCAAGGGTCTTCATGACTTGTACGGAGATGGCTTTGCTTTTGATACATGTCGAATTAAAGCGAGATTTCCTGCAGATGGGAATGGTCCAATTGATGGACCATTTCTGTCCTCTTGACGTACTAGCAGTCCGGCTACATGACTAAATGGATAGCGTGCTGGCCTTTTGCTCCAAAGGGTCCCGGGTTCGATTGTAACCTTAATTAGTTAATTCTTCTGGCTCGAGGATCGAGTGTGTGCCGCCTTCATCATTAGAAGTCACCTTAGGTAGTGTCCCATTCTCACAGAGATGCAGATCCCGTATATAGCTTTGCACTAGGTCTCTCCAGAGGCCATACGCTATAATTATTATTATTATTATTATTATTATTATTATTATTATTATTATTATTATTATTATTATTATTATTATTATTATTATTATTTTTTTGCTAGCGGCTTTACGTCGCACCGACACAGATAGGTCTTATGGCGACGATGGGATAGGAAAGACCTAGGAGTTGGAAGGAAGCGGCCGTGGCCTTAATTAAGGTACAGCCCCAGCATTTGCCTGGTGTGAAAATGGGAAACCACGGAAAACCATCTTCAGGGCTGCCGATAGTGGGATTCGAACCTACTATCTCCCGGATGCAAGCTCACAGACGCGCGCTTCTACGCGCACGGCCAACTCGCCTGGTATTATTATTATTATTATTATTATTATTATTATTATTATTATTATTATTATATTTATTATTATTATTAATGTTCGTATGTTAAGGAAAAGTCATATTTCTTTCCTGAGCTCATTTTACTAGAAATCTGAAATATAAGTGTGGATGATGGTCCCTGGCCCAGTTTAAAGCAATTTTATATTGCTTATAAATGCATATTTCCACCACCGTTTTCATTGGTTCGGTCATATTTTGTTCATTTTAATTATGTAAGGTCATATTTGGTTATATTTTTAGCAATTTTACTTAAATTGAGGGGTCGTAACAAGTTACGTGTTATCTACGTCGAGTTACGAACGCAGGATTTCAAAATACTTTAGTAGACATGTTTTCTCTTTCTCCGGAATAGACAGGTAGCAGGTTGAGATGATCTGATTCCGAGGAAGTCTCATTGATGAGGATGTCACTTCAGTAGATATATTAGAAACAATGAGCAAACAAGGAAATTCAACTTTTTTTTTTTTTTTTTTTCTCGTCCGTTGCATCCTTGATGGCTCCAGTTACAGCCCGCTTTCCCGTTCAACATCAATGAATTTCAGCAGATTGGTCGCACTTCTAGTACGACGGTGAATCCTAGCATACCTTAAGTAAAGTGCAGGGAAGATGTAAAATGCAGAAATTATGTGAAAAGATCTTCACTAGGCCCTACTGACAGAACAATTCTCGTTTGTAAAGTGCCCGAAGTTAGATAGCGCCAGGAAAGCGATATAATGTGAATGCATGATGGAAGTAGCTCTGTCACTTTGCATAGTTCAATCTCTCTGCTGAATTAACACTAATAGCTTTTTGGTACTTAGCACGTTTAATATTAGCAATACCCTCATATTTCCGTAAGTCATATTTTACATTTTTTCGGTCATATTTAGGTAGTTTTTAGGGCATATTTTCTTGCACATTTTGTACTTCTTTAGGTCATAAACTTCCGAACCCTTATTATTGTATTATTACGCCTATCATTACTTATTTAGTCCGGCTCCGCTCTGTAGGGGGCAACACGTCCGCCTGTCACCCGGCAGCCGCGGGTTCAATTCCCGGCCGGGTCAAGGGTTTTTAATTGTAAATTATTAATATCCCTGGCCTCGGAACTGGGTATTTGTGTCATCCTTAACGTTCCTTTCATCACATTCAACACTTTACACTTGCGCCATTTACAAAATACACGCAGGTTCCTTACATATGGTGCAAGTAGGGGCAAAAGATCTTTCTACATCGACGCCAAGAACAAATAGGATTTTTTTTTAAATATTTATTTACACGATTGTTCCCCTTAAGGAGAGCGATTGAACTTGAATACATACATCTTCGGGCGTTTTTCCTCTTTTCTTCCCCAAATCTCGTCATCCTCTCGGAATGCTTGCTCTTCCGCTCCTCTGTCACTGTTTCCCAGGTTGTCGTGATATTCTTGACTCAAATTCTACAGTTGTGATCTTATTTCGGCGCTCGGTGCGGTCCTCGCGATTCGCTATGTTGATCTCTTGTAGGTCCCTCTGAACCTCTTTTAGCCATTCCGTACCGCATTTACTCTTTGTTACATTGCTGAGTAGTTTCTTTGCCGTTCTGGGGTTGTCCATTCTGTAAATGTGTGTGTAAAACTTTGCTCGGCGTTTTCTGTCTTGACGGCCCTATAAATCTTCCGAAGAATGTTTCGTTCCTGTTTTTGTATGTCTTTAATTTTAGAATGACGGTCAATCACCATTGTTTCAACTGCGTAGGTATCTTCTGCAGGAACTACTGTTTTATAGTGCCGTTTTATTGCACCTATCGAAAACCCTATTATTATTATTATTATTATTATTATTATTATTATTATTATTATTATTATTATTATTATTATTATTATTATTATTTTACAAGTTGCTTTACGTCGAACCGACACAGATAAGTCTTATAGCGACGACGGGAGAGTGAACGGCTAGCAGAGGGAAGGAAGCAGCCGTGGCCATGCGGTTGGGAGCGCGCAGCTGTGAGCTCGCATCCGGGAGATAGTGGGTTCGAACCCCATTGTCGGCAGAGCTGAAGATGGTTTTCCGTGGTTTCTCATTTTCACACTAGGCAAGTGCTGGAGCTGTACCTTAATTAAGGCCATGGCCGCTTCCTTCCCATTCCTCGGCCTTTCCTGTCCCATCGTCGCCATAAGACCTATCTGTGTCGGTGCGACGTAAAGCAACTAGCAAATAAGATATAGCTCCAGCATTTGCCTGCTGTGAAAATAGGAAACCACGGAAAACCATCGTCAGGGTTGCTGACAGTGGGATTCGAACCAACTAATTATTATTATTATTATTATTATTATTATTATTATTATTATTATTATTATTATTATTATTATTATTATTATTATTATTATTATTATTATGTAGCAATCGTAGTCTATGTGTGACATGAGATCAGACTTATGTAGGCTATGTATCAGACGTCCAAAAGCTTCTTTTTTCTTACCTAGCACCGACTCAAACAGATATTTTGGCGACGATCGAATAGGACAGGATTAGGGCTAGGAAGAAAATGATCGTGGACTTAACTGAAGTACAGCCTAGTGTTAAAATGGGAAACCACGGAATATCGTGTTCAGGGCTGCGGACAGTGTGGTTGAAACTCACTATCTCCCGAATACAATCTCAAAGCGTAGTGTGGGCCCAAAAGTATACTGTTTCCTAGAGGTTTCACTGCAGGAAAAATATGTCTGCTATGAACAGCGTTGCCAACCGTACGGTTTAAACCTACATTTACGGTTTTCAACCTTCTATGTACGTCAAAACGTACGCGTTATATACGGTTCTGCTAAAGTTTAAATTAACATTGTTTATTATTAGAAATGTTCAGATATTGTGTGCATTTGTTTTTAATTTCCCCGTTTGAACATACAGTACCTCATTTCCTGGACATGTATGACGTGGCCTCCATTTCTCCAGGGGACTCCCAAGCTTTGAATGTTGTGATTCTCCTTTGAGCTGCTTTCAGATCAACCAATGAAAAATTATTTTGTTTACAGCTTGGTTCACAGTCACACTCTTGAATGAGTCAATCGTTTCTTCAACAGTGTGAGGTGTGATGTAACAACAAACATGTATTAGTGCAGCGTCTAGTTGTAAATCTTAAGGATAATATTGTGATGTGCTTACGGTGTTTACGATTTTTTTTTTTTTTTTTTTTTTTTTTTGCGTGACAGTAGATCATTTTCTTGTTGGTTAGCTTACTATGTATTAATTATGCCTGTTAGGTCATCAGCCCAGAGGCTGGTTAGATCCTGAAACAGCACCACCAAAAGTTACGCGGTTATAAGGAAACCGTAAAAACCAATGGCAGCACCAAAATGAGGCGTGCTAGGCAAGACGAGGAGTGAGGTAGTTTGCCATTGCTTTCCTCATATGTATTAATTAAGTATGTGTTATTTTCTTTGGTGTTTATTTTGATTGTTAAATAAGAAAAGATGCTGTTAATCAAGCAATCAATCACCACCGATCTGCATTTAGGGCAGTTTCCCAGGTGGCAGATTCCCTATCTGTTGTTTACCTAGCCTTTTCTTAAATGATTGCAAAGAAATTGGAAATTTATTGAAAATCACCCTTGGTAAATTATTCCTCTTCCTATAAAGGAAATTCTTTATCCAACTTTCTCTTCATGTTGTGATCGTTCCTACTTGTAAAAACACCACTCAAACTACTACTAGCTGTTATTGCAAGCATTCTTTTGAAGTTAGTGTATGTGGGTGAATATTAGTACTGTACGGTTTATTTTGAATTTCTGTACGGTTTTTGAACAGACGTTGGCAACGCTGGCTATGAACTCTACTACACATAATAGCTGTAAAATCTATCAAGAAGACTAGTCTTTTTCCTCCAAAGTCACATTCCTTCCACCTTATAAAATTATTCTTTGAACATAACTTGATTATAATCGTTTCACTTGTTTTACGAGGGCAATTTCATGAGTGGATTAACAGAGGACGGAGAACCTCAATAGTGTGCCGCTATATTTTCTTCAAGATTGTATTTTCCATCATGAAGGATCAATTTCCTCATAAACTCAGGTGTGCTGTTTTTTGTACGTGTAATTTCTAACAACCCTTCCTCTACCCTTCATGTCCATAAACCGATCCGGTGCCCCTAACCCTTCCGGGGCCATCGAACTCTCAATACTGTGCGACAATAAAGAGAGACTTCTATAAGGGAAAGCTAGCCATAAAAACCTTATCAAACAATTCGCCGACTCGTAAATGGGGACACTTTAGGGCTCAGTGTTGTGGTATTGGCTTACAGCGGTCAATGGGACCATTTTATATGTTCGCCTGTCCCGAAGTTCAACGTTCTGATCTCAAGCAATCTAACTCCTACTATCATAGAACTTCAGTGCAATGACCCGATATTCCACCTCTTTTCCCCCTTGAAATATTTTGACATAAATATTTCTTATAGCTGGGGATCATCTGAAAATTTGCTTCACGAAATTAGCGATAGAAAATATATGAAAAGATGTTACCACGTCAAAGCTGAAGCATTGCTGTGATTTCTGAAGATTACCAGCCATTTATTTATATAGGTATTTATTTATTTATTTATTTATTTATTTATTTATTTATTTATTTATTTAATTAATTAATTAACTTATCTATTTATTTATTTATTTATTTATTTATTTATTTATTTATTTATTTATTTATTTATTTATGCAGATATATCTAGTTATACACGATATCATCCTACGCGATTTCACTATAATGCGATTTTTATAACTTTTAAAAGGTTCGCTTCTGTGGTGTAGTGGTTAGTGTGATTAGCTGCCACCCTCAAGGGCCCGGGTTCGATTTCCGGCTCTGTCACGAAATTTGAAAAGTGGTACGAGGGTTCGAACGGGGTCCACTCATCCTCCGGAGGTCGACTGAGTAGAGAGGGTTAAATTCCCACCTCAGACATCCTCGAAGTGGCTTTCCGTGGTTTCGCACTTCCCCTCCAGGCAAATGCCAGGATGGTACCTAACTTAACGCCATGGCCGCTTCCTTCCCTATTCTTTGTCTATCCCTTCTAATTTTCCCATCTCTCCACAAAGCCCCTGTTCAGCATATCAGGCGAGGCCGCCTGGTCCTCCTTTCCAGTTGTATCCCTCAGCCCAAAGTCTCACGCTCCAGGACACTGCCCTTGAGGTGGTAGAGGTAAGATCCCTCGCGCAGTTCGACAGAAAAACCAACCCTAGAGGGTAACTGGATTAAGAAAGGAAGAATTTATTTATTTATTTATTTATTTATTTATTTATTTATTTATTTATTTATTTATATACAGGTATCTAAAATTTTACGCGATATCATTCTACGCGTTTTCGTTATAACACAATTTTTATAAATTAATTTTAAGGGATATCTTTTCTTTCTTAATCCGCTTACCATCCAGTGTTGGCTCTTCCCTCATCATGAGCGAGGGATCTCACTTCTACCATCTCAAGAGCAGTGTCCTGGAACGTGAGATATTGGGTCGGGAATTGAACTGAGGAGGACTAGTATCTCGCTCAGGCAGCCTCACCTGCTCTGCTGAATGTGGGCCCTGTGGGGGGAAGATTTGAAATGATAGACAAGGAAGTGACCGTGGCCTTAAGTTAGGTACCATCCCGGCACTTGTCTGGAGGAGGAGTGGTAAACCACAAAAAGCAACTTTGAGGATGGCTGAGGAGGGAATCGAACGCGAGCCTCCGTGGGTGGCAGCTAATCATGCTAACCACAGAGGCGGACTCATTTTATTTTATTGTTTTAATTTTCATACTTTTAGATGGTAGCACTGATTCTTCGGTTTGTAATTCTGTGTCCTGCGTAGTTCATGTGCGCTGATACAGACAGTTTTCATTTTGCTAAGTGTGCATTTCCTATAGCCAAGCACATCCACAGGATGTATCATACAATGACACGCTTCCCTGAGACATTTTGAACTATTACTCAGTTTCCAACTACTGTATAACAATAACAACTAACCGAAGACTATAATTATTTTGTTTCTTTAAGCTCAGTGGTTGCTTGTTGCGCGAATGGGTGCTGCGTACTTGCCATGGTGTTCGTGGAAGTACGCGGAGGACCAAAATGAGGTCGAGAGTTCAGGAAACACGTTTCAAACGGAACAAGGTAGGACGGCTGGACCGCATGGAGCAGAAAAGAAAAAAACAACGGTGCGTATAACAAATCATGGCAAGCGATACGATTATGTCGAGCTTCTGGAATGTTTGACCTCGCTAGTGGAGAGGGCGAGTGAGAGAGTTTAAGATGACATCCATTTAGCAGGTAACTCAAGAAAATCAGTTAGGGGACACTTGAATAGCTCTATCAACCATTTCTTCTGTTCATAATCCTCTCCTGGACTATTACAGTCCAACCTCGATATCTCGAACCTCCATTACTCGAAATTCGGTCACACGCATTTCTCGATACCTCGAAGCAAACTTTTCCTCCGTTGAAGTAAAAAGTACTCTGTAACCTCGAATTTTGTACAACATTGTGCAATACGACATTTGTGATGTGTTACGATCAGTTACGAAGTAAAGAAGGGGTTTCAGTGAAAGTGGGAGCTACTATGACGGGAACCGAAAAACAGACTTCTAGTGATCGGAAAATCGGCGAAGCCTAGTTGTTTTTCGGGTTTGAATTCATTACCGGTCACGTACGAAAGCAACCCCCGGAAGTCGTGGGTGACAAGCTCCATTTAAGAACCCTGGCTGCGTGGGTTCGAACCTACATACAAAGTCAGTCGAATATAAATAACCGGGCGAGTTGGCCGTGCGCGTAGAGGCGCGCGGCTGTGAGCTTGCATCCGGGAGATAGTAGGTTCGAATCCCACTATCGGCAGCCCTGAAAATGGTTTTCCGTGGTTTCCCATTTTCACACCAGGAAAATGCTGGGGCTGTACCTTAATTAAGGCCATGGCCGCTTCCTTCCAACTCCTAGGCCTTTCCTATCCCATCGTCGCCATAAGACATATCTGTGTCGGCGCGACGTAAAGCCCCTAGCAAAAAAATAATATAAATAACAGTGTTTCTCACAGCACTAAATGTTGTTAAACAGTATGTGGGCCGGGCTGAGTGGCTCAGACGGTTGAGGCGCTGGCCTTCTGACCCCATCTTGGCAGGTTCGATCCTGGCTTAGTCCGGTGGTATTTGAAGGTGCTCAAATACGTCAGCCTCGTGTCGGTGGATTTACTGGCACGTAAAAGAACTCCTGTGGGACTAAATTCCGGCACCTCGGCGTCTCCGAAAACCGTAAAAGTAGTTAGTGGGACGTAAAGCAAAGGGCATTATTATCATTATTTAAAAAGTATGTGGAAGAAAAGAAGGTTAACAGTAAAAAGCAGAGAAGACTAACGATTTTATTCCAAAGGTGTTAACGGATGTAAGTTTCTTGTTTCTCTACTGTGTGTACTGTATTCTAAAAAGTTACTATAATAAGGTTCGTAATTAAAGCGATGCCATAAAATACGAGTCAGTTAGTATATTTTTAAATACTGTAAAAAATACTGTATTCAGTATAAGCCCGTAGATACATACGATTCAGTTATGCGCTATATACTGTTTGCTCAAAAACGGTATTCTCCTTATCTCAAAATTTTGATAACTCGAAATAATATTTCGCTCCCGAGGGGATTCGAAATACCGAGGTTCCACTGTAATTTATTGTTATTTCATTCTTCTTTGTGGGAGTGGACCACCAACTCAACTTAGAGCTCTAAGGCTCAGGAATTATTTTTCTTCTTGTACATTTTTGTACATTTTTAATAACGTTTTCAAAAAAATTATATATACGGTACACAATAACTTTTGTTAATCATAATTGAAAAGCGTCTGTTCAGAAGTTGCTATTTCCACCTTAAGAACGTTGTGTGAAAAACGCAAGAGCGTATAGTAAAAGGCATTGGAACGTACCCATGATCGGGTTTGGCACAACTTTTAAGGAATTACATCTTCCTGGTCTGAACTGCTAATAACAATCGATAATATTCAACTACTGTAATGGAAGTAATACTGACTTTTTTTTTAACAAACACTCCAATTTCTTCTACTTTAAACTAGGATATTTTTACCTTTCTGATGATAATAAAACATTAGTTTTTAGTTAACAGCTAATAAAAATAAAACATATTGTTATTCGTAAGAATATCTCTATTTCCAACTAAATATTTCCATATCGCCTCCGTATTCATAGCCAGGTCGACATAGTTCTTTGAGGATAATTCTCATTTTTTGTGTTTTATGAAAAAGGCGGTGGTAAGGCTCTTGATTATTATTATTATTATTATTATTATTATTATTATTATTATTATTATTATTATTATTATTGTCCGTTTCACTCAATTTGCGGTACGACAGATCAATCAATGATTAGTGAGTCGTGTTTTCCTGTCCTCCCAGTACTTTTTCATCCTTTCACATCTTCCCTTCCTCTCTTCTTCAGAAATTCTGTATAGTGGTTTGGGCTTCACCCTGTCCTGAAAACTCTTTGTTTTATCTTTGGTTATTTTCTTCGCGGATCCATCTACAAGCATCTCTTCTGTAATTTGGAACTCTCGTAGGGTCCTTCTCAGTTTCCTTAAACCAGTTCGACTTGGTTTCCTTATTGAGGAAATAGTCGAAGATTCTTTTAGTTATCCTTTTCGGATCCATTCTTAGGATGTGGGCAAAGAAGTCAATTACCCGTTTCCTTATTGTGTCGGAAATCCTTTCTGTTTTCCTAGATAGGATTTAATTGCTGATGTGTGAAATTTCCTTATTATCGAATTTGGGGCTTAGAATTTTTCGTAGTATTTTCCTTTCCTTGATCTCCAACTTTTCCATTGGACCATATTTAGTTATAGACAGTGTTTCTGCAGCATAAAGGGCTTCAGGCTTGACTACTGTACTGTATTATAATGTCTGATCTTGAAATTCCAGGAGAGATATTTTTTGTTATACTGTAAGGTGTCTTATTACTATTATTATTATTAATATAAAATGTTTTCATCCCGTATCCTGAATGGGTAAGGCGGGCGTCTTAGAAGTGACGTCTCCTCCCAGGCCAGGAGATTTGGTACGGTGAAGGAGAAGCCCGGAGAAGGATAGGGGATTGACGGCCGTGGCTTATATAAGGAACTGCCCCGGCATTAAATGTATCGGAGACCATTCGGAATAGGGCATATGTCCATATGAAGTTTTTGTTTCAAATAATCGTTCCTGTCATATCCCTGAATGTTGACCATTCCTCCTGGTACAGCCAGTACAGCTTATAACAGTATTGAAAAGTAACCATTGTAATAGTGAAAGAACTTCTGAAATCGGTTGAGTGTTTCGGAAAACGACAAAGAAACTCGCGAACTGCCTCTGAATGTAATATTAGTATAGATAAGTACTATGGGCTGATGATCGTGATGTTACCACCCGCCTGAATGAAGCAACGAAAGGAACACTGTCCCAGAAAATGTTAAGTAGGAAAATACACCTGATTTGGGAGTATATGAAACTACGTTATCCCGCGTAAGTATATACATTACTTTAACATTATTCTTATACAATTAGGATATGATGTTTGCTTTTATTTCTCCAAACTACAGACCGAGAGAGAATGAGAAAGAAAGAAAGAAAGAAAGAAAGAAAGAAAGAAAGAAAGAAAGAAAGAAAGAAAGAAAGAAAAAGTGTGAGAGATTTAAAATTCCTAATCTAGTTCTGATATCCGAGCCTTGAGTTGGTAGCCAGGAGCAGTAGGTCTATTACGCATTCATTTATGGAAGAATGTAGGCTAAAAGCCGGTTCTTGACGTAGGGCTGCATTGTGGAAGGGAGGACTCCGCATTTCGTCCGCCAGATTGACCATCCCAACATATAATTTAAGTGATTAAGAACAATAATGAGATAATATATTGATCTAGTTACTGTGTTATTACCCAAAATATTCACAACCTGCTTGCAGCACTTAGCAATCCTTCATTACACCTCCAGCTTGGCCCGTAACGTCCTTCATCTTCGGAGGGATCCAGCTCTGCCTCAACGAAGTATTTCTGGGTAGTTTACGGAATAATAATAATAATAATAATAATAATAATAATAATAATAATAATAATAATAATAATAATAACTCAACGTAATGACCTTCGTTTCAGAGGGCCCCGGGTTCGATTCCCGCCCGAGTCTTTGATTTTAACTGCTTATGGATAATTATTCTGGCTTGTCCAACCCCGCAATTGAATGCCCTAAAGAATGTCTTAGGATTGCGGCGGAGACCCCCGCACTTGTACCATTTCTCAAAATTGAATTGAATGATGAATCCGTTACCGCTCTATTAGACTCAGGGAGTGTTTGTTCCATTATTTCGGCTGAGTGGTACTCTAAATTAAAGTCTGTTTGTAAATTTCCTGATTATTGTTCGTCTTCTGTTCAGTGCGTTTTGGCTAACTCCTCTCCATTAGAAATTTTAGGTTTCATCTTTGCCAAAATTCGTATTTCAAAATTCACACGGAAAGTAAAACTGTTTGTGGCTAAGCACTTGTCTTGCGACATTATATTAGGAGCAGATTTCATGTCTCATACCGGTCTAGTGCTCGACATTCAGAGCAAGTCGTGCACTTTCAAGATTGCCAATAATTGTAAAATTCCCTTGTTAAAATGTAATTCTGTGTCATGTTCCATCTGTTTCGCCTACCCAGGATGAGGTGTAGTTAGACCTTAGACATCTACCTGAGGAGCAGGCTGATAGTATTCGTAAGTTGTGTCAGTCGTTTCCAGACGTTTTTTCTGATACTCTTGGTGTTACTGACCTTATTGAATACAAGATTGAGGTTACTGATTCGATCCCAGTTAGGTTTCCACCTTATAGGTTATCTCCACCTAAAATGAAGGCTCTGAAGGAGATCATAGATCAGATGCTGAAAGATGGTATAATTCGGCCCTCTAAGTCGGCATATTCCTCGCCTATTTTCTTGGTTCCGAAACCCCAAGGTGGCTTCAGGCCTGTGATTGACTATAGTGCTTGAAATCGGAAGGTGGTGTTACAATCTGTGTCTCTTCCCGATCTTCACTCTTGTTTTTCGTGGTTTCGGAAAGCTAAGTTCTTCACCATATTAGACCTTAATCAGGCGTATATCAAATCCCTCAAGCCGAAGAATCCAAACATCTCACTGCTTTTGCCACGGATTGGAACTTGTATGAGTACAACCACGTGCCTTTCGTGCTCCCCACGGGAGCAGCTGTGCTTACGAGATTGCTAGATAGGGTCTTCTCCGACATCAAATTCGAGTACTTATACCATTATCGTGATGATGTCGTCGTATTTTCTGAGACCTTTGAAGAACATCTAGATCATCTGAAAGAGGTCCTCAATCGCCTTCGTAAGGCAGGGTTAACTGTGAAGTTATCTAAGGTTGCTTTTGCTAAGCCTTCCATGTCATTTCTAGGGCATATTGTGCCACCCGATGGTGTTTCCATTGATCATTCAAGAACACAGGCCATCCGCGATTTCAAACCTCCTAAGGGCATCGAAAGTATTGCCAGGTTCATTGGCACAGTGAATTTCTTCAGGAAATTTATTCCTAACTTCGCTAACAGAGCAGCGCCCTTGAACTTACTTCGTAGGAAAGGCGTCAAATTTGAGTGGGGGCCTTCTCAACAAGCCGCTTTCGAAGATCTGAAATTAGCTCTTTGCAACGCCCCTGTCCTTGCTATGCCTGATTTCTCGAAGAAATTCATCGTTCAAACCGACGCCTCGTCGTCGGCGGTGGCTGCAGTGCTTCTTCAAGAGACTGAACTCGGAAGGCGACCCATTGCCTATGCATCTAGGACACTATCGGCTCAAGAAGCCAAGTATTCCATCTATGAACTTGAGGGTTTGGCAGTCTTATTTGCACTAGAGAAGTTCCGCCTCTATCTGGAACATGTCAAGTTCGACTTGGAAACGGATAATCAAGCCTTAAGTTGGAGCTAGACCGCGTCGTACTGGTCGTATAGCCTGATGGGCCATCAGGATTTCGGACTTCCAGTTTGACGTTAGGCATATTAGAGGATCGCAAAATATTTTTGCGGATGGTTTAAGCCGCATGTTTGCTCATGATGTGGAGACCTCTGAACTGGAAGATAGTTCTTCTCTTACCGCACCCGTACCTTCCGGGGTAAGTGCCTTTCTAACTGATGCCCCCATGTTGTTTAGAGATATCGAAAAATATCAGCGTGAAGATCCAGTGCTGGCTCCTATTATGGAAACCCTTTCTTCGGGGGAACATGCCATCCCTTATGTATTGCGGAATGGGGTTTTATGTTGCCCGTCGAGGCATGATCAGAAGATGAAAGTTGTGGTTCCAACTGTTCCTGTACCTATGATCTTCAAGTACTACCATGAGACCCCGTTAGGGGGGGGCATTTAGGCATCTTCAAAACCCGAGAAAAGATCCGAGAAATGTTCATTTGGAAGGGTATGGACGGTGAAATACGGGAATTGGTAAAAGCTTGTAAATCTTGTTGGCTTAGTAAGCCCACCTTGTCCACTAAACTAGGTCTATTATCTTCTCATCAAGCGTCGCGCCCCATGGAACGCCTCTATATCGACTACGTAGGACCCTTCCCCCAATCTAAGGGAAATGCCAACAAATTCATTCTCGTGTGTGTAGATGGTTTCACAAGATTTTCCTGGTTATTTCCGACTAAGCTGGCTACCGCTCAGTCCACCATTTCTTGTTTAAATACTATCTTTGCTTCTTTTGGTCCGTGTCAAGATTTAGTCTCTGATAATGCTAAAACCTTTACCTCCAATCTCTTCCGTAAATTCTGTTTTGTTCTGTCTATCTCTCATGTGACTACGTCGGCGTATTATCCTCAACCATCTCTGGCTGAGCGGGTCAATCGTAATCTGAGATCGGCACTCATTGCCTATCATCATGAGGATCAATCCAGGTGGGATATATCCCTGCATTGGTTGGCCTTCGCTTTGAATTCGGTGGTTCATGAATCTCATAAGTTCACTCCAGCTTCTTTAATGTTTAAGTTTGTGCCTAACACGCCGCTCTCTAACCTTTGGTCACTTAGTGATATTCTGCCAGAGACAATAGATCCCGATAATATCCGAGATCTATGGAGGAAGGCTAAGGCCAATCTTAAAGTTTCTCATGAAAAGGTTAGGGAAAGATATGGTCGTGGACGGAGGCCCACCAATCTAAAGGTAGGAGATCAAGTCATGGTTAAAAACTTTGTTCCCGCGGGCAAGCTTGCCCCCAGATTTCATGGGCCGTGCATCATTTTAGATTTCCTGACTCCTGTTAAATTATTAGTGAGCAATCCAGCCACAGAGAGGGTCTTTAGAGTCCACATCTCCCAAGTTAAACCTGTATAATTCGGTTTTTGTTCATTGCCGCTAAACTTTAGCAGGAGCTTAGAAGGTTTTTATTTTTAAGGTCTTCTGCACTATGGTGCCCATTATTTATGTATATGAGTCGTATGTGCGACCTTTCCCTCTGGTTTTCTTGCTGTCAGTTCCTGAGTGGCCATTACCAAGCCCCCGCCTCCTGCAGATCCACACCGTGGCACGTAAAGACTTCCACGTCGCCCAGTCCTCAGCATAACCAATAAACATCGTACCATCTATTCTCAAGTCTCCAACAACACTTTCCTGTCGCCGAGATCTTACTGTTTCAGCGTCCCCGCAGCCGTTCGTCGCCGTACCGCCACTGAGGTGGGGTACGGGCCCACTCCACTCCCGTGATGTCCACCTGTGTACGGCGCGCCGGAGTCCATCTTCCGGCAAAGGCTGAAGTGCGGCGCACCAACCGCCAACTCATCTGGGGACTGTTAATACACTTCTGATCTGTGGCGTCCTTCACGACGACTGCCCCTCTCATAGTAGCGGGAGAGGTGTATGTGAAGGTACTTGAGGGGTCCGGGCGACCTCAACTGGATATCGGCAGCGGCGGCAGTACTTGCCGTCAAAATATTCATATGTATTTCACATTCTGCAGCAACAAAGACACTCTAAAAGCTGAAGTTTAACTAGTTGCTACCTGACTACTTCAAAAAGAAAACTTAAAATTAGTTTTCCTTCAAAATTAGATAATTTATTTTTCAGAATTCTTCTGTCACCCCTTGGAAGGACATTTGGTGTGTGTGTGGGGGGGAGGTATGTACCGGGCGGTACACATTCAAATCTGCCAATAATAACTCCTCTACAGAAGAAACACTGAACTTGGAACTAGACCTACTTAAACTTTTCCTCAGAAGAGGTCACTACCGTAATTTTGTGATTATGAAGTTGCCAGTACTGTGTGAATTTATATTTGTTTTGTTCTTCATTGATCAAGAAGTGTGGACTTTCTCTCATAGATGTCACTTACAAAAACTATGATCATGCACCCTGGTGCGAAGTGAAAGAACCTTTCAGATGAAATTTTATTTTCATTAGTTTTTCCTTTACTAAATTTCGTTCATTCATTTTTAGGTTGGCAATATTTATCCTTTCTTTCCGCCTGTTTTGAATTTAACCAATCAAGAATTTCTGTAATTAATTTCCAACCAATCACGTATTCCTTCTTCGATTTTGTGTGTAACTTTTCATCTACCAATAAAACTGAGAGGGTGTGGCTTAATTATTCATGAAAGGTCTCGAACTTTCCCCGAGGGTTTATAAACTGCGGATTTTCAAGTCTCTTGGCCATTTGATCAACATCTGACTAAGTGTGCGTATGTGAAGCAGGTGGCGGGAGGTGCCTCTTTCATCAGGTAGCAGGTCTTCAGAAAGGTAATGGCCGTTTAACATCTTTATTTCTTGCTAGATCCGTAGTTTAACCCGAAAGATAGGTCCGAAACTTTAACGATGTAACCTACTTTTCTGTAATGTAATTTTCTGCTGGCTTATGTAAATATCTTTAACGGTAAATCGGGGATAGAGTGTGCTGTACGCTCTCGAGCTTACTTCACATTGGTTTGAGGTGACTACGTTTGTAACTGGTCTTTTCCTTTTCCACAATGTCTTAAATTCTTATACGAGTCACCTCCATAGTTTGGGAATAGCCCCTGTTTCATCGACCTAGTGCCTTTTAGGTTTTAGAATGAGTATTTAGGAGTGCAAGTACACGCCTCCATTCATTTTGGTATTTCGGGCCATTTACTTAACCTGTTCTTTTTCCACTAAGGCCAAGTAGGTTGGGTACAAGATACCCCCGTGTCATTTTTGTAAGTTGTGCCTTGTTGGCAATTCATTGTAAAGTCTGGCATTGCCTTTAAGAGGCTTGAAAAACTGAGAGCGTGTCAGCCTCTGGGAGGCTTGACATTGACATTTTGGGAGCATGTGCTCCAGGCATTAGGGGATTTCTGCCCTTAAGTAAGGCGATTATGTTGAGCGTGTAGCTCAGGAAGTGTAAAGTGAGGGCTTGAAGCCCAGGTTCTGTTTATACCACCAATCTTGTCTTTCCTAGACTTGTTTTTTGCTACTGGTATCTTACCTTGTTACTTGTTGTTTTTTTTAAAAATAGAGAGAAAAAAATAGAACCTTGTTACAGTTTTAAATTAACTTTGGTTTGGTAGTTAGACCCATTCACCCCGGCACCTTGTTTCATCTCTGCTGATCCACTAACCACGGTAATACTAATAATAATAATAATAATAATAATAATAATAATAATAATAATAATAATAATAATAATAATAATAATAATAATAATAATAATAATAATAATGCGAAATGTTCATGTTATAGCAGTAATTTCAGGAAACAAATCAGAAGCGCAAATAATGGTGGAAACTCTACATGACTTAGCCATTAAAACTTGTCTTCATATTTCATATGAAAGAACTGAATATATTTGAACCGTAGACACAATTGTGAAAAGTGCCTAACAACAAAACATGGAGATATTCAAAGAAATGATAATTTTAAATATCAAATCAAAGTCAAATGGACTGGACAACAGAACCTGCAGAAGAGATTGAACTTAGGAACATTTTGGTAACCCCAAGAAAATAAGGATGTTTGGATGGAGAGAAGAATGAAGACTTCTGCCGCAATATAGAGAACATTACAGACAATTAAGAGACGAAGACTGCAATTTTATGGTCACCTTCACAGAATAAACAACGACAGGTTAATTAAGAAGATTTGCAAAGAAAGATACTTCAGTACAAAACAAATGAATGAATACTCAAAACTAAGGCTGGATCTGCGTACCATGTTCCTTTAATTAACCAGTGTATCAACTTTTATTACCAAACTTTTTATATTTGTAATTTTGATACAGTCACAACTTTAGTGCACACAAAACTTCACCGTGAGATTGTGTAATTACATCGTTTGAGTTCTTCTTGTCACTTGTAATGCGGTTTATGCATTCAAATTTCTGCTTCTCCACACTACAACCACAAAAACAGGCAATTATTATTAGATCTTACAGTCGTTTTCTAGTTTTTGCAATCTTCCAGGTGATCCGCGTATAAATTGCGTTAAATGACTCAAGCTTTTCGTTTATGATTTTAATCCAGGGAGCTTGAGATATATTTACATTTCCGGTATTCATAAAGGTAGTGAAGCTTTACAAATACCTTCGAAATTAGTTTACACCATTTACAAGTATGTTTTTGTGAACGAAATATGTTTTAAAGATTTTAAGTCGTTCGTCACAAATATATTTTTGCACTCCAGTGTTATAGTCTGAAATCTTTACAAAGCTATATGATCACAGTGATTGCAGCTGTATTTTACAATTTGTTTTAAGTCGCACCGACACAGATAGGTCTTATGGCGATGATGGGATAGGGAAGTTCTAGGAGTGGGAGGGAAGCGACCGTGGCCTTAAGTAAGGGAAACCACGGAAAACCATCTTCAGGGCTGTCGACAGTGGAGTTCGAACCCACTATCTCCCGGATGCAAGCTCACAGCTGCGCGCCCCTAACCGCACGGCCAACTCGCCCGGTGCAGCTGTATTTAGCGAAGAAAAGTGGAACTTCAACACATTGTTTAGTACACATGTTGGTAGTCCTACACCCAGCTCCATCTTTAATTTGTTCTAAAAACTATTTCCTACAACTTTCTGGCTACGAACCTTTTGCACCTTTTGTTACACGAAATCCATTTAACTGAAAATCTTGAGATTTTCAATTTTGGCACTTAGAACCTTTTTACACTGACTGACAGAGCAAATGCAACACCAAGGAGGAGTGGTTCGAAAGGGATGAAAGTTGGGAAAAAAACAGAGTCGGCACGGAAGAATAATTGATGTTTATTGCAAACCGATATGCAGGTTACACAATGCGCACGGCATCGACTCAGTAGGATGTAGGACCACCGCGAGCGGCGATGCACGCAGAAACACGTCGAGGTACAGAGTCAATAAGAGTGCGGATGGTGTCCTGAGGGATGGTTCTCCATTCTCTGTCAACCATTTGCCACAGTTGGTCGTCCGTACGAGGCTGGGGCAGAGCTTGCAAACGGCGTCCAATGAGATCCCACGCGTGTTCGATTGGTGAGAGATCCGGAGAGTACGCTGGCCACGGAAGCATCTGTACACCTCGTAGAGCCTGTTGGGAGATGCGAGCAGTGTGTGGGCGGGCATTATCCTGCTGAAACAGAGCATTGGGCAGCCCCTGAAGGTACGGGAGTGCCACCGGCCGCAGCACATGCTGCACGTAGCGGCGGGCATTTAACGTGCCTTGAATACGCACTAGAGGTGACGTGGAATCATACGCAATAGCACCCCAAACCATGATGCCGCGTTGTCTAGCGGTAGGGCGCTCCACAGTTACTGCCGGATTTGACCTTTCTCCACGCCGACGCCACACTCGTCTGCGGTGACTATCACTGACAGAACAGAAGCGTGACTCATCGGAGAACACGACGTTCCGCCATTCCCTCATCCAAGTCGCTCTAGCCCGGCACCATGCCAGGCGTGCACGTCTATGCTGTGGAGTCAATGGTAGTCTTCTGAGCGGACGCCGGGAGTGCAGGCCTCCTTCAACCAATCGACGGGAAATTGTTCTGGTCGCTATTGGAACAGCCAGGGTGTCTTGCACATGCTGAAGAATGGCGGTTGACGTGGCGTGCGGGGCTGCCACCGCTTGGCGGCGGATGCGCCGATCCTCGCGTGCTGACGTCACTCGGGCTGCGCCTGGACCCCTCGGACGTGCCACATGTCCCTGCGCCAACCATCTTCGCCACAGGCGCTGCACCGTGGACACATCCCTATGGGTATCGGCTGCGATTTGACGAAGCGACCAACCTGCCCTTCTCAGCCCGATCACCATACCGCTCGTAAAGTCGTCTGTCTGCTGGAAATGCCTCCGTTGACGGCGGCCTGGCATTCTTAGCTATACACGTGTCCTGTGGCACACGACAACACGTTCTACAATGACTGTCGGCTGAGAAATCACGGTACGAAGTGGACCATTCGCCAACGCCGTGTCCCATTTATCGTTCGCTACGTGCGCTGCACAGCGGCGCATTTCAACATCATGAGCATACCTCAGTGACGTCAGTCTACCCTGCAATTGGCATAAAGTTCTGACCACTCCTTCTTGGTGTTGCATTTGCTCTGTCAGTCAATGTAATTTATCGTATTCAATTGACCTTAATCCACGCCGGGATATTGCACACGTGCCGGAGCCATAGACAAGGAGTAGTCTAATTTAACACGCTCAAATGACACTCACTTCGACAACGACTAGCCGACTGGGCCAAGCGAAGGTACTGTATTATGCCCTACGACAAAAATAATTAAAAACTAGCTAAGAGGCCCAATCTTGCCTCCATCTCCTTCACTTTTCACATTCTTCTTCCCACCTCCCTCTTCCATCACAACTACTTAACAGACCGCATATCTTGGCCAGAGAGAGAGTGTTTCACTTTAGGTGGCCCGCCCTAATTCATTAGGGTGAGGAATGAAAGCATTTCTTAAAGTGCTGTACCTCGTACCGGTCATGAAGACCAGCGGAGTAGTAGAAGACTTCCACTGTCCGTTTCTTTGGCACTACATGTAATAGAGCTGCTAGCTCTATACCTACTTTGATCATACATCCCGAAAATTTCGGGAATGTCCCAAATTTCAGAAGTGATTTCTGGTGTCCCGAGAAAAACTGAAGTCCCGAATTTCAAACTGATTAATTTGTTCACCCTTTTTATCCATGAAGGGGGTTGTACAATGGTTGGACAGCTTGGATTTAAGTTTATGAACTGTTTTAGAGATTGGTTGAATGTTTAAGGTGTTATATTGTTTGTTATATTTTTGAATATTTGTATGTAGAGTTATGTACTAGTCATAAGCTAAATAAATAAATAAATAAATAAATAATCCATGAAGGAATAATAATAGCACGCAAACAGCTTTCTAGTCGTGTGCGAAGAGCTGAAATTGATACCAGAACAGCGATTATTGTCTGTTTTAAAGGGACTCAGTTTCACTTCAGCGCTAACTATGTCTACGCAAAGAGTCAGAGAACAACTGTGTGCTGCTAGATGTGTCCATCTTTAAACGTCGATGAAACCTGCTGAATGTTTACCACCTGGACGTACCTACTTTTGACTGGTTAACCTAGATCACTGAATAGGCTACGATCAGGTGTTCGTAAATCCGGGGAGAACCATGTCAAATGAGGCTATTCCAAATAACCAACAACATGTGACTGTGGAGAAGAAGAGACAATCTACGTCAATGCCCACTCTGTGTTGAGTTCCTGTTGTCCGATTCTGGGCGAAGATTATTTAGTTTACTCCCATTAGAGGTGGAATTAATTTTGTATAATATTCCATTATTTTATACAAATATGTCATACTAAAATTTTTATAGCTTCTCACTCGAGGAAATAAAATAAATAAATAAATAAATAAATAAATAAATAAATAAATAAATAAATAAATAAATAAATAAATAAGGAAGTGAAACGAGACATAACCGTTTCCAAGTTGAAGGAAATCTCTGAATTCGTTTTATCGTTTCCCAGAACTAATGGCTCCGTACAAGACTGCTGTCTTCAGTACTATTCACGGTCCGTAGAAAGAGCGTTAACGATTGTTTATAATTCCTGGTGATCAGAGAAATCGTCAACGACAGTTGAATGTGTTTATCATCCTAATGAATCATTCGGAATCTTGTTTAGAAAACTGAATAAGACAAGGTGCTCACAAAGGAGTCGGAGTCGTCGTTGTCGTCACAGAAGTGTTAGCTGTGTTGATACTGCTACGCGACTGAAAGCAACGGGAAACTACAGCCGTAACTAACTCCCGAGGACATGCAGCTCTCTCTGTATGAATGATGTACTGATGATGGCTTCCTCCCGGGTAAAATATTCCGGAGGTAAACTAGTCCCCCATTCGGATCTCCGGGTGGGGACTACACGAGAGGGGGCGATCATCAGGAAGATGGATACTGACATTCTGCGAGTCGGAGCGTGGAATGTTAGAAGTTTGAATCGTTGTGGTAAGTAGTATAATAAGCGGGTTCGGCCGCCTCCTCCTCCTCCCGCCACCTCCTCCGCCTCCTCCTCCGCCGCCGCCGCCGCCCGCGGGAAATTTGAATTTTGGCGGGAAATTTGAATTTTGGCGCCAGATTTGAATTTGTAAACTAAGCCACGTGCTTTTTGACAGCTGTCATCGACAACAACGCATCGCTAACCTCACTGCTGCCATCTTGACGGGCCTAAACCTCACTAGTGCCAACTTAACCTAACTAGCGCGAGGTAAACAAAGCCACGTGTTTTTGACAGCCACGTGCTTTTTGACAGACAACAACGCATCGCTAACCTCAGTACTGCCATCTTGACGGACCTAAACCTCAGTAGTGCCAACTTAACCTCACTAGCATGAGGTAAACAAAGCCACGTGCTTTTTGACAGCCACGTGCTTTTCAACAGATTTGTAAACAAAGCCACGTGCTTTTTGACAGACAACAACGCATCGCTAACCTCAGTACTGCCATCTTGACGGGCCTAAACCTTAGTGATACCAACTTAACCTCACTAGCATGAGGTAAACTAAGCCACGTGTTTTTTGACAGCCACGTGCCTTTTTGACAGCTGTCATCCGCCATCTTTAATCCAGAGAGCACCGTGCTGCCCTCTTTATCGTAGTAGATGTAAATTCATCACCTGTCATCGGCAGTGCCGCCATCTTGACGGGTCTAAACCTTAGTGCTACCAACTTAACCTCACTAGCGCGAGATAAACAAATCCACGTGCAGCTGTCATCCACCATCCTTGAGTATCGTGCTGCCCTCTTTAGCTACTTACCTTTGAAATGTAGTACGTCACAGCTGTCATCCGCCATCTTGCATCCGAAACCTCAGTGCTGCACTCTATGTGGTGACGGCAAATTCCACGTTCTCTTGTTTGGAAACAAAGCCACGTGCAGCTGTCATCCGCCATCTTTAATCACCGTGCTGCCCTCTTTAGCTACTTACCTTTGACAGTTGTCATCCGCCATCTTGCATCGCAAACCTCAGTGCTGCGCTCTATGTAGTGGCGGCAAATTCTACGTGCTCTTGTTTGGAAACAAATTCACGTGCTATTTTTCTGACAGCTGTCATCCGCCATCTTTAATCCATAGAGCACCGTGCTGCCCTCTTTAGCTACTTACCTTTGAAATATGGTACGTCACAGCTGTCATCCGCCATCTTTAATCCAGAGAGAACAGTGCTGCAATCTATGTGGTGGCGGCAAATTCCACGTGCTTTACAAATCAACATGCTTTTTTGACAGCTGTCAACCGCCATCTTTAATCACCGTGCTGCCATCTATGTGGTGGCGGTAAATTCCACATGCTTTACAAACTTATATGCTTTTCTGACAGCTGTCATCCGCCATCTTTAATCTAGAGAGAACAGTGCTGCCCTCTATGTGGTGGCGGTAAATTCCACGTGCTCTTGTTTGGTAAACATAGCCACGTGCTTTTTTGACAGCTGTCATCCGCCATCTTTAATCAACAGAGCACCGTGCTGCGGGCAATTTCATCACCTATCACCCGCCTTTTTGACAGCCGTCATCCACCATCTTTAATCAACAGAGCACAGTGCTGCACTCTATGTGGTGGCGGCAATTTGAAAAAATCTATGTGCTCTTGTTGGGAAACAAAGCCACGTGCTTTTTTGACAGCTGTCATCCGCCATCTTTAACCAACAGAGCACTATGCTGCGGGCAATTTCGTCAGCTGTCATCCGCCATCTTTAATCCAGAGAGAACAGTGCTGCACTCTATGTGGTGGCGGTAAATTCTATGCGCTTTACAAACCTATGCGCTTTTCTGACAGCTGTCATCCGCCATCTTTGAGAACAGTGCCGCCCTCTATGTGGTGACGGCAAATTCCACGTGCTCTACAAAGCCATGTGCAGCTGTCATCCGCCATCTTTAATCACCGTGCTGCCGGGTGACGGCAAATTCCACGTGCTCTTGTTTTTAGAAACAAAGCCATGTGCTTTTTTGACAGCTGTCATCCGCCATCTTGCATCACAAACCTCGGTTCTACACTCTATGTGGTGGCGGCAAATTCTACGTGCTTTACAAACCTATATGCTTTTCTGACAGCTGTCATCTGCCATCTTTAAGCTGTAAATCCCCGATTCTCGTGTTAGAAGTTGTAAAACAGATTCTTAATCCGAGTTGTCAGGAAGGGCAACCGGTTGAAACAATAGTGTATGACGTGAGAGGCTAGATACTGCCAGTTTTGCATCAGGAAGGGCGACTAGTCTTAAAACAAATTCTTGTGATTTAAAAATCTTAGTTTTGCGTCAGGAAGGGCATCCGGCCGTAAAACAATAGTTCGTGATTTAAAATCTAAGAAGTGCATCCAGCTGTAAATCCCCGATTCCCCGTGTTAGACGTTGTAAAACAGATTCTTAATCCGAGTTGCCAGGAAGGGGCAACCGGTTGAAAACTATAGTGTATGAGGTTAGATACTGCTAGTTTTGCATCAGGAAGGATAACTCAACAAATTCATGCGATTTAAACACATTTTTATTCCCAAGAGAATCGAACCCGAGACTACCGGGTGAGAGGCATGCATACTGTAGGCTATAGATTTGTTCTACAGTCCTTGAAGCATCGGCACAGTCATTCTGAGCGAGTTGTGTGGAATGCGTGTGTTAGCTGAAATTGTACACGTATCTTCCGGCTCGACCTTGAACGAGGACACTGCGTGCTTGTAACTCGCGAACGTCTTCTTAGCTGAGTCCCATGTAAGCTCTTAAAACACAGTACTAATTAAGGTTGTAAAATATTCTGAAATAGTACTCCTCTGTGGTGTAGTAGTTAGCTGCTACCCTCGGAGGTCCGAGTTCGATTCCTGGCTCTGCCACGGAATGTGTAGCATTTAGCCTATGTAAGTTCCTAACGTAAAATATCATGATTGTACGGAGAGGTTAAAACACACACAGTGCCTACTCCTATCGAAAGAACCTGCACGGTACCGGCATGTAGGCTTCTCCTGGTGAAGGAGCCTGCACATGGTTTAACGCCCCTATCAACAGCCCTTACTTAATGCTGGCTTTCTTGCACACCCCGCCTCACACCATAGTTTTACGACCGGCTGCCCTTCCTGACTAGGATTTTAAATCGCAGTATACGCGATAAATTTGTTGTAGCGGGTTTTATAACTAGATATCCCGGTACCGACACATAGCCTACTCCCGCTGAAGAAGCCTGCACAAGGCTTATCGCCTCCATCCGACAAATGAATCACCGTCAAGTCTTGTACTCAAAAAATCATTTTCGAAGGAGTCTGCACAAGGTTTAACGTCCCCATCAACAGCCCTTACTTATTGCTAGCTTTTTTTTGCACACTCCGCCTCACACCATAGTTTTATACGACCGGTTGCCCCTCCTGACTAGGATTTTAAATCGATATCCCGACAAAGCCTACTCCTACCGAAGAAGCCAGCTTAACACCTCCATCCAACAAATGAATCACCCTCAAACACTCTTCAATCATTCTCGCTACTTCGGAAGATAGCGGGTTCGAACTGGAAGCCGTAAATGTTAGGCGAGGGACCTGTGCGATCGTCATAACATGATCTAGCTAGATGCCCTTCCCGACGGTATAAGTTGCCAGGATTTGAATCGCGTACCCCGACTAGAAGAAGCCTGCACATAGCTTAACGCCTCCATCCGACGAATGAATCACCCTCAACACTCTTCACTCATTCTCGCTACTTCGGAAGATAGCGGGTTCGAACTGGAAGCCGTAAATGTTAGGCGAGGGACCAGCGCGATCGTCATTGCATGATCTAGCCGGATGCCCTTCCCGACGGTATAAGTTGCTAGGATTTGAATCGCGTACCCCGACTAGAAGAAGCCTGCACATAGCTTAACGCCTCCATCCGACGAATGAATCACCCTCAACACTCTCCAATCATTCTCGCTACTTCGGGGATAGCGGGTTCGAACTAGAAGCCGTAAATGCTAGGCGAGGGGGCCTGCGCGATCGTCATTACATGATCTAGCTTTAGCTCAATACCTACAGGTAAGGAATACCACGTATGTACCCTCGAGAAGTCGAGGATCACACGCTAACTTTCCAAGGCTCGAACTCTTAAATTCAGACACCTCGGCATCAACAGGAGGTTCGAATACGTCAGCCTGCAGGACTATAGGTGGGAGCTCTTGTTGCATTCGTTCCGACTGTACCCGCAGTTTGTCAGCGATTTTTTCACATCCGCTTGGTAACAAGCAGAATATTTAGCCGCTGCAGTCTGCGCGAAGTGCTTACAGTTCTCTGTATGCGTTTATTACGTACACACACATCTCCCGTCTGCTGTGAATATTATTCTTCAGCCTTTATCTTAAGGTAAGGTAGAACTGTTAGTTACTTTTTTTATTTGCAAAGCAACTTCTACGCTAGACATCTACATTCATATATGTTTATTCTTTTTTAGGTACCGTTCGAAAGTACACAATTTTATTCATCCGAGTAACAGTCTGCAGCACGTGCATTTTTTTTAAAGGTATGTTTTCGAACTTTGAGTTGTAAAGATAATTAGGTTAGATGATGCATCCTACACTACATTCATATATGTTTCTTCTTTTTTTTAGGTACGACCAGAATATTATTATTCGAGTTTCAGGCTTGAACGCACGCATTTTATACATCCGAGTAACAGTTTGCAGCGCGAAGATTTTAAGGTATGTCTGACTTCTATTCGTTGAAACTTGGTTTCTTCTAAAACATCGTAACTTTAGTCTATTGATAAATAGTTGTTCTCTTTAATCCTCACGCGGGGTACGTACATAGCTATGTCTGCCCTCAACAGGTTGAAACTTGGTTTCTTCTAAAACATCATAACTTTAAGCAATTGATAAATAGTTGTTCTCTTCAACCCGCATACTATAGACGTGGTATAATTTCAAACACGTACACATAGCTATGTCTGACCTCAACGGGTTGAAACTTGGTTTCTTCTAAAACATCATAACTTTAGTCTATTGATAAATAGTTGTTCTCTTTAATCCTCGCGCTATAGACGTGGTATAATTTCAAACACGTACACATAGCTATGTCTGACCTCAACGGGTTGATACTTGGTTTCTTCTAAAACATCATAACTTTAGTCTATTGATAAATAGTTGTTCTCTTTAATCCTCGTGCTATAGACGTGGTATAATTTCAAACACGCGCACACATAGCTATGTCTGCCCTCAACAGGCTGAAACTTGGTTTCTTCTAAAACATCGTAACTTTAGAGTATTGATAAATAGTTGTTCTCTTCAACCCGCATACTGTAGACGTGGTATAATTTCAAACACGCGCACATAGCTATGTCTGCCCTCAACAGGCTGAAAATTGGTTTCTTCTAAAACATTGTAACTTTAGTCTATTGATAAATAGTTGTTCTTGCATACTATAGACGAGGTATAGCTATGTCTGACCTCAACGGGTTGAAAGCTGGTTTCTTCTGAACATCGTAACTTTAGTCTATTGATAAATAGTTGTTCTCTTCAATCATCATGCTATAGACGTGGTATAATTTCAAACACGTACACATAGCTATGTCTGACCTCAACGGGTTGATACTTGGTTTCTTCTAAAACATCATAACTTTAGTCTATTGATAAATAGTTGTTCTCTTTAATCCTCGTGCTATAGACGTGGTATAATTTCAAACACGCGCACACATAGCTATGTCTGCCCTCAACAGGCTGAAACTTGGTTTCTTCTGTAACTTTAGAGTATTGATAAATAGTTGTTCTCTTTAATCCTCACGCTATAGACGTGGTATAATTTCAAACACGTGTACATAGCTATGTCTACCCTCAACGGGCTGAAACTTGGTTTCTTCCGAACATCGTAACTTTAGTCTATTGATAAATAGTTGTTCTTGCATACTATAGACGAGGTATAGCTATGTCTGCCCTCAACGGGCTGAAACTTGGTTTCTTCTGTAACTTTAGAGTATTGATAAATAGTTGTTCTCTTTAATCCTCACGCTATAGACGTGGTATAATTTCAAACACGCACACATAGCTATGTCTGACCTCAACGGGTTGAAACTTGGTTTCTTCCGAACATCGTAACTTTAGTCTATTGATAAATAGTTGTTCTCTTCAATCCTCATACTATAGACGTGGATTTTCTTTAATCTGCATGCCATAGAAGAGGATAATCTTATAATTTCAAACTCACAGCAATGTCTGACCTGTACAGATTCAAACTTGGTTTCTTCTGAACATCGTAAGTTTAGTCTATTAGTAAATAGTTATTCTCTTCAATCCTCATGCCATAGAAGAGGTTAATCTTATAATTTCAAACTTACAGCAATGTCTAACCTCTATAGGTTAGAACTTGGTTTCTTCCGAACACCGTAACTTTAGTCTATTGATAGAATAGTTATTTTCTTTAATCTGCATGCCATAGCAGGGGATAATCTTATAATTTCAAACTCACAGCAATGTCTGACCTGTACAGATTCAAACTTGGTTTCTTCTGAACATCGTAAGTTTAGTCTATTGGTAAATAGTTATTCTCTTCAATCCTCATGCCATAGAAGAGGTTAATCTTATAATTTCAAACTTACAGCAATGTCTAACCTCTATAGGTTAGAACTTGGTTTCTTCCGAACACCGTAACTTTAGTCTATTGATAGAATAGTTATTTTCTTTAATCTGCATGCCATAGAAGGGGATAATCTTATAATTTCAAACTCACAGCAATGTCTGACCTGTACAGGTTCAAACTTGGTTTCTTCTGAACATCGTAACTTTAGTCTATTGGTAAATAGTTATTCTCTTCAATCCTCATGCCATAGAAGAGGTTAATCTTATAATTTCAAACTTACAGCAATGTCTAACCTCTATAGGTTGGAACTTGGTTTCTTCCGAACACCGTAACTTTAGTCTATTGATAAATAGTTATTTTCTTTAATCTGCATGCCATAGAAGAGGATAATCTTATAATTTCAAACTCACAGCAATGTCTGACCTGTACAGGTTCAAACTTGGTTTCTTCTGAACATCGTAACTTTAGTCTATTGGTAAATAGTTATTCTCTTCAATCCTCATGCCATAGAAGAGGTTAATCTTATAATTTCAAACTTACAGCAATGTCTGACCTGTACAGGTTCAAACTTGGTTTCTTCCGAACATCGTAACTTTAGTCTATTGGTAAATAGTTATTCTCTTCAATCCTCATGCCATAGAAGAGGTTAATCTTATAATTTCAATCTTACAGCAATGTCTAATCTCTATAGGTTGAAACTTGGTTTCTCCTGAACGTCGTAACATTAGTCTAATGATAAATAGTTGTTCTCTTCAATCTTTCATGCTGTAGAAGAGGTTAATCTTATAGTTTCAAACTCACAGCAATGTCTAACCTGTACAGGTTCAAACTTGGTTTCTTCCGAACATAGCAACTTTAGTCTATTGATAAATAGTTGTTCTCTTTCAATCTTTCATGCTGTAGATGAGGTTAATCTTATAATTTCAAACTCACAGCAATGTCTGACCTGTACAGGTTCAAACTTGGTTTCTTCTGAACATCGTAACTTTAGTCTATTGGTAAATAGTTATTCTCTTCAATCCTCACGCCATAGAAGAGGTTAATCTTATAATTTCAAACTTACAGCAATGTCTAACCTCTATAGGTTGGAACTTGGTTTCTTCCGAACACCGTAACTTTAGTCTATTGATAAATAGTTATTTTCTTTAATCTGCATGCCATAGAAGAGGTTAATCTTATAATTTCAATCTTACAGCAATGTCTAATCTCTATAGGTTGAAACTTGGTTTCTCCTGAACGTCGTAACATTAGTCTAATGATAAATAGTTGTTCTCTTCAATCTTTCATGCTGTAGAAGAGGTTAATCTTATAGTTTCAAACTCACAGCAATGTCTTACCTGTACAGGTTCAAACTTGGTTTCTTCCGAACATAGCAACTTTAGTCTATTGATAAATAGTTGTTCTCTTTCAATCTTTCATGCTGTAGATGAGGATAATCTTATAATTTCAAACTCACAGCAATGTCTGACCTGTACAGGTTCAAACTTGGTTTCTTCCGAACATAGCAACTTTAGTCTATAGATAAATAGTTATTCTCTTCAATCTTTCATGCTGTAGAAGAGGTTAATCTTATAATTTCAAACTCACAGCCATGTCTGACCTCTATAGGTTGAAACTTGCTTTCTTCCGAACATAGCAACTTTAGTCTATAGATAAATAGTTATTCTCTTCAATCTTTCATGCTGTAGAAGAGGTTAATCTTATAATGTCAAACTCACAGCCATGTTTGACCTCTATAGGTTGAAACTTGCTTTCTTCCGAACATCGTAACTCTAGGCTAGCACACTTACCCTTTTATATCCTATTATTACTATGTGTGATGCAAGTGCTAACGCTACATTTATATATTTATTCTTTTTAGAAAAACTATGGAGAAGATTAACCAGCTAGGTCATATTTCAACTCCAACTACCAAGCCGTTAACAAGTCTACCGCGAAATGAGCAATTTAAAGTAATTTCACTACGAAGATTAAAAACGAAATTTGGAGAAAAGATTTTATGTGTCTGCGAAGACTTTCAAGTTTTTTTACCTAATAGATTTAGCGTGCTAACTGATTTAGAAATAGAAGAACTAAATCAACGTTCTATTTTCATTATATATCACGGCACAGAGAACAAATCTTGTGTTATTAGTTTTACTGATGCGTAAAAGCATGTACATACAAGAATTACATCGAGAAAGCAAAAGTATGCAAACATCACTACAAGTAAAATCATTCATGATAAAACTAGTACATACAAGATGTGAATAAATACTGTAGAATTGGCATATTCTTTTATTTTAGATTAGGTATTACCTTCTCCTCCTACTCCTTCCTCTCGAAGAAGAATAAGAGCAAGAAAGAAGATGTTGATTAAATTCGTAAGTATGTTATCGTCTAGCACAGTAAGTATGTTGAGAAGAGATTTTTTTCCTAAACTATGCTTGATTCTAGTCTTGTAATATAGTGTACTACAACATCGCACTATAGTATGTGTATATATGTTTTTTGAACAGTGGTATGTATTCAAGTCCGCCTCTGTGGTGTAGTGGTTAGCGTGATTAGCTGCCACCCCCGGAGGTCCGGGTTCGATTCCCGGCTCTGCCACGAAATTTGAAAAGTGGTACGAGGGCTGGAACGGGGTCCACTCAGCCTCGGGAGGTCAACTGAGTAGAGGTGGGTTCGATTCCCACCTCAGCCATCCTGGAAGTGGTTTTCCGTGGTTTCCCACTTCTCCTCCAGGCAAATGCCGGGATGGTACCTAACATAAGGCCACGGCCGCTTCCTTCCCTCTTCCTTGCCTATCCCTTCCAATCTTCCCATCCCTCCACAAGGCCCCTGTTCAGCATAGCAGGTAAGGCCGCCTGGGCGAGGTACTGGTCATACTCCCCAGTTGTATCCTCCGACCAAGAGTCTGAAGCTCCAGGACACTGCCCTTGCGGCGGTAGAGGTGGGATCCCTCGCTAAGTCCGGGGGAAAAACCGAACCTGGAGGGTAAACAGATGATGATGATGATGGTATGTATTCAAGTCTAAACTTGCACACTCTCACTTTGCGATGCATGTTCGATAAAGATGTACCTTGACAGAGTAAGTAAAGGTAAAGGAAGTTATACACATCAATTAATGTTCTGATCACATGTTAAGGTTAACGACATCGAGTGCAGTGTTCGATTCTAGTCTTGATCACTTATCTAGTGTTTTGAGCACATCAATTAATGTTCTGACTACATGTTAAGGTTAACAACATCGAGTGCAATGTTCGATTCTAGTCTTGCTATGTTTTAATCTCATTTCATATTCTAATCACATGTTGAAGTTAACAACATCGAGTGCAGTGTTTGATTCTAGTCTTGTTATGTTTTACAATCTTGTTTTTTGCAATGCATGTTCGATAGAGGTGTACCTTGAAAGAGTAGGAAGAGTTCGATTCTAGTCCTGCTATGTTTGAACCTGATTTAATGTTCTAATCACATGTTGAAGTTATCATCAAGTGCAGTGTTCGATTCTAGTCTTGTTATGTTTTACAATCTTGCTTTTGCAATGCACGTTCGATAGAGATGTACCTTCACTGAGCAGGAAGAGCAGCTCAGTAAGTATGTTGAGAAGAGAATTTTTTGTTTTTCTAAACAGTGCTTGATTCTAGTCTCGCAATGCTGTGTTCTGCAACATCGAACACTAGTATGCAGTTCAAGTTGTAATAAGTTTTGAACAGTAGTATGTGTGTGTTCAAGTCTAAACATGTGTCACTGCGGGTATGCGAGCGGATAACAGCCGACGAAATTGCCCCGCATAGGGCAGCACGGTGCTCTGTTCATTAAAAGATGGCAGATGACAGCTAACGAAATTGCCTGCATGATAGCAGCATAGTGCTCTGTTGGTTAAAGATGGCAGATGACACCTGTCAAAAAGCACATGGCTTTGCTTCCAAACAAGAGCACGTGGAATTTACCGCCACAACAAAGAGGGCAGCACTGTACTCTGTTGCTTAAAGATGGCGGATGATGGCTGTCAAAAAAGCACGTGAGTTTGTTTCCAAACAAGAGCGCGTAAAATTTTTCACCACCACAATTCAAAGGTATCTAGCTAAAGAGGGTAGCACGGTGCTCAAAGATGGCGGATGATAGCTAACAGAACTTTTCAAATTGCCTCCTACTACGTGCTTAAGGTAGTAGCCATAAAGAGGGCAGCACGGTGTTCTGCGGATTAAAGATGACGAAATTACCCGCATGATAGCAGCATGGTGCTCTGTTGATTAAAGATGGCGGATGACAGCTGTCAAAAAAAGCACATGGCTTTGTTTCCAAACAAGAGCACGTAGAATTTGCTGTCACCACATTTCAAACTAAAGATTGCAGCACTGTTCTCGCCACCGGGGCAGCACTGTTCTCTCTGGATTAAAAGCTTTGTTTCCAAACAAGAGCACGTAGAATTTGCCGCCACCACATAGAGTGTAGCACCGAGGTTTGTGATGCAAGATGGCGGATGACAGCTGTCAAAAAAGCACATGGCTTTGTTTCTAAAAACAAGAGCACGTGGAATTTGCCGTCACCCGGCAGCACGGTGATTAAAGATGGCGGATGACAGCTGCACATGGCTTTGTAGAGCACGTGGAATTTGCCGTCACCACATAGAGGGCGGCACTGTTCTCAAAGATGGCGGATGACAGCTGTCAGAAAAGCGCATAGGTTTGTAAAGCGCATAGAATTTACCGCCACCACATAGAGTGCAGCACTGTTCTCTCTGGATTAAAGATGGCGGATGACAGCTGACGAAATTGCCCGCAGCATAGTGCTCTGTTGGTTAAAGATGGCGGATGACAGCTGTCAAAAAAGCACGTGGCTTTGTTTCCCAACAAGAGCACATAGATTTTTTCAAATTGCCGCCACCACATAGAGTGCAGCACTGTGCTCTGTTGATTAAAGATGGTGGATGACGGCTGTCAAAAAGGCGGGTGATAGGTGATGAAATTGCCCGCAGCACGGTGCTCTGTTGATTAAAGATGGCGGATGACAGCTGTCAAAAAAGCACGTGGCTATGTTTACCAAACAAGAGCACGTGGAATTTACCGCCACCACATAGAGGGCAGCACTGTTCTCTCTAGATTAAAGATGGCGGATGACAGCTGTCAGAAAAGCATATAAGTTTGTAAAGCATGTGGAATTTACCGCCACCACATAGATGGCAGCACGGTGATTAAAGATGGCGGTTGACAGCTGTCAAAAAAGCATGTTGATTTGTAAAGCACGTGGAATTTGCCGCCACCACATAGATTGCAGCACTGTTCTCTCTGGATTAAAGATGGCGGATGACAGCTGTGACGTACCATATTTCAAAGGTAAGTAGCTAAAGAGGGCAGCACGGTGCTCTATGGATTAAAGATGGCGGATGACAGCTGTCAGAAAAATAGCACGTGAATTTGTTTCCAAACAAGAGCACGTAGAATTTGCCGCCACTACATAGAGCGCAGCACTGAGGTTTGCGATGCAAGATGGCGGATGACAACTGTCAAAGGTAAGTAGCTAAAGAGGGCAGCACGGTGATTAAAGATGGCGGATGACAGCTGCACGTGGCTTTGTTTCCAAACAAGAGAACGTGGAATTTGCCGTCACCACATAGAGTGCAGCACTGAGGTTTCGGATGCAAGATGGCGGATGACAGCTGTGACGTACCACATTTCAAAGGTAAGTAGCTAAAGAGGGCAGCACGATGCTCAAAGATGGTGGATGACAGCTGCACGTGGATTTGTTTATCTCGCGCTAGTGAGGTTAAGTTGGTAGCACTAAGGTTTAGACCCGTCAAGATGGCGGCACTGCCGATGACAGGTGATGAATTTACATCTACTACGATAAAGAGGGCAGCACGGTGCTCTCTGGATTAAAGATGGTGGATGACAGCTGTCAAAAAGGCACGTGGCTGTCAAAAAACACGTGGCTTTGTTTACCTCATGCTAGTGAGGTTAAGTTGGTATCACTAAGGTTTAGGCCCGTCAAGATGGCAGTACTGAGGTTAGCGATGCGTTGTTGTCTGTCAAAAAGCACGTGGCTTTGTTTACAAATCTGTTGAAAAGCACGTGGCTGTCAAAAAGCACGTGGCTTTGTTTACCTCATGCTAGTGAGGTTAAGTTGGCACTACTGAGGTTTAGGTCCGTCAAGATGGCAGTACTGAGGTTAGCGATGCGTTGTTGTATGTCAAAAAGCACGTGGCTGTCAAAAAACACGTGGCTTTGTTTACCTCGCGCTAGTTAGGTTAAGTTGGCACTAGTGAGGTTTAGGCCCGTCAAGATGGCAGCAGTGAGGTTAGCGATGCGTTGTTGTCGATGACAGCTGTCAAAAAGCACGTGGCTTTGTTTACAAATTCAAATCTGGCGCCAAAATTCAAATTTCCCGCCAAAATTCAAATTTCCCGCGGGCGGCGGCGGAGGCGGAGGCGGCGGCGGAGGAGGAGGCGGCGGGAGGAGGAGGAGGCGGCCGAACCCGCTTATTATACTACTGTGGTAGGTTAGAGAATCTGAAAAGGGAGATGGATAGGCTAAAGTTAGATGTAGTTGGTATAAGTGAAGTACGTTGGCAGGAAGAACAAGATTTTTGGTCAGCCGACTACCGAATTACCAACACGAAATCAAACAGGGGAAATGCAGGAGTTGGTTTAATAATGAATAAGAAAATAGGGCAGCGGATAAGCTACTACGACCAGCATAGTGAAAGAATTATTGTCGTCAAGATAGACACCAAACCAATGCCCACCACAATAGTGCAGGTCTATATGCCTACTAGTTCAGCGGATGATGAATAAATCGAAAGAATATATGAGGAGATAGAAGATTTAATACAATATGTAAAAGGTGACGAGAATCTAATTGTGATGGGAGACTGGAATGCAGTGGTAGGCCAAGGAAGAGAAGGTAGTACAGTAGGAGAATTTGGATTGGGACAAAGGAACGAAAGAGGAAGTCGGCTGGTTGAATTCTGCACTGATCATAATTTAGTGCTTGCCAATACTTGGTTCAAACACCACAAACGACGGCTGTATACGTGGACAAGACCTGGAGACACTGGAAGGTATCAAATAGACTTCATTATGATTAGGCAGAGATTCAGAAACCAGGTGTTGGATTGCAAAACTTTCCCAGGAGCAGACATGGACTCTGACCACAACTTGTTGGTCATAAAATGCCATCTGAAGTTGAAGAAATTGAAGAAAGGAAAGAATGCAAAAAGATGGGATCTAGACAAGTTGAAAGAAAAGAGTGTGAGGGATTGCTTCAAGGAACATGTTGCACAAGGACTAAATGAAAAGGCTGAAGGAAACACTATAGAGGAAGAGTGGAGAGTCATGAAAAATGAAGTCAGTAGGGCTGCTGAAGAAATGTTAGGAAGGAAGAAAAGATCAACTAAGAATCAGTGGATAACTCAGGAGATACTAGATCTGATTGATGAACGACGAAAATACAAGAATGCTAGAAATGAAGAGGGCAGAAAAGAATACAGGCGATTAAAGAATGAAGTGGATAGAAAGTGCAAGGTAGCTAAGGAAGAATGGCTGAAGGAGAAGTGCAAGGATGTTGAAGGCTGTATGGTCCTGGGAAAGGTAGATGCTGCATACAGGAAATTCAAGGAAACCTTTGGAGAAAGGAAATCTAGGTGTATGAATATTAAGAGCTCAGATGGAAAGCCACTTCTAGGGACAGAAGACAAAGCAGAAAGATGGCAGGAGCATATCCAACAGTTGTATGAAGGTAAAGATGTAGATAATTTGGTTCTGGAACATGAAGAGGCTGTTAATGCTGATGAAATGGGAGACCCTATTTTGTGGTCCGAGTTTGACAGAGCTGTGAGTGACCTCAATAGGAACAAGGCACCTGGAATTGATGACATTCCCTCTGAATTACTGACTGCCTTAGGAGAAACCAGCATGGCAAAGTTATTTCATTTAGTGTGTAAGATGTATGTGACAGGAGAAGTCCCATCCGATTTTCGGAAGAATGTTCTTATACCTATTCCCAAGAAAGCCGGTGCTGACAGGTGTGAAAACTACCGCACCATTAGTTTAGTATCTCATGCCTGCAAAATTTTAACACGTATTATTTACAGAAGAATGGAAAAACAAGTTGAAGCTGAGTTGGGAGAAGATCAATTTGGCTTCAGAAGAAATGTAGGAACACGTGAAGCAATCCTGACTTTACGTCTGATCTTAGAGGATCGAATCAAGAAGGACAAGCCCACGTACATGGCATTCGTAGATCTAGAAAAGGCATTCGATAATGTTGATTGGAACAAGCTATTTATGATTCTGAAGACGGTAGGGATCAGATACCGAGAACGAAGAATTATCTATAATCTGTATTAAATCAGTCTGCAGTGATAAGAATCGAGAGCTTTGAAAAAGAAGCAGCAATCCAGAAAGGAGTGAGGCAAGGCTGCAGTTTGTCCCCTCTCCTTTTCAATGTTTACATAGAACAGGCAGTAAAGGAAATCAAAGAGAAATTTGGAAAGGGAATCACAGTCCAAGGAGAGGAAATCAAAACCTTGAGATTTGCCGATGATATTGTTATTTTATTTGAGACTGCAGAAGATCTCGAGAAGTTGCTGAATGGTATGGATGAAGTCTTGGGTAAGGAGTACAAGATGAAAATAAATAAGTCCAAAACAAAAGTAATGGAGTGCAGTCGAACGAAGGCAGGTGATGCAGGAAATATTAGATTAGGAAATTAAGTCTTAAAGGAAGTAGATGAATATTTTTACTTAGGTAGTAAAATAACTAACGATGGCAGAATTAAGGAGGACATAAAATGCAGACTAGCACAAGCAAGGAAGAGCTTTCTTAAGAAAAGAAATTTGCTCACTTCAAACATTGATATCGGAATTAGAAAGATGTTTTTGAAGACTTTTGTGTGGAGCGTGGCATTGTATGGAAGTGAGACATGGACTATAACTAGGTCAGAAAGAAAGAGAATAGAAGCTTTTGAAATGTGGTGTTACAGAAGAATGCTGAAGGTGAGATGGATAGATCGAATCACGAATGAAGAGATACTGAATCGAACTGGTGAGAGGAGATCGATTTGGCTAAATTTGACGAGAAGAAATAGAATGATAGGACACATCTTAAGACACCCAGGACTTGTTCAGCTGGTTTTTGAAGGAAGTGTAGGTGGTAAGAACGGTAGGGGTACACCAAGGTATGAATATGACAAGCAGATTAGAGCAGATGTAGGATGCAATAGTTACGTAGAAATGAAAAGGTTGGCACAGGATAGGGTGGCATGGAGGGCTGCATCAAACCAGTCTATGGACTGATGACTCAAACAACAACATGTCTTATGGCTAAGGATCGCCTGAAAAGTTGCGTACCGAGCTCGATAGCTGCAGTCGCTTAAGTGCGGCCAGTATCCAGTAATCGGGAGATTGTGGGTTCGAGCCCCAATGTCAGCAGCCCTGAAGATGGTTTTCCGTGGTTTCCCATTTTCACACCAGGCAAATGCCGGGGCTGTACCTTAATGAAGGCCACGGCCGCTTCCTTCCACTTCCTAGGCCTTTCCTATCCCATCGTCGTCATAAGACATATCTGTGTCGGTGCGACGTAAAGCAAATAGCAAAAAAAAAAAGTTGCGTCACGGAATTAGCGATACAAAGTGAGTGACCCCATGTTACCTAGCAACCGTGCAGGTTGTGATGTGAAGTACTGATGGATGGCCATGATTCAGATACATGTTATCAAAGAGTGGCGTTAGAGTACAAATGGCCGATATGATCTTGCACGCTGTGACATATTGATAGATGGTCATGACTGAGAGATATATTATCAAACAGAAGCGTTAGAGTATGAATGGTCGATGCGATCTTGCAGGCTGTGATGTGAAGAATTGATGGATGAGAGATATATTAGCAAAGAGGGGCGTTAGAGTACAAATGGACGATGTGATCTTGCAGGCTGTGATGTGAAGAATTGATGGATGAGAGATATATTAGCAAAGAGGGGCGTTAGAGTACAAATGGTCGATGTGATCTTGCAGGCTGTGATGTGAAGAATTAATGACTAGGAGACATACTGTCATAGAGGGGCACTAGAGTATAGATGGTCGATGTGACCTTGAAACTATGATGTGAAGTATTCATGGATGGTCATTACTGAGAGATATATTAACAAACAGGGGCGTTAGAGTACAAATGTCGATGTGACCTTGTAACTATGTTGTGAAGCATTCATGGATGGCCAGGACTGAGAATTTTGTCTTCAGAAAATCCATCAAGTTTCTACCTAACTTCTTCAACTTCATCTTGAACTTCTTCCAAACTCTGAATCACATCAGGCAAATACTTGCAGCTATGCACTGCAAAAAGTTTCTAAAATTAAATCCTTAGAATAAAATCCGGCTAAAAACGGTATACCGCATAACGCAAGGCTAGAAATTTTAAAACACACAGCTGTTAGTGATATTTGAGTACAAACATTTCCTATAAATCGAATGTCTTGAGAATCCTTTATATTATGAATTAATTAACCAGCACGTATAAATAAAAATGCCTTTAACAATGCATGTGTTAACAGATGAAAGAAAGCCAATTTTGGGAATCTTACCGCTAAAATTCTTATTATTAATCCCAGTTGACTTAAAATTGACAAAGCAATAATCTTTTTTTTTAATCAAATTCAAAATTAGCTCCTAATCCAGCTATAAATATAGTTAAACAGGCCATAAGTAATAAAAATTTAGAGAACCGTGTATCAGCAAATGCTCTTATTAATTCGAATTAATCAATATACTCGTGCTGTAATAATAATAATGGCGTATGGCCTCCGGAGAGGCCTGGTGCATGTCCGTGAAAATGAGGGCCATACCTAGGATGATATCTAATGTTGAATACGCCACACACACCCAGCCCCCGAACCGTTGGAATTTACCAATTAAGGTTAAAATCCCTGACCCGGCCGGGAATCGAACCTGTGATCTTCTGAACCGAAAGCCAGTACGCTGACCATTCAGCCAACGAGTCGGACAACTCCTACTGTAACCAGCGTTGAGTGAACTAAAGTTGATCTAGGTAACCATGAAGAAAAGGGGATCTGAGCAATACCATTATAACTTATAACTCTAATCAATATTATAACAGAGGAATCCCTACCAAAATCTAAATAATATACATAACTTCAACTCCCGGATCTCATTATCCATCAACAATGCTACATCTCCAATTCGATTTGATAAAGCCGTTAATAAGCCCGCATTATAAGATTCTGCCGCCTCTGTGGTGTAGTGCCGGGATGGTACCTAACTTAAGGCCACGGCCGCTTCCTTCCCTCATCCTTGCCTATCCCTTCCAATCTTCCCATCCCCCTACAAGGCCCCTGTTCACTATAGCAGGTGAGGCCGCCTGGGCGAAGTACTCGTCATACTCCCCAGTTGTATCCCCCGACCAAGAGTCTGAAGCTCTAGGACACTGCCCTTGAGGCGGTAGAGGTGGGATCCCTCGCTGAGTCCGAGGGAAAAACCGCACCTGGAGGGTAAACAGATGATGATGATGATGATGATAAAAATCACTTCAGATGAAATAAATAATACAAATTCTATAAACAATAGAGATATTCATACAAAAAGGTAATAACAATAGAACTTCCCACTCAATGAAAACTACAAATCCACGTACAATAAAATAAAATCCTATTATAATCAAAATTAGAGCCTCCGTGGCTCAGACGGCAGCGCGTCGGCCTCTCACCGCTGGATACCGTGGTTCAAATCCCGGTCACTCTATGTGAGATTTGTGCTGGACAAAGCGGAGGCGGGACAGGCTTTTCTCCGGGTACTCCGGTTTTCCCTGTCATCTTTCATTCCAGCAACACTCTCCATTCTCATTTCATAGCATTTATCAGTCAGTAATAATAGCCTATATCTGGTTCAATCATCACATCCCTGACCCGGTCAAAGACTGGAAAACAGGTTGTAGGTTTTCATTTTCATTTTTATAATCAAAATTATTGCTATAATAAATAAAAATAAAAAACCCAAAAAGCAAATAGATAATATCCATAAAGTTGTTTAAAGTAGTTTCCTACAACTTTGGTATCACAAACCAACATTTTTTAAAAAAACCTATTTAAACACAATCACAAAATAATCTCCCTTTAACTCTAAAATATTTAACGGTAATCAATGTAATAATAATAATAAAATTAATTCACGACTATATCCTCTAGAACATGAAGAAATTCCAGAATATAGTTTACCGTGTTGACTATAAGCATATAAATACAATGTGTATACGGCTCTAAAAAAAGGACAATAGCATCAGCGTAAGCATAGTTACTCACGATCACGCAACCAGTCTATTAAACAACCCAATTTCACCTATTAAATTTAATGAAGGTGGTGTAGCTATATTTGAGGAGCTAAGCAAAAATCATCACGTAGCCATCGCGAGCATAAAATTCATTAAACCTTTTCTTACTAATATGCTTCGGCTGCCAAGCTGTTCATATGTAATACTGGCTAGCGCGAATACACCAGAAGAACATAACCCATGAGCAATTATAAGAGTACAACTTCTACTAAAACCCCAAATCAAAATTTTCGCCCAAGAAAAGAGATTCTGTCTAATCTTTTAAAAACGCAGATAAATGTGGAAGGGAAAGTGCTAAAGCATGAAATAGAAGGGAAAAGGTGGCGACGTGTGGTATTCTCACAAAAGAAGGTGCAACAAATTGCGTTTATTTCGCTTCATTCCATGTCTCCAAATACATACGAGGAGCATTCAATGTACAGTATAATGCAACACTTTTATTTCTCAGCCGATTTCGGATTTTAAATAGGGCCGATGACCTTCGATGTTAGGCCCCTTTAAACAACAAGCAACAAGGATTTTAAATATTAGAATTTTGTTTGGGACATCTTTGAATATCCCCGCTTCATCTCGTTGAGTTTCTTTAATTTCCAATAGGTGGCAGCGCTATAACTAGCCTTCAAAATGGCGTCTGTAACGGAGGTGCGTACCAAACAGAGAGGAGTTATTGAGTTTCTTTTGGCGAAAAACCAGGGCATCGCAGATATTCATACGCGCTTGCAGAATGTCTACGGAGACCTGGCAGTGGACAAAAGCACGGTGAGTCGTTGGGCGAGGCGTGTTTCATTATTACTCTGACGGGACCCTGAAGGGGTTATTCTGTTCGATGTCCTCCCTCGTAGTGAAACGATCGGCTCTGAAGTGTATTGTACTACACTAAGGAAATTGAAGAAACGACTTCAGCGTGTTCGTAGCCACAAAAGTGCAAATAAACTTCTTCTCAAAGACAACGCAAGACCTCGCACAAGTCTGCGCACCCTACAGGAGCTCACGAAACTTCAGTGAACTGTTCTTCCTGATCCACCGTTCAGCCTGGATCTCATGCCTTCTGACTTCCAACTGTTTGGGCCAATGAAGGATGCACTCTGCAGGAAGCACTACGTGTATGATGGGGAAGTTATCGACGCAGCACGACGTTGGCTCCGACATCCACCAGTCGAGTGGTACCATGCTGCCATAGGCCCTCACATTACCGTGGCGTAAGGCTGTGGCATTGAGCGGAGATTAAAAAGTAGGGTATTGTAGCAAAAGGATTGGGGAATAACATGTTGTATTTTAATCCTCAATAAAATCAACCTCCTTTTAGAAAACAAAATTTTGCATTATGCACTCATGTTCATAAAAAACAGAACTCCTTGAAAGACAAGAGATAGGAAGTTCATATTCACACGATATGTTAATTTGTATGTTCTGCAGAAACGATTAGAATTTCAGTCATCTAAGCTCAGCATGTGTCCTGTTGCCTAGTAGGCACTGGGTCCTCCATGGGCACATGACTTGTTCCGTGCGTGATGGCATCGACGCATATAAGGCGCGAATGCCGTCCTAGGGTACAGCCATCCATGCTGCATTAACCTGGTTCCACAATTCATCTTTGGTGGTTGGCACTGCCGAGGGAACACATACATGTGTTATGCTCGGATTCGATTGAAATTTGGTAGGAATATTCGTGGGAGGCAGTAGAATGCTAAGGTAAAAACTGCATGTGCCCAGCGCAAGTTAAAATCCCAAAATTGAACAAAGAAATAGTCGTAAAATTAGAAGTGCCGCGGGAGTATCGGGATGTGGCGGAGAGGTAGGGAGGAGCGAAGCAGCGGACGTGAACCAACCAGGCTGTAACGAGCTGCGCCAGCAGGCAGGCAGCGTATAGTTAGCGCGTTCCCCTTGAAAAATTCACGCCCGAGTTCTTGTTACTCATTGTATTTTTTCAAACCTTATTGGCATCGTTGTTCAAACATCGTCCTTTGTACACTTGCTTCATGTGCTGTTTTCATATTTACGTTTTGCACATCTGATCGGGAAGTTAAGGGGAGCGCGCTAACTATACGCTGCCTGGCTGCTGGCGCAACTCGTTACAGCCTGGTTGGTTCACGTCCGCTGCTTCGCTCCTCCCTGCCTCTCCGCCACACCCCGATGCTCCCGCGGCACCTCTAATTTTACGACTATTTATTTGTTCAATTTTGGCGTTTAAACTTGCGCTGTGCACATGCAGTTTTCACCTTAGCATTCTACTGCCTCCCACGAATATTCCTACCAAATTTCAACCGAATCCGAGTGTAACACATGTATGTGTTCCCTTGTGAGTTACAGCGTCTCACCCGTCATTTCACTATATCCCCACATTTTTGATTGATGACAAGTCCGATGATCGGGCGGGCCAGCGCAACAGTCTAACATCCTGTGGTAACAAGAAGGCATGTGTTCGTGTAGCACATGTGGGCACGCAAAATGGCGTCTGGGGCGTCGTGCAGAAAGGGTATAGCTACGGGTCGCAGGATGTCATTGACGTAGGTCAAACTGGTCACACTGCCCTGGACACGCACCAGCTGTGATTTGTGGTTGTACCCAATAGCACCCTACATCATAAGACCTGAGTTGGCGCTGTATGTTTTGTGCGAACGCAGTCAGTGTGATGCCTCTCCCCCTGCCTGCGGCGAACGAAATGAGGCCATAATTTTCAAACAAACAGAACCTGGATTGGTCCGAAAACACTATCTGTCATTGCTGTCCCCAGTGACGTCGTTGCATATACCATTACAGTCTAACATGTGTATGCACATTAGTGAAAGGTAGGCGGAGAAGTGGACGACGCGCCGGTAACCCAGACCGTAATAAACGGCGACGGACTGTCACTCCTGATGTTGTACGATGTGTTACACTGTCCACTGTTTTCCGCCAGAGCCGAGGAGGACGCAGATCTGTCCTGCAATGCCATTCGGATGAGGTTTCGATCACCTCGGCGGGTGGTCTGGGTGGTGCGACCAGATCCATTTCCTCGTCTTCTACGGCCTTCTGTGAAACATTCTGTACACACCCGTTGCACTGCCGACACACTTCGTCCCACACGAGCAGCAATTTCCCGGATGGATGCATCACGTTCCCTTATGCCAATAATGCGCCCTCTTCCAAACTCACCCATTTGACGGTACGGTTCTCGCATACTTCTGCGAGGCATCCTGCACGTTTGCTCATGTCACACTGATCCATTACCTGCGGTTTATAACGACAACGAGAGCCGCACGCACATTTTATTAGTCGGTGGTGGTGCGCCGAGATATCGATGTGGGCCTTGAACCTGAGGGCCGACATGGTTCAAATGCTAATCATTTCTTCAGAACATGCTAGCGCACATGTCCTGTGAATACGAACTTCCTATCTCTCGTCTTTCAAGGTGTTCTGGTTTTTATGAACTCCCTTTGTATGACCCATCGGTATGAAAATAGCTATATTTTTGGAAAGGTGCTGCACCTTAAATCCCTTTCACTAGTTATGACGGAGATATGTTATCAACGAGGGGCTTTAGAGTACAGATGATCGATGTGATCTTACAGGCTGCGATGAAATGAAATGGCGTTTGGCTTTTAGTGCCGGGAGTGTCCGAGGACAAGTTCGGCTCGCCTGCTGTAGATCTTTCGATTTGACGCCCGTCGTGATAAGGATGAAATGATGATGAAGACGACTCATACACCCAGCCCCCGTGTCAGGGAAATTAACCAATGGTGGTTAAAATTCCCGACCCTGCCTAGAACCAAACCCGGGACCCCTCTGATCAAAGGCCAGCACGCTAACCATTTAGCCATGGAGCAGTACACAGGCTGTGATGTAAAGTATTGACGGATGGTCATGACTGAGAGACGTACAGAAGGCCCTTTTATCAAAGAGGCCTCATCTCATTATACTCTAGAGCAGGGCTTCTCAAACGCAGAAAATCTCACGCGTGCAAACAGCGGCGCAAGTTTCCTGTGCACAGTGCATCGGTCCCGCTCGGCTCGGCTTGGACCAACACTTCGTCTCTGGGCTACTCGGCTAAGCTCGGCTCAACTCGGCTCGGATTTGGAGCGCTACGGAGCAAGTGAAGAAGAGGGAGACAGAGGGAGCGAGCAAGACAGGCGTGGGGAAAGAGAGAGACAGCGTTATTCCTCCAAATCGAGGAGTGGGGTCTGCACTCTGGTTAACCAAGCGAAGTCGTCGTTTGCACCGTACACAGTGCATGCACCAGGCGCATATACCCTGAGAGGCCCTGCTCTAGAGAACTGATTATTTCATTCGTAGTACTTTCACATGCCATGAGGCACTTTCCCCCTTTTGATACACTGAATCCCTGTCGACTCCAAATTCCATAGAGATGTCTTTCGAAAAGTATTCGTCAGAGGCAAATAATTTAATCGTTTTATTTATTTTATAAATGAACACCTTTGTTGTTCGTAGTTTACATGGATCATCTGTTGAAAGGTATAAAGTGGCAGGGAGGGATTCAGTTAGGTGAATATGTAGTAAGCAGTCTGGCCTATGCTGACGACCTGGTCTTAATGGCAGATTGTGCCGAAAGTCTGCAATCTAATATCTTGGAACTTGAAAATAGTATGGTATGAAGATTAGCCTTTCGAAGACTAAATTGATGTCAGTAAGTAAGAAATTCAACAGATTTGAATGTCAGATTGGTGATACAAAGCTGGAACAGGTAGATCATTTCAAGTATTTAGGTTGTGTGTTCTCCCAGGATGGTAATATAGTAAGTGAAATTGAATCAATGTGCAGTAAAGCTAATACAGTTAGCTCGCAGTTGCAATCAACAGTATTCTGTAAGAAGGAAGTTAGCTCTCCAAGGAAACTATCTTTACATGGGTCCGTTTTCAGACCAACTTTGCTTTACGGGAGCGAAAGCTGGGTGGACTCAGGATATCTTATTCATAAGTTAGAAGTAACCGACAAGAAAGTAGCGAGAATGATTGCTGGTGCAAACAGGTGGGGACAATGGCAGGGTGGTTACTCGGATTGAGGAAATAAAGGCTAAGTTAGGACTGAATTCGATGGATGAAGTTGTACGTATAAACTGGCTCCGTTGGGGGTCATGTGAGGCGAATGGAGAACGATAGATTACCTAGGAGAATAATGGACTCTGTTATGGAGGGTAAGAGAAGTAGAGGGAGACCAAGACGACGATGGTTAGACTCAGTTTCTAACGATTTAAAGATAAGAGGTATAGAACTAAATGAGGCCACAGCACTAGTTGTAAATAGAGGATTGTGGCGACGTATAGTATATTCACAGAGGCTTGCAGATTGAACACTGAAAGGCAAAACGGTCTATAAAAATTATGTATGTAATATAATGTAATGTAATGTAATGTAATGTATGTACAGTATGTATGTATGTATGTATGTATGTATGTATGTATGTATGTATGTATGTATGTATGTATGTATGTATGTATGTATGTATGTATGTATGTATGTATGTATGTATGTATGTAAGAAATGATCAAAAGATCATGTGATTTTTTTCAATAAGGAAATTTGACACCATTTTGAAAATTTTTAATAATGTTCAGTCATACTACCTATAATTACTTTCAGTTGTGTAATATTTAGAAATAATTACACAAGAAACCAAAGCCAACGTGAAGGGGTAGGGGTGGTTGTGGAGTTGTTAACTGGCCAGTGCGAACAATCATCTGTCCCGAATTCGGGCTCAGGTTATTGTTTTAAAAGGAAATGCAACTGGCCAACCATCTTCTATTAACACTCATCAGAGGGAAAAAATGGAAGAGATCCGACACTTTAAAAATGAGGGTAGAAAAGACAAAGGCCACGAAGGGCGTGAAAACGAACGCTTCTCTAGGTGTCGTAAACCTAATATCGTCAGGATCGGAAAAGAACAAAAGTTGACCGAGGAAGGTGAGATAGGATGTTCGAAGCGGAGGAGCCTGGCACAAGTAAGTGGAAGCAATGCCAGGACTCAGCTAAGGGCCAACCCACGCTCCCAAGTTAAGAGACCCTGGGATACCGTGGGTGGTATTCTTCTGGAGAGCGACATGGCCATGGAACTCACTAAACCTGCACCAGAATCGAGTAGCAGCTTTACCACCTCTCATTACTACATTTTTCGACTCTAACGGTAAGTCGAGCCCACGTTCTACTGGGTAAATTCGATCTCACCATTACTGTCTAGGCTAGGAAAGCTCCAGAATACCAAGGGATTCACTTGAATAACTTTTTGATCAGGTGAACATTAAATTCGTTGCGTAATTTTTCCTATATAATATTGAATTTTGAGGTCAAAAATATTAAACTGGTGACAGAATTGAGCATGTACTTGCAATGTACATCGAATATGTGCGACTGTGTACGTACAGGTCCTGCGTGCCGAGGTTTGTTTCAAGCTGCACTTCACATGGTGTCGGATTTTGAGTGAACCTCTTTGAATGTGACATTACAAGATTGTATAGGCATTTTTATGAACCAGCGAGCGCTCGTTCGATCCCTGTCCGTGACTGTGAGTTGCATTACAAATGTTACATAGCCTATGTCAACATGCAATGGGATTAGGAAATTACATTAGAATTTACAGAAAAATGAGAAGAAAGAAAACCGACCTCGATAGCTGCAGTCGCTAGTGCGGCCAGTATCTAGTATTCGTGAGATAGTGGGTTCGAACCCCACTGTCGGCAGCCTTGAAGATGGTTTTCCGTGGTTTCCTGTTTTCACACCAGGCAAATGCTGGGGCTGTACCTTAATTAGGGCCACGGCCGCTTCCTTCCCATTCCTAGGCCTTCCCTGTCCCATCGTCGCCATAAGACCTATCTGTGTCGGTGCGACGTAAAGCAACTAGCAAAAAAAAAATGTACAATATAATTACATTTACTGTATTCTTACCTCACTTGAATTGAAAATTTGCTCTTCAGTAGAGCGTGCCCTGAAAAGGAAATTACAGGAATGAAGTCATCTCCGCAGAGTGGTGCAATCTAAGGGGGAATTTTTAATTGTTTCTCGGATAGGGGGTTTGCTGGTCTCGTGCAACACCCAAGGACGGATAATGGGAAGCGTGCTACCTGATGCTACGTACATGCTTGGCTTACCGCTTGGGAGTTGCTGTGGGAAAGCAAAAACGACGAACTTTGGTTGATTTTAACATATTTTAGAATATATGTTAGGTTTATTAAACTAAATGTTTAGAAGGAAAGACGACAGATAATGAAGTGTTAAATTATAAGGAGTTGTGCAACACTGCAACAATACCACTTACCGCCCCTGCTGTTTATTTTCTTAACTAATTTTTTAAAAATTGCAAATTTGCTAAACATCTCCCTTGGTAAACTATTCCAAATCCTAACTCCCTTTCCAAAAAAAAAAAAAAATATTTCCCCCAAGTTGTTCTCTTAAAATCCAACTTTATCTACAGGTTCTGATCTTTCCTATATTTTAAAAGCCCTACTCAAGCTTATTCGTCTAGTAATATCATTCCACGCTATCTCTCCACTGTTAGCACGGAACAGAACGAGATTTTATGGGATCCACACAAACTTCGACATACAATGGGATTAGGAAATTACATTAGAATTTAAAGACAAAATGAAAAGAAAGAAGTCACTCAGTCAGGATCAATCACTATTAATCTGCATTTAGTTCAATCGCCCAGGTGGGAGATTCCCTGTCTGCTGTTTACCAGTGGCGGCTGCTGGTATTTGAGGCTGAGTGTTGCACAAACATGTTCAATGTCACACTTTATATGAGGAGCTTACAGAAATAAAAAGAAACTCCATTATCGTTAAGTAATGAACTACGATGCCTGGGAATCTAGTCGCAAGTCCGATATCACTTTGCGCATTAAAATGGTGCGGACGGTGCGACCAAAGTTACTCGCAAATGCTCGGCAAAACATCCGCTGAAATGTAACCTTCACGTAAGCATTACACTACGGCTAAATGTCACAAGTCTTGATATTTAAATCTGTGTTACTTTTACTGATACCGTGGTTTCCCATTTTCACACCCGGCAAATGTTGGGGCTGTACCTTAATTAAGGCCACGGACGCTTCTTTCCCTCTCCTAGCCCCTCCCTGTCCTATCGTCGCCGTAAGACCTATCTGTGTCGGTGCGACGTAAAGCAACTTATAAAAGAAACGAAAACTTGTACTGATGATAATTAATTTTCGTCAGTTGTTATTTTGGACACAGAGCATTCACTTTCCCCCTGAAACCCGTCTAGTAATCGACGTTTCAGTTCTTTAAAATTGGCAGTAGCCGTATACACGTGCTAAGGCGGGACGGCCCCTTCCACACAACAAACAAACTCTATCCAGGCCATTATTCATATGTGAATATTCAAAGTATCGCATGTTGCGTGTTTGTGTTTGTGTGCGTGCTCGCGCTTACCGACGCATGAAGGAGAAGTAACGGTCTGGTTGCCTAGGCCAGCGGACTGTGCGGTGATGTACGCTTGCTGCGCTCGCCGCTCCGCGCCTTGGATTGCGGTAGCTCCAAGGGTCACCTTCATCTGACTAGCAGCTCCCATATCACGGGATGAACGATCTCTTTCTCACGGGCTTTCTCGCTCTTATTGCATCGATGTGTAGGAACTCATGACATCATAGAAAAGTAATAATAATGATGTTATTGGCTTTACGTCCCGCTGACTACTTTTATGGTTTTCAGAGACGCCGAGGTGCCGGAATTTAGTCCTGCAGGAGATCTTTTACGTGCCAGTAAATCTACTGACACGAGGCGGTTGTATTTGAGCGCCTTCAAATACCATCGGACTGAGCCAGGATCGAATCTGCCAACTTGGGGTCTGAAGGCCAGCGCCTCAACCGTCTGAGCCACTCAGCCCAGCCTGACAGAAAATATTTCTCCAACTGTAAAACTGTGAATATTTTTCATTAGTTAATTTTTGGCCGGATGATTGAGGTGCTGGCCTTCTGACCCCAACTTGGCAGGTTCAATCCTGACTCACCCGACGAGTTAGAGTCGTGCGGCTGTGAGCTTGCATCCGGGAGATAGTGGGTTCGAATCCCACTCTCGGCAGCCCTGAAGGTGGTTTTCCGTGGTTTCCCATTTTCACACCAGGCAAATGCTGGGGCTGTACCTTAATTAAGGCCACGGCCGCGTCCTTCCCACTCCTAGGCCTTCCCTATCCCATCATCGCCATAAGACCTATCTATGTCGGTGCGACGTAAAGCAACTAGCAAACAAAAAGAAAGTTTTATATATATATACATCAATCCTGACTCAGTCCGGTTGTATTTGAAGGTGCTCAAATGCGTCAACCTCGCGTCGGTAGATTTACTGGCACGTAAAAGAACTGCGGGACAAAATTCCGGTACCTTGGCATCGCCGAAAACAGTCAAAAGAAGTTAGTGAGACGTAAAACAATAGCATTTAAAATGCAATTAGTTAATTTTCGTCCATAGAATGGTTTGATGCAGACGTCCATTCCGCACTATATTGTGTTAACTTATACCTAGATATGGAAGTTTGGATAAAGAACGTATGAATTTTATATCGCATGCTATAGGCCTAAAAATCGTGGACTTACGCACTTGTACAGAGCTTGAATCAGAGAGCCTCTATGGCTCAGGCTGCCTCTCACCGCTGGGTTCCGTGAATCAAATCCCGGTTACTCCATGTGAGATTTGAGCTGGACAAATCGGGGGCGGGAGAGGTTTTTCTCTGGGTACTGCGGGTTTCTCCATCAACTTTCATTCCAGCAACACTCTCCAATATCATTTAATTTCATCTTGCAGTCATTAATTATTGCCCCAGGAGTGGGAGAGGCTTCGCCAGCCGGCACAATTCCTATCCTGTTGGCTAAATGGGGGCATCATTCATTTCATTCCCGACCCGGTCGAATGACTGGAAACTGGGTGTGGGTTTTCATTTTCGCAGAGCTTGAATCAAAACATTCTTCAGTATAGTCGGGTGACTACAACTTATTTTGCTAATATTTTTACGACACAGCGAAACAGACAGTGTTATGTTACTCTTGGTCTCGGGTATTTAACACCAAAACAACGTCCAACTCTGCATCCTTGGGTCCTTCAGAAAGTGCACCGGTTTTGATATGTCAAATTATGAACTTAACTTTTTTTTCAAAACACATTAACAAAATGTATATATGTTATGTTCGTCACACATTTCCATTTCAGGTATTAAAAATGACGTCCCCTACCGAGCTGTCAAGCAAGAACTCTGTCCGTGAAATTCGCCAAGACTGCCTGACAAGAATCCACTTGGATTTCGTCAACAATTTACCGAATTTCCTCCTTTAACTAGTTGATGTTTCGGGATTTATTGACATATACTAGTGATTTAAGATAACCCCTAAGAAAAAGTCGCAAGTGGTTAAGTCATTTGAGCCGGGCTCCGTTGCTCAGAAGGTTGAGGCGCTGGCCTTCTGAGCCCAACTTGACACGTTCGATCCTGGCTCAGTCTGGTGGTATTTGAAGGTGCTCAAATACGTCAGCCTCGTGTCGGTAGATTTACTGGCACGTAAAAGAACTCCTGCGGGACTAAATCCCGGCACCTCGGCGTCTCCAAAAACCGTAAAAGTAGACAGTGGGGCGTAAAAAGAAATGACATTATTAAGTCACATGACCTTAGTGGTCATTGTCGGTCACCATTACGCGAGATGAGACGATCAGGAAACCGCTCATGGAGCAACTCAATTGTTTTAATGTTCACTTTTGACCGAAAGTCTACGAACTGTTGATTCGCGCCAAGGCGTCTGACAGTTGCTGCGTAGCGTAACTTTCTCCGTTCTGATCAAATGTTTTCACAATATTAGCACACGTTGCGCAATAGTAAACTACTCCAAGGCCAAACATACAAGCGTCAAATTCAGACTGAAGCAACATTCGGAATGTTTATGGATACCGAAATAATAGGCAACAAAGTCGACACCTGAGAAACAAAAAACATAGCGGTACCGCGCTAATAATAAAGGTCACCGGGCGAGTTGGTCGTGCGGTTAGAGGCGCGCGGCTGTGAGCTTGCATGCGGGGGACAGTGGGTTCGAATCCCACTGTCGGCATCCCTGAAGGTGGTTTTCCGTGGTTTACCTTCTTCACACCAGGCAAATGCTGGGGCTGTACCTTAATTAAAGCCACGGCCGCTTTCTTCCAACTCCTAGGCCTTTCCTATCTCATCGTCGCCATAAGACCTATCTGTGTCGGTGCGACGTAAAGCCAGTAGCAAAAAAATGATGGTGATATTTGTCGTGATTGTTTAAATAAATTGCCAATCCACTATGAGGAATCAATCAATCAATCAATCAATCAATCACTACTGATCTGCATTTAGGGCAGTCGCCCAGATGGCAGATTCCCTATCTGTTGTTTTCCTAGCCTTTTCTTAAATTATTACAAAGAACTTGGAAATTTATTGAATATCTCCCTTGGTAAGTTATTCCAATCCCTAACTCCCCTTCCTATAAACGAATATTTGCCCCAATTTGTCCTCTTGAATTCCAGCTTTATCTTCATATTGTGATCTTTCCTACTTTCAAAGACACCACTCAAACTTATTCGTCTATTGATATCATTCCACGCCATCTCTCGACTGACAGCTCGGAATATACCACTTAGTCGAGCAGCTCGTCTCCTTTCATTTTAGATGCTCAGTTTCATTCTTAATTCATCATCGGCATTACGTCTTCTCTTCCTTGTTAGTGTACTCTATGTTTATGAAATGGTAAAAGTATTATTGATATTTCTTAGATGTTTAGTTTTTAATATTCTTATATCCTTAGTAGGAATATCTTACTCTTTTTATGTATTCCTTTTATTAGATTGTGTATATTAGTTTATACATTTTAGTTTAAGTGGCAGTTAGTTACAGCCAAAGTGACCTCTGGTACTACTTGTAATTAACTTCAAATAAATATTATTCTATTTCCATTTCTTCCAAGTCTTCCGAGCCCAAACTTTCCAACATTTTTGTAACGCCACTCTTTTGTCGTAAATCTATCAGAACAAATCGAACTGCTTTTCTTTGGATTTTTTCCGGTTCTTGAAACAAGTAATGCTGGTGATGGTCCCATACACTGGAACCATACTCTATTTGGGGTCTTACCAGAGATTTATGTGCCCTCTCCTTTAAATCCTTACTACAACCCCTAAATACCCTGATAACCATGTACAGAGATCTGTACCCTTTATTTACAATCATATTTATGAAGATGACTTTCGAAATGAGAATCAAAGCACCATCACTTGAAGAATGAGGAAGAGGGAGGTGGTTGCTCTAATATCACGAAACCCGAAGGAAACAAAATGTGACGGCCAACAACGTCCGTAAAATTTATCAACTATAACATTGCATTGACTCAGTATTGTTAAGTAAGGTGTTCTGCCTCTTTACTGCCTCAGTCATACAAACAGTAACACGTCAACGCCGGGGACGACAGCTAGTTAATTTATAAAATATCGGTAGGCTTACATACTTCAGTGTCCTCTTCTGGGCATGCAATAGCGTTTTATAAATGAAGACTTCCAGGAATTAGGATACAATCAACAAATCAGGAAAATTGCAGTCGAACCTCGATATCTCGAGCTTCTATTACTCGAATTTTCAGTATCTCGAAGTAATTTCAATTTCCCGGCCGTTTGTCCTATTCTCCACGTGTATTTATTTATCTATTACTCGAAATTCGGTTAGACGAATTTCTCGATTTCTCAAAGCAAACGTTTCCTTCCTTGAAGCAAAAAATACTCTGTAACTCGAAGTTTATACAACACTGACTCTGCAATGCAGCATTTGTAGCTTTTCAGGAACAGTTAACAAGTAAAGAAAGGGTTACAGTGATGCTCGGAGCTAAAATGACGGGAACCGAAAAACAAACTTCTCTTGATCGGAAAATCGGAGAAGCATCGTTGCTTTCCTGGTATTATTTCTTGACCGGTCACGTACGAAAGCAACTCCGGAAGTCGTGGATGACAAGCTCCATTTAAGAATCTTGGCTGCGTGGTTTCGAATCTACATACAGAGTCAGTCGAATATATATGGTAGTGTTTCTCACAGCACTAAATGTTGTTGCAAAGTATGTGGAACAAAAGGAGTCTAACAGTAAAAAACAGAAGAGACTTAACGATATTTTTCGAAAGGTGTTAACGGAGGTATGTTTCTTGTTTCACTACTGTATGTACTGCATTCTATCTTCTAAAAAGTCACTTTAATAATTAAAGCGATGTCGTAAAATACAAGTTTGTTAGTATATTTTTAAATACTGTAAAAGGTACTGTATTCAGTATAAGCCCGTACATACGTATGATTCAATTATGCGCTATATATGCTCAAAAACGGTATTCTCTATATTTCGAAATAAAATTTATCTCCCGAGGGGATTCAACATATCGAGGTTCCATTGTATTTGGATATGCAAATGTGCATATGAGTTCATCTATTAAAAATAATATCTTATTGTTATAACTTACGGTTTTAAAAATTATGTATAAATTGGAAGTGAAGCAGTGGAAAATAATCTGCAAGTCTGTCTTACATCTGTTTGTAACAGAAGACAAATCCTGTACATGTACTTGGAACACAAATGATTGCAAATAATATTAGTGTAATAATAAAAATAACAACAAGAAGAACATATTTCAGAATATGGGTGTTATTTCGTCTAAGGCCTTTATTTAAATGATTTATTACACCTGGTGATTAACCAGCACAAACACTGTCCATCATCTTGACTGAATTTCCACCCTTACACCACGGGGGACAAAGTTCTGCTGACTGTCAACCTGCTTGAAGTTCAAATGTAAGACATAAGATGACACCACAGCATAGAGGGTGATGATACGCCGTATTTCCATTGAAATTTCCCTTTTCAAAATTTGTTGGTTACATACTTATTCCGCAGAGGTATTCAAGTATGAATTTGGATTTGTAATCAACAGACAGTTGTACTTCAGGGTTATGTTAAAACTAAATATGCTGCCATTCAACATTGAAATATAGACTTTCATTATTTTTACTTTTTACTCATTAATCAAATCTTCTTCCTCGTCTTCTTTATAAATGTCGGTCTTCATCAGACGAAGAAGTTTTTCTCCAAGTTTCAAAACTTTGATCTTCGAGAACCCTTTTAGAAAGACATGTTTGGTCTTCTATAACTGACCATTTCTGTGCAGGCACCTGGTATTTAAGACTGCCTACATTCAAGAGACTCGTACCACAGACCAACACGTTAGTAACTCGTTTTCATCCCAACTACTTTTAAAACCGACAGCAGCCGAAGGAAAATTAAACACATATTGGCTTTGACAGTATGAAAGTGATTGAGGTATGAGCGATACTAGTAATGCCATTTCTTATGCAACCAGTCCCTGCTATGAAAATGTTGCTCATGGAGTCGGTTGATGCATGCAGCATTTCAGTGGGCTTGCAGACTGATATGTAATAGCAACTTCTGGCTCGGTGAGGATGGCAACGGGAAACTATCTCACTCCTCATTTCCCTAGTACGCCTCTTTAATGATGCCTAGGCCACCTATGACAGCTGATGATAGAGCTGTTGAGGATCCAACCAGTCTTACGGCTGAGGACTGAACATACATACATATCGATGGCTGAGAATGAGAGGCTTACAATTCAAAATCCATGGTTTTTCAGGAGATGAGTTTAAATATTTTAGCAATTCACAAGATTCCCTCTCAAAAATACACTTGTTACACATTTTTTTTTTTTTTATGAAAATTGGTGTATGCATAGCTCTTACGTCATTTACCGTAATGTAGAGAAAAGAGTCACAACTCAAAATGTCCCTTTCGAATTAAGCAAAGAGACTAATGTCTGAACATTGAAAATCGGTAGAAATGCTTCCTGGCATTAATATATTAAATTTTTATCACAATACATTCTGAGACTGTAGAGGACGAAATAAGCTATTCATTAATGGTAATATCTGAAAAATACATTTTTATTTAAGCTGTAGCCCTTTCGTTCTCAGCAATCGATATATTGAATACAGATAAACACAATGCTTGATACTTCTTCCTATTGACTTTCATCTATGAAGTGAGGACGGAGGATAATTCAGAGGATTTACACCTAATTTCGTATTTTATTGAATCCTTTAAAAAATCGGGAAATCTTCAGAGGACCTGGCAACTCTAGTGAGCCGAAATGAGAAAAATAAAGAGAGAGAGAAAATGTTTTTGAATTTATGTATAATTTTAATGCCACTGAGGCTGGAAAGACCCTTTATGTGACGTCTTCATATAATAATATACGGGTATATGAACACATTAACTAATTTTTTATAATATTAAGATATGAAAATAAACATTAAACTTTAAAGTGAATTAAAATGCAGATACCAAATCCAGTAAAATTAAAACATACATCATATAATAAGGAAGAAAGCAAAACATTAAGTCTATTTGCTATTTTAGTTTCAAGAATCTAAAGAATCTAAAGCAAAGGTGGGGAGTAAAAGTATTCTCTAAGAGGTATACATATTTCCGATTGTTAGACACAAGAATGTGAGAATGCGAGATCTCAGCCCCTTGCGTACTCCTCCAGGAAGATAGATGTTAAGGACTGCTTTAGTTCTGTACTGTTAGTGTTATTTGCGAAACGGTGAAGATTGATGATGATGATGATGACGATGATTGCTGTTTAAAGGTGCCTAACATCTAGGTCATCGACCCCTAACGGTAAAGATTAAAGACGTTACAGATACGTGATGCGGTGCAAACAAAGGATTTGTTGAATTTAGTGGTACGATGGAGGGGAATTTGAAGAGAGAGTAAGCATCTCAGTTAGCAACAGTCGGTATAATTTTATTGTTGATCAGTTTTATTAGCTTAGGACATTGTAGGCCAGTGATGTTGGTTGATGGACTTCACACTCGTTATCAAAGTTCGTGAATACCTCTGCTAGCATAGCCCGTGCGGTAAAAATTTATGACACACAAATGATAGGAAATTTTAGCTGTCATATACAGGTTAAGATGGAACAAATATTTCCGCATATGTTTGGAAGTTTAAAAAATGCGAATACCCAGAGAAAAATGAGCATTTCTCGATAGTATCAGACAAGGACGACCTTATCATGAATTCAAACTACTAGCTGAAAGAAGGGACCAGATACACTACTTCAATGTTGCCCACCAACTTTTGGATCGAGGAGATTACAATGATGAAAAATGCAATAATAGCGGATATCTATGTAGTATTATAATTCGTGAGGTTAAAGTGAATAAAATATGGCTCAGAACGTCATGGGATAGGGGGATAGTATTGTGTAGGCCCTCTCTAGCACGGCCAAATAAAACAGTAACTCTTCGCGGCATGGATTTCACAAGTGGACGTAACACCTCTGGAGAGATTCTGACCCATGTCATTTAGATAGCTACCCACAGCTTCCTGCTCTTGGTCTTGGGTGTGAATGGACCTCACCACCACGTCCCGTAAATGCTCGACAGGTTTCATATCAGGCGAGTGAGGTGGCTACAGTAGTCCCTGAAACCCTTCAGAACACTCCACGAACCAATTCTGGACAACTTGGACCCGATGACACGGTGCATTATCCTGCTGGAATATATCGTCGCTGCAGGGATACTTGGGGTATATGAAGGGATCCATGTGGTCAGCATGCAGTTCAGTGTAGCTGTCAATGGTCAACGACCTGTTCAGCTAGATGAGCGGATCCAGCCCATACTACGAGTACACACCACGCACCATTATGGAGTTACCACCGGTCTGTAGGGTGTCTTGATGACAACTGGGTTCCATGGCTTCATGGAGCCTGCGCCATATCCGAAACCTCCCCTCAGCTCTAAACAGTGACTCGTCAGACTAAGTTACATGTCGCCAGTCCTCCAGCGACCAATAAGCAACGTCACAGGCCCAGGTGAAATGTTGTTCCCGGTATCGTGGTGTTAACAAGGACACTCTGATAGGTCTTCTGCTCCCACATACATCTGACGTTAAAGAACGCTGCACTGACCTGCTGGAAATCCGTCTGGTACCTCCTGCATTGAATGTGGATGTGATTTGATTGAGTCAGTTTGGCGTGTCTGATCCATGGACAATTCTATTCGCGATCATTAAGCATCCGTAGTCGGCGCCACTGCGCTGTTCTCAGTGGGTGGTAATACGTTTCATGAGGTATTCTCGATACAAACGTGATACCATATATCGAAGAATGTTAGATCACTACACAACTTCTACAATGGAATGTTCCGTCCGTCTGGCCCCTACCACCATCCTTCATTCGAAAGATGGTAATCGACGTCGTCTTGCCACGACCAGCATAGACAGTGTTTACATTCACTCTCGAGATGTCATATCACTCCTGTTACAGTCTGGACACTTCTAAGACGTCATGGTACGGTGGCGAACTGACTGTTACCTTTAAATAATGCCATGACATTTGGAAACTTTTATAGTGTACAGTTTTTCGTTAGAGCTAACATTAACGAAAAAATCCGGCATTTCCCATTTTGGTCCCCTTAATAGTGGTACAGGAGTGGACACTAATCAAACAATACATAGCTTAAAGCACTCTTGGAATATCCCTGAATTTCAGAACGGAGTTTCAAAAAATCACGTCCTTTATTATTCGTATCAGAAGCAATACATCCTGTTATCATTGTTTGAGCTTGCATTCCCCAGTTTGTACCTCATAACTTGCGAAGAATGGAGTTTCGCGTAGATACTTTGTGTTTCGTGTTAACACAATGTTGTTCATACGTGAGTGCACGATCCAGAATTACCCCTAGATATTTAGGTGTTGAGCAATGATCCTAGAGAGCACCCTCCCAGAAAATCTTCAGTTTTCTTCTTGCCTGCACATTCTTAAGTGAAAAGCGCAAACTTGTGTCTTTGAGATGTTAGGTTTTAGATGGTTTCCTCTGTAGTATGGACTCAATTCATCTAAGGCTTCCAATAGTCTCTGTTCAGCACTCTCAAACTGATCACCCTGGGTGACAATAGCTCGATCATCTGCATAAATGAAGCCTTTTTTTATTCCTTTTGGCAAGGGTTGATAATTCGTGTAAATATTAAAAAAATATTGGAGACAAAACACTACCTTGAGGTAGGCCATTCCTGAGGTTCTTCCAACGACTATGTCGCCCTTGGAAATCTACAAAGAATCTTCGATTTTTAAGAAAACATCGAATAAATTCAGTCATCTTGTTGTCCTTTATCATCTTATAAAGTTTACTCAACAGACTTTGGTGACGGGCAGAAGTTTCCTGAGGAAGACCTTGTATGTAATTAGATCTGCATCCTCTTGGAATGGCTTCTTTAGAATACAATCTAATGATATCAATAAATTGGTCATATGCCTCTGGTATGGGAGTGATCATACTCATCTTTTTATGTAAAGAGGAAGTGAAACTTTCCCAGTTTGCCTTTTTGAAATTATATCTTCTCTTAAAGTAAACATTATGTGGTCTGACGGCTGCTAATAACTGGCACATTATGAGACGATGTTGTGTGTTAGGAATAGGAAGGCAGACAGATTTAATACACTGATGGGCAATCCGCTCACTCACAAACATAAGGTCTGCATTATATCCACGTTTCCACCTTCCACTGTTGAAAGATGAAGGAAGTTTGTTATCATGAATGAGGGACGGTTGGTGTGATTCTGTACAATGCATAAAAGCTTGTCCCTTCTCTTCAAGATGTGGATAACCCCATATAATGTTGTGGCTGCTGAAATCACCCACGAAGATAGACACTTTCTGCAACTTACCTTCTGGGGTTTAAAATGGAAAAAATGATACGAGTTACTCAATTCTATTGCAATAATTTCTATGTCATTTTCATCTGTGATGGAGGTTGCAATAATCCTGATACCTGATTTAGTGAAGATAGCACTTCCAAACTGGCCATGAGGACGTTCGATTGCCAATCTCATTCCAGGGATTTTAGGACGTCGTTGATTAACATCCCTAAGAGTTTCTAGTATACATAAAATATCACAATTATGTTTTAGACATATTATATATAAAATATCGTCTTTATGAGAAGACAGACCTTCGATGTTATGAGAAATAATTGTTAAATTGGGCTCTGAAAAGCGCCTTTCCCTACTAGAATGAATCATTTCAGATAGTACTTTAATGATGCTACTGGAATGCTGACGTTCAGTTCAGTAACGGAAATTCAATTCCGACTACCTGTGCAGGGACACCACGGGCAGGAATCAGCTTCACTCCCATCACGTCCTGTTTTCCAGAGATGTTCAGACAAACATCCAAATGGACAAACTGATAGACACCGAGCTAGATGGCCGTGCAGTAAGGGGCGGGCAGCTGTGAGCTTTACTTTCGGGAGATAGTGGGATTGGACCCCACTGTCAGCAACCCTGAAGAAGGTTCTCTGTGGTTTCCCATTTTCACTGCACGAAAATGCTGCGTCTGTACCTTAATTAAGGCCACGGTCACTTTCTTCCCACTTCTAATCCTTTCCTATCCCATCGTGGCCATAAAACCTGTCTGTATCGGTAAAGCAACTTGTAAAAGAAGACAGATAGACAATACAAAGTACGAGGGCAAATTTGAAGTGTATAGAAAGAATTATGATTTACTGAAAAATATTGAGACACTTGACTTCCAAGAAGACTACCTCCCAGTCACATGGCGTGCAGGTATTGGAGTTCACATGGTCAGCTTTATTTCGTCCTCAGCCATATTGCTTGGCTTTCATTATTGGCTCCTCTACCTGTTTATAAGAAACCTCTTCAGATATCCACCGAGCCTGCGTAAACCCTTTCTCAGCCTTCAGTCTAGAAATAAAAATCTTGGACGAGTTGAGGATCGAACCCGCAACCTTCCGGTATGAAGGAGACATGTTCTCATTTCATCATGGAACTGACCACAACATTATGCGCATCGTGTTCAGTGTTGAGATGGAATAACTGTACTTCTCTTTACTGTCTCATCAGTGGCTGCCTGGCAGGGGCGGTAAAGGCGTGCTCGGTCCACACGGAAGGACGCGGGTTCTGTTCCCCGTCCGGAAGTCAAGGATTTAAGAAACGATATTTACACATCCGGAGGTGCATATGGTCCTGAGGATCACTCTGCCTACACCAAAAATGAGTACCAGGTTAATTCCTGGGAGCAACGGCGACCGGGCGTAGAGCTAACCACTCTACCCCACTAAGCGCCGAAGTTCCGGATAGTGGAAGCCTTTACCTTACATCCCTCCAAGGGCCTTTATGGCCTGTACGAAGATGACTTTGCTTTTTTTCATTGTCTCATCGAAGGAAAAGAAAAGAATTCCTAGCTTAGCTATTCAGGAGAACAGTTTTATAAGCCGGGCTGAATTGCTTAGACGATTAAGGCGCTGACGTTCTGAGCAGGTTCTATCCTGGCTCAGGTGCTCAAATACGTCACCCCCGTATCAGTAGATTAATCTGCAAATAAAATCATTCCTGCACATCGGCGTATCCGAGAACTGTTGTGTAAGATTTATCTGTGGACTTCGTTATGCTGACCATGTCACACCGTCTTACGCACAGCTCGGATGGCTTCGCCTGCAAGAACGACGCTCACTTCATACTCTTTGCTTTTTGTATAATATTCTTAAAACTTCTCAAGCAGCCTATCTCCGTGATCGCATCAAACTCCTCTCCGAAGACCATAACAAAAATACCCGATCCTGCAGCACCATGTGTTTTCCCCTTCCTGTACACAGGACAGCAATCTACATCATTCACCGTCAACGCAGTCCGACAATGCAATCTCTTACCAGTGAACGTCAGAAGTATGTCCAGCAGCTCAGCTTTTAAACATGCCTGTGTCTAAATACTAGGTCAACATGCATGAATCATCAGGTTTTGACCTGAAAACACCTCCTCCAGCCCCCTCTTCATCATTATTTCCCTCTTCCTTTCACAGATCTTCATCTTCTTCTCTTACTAATCCTTCTCTTCATCTCTCAATTGAAGGCGATATCTCGGTATATTGCAGAAATGTATATATTTTCTAAACATTCTCTTAAGTAGTAATTACAGTACTCATTCATATATTTTAATGTACTCTATGTACGATGTGTATTATATAGATGATATTAGTTGTTTTTTTACGTGTGATTACTTTTATTAATATTATTATTGTTAATATTGTTTTCATGTTATTGTCATCAGTAGTTATTATTAACAGTGTTCTAGGTTAAGACTGGTTCAGTGTAAGAGAGAGAGTACATCCCTAACATTGCAAGAATAATTATTTTTATTATTAAACGTATTTAGTGGGACACGTAACCAATAACATTATCAACACTTTTATATTTGCAACATTTTATTAGACTTATTTTCCTCGATTATGTAAAGAAATGAAAGAATCTAAGACATCGGAAACATGGCCTGCTTTATGAATATTGTAGTTATCTAAAAGTCAACAATTCGAATATTTGAGTCCGTCGAACATTCACCTCCAACCATGTGAATAAATAAGGAGATTCTACTAGGTAAACATATTGATTATTAAGGTATCCTCCGGTCAGAAACGGATGAAAAACGTGGCTGTGCTTTATGAATGCAGTGAATTTGTTCCCAATGCGAATATTGAATCAATATACAGAGTGTAACAAGGTAGGTACAAGAAGAAAATACATTATATAGACATGGGTCTGGAAACTCTTTATTTCCATGTTAGAACTCATTTTCTACAACTCTACACAGTACATTAATCATGGGAAACACACAGGAACAGAACGTCCCAGCATGCCAAATAAAACTCTTTCTTACATGAAATGCCCTCCTTTAACATTGATACATGCACCAATCCGCAGTCGCATTGAATCCCGCATGAGCTGATGTTTCCCTGGAGTGCAATGTTTCTTTTATAAATCCAGACCGAACGCTCGGTGTTCGTACTCTGCGCTATGGCAGCTGTCTCAGCCGAACTTACGTCGCGCATAGACGCCCTGCTTTAAGCGTGTATATAATCTTATATATAATCTTACCTTATAAAAGATGCTGGAAGTGTCGTCCTTGCTGGGTTATACAGGCACTGTATCTGGCAACCACATTCTGACTGACGCGACTGAGTTATGCCACTGTAATGTTTCTGATTTCATTCGTAATGTTTTCTTTCAGTTCCTCCAATGTGTGAGGCTTTGTTCGATACACTTTGTCTTTCGGTTTACCCCTCAAATAAAAATCACACACTGGTAGATCTGGAGAACGAGGGTGTAATAGACCAGCACTGACCACTGTCTGAAAACACTTCCAAGACTGTTAGAAGGGAATCGTCTGCCGTATGAGCAGGGGCTGAATCTTGTTGAAAACACCACGCGATATTTTTCTTCCTCTGTGGTGTAGTGGTTAGCGTGATTAGCTGCCACCCCCGGAGGTCCGGGTTCGATTCCCGGCTCTGCCACGAAATTTGAAAAGTGGTACGAGGGCTGGAACGGGGTCCACTCAGCCTCGGGAGGTCAACTGAGTAGAGGTGGGTTCGATTCCCACCTCAGCCATCCTGGAAGTGGTTTTCCGTGGTTTCCCACTTCTCCTCCAGGCGAATGCCGGGATGGTACCTAACTTAAGGCCACGGCCGCTTCCTTCCCTCTTCCTTGCCTATCCCTTCCAATCTTCCCATCCCTCCACAAGGCCCCTGTTCAGCATAGCAGGTGAGGCCGCCTGGGCGAGGTACTGGTCATACTCCCCAGTTGTATCCCCCGACCAAGAGTCTGAAGCTCCAGGACACTGCCCTTGAGGCGGTAGAGGTGGGATCCCTCGCTAAGTCCGAGGGAAAAACCGAACCTGGAGGGTAAACAGATACAGATGATGATGATGATGATGATATTTTTCTTCCGTTAACTGACGGAAGAACGGCGTCAAAATAACATCTTAATACCTTTCTGCATTTACTTTTGTCCCGAAAAATATAGGCCCAATTGTTCGTCTTGCATTAACAGCACACCAAACACCAATCTTTCTATAATAATGAGGGACTTCATAAACATCATCAGAGTCCGGTGGCTCCATGGCTAAATGGTTAACATGCTGGCCTTTGGCCACAAGGGTCCCGGGTTCGATTCCCGGCGGGGTCGGAAATTTTAACCATAATTGGTTAATTTCGCTGGCACGGGGGCAGGGTGTATATGTCGTCTTCACCAGCATTTCATCCTCATCACGAGGCGCAGATCGCCTACGAGCGTCAAATCAAAAGACTTGCATTTGGCGAGCCGAACAAGTCCTCGGACACTCCCGGCACTAAAAGTCATACGTCATTTCATTTTTTTTCAACATCAGCAGAATTTTCTGCACACCAGTAGCGAGAGATGCGACTGTTCACACGATCATTAGGATGAAACCAGACCTTTTACATACAAAAATACGGTGTTGCAATGATAACTGTCTCCCCATGTTAACAGCTGAGATTCAGACTGGCGACACACGCAGGCTGCTTGCAAGGTCAAGAACTATGCGCGTGCCTGCCATACTGTAGCTGCCGTAGCGCAGAGTACAAACACTGTGCGTTCGGTCTGGCTTTATATGAGACACCATGTACGGCGTATGCATGTATCAGTGCTAACGGAGAGCATTTATAACATTTATATAAGAAAGAGTTTCATGCGATATGCTGCTACGTTCTGTTCCGGTGTATTTCCCATTATTAATGTACAGTGGAACCTCGATGTCTCGAATCACCTCGGAAGCTAAATTTTATTTCAAGTTTTTTTTCGAGATATAGAGAATACCGTTTTTGAGAATATATAGCGCATAATTGAATCATGTGTATCTACTGGCTTATACTGAATACAGTACTTTTCTACAGTAAGTATTTAAAAATATACAAACAAGCTCGTATTTTACGACATCACTCTAATTATAACCCTTATTAAAGTTACATTTTGTAAGATAGGATACAGTACATACAGTAGTGAAACAAGAAACATACCTCCGTTAACACCTGTGGAAAAAAACCGTTAGTCTCTTCTGTTTTTTACTGTTAACCTTCTTTTCTTCCACATACTTTTCAACAATATTTACTTCTGTGAGAAGCACAGTCATTTATATTCCACGGACTCTGTATGTCGGTTCGAAACCACACAGTCAAGATTGGTAAATGGAGCTTGTCATCCGCGACTTCCGGGGTTGCTTTGGTACGTGACCGGTAATGAATTCACACCCGAAAAACAACGAGGCTTCCCGGATTTTCCGATCACTAGAAGTTTGTTTATCTCTTCTCGTCATATTAGCTCCCAGCATCAGTATAAACCTATCCTTACTTGTTAACTGTTCGTCACAAACTACAAATGCTGTATTGCACAGTCAGTGTTGCACAAAATTCGAGTTACAGAATATTTTTTGCTTCAGCGGAGGAAACGTTTGCTTCGAGTAATCTAGAAATTCGTGTAACCGAATTTCGAACATTAGAGCAATAAATACACATGAAAAATAGGACAAACGGCCGGGAAATTGAAGTTACTTTGAGATACTGAAAATTCGAGTAATGGAGGTTTGAGATATCGAGGTTCGACTCTACTATGTAAAGCAAAAGCAAAAGCAAAAGCAAAGTCACCTCCGTACAGGCCATGAAGGCCCGTGGAGGAGTTGAAGGTAAAGGCTTCCACCATTGTTAACCTCGGCACGTGATGGGGTAGAGTGGTTAACTTTACGCCCGGCCGCCTTTGCCCCCAGGAATTAACCTGGTACTCATTTTTGGTGTAGGCTGAGTGAACCTCAGGGCCATATGCACCTCCGGAAGTGGAAATCTCGTTTCTTAAATTTTACGACTTCCTGACGGGGATTCGAACCCACGTCCTTCCGGGCGAACCGAGCACGCCTTTACCGCCTCGGCCAGGCAGCCCCTACTCTACTATGTAGAGTTATAGAAAAGAGTTGTAACATGGAAACAAGGCGTTTATGGGCCCATCTCCACATACCATATTTTCTTGTTCTATGTGTGAAGAATGTGTCCTGGAAGTTCGGCCATACGTTGTTACACCCTGTACACACATACAAGTTCAGATCGAAATGTTCCCGAACTAGCTCTGTAGTCCGCCAAAAAATGGCAGCACAGGGTAGCACTGGCAGGTATAGTGGCTTTCACCCTTGATAATCCAATGTGCCGAGAGACTTCACAGTTTCAACATCGGGGGTTTACCGAGCTGTTTAGCCGTGCTGTTAAGGGTGCGCAGCTATGAGCTTGAATTCAGGAGATAATGGGTTCGAACCCCACTGTCGGTAATCCATTTCCGTGGTTTCCCATTTTCACACCAGGCAAATACTGGGGTTGTGCCTTAATTAAGATCACGCTCGTTTCCTACCCACTCCTAGCCCTTTCCTGTCCTATCGTCGCCATAAAACCTACCTGTGTCGGAGCGACGTAAAGCCAAAAGTAAAAACATCGGATTTTATTAGAGTGGTGTTTCTGTGAACTGGTGTGTGGTAGTCTACGATTACATCATTGGCAGAAAGGCAAAACAACGAACGAACGAACGAACGAACGTGAATTTTTGCGTTATACTGCACAAATCGGCCACAAAGACATTGAACATCCTTCGTCAAGTATGAGGCAATGAGTCTTATGGAATATTTTGAGTGGAACAGACGCCTCGCAGCTGGAAGAACGACCTTTAAAGTCAAGGAGTGATATGGAAGACCTTCCACGACCATCACTCCCGGAAATGTGAAACGAATTCGCTGATTGTCGGCGGATGTTCAAGAACATTGCAGACATTGTTGGTGTGCCGTATGAGTCAGGGGAGTAGTTCTGAAGAAAAGGAGCCTTAAGTATTTCGAAATACGAAATTACGGACAACGATAGTCGAAGTATCAGTGCATTCTGGCATAATTACATGGATTACCTGTCTCTTCCTCATAGATGGTGTCTTCCAATTGCCTCTTCAATTAATCTTGTCTTCTCTTTTTTTCTTGCCTTTGGTTCTACTTTTCTTAATGCTTTCTCTGAAGCCCTTAATTCCTCTTGGTACAATTTGATGTACAATGCTAATTTTCAACTTCACCTCGCAACTTGACTAGTTGCCAGCTTTAAGTGCCAGTACAGCTCAATAAACATCAAACTGGAGAGTATTAATAAATATGAATACATTTTTGGAAATTGTTGACCAAATTTCATTGATGCTCTCATTAGGGTTCTGGATTAAGTCGTGCAACTGAATTTCACAGAGATTCCTGAAAAAGGTCCATTTTTTCTATACCGTGCAAGTTGGTCGTGCGATTAGGGGCGCGCATCTGTGAGCTTGCATTAGGGAAACTGTGGGTTCGAATCTCACTGTCGGAAATCCTGATGTTAGTTTTCCATCGTTTCCCATTTTCACAGAAGGCAAATGTTGGGGCTGTGCCTAAATCAAGAGCACGGCCACTTCCTTCCCACTCCTAGCTCTTTGCTCTCCCATCGTCGCCTATAAGACATATCTGTGTCGGTGCGACGGAATAAATAATAATTGTTATATCACAGTATATCGTAAAAACATCCTTATATTTGCAAGATTCATGTGTTATTTGTGCTTTATTACATTTATACCACGTATCGCGTGCTTGGGGAAAAGCACATGGTTTGATTCTGAATTTGAACATGAAATAAGGCTACATTTCAGATGCTATTTTAACCATTTGAAGGCAACACAGACATTACGTACGAAGGTTGATCAAATATAAACGGGATTTTTGTTCCTGGACATCAACAGTTGGTAGGACTGGCTCCGCGCTTCTGCTATGCTTAGGCGGTACCGTTAGGAGTGGGGAGAGCGTGCTGTTAGAAATTTCCCGCCATTTTGTCAGTAACGCTTACGATGTCGGAGCAACAGGTGCACCCCTCCACTGTGCAACGCATAATTATAAAATGTCTTACTCGTGAAGGAGTTACAGCGATGGAAATTTGCCAGAGATTGACTGCACAGTTCGGTGATCAAACAATGTCTAGGACGCGTGTGTTTGCCGGGCATAAAGATTTCAAGGAAGGGCGAGAACGTGTACAAAATCAACAACGTCCTCAGACCAGCATTACAGACGAAAACATCCGTGCGGTTAAAGACATTATTGACGACGATCGACGGGAGAGGATATCATAAATTGCAGAACAAATCGGAATCAGTTATCGGAGCTGTCAACCAATCATCACAAACAACCTACAGTTCCGTAAAGTGTGTTCCAGATGGATCCCTCGCCTTTTGACCGAAAATCTTAAGTTATGACGTTTGAAGGTCTGACTACACTTGATCATCCTCCTTACAGTCCGGACTTATCCCCCTGTGATTACCATTTGTTCGAACCGCTTAAAGAAACTCTAGGAGGGCAGAGATATGAGAATGACGAGAATGTGGAAGACGATGAGGGCATCAAAAAGTTTCACATACGGTGGGACAAATGCATTTCCAAAGCAGGAAACTATGTGGAAAAATAAATTGTGTTTTTCAACAAATGAATTTAAGTTAAAAAATTCATGTTTATATTTGATCTCCCCTCGTATTATACACCGCATTAAAGAAGGCATTCCAAAGACTAATATTCAACAATTTAAATAATGGAAACAATTAATCATTTTTGACGTAAATATAACTTATGGCTCGGGGTCATCTGAAAAACTGCGTCCCGAAATTAGTGATACAAAATGTGGGACGCGATGTTACCTAGCAACCATGCAGGCTGTGATGTGAAGTGTTGATGGATGGCCATGACTGAGAAACATATAGAAAGAACTTTTATTAAAGAGGCATCATCTCATCATACTATAGATAACCGATTATTTCATACGTGGTCGTTTCACGGGTCGAGACAAGTTTCCTTCTTTCGATGCACTGAATCGTAAACTTGTCGACACCAAAGTCAATTCCTATGTCTCTTGAAAATAAATTCCAAAATAAATAAATTAATCGCTAACAATTTGAATTTCATTTATTGACAAACATATTTATGATCACTTAACTTTTCCATTATTTTTCTTTCTTTCTTCCTTTATTAATCTGTTTACCGTCCAGGATTGATTTCTCCCTCGGGATCAGTGAGCGATCCCACCTCCACGACAGTGCTCTGGAGCGTGAGACTTTGGGTCGCGGATACAACTGAAAGAGAGGACCAGTGTCTCGCTCAGGCGGCTTCACCTGCTCTACCGAACAGCGACCTTGTGGGTGATGGGAAGATTGGAAAAGGATAGGCAAGGAAGAGAGAAGGAAGCGGCCTTGGCCTTAAGTTAGGTACAATTCCAGCATTATGCCTGGAGGAGAAGTGGGAAACTAAGGAAAACCACTTCGGAGATAGCTGAGGTGAGAATCGAACCCCGCTCTCCTCAGTTCACCTCCCGAGGCTGAGTGGACCCGGTTCCTATCCTCGTACCACTTTTCAAATTTCGTGGCAGAGCGGGGAATTGAACCCGGGCCACCGGGGGCGGCAGCTAATCACACTAACCACTACATCACTAAGGAGCACCCCATTATTTTTAACCTACCGAATTCCATTAAAATAAACCGACAGAAACAATATTCTATTCCCGGAACGTACGTAGGCAAACGGGACAGGCCAGTTTCTATTGAGGCTATGAGACTGTGAAGTGGTTTCACATCAGCTTCTGAGCTAGCTAGCTAGCGGTTTGCTCACTGTTTGTCACCTGAAGTGTTTGACTTCGGGTCGCTGACCTCTCAGCACATCGTCGTACATCATCAGCGGGACCTGTTCTCCCAGCATGACACCCAAGTGTCCGCCACCGTGGTGTAGGCAGTAGCGTTTCTTTCAGTTGACCAAGGTTTGATTCACAGCTCCTCCTTGAAATTTCCTTCCTTCATTCCAAGTATTTCAGCCCCGATACCAGGGCCGGGGATTTTTACCATAGTTGGTGATTTCCACTGGCTCGAGGACTGGGGGTGTGTATCGTCCTCAAATAGAAAATAAACGAAACAAGGGTAAAATGAGAAAAATAAGAAAATACCAGTAATAATAATAACTTCGTGTGGCTATTTGTAGCCGAGTGCAGCCTTTGTAAGGCAGACCCTCCGATGAGGGTGGGCGGCATCTGTCATGAGTAGGTAACTGCGTGTTATTATGGTGGAGGATAGTGTTATGTGAGCCGTGCGCGTAGAGGCGCGCGACTGTGAGCTTGCATCCGGGAGATAGTAGGTTCGAATCCCACTATCGGCAGCCCTAAAAATGGTTTTCCGTGGTTTCCCATTTTCACACCAGGCAAATGCTGGGGCTGTACCTTAATTAAGGCCACGGCCGTTTCCTTCCAACCCCTAGGCCTTTCCTGTCCCATCGTCGCCACAAGACCTATCTGTGTCGGTGCGACGTAAAGCCCGTAGCAAAGAAAAAAGTGTTATGTGTAGTGTGTGAGTTGCAGGGATGTTGGGGACAGCACAAATGCCCAGTCCCCGAGCCATTGGAATTAACCAATGAAGGTTAAGATCCTCGACCCAGCCGGGAATCGAATTCGGGACCCTCTGAACTGAAGGCCAGTAGGCTGACCATTCAGCCAACGAGTCGGGCAAGAAAATATCACTAAAACAAATAGAAAGAAAGAACAGGATATGGATCAGTGGTAGAGTCTCGGCTTCCCAATCCAAGTTCGTGGGTTCAAACCTAGGAGCAATTACTAGATTTTTGAAGGGTGGAAACTAAAATAATATGTTTTACGTCCCACTAACTACTTTTACGGTTTTCGGAGATGCCGAGGTGCTGAAATTTAGCACCGCAGCAGTTCTTTTACTTGCCCTACCGACAGGAGGCTGGCGTATTTGAGCACCTTCAATTACAACCGGACTGAGCCAGGATCGAACCTGTCATGGGGTGGAGAGCCATACTCGACACTCCATTACCGGCCTTGGGCAATCGAAAACTTGCCCTACATCTCCAAAGGGAATAAATGCCAAAAGGAAGTTTTACATTACATTTACAACTGATTAGCATTTAGGACTATCGCTCAGGTAGCATATTTCCTACCTGTTATTCGCCTAATATTTCCTCAAATAATTTTCAAGAAGTCGGCAAGTTTTCGAGATATGAACAGAAGCTTGAGTACTGTATGTCCCTTTCGTTTTGTATTACATAGTAACCCGTACCATGACATAGTTATACATTCCACAGATCTAGCTATTCAGGCAAACAACTCAATGTTGAAAACATCCCAGGGATATGAGCTACGAATTTTAGGTAAATAAAATGTAATAATATCTGAGAATACATTCTTTATTTATTCCTAGAAATTACAATCCTTTCCTTAATCATCGTTATCCTGTCGATTAGATCACGACCGTCTTGATGAGTCGCTCTAGCTAGCGGAACGCAGCGAGGGATCCAGTCGGCCGTGACTAGATTAGTAGTTTGCCCTTTTCTACCACTGCGGGCGCTAATGTGAGTCAATGAATTGTTTCACTTAAGCACCACCATGATCGCTATTGTTAGTCAATTGAGAGTTTCAACTGCATTCGGTGTGGATATTTCTTCAAAAAAAAAAAATTAAAAAATCAATAAACGCCTGAGCGTATTGAACCAAGGAACACATTACCTATGTAAATAAGTTAATTTAGCTAGGATTTGAATCAAAGAGAAAACGTGTAAAGAAACACGCGATTTTAGGCTGGTTTAGGCTGGAAGTGATTTTCGAAATGTATTATTCTTTTTTGATAGAGCCATCCAAGACTCACATTGAAACCTTTCCGGGCTCTTTAGCCCTTCGACCTTCGGACACAATTAGGTAAATTGTTTAATTTTACGTTTTTCGTAGTATGGGGACCTCTACTTTATCTGTTAAGAAATGTTTTCAAGATTAAAACATGTTGATTCACTTGTGGGATCCATCGAATTATTTATTTATTTATCGTATGATGAATCTATGTACACGCATGCATATAGTTTAGGATAAATGTGCGTAGTCACAAGTCCGTACAATACTATAACTCTAGGTCTAGCATTTTGACCCAATCAACTGCTTCATCCGATGTGCGGTGAATGTCCATTAGCCTTCCCTTGAAAGCTCGAATTGGGCAGTCAGCAACAATGTGGTGTATTGACTGAGAAGAGACACCACAATCACAATCTGCAGAGCTAGTCCAACCCCATTTGCACAACAGATAACCACATCTGCCTTGTCCAGTTCTTATTCGATTGATGATTCTCCACTGTCGTCTTGGAAGATCAAATCCTTGTACTCGTTTGGATGGATTCTCAAATAGATGTTTGTTCACTACTGAATTCACTATAAGCACGGAATATTGAAATACCGTGAGAGCGGCACATTAAAAAAATGAAAGGAGTTTGAAGATACCTCACCTAATGGCTTACTAAACTAAACATCATTTCTACAAGAAATTCCAATTAGCTCTTAAAGATCTTGTGCTACTGTGTACATACAGCCTATTGAAGGTATCAACCAAGTTTTGACTTCAATGACACTTAACCTCTTTAGAAAGTTAAGTCATTAGTTGAATCGGTCATTTATGAAACCGTATTTTTATTAATTTTCTTTCTTTCTTTCTTTCTTAATCCTTCTACCTCCAGGGTTGTTTTTTTTTTCCTCGGACTCAGCGAGGGATCTCAACTCTACCGCTTCAATGGCAGTGTCCTGGAGCGTGAGACTTTAGGTTGGGGATACAACTGAATAGGAGGACCAGTACATTTCCCAGACGGCCTCACCTGCTATGATGAACAGGGGCCTTGTGGGGGATGTGATGATTGGAAGGGATAGACAAGGAAGAGGGAAGGAAGCGGTCGTGGCCTTAAGCTAGGTACATACCAGCATTTGCCTGGAGAAGTGGGAAACCACGGAAAACCACTTCGAGGATGGCTGAGGACGGAATCGAACCCCGCCCTCTACTCATTTGACCTCTCGAGGCTGAGTGGATCTCGTTCCAGCCTTAGTACCATTTTTCAAATTTCGTTGAAGAGCCGGGAATCGAAACCGGAGCCTCTGGGGCGGGCAGCTATTCACACTAATCACTATACCATAGAGGCGTACATAATTATTTTTCACGAAAAAAGGATTACCTGTACTTTATCAAGTACTAGGAGTACATTAATCATTTCCAGTCCAAAACAGATGACTCTGGCCGTTTCTAAGCATTCTCTAAAATATTAAAATATTGAGTTCGTTTCTGACCACACCATGCCCATGATCCATTGATTTTATTTATTTATTTATTTATTTATTTATTTATTTATTTATTTATTTATTTATTTATTTATGTTTATTTATTTATGTATCTATGTTTGCTAGTAGTTTAACGTCGACGTTGCAAGGATGGGAAGGGGCTGCAATTCGCATGGTAGCGGCCTTAATTACAGTACAGAATTTGCCTCATATGGAAATTGAAAAACAACGGAAAACCATCTTCAGGGCTGCCGAAGGGTGATTCGAATCCACTATCTCCCGAATGCAAGCTCACAGCTACGTGACCCTAACCGCACGGCTGACTCGCTCGGTAGTTTGTATTAGAAAGACATTCATTTAATCTTGGAAAGGTGATCGAATACCACCTATGCCTACAGAAAATGCATTTGCTCATCCAGTGCCTGTTCATGGCGAAAGATACTGTATAAATATACAGAGTGTATCCGTGATGATGTTACAAACTTTCAGGAATGACGGCGGACGTCAAATGAATCAATTTGAAATAAGGAACCGTAGTCCGGAACAGTTCGAGTCAAAAGTTATTAATAATCCAAGTTGTTTAACGTCTGCCCGTTCTTAACAGACGCCGGGGAATCGGAATTTCGTCCCACAGTAGTTCTTTAACGTGCCGGAAGCCAACGACAATGGCGTTGTCACCTTTAAACACCCTTGCAAGCCACCGACCTCAATCGGGTTTGAACCCGTTAACTTGGGATTAGTAGACCAACGCCGTATCCACTACACCACTGCGGCCGTGTCAAAAGTTAAGTTGATTTCTTCTTGTGGGGCCATGTGTATGATACACCTGACTCGACAAGAATTCTCGCCGCCTGCGACGCTGATCAAACAACACCGGGGATATTCGAATGGGTAGGACAGAACTTGTAGTCGTCTCTGTGGTGTAGTGGTTAGCGTGATTAGCTGCCACCCCCGCAGGTCCGGGTTCGATTCCCGGCTCTGCTACGAAATTTTTAAAAATGGTACGAGGGCTGGAACGGGGTCCACTCAGCCTCGGGAGGTCAACTGAGTAGAGGTGGGTTCGATTTCCACCTCAGCCATCCTGGAAGTGGTTTTCCGTGGTTTCCCACTTCTCCTCCAGGGACATGCCGGGATGGTACCTCACTTAACGCCACGGACGCTTCCTTCCCTCTTCCTTGCCTGTCCCATCCAATCTCCCCATCCCTCTACAAGGCCCCTGTTCAACATAGCAGGTGAGGCCGCCTGGGCGAGGTACTGGTCATTCTCCCCAGTTGTATCCCCGACCCAAAGTCTGAAGCTCCAGGACACTGCCCTTGAGGCGGTAGAGGTGGGATCCCTCGCTGAGTCCGAGGGAAAAGCCAACCCTGGAGGGTAAACAGATTAAGATAAGAGAAGAAGAAGAGACGACAGAACTTTGTGGGACGATGCCACGCCTGCGTTGACTCAGGACGACGCCAATTCGAACATTTGTTGTAAATGGAGCTGCTTGTAAAACTTGTGCGGTTAAACGGACTTAAATGAGTAGAATTTTGCTTAACTTTTAACTCGATCGTTTTCGGAATATGGTTTCTCCTCTCAAATTGATGCGTTTGGCGTCCTCCATCATCCCTGAAAGATTGTAACATCATCATGATACACCCTGCAATGTACACTCATGTACATAAAAACCAGAACACCTTGGAAGACTAGAGATAAGAAGATCATATTTACACTACATGTGCACTAGTATGTTCTGAAGAAATGATTAGCATTTGAACCATGTCGGCCTTCAGGTTCAAGGTCCACATAGATATCTCGGCGCACCACCACCGACTGGTAAAATGTGCCAGCGGCTCTCGTTGTCGCTATCAACCGCAGGTAATGGAATCAGTGTGACTTGAGCAGACGTGCAGGATGCCTCGCAGGCGTATGCGAGAACCTTACCGTCAAACGAGTGAGTTTGAAAGAGGGCGCATTATTGACATGAAAGAACGTGATACATCTATCCGGGAAATTGCTGCTCGAGTAGGAATAAGTGTGTCGGTAGTGCAACGGGTGTATACAGAATGGTTCACAGAAGGCCGTAGAACACGACGAGATGAGTCTGGTCGCACGACCCAGACAACCCCTCGAGAAGATCTAAACCTCATCCGAATGGCATTGCAGGACAGATCTGCATCCTCCTAGGCTCTGCCGCAACAATGGAACAGTGTAACACATCGTACAGGAGTGACCGTCCGTCACCGTTTATTACGGTCCGGGTTACCAGCGCGTCGTCCACTTCTCCGCCTATAAGCTAGTTGACAAATGTGCATACGCATGTTAGACTGCAATGGTGTATGGAACGACATCACTGGGGAGGGGAATGGCAGCATATAGTGTTTTCGGACGAATCCAAGTTCTGTTTGTTTGAAAATGGTGGCCGAAGTTTGGTTCGCCGCAGACAGAAGGAGAGGCATCACACTGACTGCATTCGCACAAGGCATGCAGCTCCATCTCAAGGCCTTATAGTGTGGGGTGCTATTCGGTACAACCACAAATCACAGTTGATGCGTATCCAGGGCACTGTGACGAGTTTGACCTACGTGAATGTTATCCTGAAACCTGCAGCCATACCTTTTCTGCACGACACCCCAGACGCCATACCGTATTTCAGAAGCACAATGCGCGACCATATGTTGCTGCACGAACACGTGCGTTGTTGTCACAGGATGACAGACTGTTGCCCTGGTTCACCCGAACACCGGACTTGTCGCCAATCGAAAATGTGTAGGGTATGGTGAAAGGACGGTTGCGGCACTGTGACCCAATGCCAACCACCAAAAATGAACTGTGGAAACGGGTGAATGTAGCATGGATGGCTATAGCGCAGGACGCCATTCGCGCCTTATGCGCGTCGATGCCATCACGCATGGAACAAGTTATCAGTGCCCATGGAGGACCCAGTCCACATGCACCTGGGGATGTGCTTAATATATGCTGAACCTAGGTGACTGAAATGCTAATCGCTTCTGCAGAACATACTAATTAACATGTTATGTGAATATGAACTTCCTATCTCTAGTCTTTTAAGGTGTTCTGTATTATTATAAACATGAGAGTAATATGATATAACGGAGACTGCTTTCCGTATCGCTCAGTCGCCGCCTTCCTGATTCCTAACGTTCTCGAAGTTGTTATGACAAACTTTAGTGATATGTCTTGAAAACATACTGTTCTTTAAGGAACCGTTTTACACGGTATGGAACATAAGGACTTAAGGAAGATAATTCAGTATCACACATCAACATTTTGATTGTTATAACCAGTTATTGCAGTGGTCTATCTACGGTAGATGATGAAGTACAAAAACAATCTGAAAATATAAATACTATTTTGTATCTTATTAGGAAAAGTATGTAATTTATGCTATTTATTTATTGTTATTACCAACTTAAGATATGTGTACACTCAGGCCCCATACATTGCCAGTAGTGGTGGTGGTAGGACCGAGCTCGATAGCTTCAGTCGCTTAAGTGTGACCAGTGTCCAGTATTCGGGAGATAGTGGGTTCGAACCCCACTGTCGGCAGCCCTGAAGATGGTTTACCATGGTTTGCCATATTCACACCAGGCAAATGCTGAGGTTGTTCCTTAATTAAGGCCATATCCTCTTCCATCCCACTCCCAAACCTTTCCTGTCCCTTCTTCGCCATAGGACCTATATGTGACGGTGCAACGTAAGAACAACTTGTAAGTAGTGGTGGTGGTGATTATTATTTTCAGTGAAAGTACAACTAGGCAACCCTCCTCTATATAACAGTAATCAGATAGAAAAAACGAAAGGGATCCGAGACTTCGAAAAAATGGAGGTATCGGTCAAAGAAAGACAAGGGCCACGAAGGGCGTGAAGTTGAAACACTCCCAAGGCTTCTATACCTAATACCTTCGGGGTCGAAAATAGCAAGAGTTGCCCAAGAGAGGTCGGATAGGGTAGATGAAAGTGTGGAGCCTGGCACAAGTACGTGGTAGCGATGCCAGGACTCAAGTAAGGGCCCCATGCTCGCTAACCCACGTTCCCATGTTTACAGCCCCTGGCGACCCTTTTAGTCGCCTCTTACAACAGGCAAGGGATACCGTGGGTGTTATTCTACCACCCCCCACCCACAGGGGGAAACATTTCCATTAAACATGTGCCACATTGGTTCGGAAATGAATATTATGAAATTTTTTTTTGGGAGTTAACTACAATATTTTGAGTATAAGTCGTGAATGATATGAACCATTTTGTATTTGAAATAAAAATAACAATATAAATTGACTGAAAACTGTAACAAAACTGTTCCATTGCACGTAACTCAGAAGTGAGAGTTTTGGCAACTCCAAGTAACACGAGCTGGTCAGCAGGCTCATCTCGATGGCAACCGCAGTAGGTCCGCCCTCGTTTCCATGGCAACCATACCCTATACTCCCTTCTCCACATCCAGGCAGGCAGTAAACGGACCTGCCTCTAAGAACTGTCATAATGCATCTTCCATTATTACGACTATAGTCATGCACCTCAGGTCATTACTTAGAATCAGTGTTGGCATTGCGTCAGGTTACACAATGTGACTGAGACTTCCGTAGAAGCTACATTTTTACTCTGACCTCTGCCAAGTGACAGCAAAAGATGCTGTATCCATCAAGAAATATATTTTTTTTTTGTAAAATAGCTTCCTTAAAAGCAGCTATATCTTACAGATGTCTTAACCAAAGTAAGTAAGGAAGAAACTTTAAATTCTAATAATGTGTCTACATATATCATTGCTGCAGCGTGGTCAGTTATACGTTCTTGTCGGTAATGTGTTTGTTTTCAAGGATATAATGTGTTTGATGTCAAGGTTAATGATAAATAGGCACATTTTCATTAGGTACAGGCGTTCGAATGCAGAACGAAATATTAGAAAGTTAATACAAATGAAATTATTACTGAGGATATTTTAGGCCAGGCCAAGAATGCTATGTAGTTAACTCTGAAATAGTCTGCTCCGTTGTATGAAAGGCAGTTATACAGGGTTTTCACATCAAAACTTTCCAACCTAAATATTTATTTGCCGGGCTGAGTGGCTCAGACGGTTAAGGCGCTGGCCTTCTAACCCCAACTTGGCAGGTTCGATCCTGGCTCAGTCCTGTGGTATTTGAAGGTGCTCAAATACGACAGCCCCGTGTCGGTAGATTTACTGGCACGTAAAAGAACTCCTGCGGGACTAAATTCCGGCACCTCGGCGTCTCCGAAGACCTTAAAAAGTAGTTAGTGGGACGTAAAAACAAATAACATTATTATTATTATTATAAATATTTATTTAATTTGAATTTAATGTGAAGAATCACCAAATATGGAAATATCGCTCAATATCAAGACAAATTTAAGTACCTAGTTGAAATTATTGGACCAGCAGGGTTAAATCAGCAAGCTAATAAAGAAAGAGCCGCAAAACTTCGAAGAGCATACACAATTACTTGGAACAGAAACAATAAAAGAACTCTAATTATAAGAAAAGACAAAATTACGACATTATAACACAGTACCGGTAGTTAAAACAGAAGCACTTTATGATTGTATGAAAAAGATCATCACATGAAATCTATCAAGCTACAGAGAAAATCACAGATACCACCAGGAAACGGCGATTACAATTTTATGGTTACTTATACAGAGTGGATAATAACAAGCTCACAACGAAAGTTTTAAACTTAGCAGCCTTATCAACGAAAATCACAATAATTGGCTAAAAAAATCAGTGAAAACCTAAATGAAATTGGTATTAATGAAGAAACAATTCAAGATAGAATAAAATTCAGAACCCGAATTCACAAACGCAAATTTCCTGTAAAGCCCACCCAACTAAATACAGAATGCACACTGAACAACGTAAAAAGGAACACAGGATGAAGATGAAGAGATATTCGGAAGAGAAGAAGAGAAAAACAAAAAAGTGCTAATAAGTTTAAACGTGCTCCTGAGTTGGGAATAACGAATTAAAAAACGTCAAGTCAGCTTAGATACGGAGGGGGTATTTTAAAACAAGGATTAATTTCATTCTAGAATTCACCCCCTCTCCCTCAGCCAACTTTGAAATTTCTAATGACACCTCCATACTTTTATATTTCTGTTTTGAAAGAGCATTCATTGTTAATGCATCACATTCAATTGTTCTCACATCTTCTATTTCCTATCGTCTTTGCAACCTGGAACAATTTTAATGGAAGCAAACATGCTTTATTTTGGAAAATTTCCTGCATGTAATTAATTCAATTTGCTAAATTAAATGTTCAAAATGGTTCTCTATTATAATACTGCCTAATAGACGAATACAGCCTATTTCGGAACTGTTCGCGAGCTTTCTAGAGTGTTTCTTGACTAATCCGCAGGTTATTCTATTTTTCAATTACATATTTTTCAGGCGGATGATTTTAAATGACCCCATAGGAAGAAGTCGAAAGATGAAAGTCTTAAAATTTTGCTGGCCATCCTAAGGCACCTCTCCTACGAGCAAAAGTTTAAGGAAATCTTGTATTCAGCCACTGTCGCACAGGTACTGATCAACAAAATCAATAACCCAGGTTGCCAAGATGATGATAGAAGACAGAAGATATGAGAACACATTAACTATAGGTACCGACTAGCATTTGTACCCGTTCTTCGCGCGGGAATTTGTTACGGATTACATGCTCCCTTCATGAATTTATGCAAAGTTACATGCTTGTATTCAAACGTTTAGGATGGTATGTTAAAATGATATTTTTTACGAAAGCACGTGACAGGAATGTTAGGTACGATAAAGATGAACTCAGTCGAGACAGAATTTATTGTACGGTACAGTTCCTGGTTCAAAGTTGTGCGAGATTCTCCCTGCTTCTCGGTTACATATTGTTTCTCTGAAATGAAACGGCGTACGGCTTTTAGTGTCGGGAGTGTCCGAGAACATGTGGTGCAGGTCTTTTGATTTGTCTCCCGTAGGCGACCTGCGCGTCATGATGAGGTTGAAATTAATTATGATGAAGACGACACATACACCCAGTCCCCGTGTCAGCGAAATTAACCAATAATGGCCGAAATTCCCGACACTGCCGCGAATCGAACCCGGGGCGCCTGTGACCAAAGGCCAGCACGCTAACCATTTAGCCATGGAGTCGGACGTTGTTTCTCTGACTACTGGAGTAGTGCTGTGGCTGAAAACCAGAGGTGCTCACGCTGGACGTTTCATCCCGTGGATACCTGGCACAGTGAGTGTGCGGGCAGGCGATGAGCGTATGCTGTTCAGCCCCAGTGACGTTGTGGTTACGTCACAAGCCGTGAAAGTTGGGCGAAGTTCTCCCAATCACTCTCGATCACTGCGGCGATACACGAGTTTGAAAAGAAGGCAGAAAATAATGAAAGAAAGAGGACAAAAATCTACATCATTTTCAATTTACGTTGTAAGAAATAATTTACTTATGTTCATTGCAGTCTATGGATAGCCTATAAAAAAGACTCCTACAACGTACGTAATGAATTACAAATTTCACTATTACATTTTTAAGCTGTGGCTTGTGGTTGCTTGTGGTTAAATTATCTGATAAACTCATCAATCCAATAACGCTTACCGGAAATAACATCACTTAGATTATTTATTTGAAGGGATACTGTGATACATTTACATTGTTGTTGTACTTTAATCTTGGATAGTAAAGATTTATGTCCAAACTCGTGCTGAAACTCCCTCGTCATTTAGAGACTGTTCGTTATCATCGAACGCCTGATAAGTTTTAAATACTATTTCCAAATTCAGTGAACAGGGAAATTCGAACAATACTAAAATACTGTGCAAAATCAAGCAGTAAACTTGTAGAATTATGTAAATATATTACTTTTGCTGAATGAATAACAGGAATTTTACTTTTTAAGAAATGGGAATACTATCATTCCCATCCAAGAAATTGTAAATCGTAGCTTGTACCTTTGTGAACTATAACACAAAGGTTGGTTTTCTTGCAATTTTAGCTTTTCTTTTAATTTCGCTGAGTAGTGGAGGAGAGTTTCGTGATGACAAACGAACGTCACTGTTCCCTTCCTGCAAAGTGCGTTCGCTCTCTCGCTTCACTGTGACGTATGCTTGCTACGTAAGCTGCCCGCATTTACGTCACGTCAGCCCGGCCGCACTGCGGTAGTCTCAACGGGCTCGCAGCTGAGCACCTTTTCTGAATACTCATGAAACTCATCGTTGATAATAACCTCCGATATTCTGTGTTCTATCGAAAAGAGTAGAATGGCTCTTTAGTTCTTCCTGTTAATCCACCTTGAAGTGACATGCACCAAGTGTTCCACCGGACTTAGACAGAAAATCCAATTTTTCGTAAGCATCTCCGTTATTTACCGTCGTACGATAAATACATACACATCATAAAATAACGGAAATATATTCTTACACGTTTGTTAAATGCTGTCGGTAGTTGAGAAATTTTGGATTTTAAGAAATTTTGGATTTTAAAAATCTGATACTAATGATAATAATAGTCCGACTCATTGGCTGAATGGTCAGCGTTGAGCCCTTCGTTTCAAAGGGTCCCTGGTTCGATTCCCGGCCGGTTCGGGGATTTTTATCGCGTATGATTAACTTTTCTGGCTCGGGGCCTGGGTATTTGTGTTTGTACCAACACTTGCCTCTTCATATTCCGACAACACACCACAGAAACACGCAATAGTGATTACATCCCTCCATATTGGGTTGGCGTCAGGAAGGGTATTCGACCGTAAAAAGGGCCAAATCTACATGTGCGACACAGTTTGTACCCGCAACCCCTAAGATGTGGGAAAAGCGGTAGTAGAAGAAGAAGAAGAAGATGTTTTTGCTTCTTGCTTTACGTCCCGCCGACACAGATAGGTCTTATGGCGACGATGAGATAAGAAAGGGCTAGGACTGGGAAGGAAGCGGCCGTAGCCTTTAATTAACTTTGCCTGGTGTGAAGATGGGATACCACGGAAAACCACCTTTAGGGCTGCCGACGGGGTTCGAACCCATTATCTCCCGGATGCAAGCTCACAGTTGCGCGCCCCTAACCGCACGGCCAACTCGCCCGGTAGAAGATTATTATTATTATTATTATTATTATTATTATTATTATTATTATTATTATTGAATATCCAAAGCAGTTTGGAACCCTATTTTACATAGTATACTAGGGTTATACTTAAAATACGTATTCAGTTTTACAATGAAGATGAATTCATGTATTTAATCGACGGAAAATGAAGTGGATGAAGTTAATAAAATATTTGTAACAGCATGGCTTCTTAAACAAATGATACAGGGGTTTTGATATTGCAATGTTGCAATAATTCAAATGAGAGTTCAAGTCATGCCTTCTTCTTTCAGATGCAGCACATTCAAACAGTAGGTCGTCCACTGTTTGTAAGGATCCGCAAACACACATGTAGCCATCAGGACGATTGTTTCCATATCGATGAAAATAATAACCAAATTTGCCATGACCAGTCAAAAATTAATTTCAAAGCTTGGCACCAACACGTTACTTTACAGGCGGTTGAAAACCCCAGAGAAGAATCTTTCTCTGGTGACTTGGCCTCTAGTGGAAGAAGTCTAAATGTTCCATTGATGGATTACGTGTTTCATTATGATTTTTTTTAGCGTCGCTAGGTGACGTTTTGTCATAAGAAATTTCCAAATTAGATGTAGCCCCTGCTTTTGCCAGAAGATCAGCTTTCTCATTTCCAGATACTCCACAATGACCGTGATAGCTACAGCTATTGGATTCAGACTAATGATAATAATAACAACAATATTTTTCTCATGGTAATTACTCATTCATTACTCATTATTTAAGGACCTACTAATATAAATATGGAATTCCCGAGAAAATAAGTAATTCTGAATTTCTTCTTACGAATTTTATATCATTCTATGCGAAAAACTGTTACTTGAACTCTGAAGTTATATCTGTGTACACCTACCAGTAGGCCTGCTATGTGTAAACATTTGCTCATCTGATGGTGGAATTTGAAGATCGATACAGTGATATTTACGGGAGTCCAAAATAAACAATTGTCTGGTGTGTTCTAACACCGCTAATGTCGTAATCAGCAATCAACATCAATCACTGACATGATTACTTGTGTCCAGCTCTCTGTTTAAAGAGTCATTACGAGACATACCGTCAGACCATTTCTGAACTTACACCTGTTTGCAGTTGGTCACGTGTCACAGGACTTGTGTTTGTGAATATGAATTAGATGTATGTTCTGCAAAAAATGGAAGGCACAGTGTATACATCGGAGAATTTTTACGTTAACCCAGTCTAATTTTACTTACATCACTTTATTTTCGTAGGTAATACGACGTGAGTTCCAGATTTTATCCAGAGATAATCTGAAGATCGAGTTGTTTTCATTGTGATTAATTAATGAATAACCATAAAACTAAAGAAATAATATTAAAAATTGCATAAATATGAAAGAAATAAAATGCAAAACTTTCGAAATGTGTTAAGGGGAATCGTGATAGAAATGCTGCGATTCTTGACCCCCCAAAATATTGAATTTTCAATTTTAACCTTTAAAAAAATCTTTCATTTCTTTCTCTTTCAAATCCCGTTATCAGTATTTTTCCAAACGTCATTTTCAAAGCTCTAAATGTCGGATTTAGAGGATAGTGATTCGGCATATATAGAACAACCCCACACTATCACACAAAATTAGCTTCAAAGTTCTTCCGGACTACCATTTCAGTAATACCTCTGGAATATATTTACCTTGTAGTAGGCCTGCGTTGTGCGTAAGTAGAGAAAGACATCTGAGGGAGTAATTTACAGTCCAGGACAGTTTTAAAGCAAGTATGTTTCTCAAAACTTTCAATTGCCTTTATCTCCCTTAAAACTCTTTCACCTCTTTGCTGTCACAAAATGATTCTTTTGTCAGAGCTGTTATCGGATTCACCTGAAATTTTGAGAGAATGTTTCAATATGTACAGAAATTAAAAGTAGTTCTGTACTGTAGCATCAGTTGAATATTACCTTCATATTTTTACTCCTGAAATAGCGCGAAACTAGATTTTTGCCTATTGTAGTTTATACCTGACTTCAAAACCCGAAGTTATTCTTTAATAATATATGAATTTTTTGACATGTCTGCAAAATTATAGCCCAAGAAAATAAAAATTGCGTCTAAGGAACATTTTCCATGTAACATTTACAAATTATTTTTCGTTATCTTTGCGCTCTAGAAAGTCAAGAATGACAAAGATTCGTCGTGCTGACTATATGATACCTCGTAATCTGCAAGCCTTCTGGATGAGCAGTGATAACATTTTTTGCCATTAACTTTCCAACCAATTAACTAATCGACTATAAATTTTGTTTGGGGATGTACCGGTGTCTCATTAATATGTGCTCGCGTTTTAAATTTAGTTTTGATTTGATAAACGGTAAATTGTAGAAGTTCAAAAGTTCAGTCATGACTCCCCAAAAGTATATAGCAGTAAATTATGCTGATGCAATCTCTTTTGATTCGGAGCAAACCAAGACATTACTTTAAGAAAAAATCAGCTCATTATCGTCTCACCCATGGTTTTATCCAGACCAGAAATGTACTATTCTGAATTCCTCAATTTGTTCTACGTTAACATATCAGTTCCTGTGTGTTCCTTTGGAGAAAATCCCTCAGTGTTTGATAGAAGATGCTGATAAAGCAATACAAATGTACTTTGAATGAAATATTCGTATTATCTCCTCCTGCCGATAGTCCAAATTCAATTATCTACGCTGATAAACGGTATAAAGGTCTTGGCGTGTTTCGAGCAAGTTCGGAGGCTGTTATTTAAAATACAAATAGCTACAATACGAGGCCCATCCAGAAATTATTTCCCCTATTCTTTAAAAAAAGACAACATAGTTAGGTGAAAAACTTTATACAACAATGTCGGAGCTATTTTTAGACATAATTACCACCAGAATTGAGACCCGTGTCATACCGTGGGATCAACGTTTGTATGCCGGTGTCGTAGAAGTCTGCTTTCTGGGAATGGAAGCAACATGTGGCATTCGTATTCAGTTCTTCGTCCGTGTGAAAATGCTGACAGAAGGACAGAAATTTCTTGAGGTGCAACAAAAGATGAAAATCATTGGGAATAAGATTAGGACTGTACGTTGGATGATCAAACAACTCCCAACCGAACACCTGCAGAACAGTTGCTGATCGCCAAACCGTATGTGGGCGAACATTGCCATGGATCAGCACAACTTGCACTGAGCATTCCAGGTCTCTTGTTTTGAATGAACCATCGCAATTTCTGGAGAAACTTTATCACAGACCGAACCTCGCAAGCGGAGAGAGAAAGAATACGAGCCGCCATTTCGATCCACTGCTGCTGCGCTACTGACACCAGGCGGGACTTTTACGGCCGCTGTAAGATTGATAGGTCATAGATCTGTCGTGCATGCTCACATTTAAATACTTAAATACTTTCACTTTACAAGGAAAGAAATAGGGAAACTAAATTGCTGGATGGCATACGTACCTAACTGTCGAGAAACCAATATTCTGAAGCCACAAGTACTTGAATGAAAAAATTACTAACTGCACAAATAAGCTTAATGTGGACTCTGGTAACATCAGCATTATAAATATGGATGGTACGAACAATACCAAAAAATTATAACTGTCCTCAGAGAACAGGAATTCGGGAAGTGGTGTCAGCTACCAAGTAAACGCCTTTATAAAGAGTTCATTCCTTGTAACCGTTGAATAAGAAAGCATGAAGATTCTCTCCAGTATCGAGTGGAGGGATGCTCTGGAAATGATATGCAACGTGGTGCCTGTAAGAGCCATACCAGGAAGATCCCATCACGATACCCACTGCAGAAGATGCGGTGAGACCGAAACATTAGCTCACCTCTTCAGTTTCTGTCCTTTTAGTAAAACTCTTAGGCCATCTACACACGGAGCTACTCATTAGTAATTGACTGGTAACTCAAGTTTCCCGCCGATTGCTTGGGAGTCACTTCCTGTGTATTTCAATGGAAACCCACACACGGCGCTACCAGTTAGTAATCTGTTAGTAACTAGTTTGTGATCAGTTCCAGATGACTCGCGGTGCCGGTCACCAGCGAGTTTAGTTTCTCAGTTCCCAGTGATCAAGTTTTCAACATAAAGTTAGTGGAGGAAATTGGAAAACACTGTACAATTATACGCTGAATGTATACGCAAGAAAGGACATTACGGAGAAAGCATGGAATGAAGTTGCAGAACAATAGGTAATAGTAACACCCGCCACCACACCATGAGGTCATCTATCGCGCAATCCCTGCTTTCGAGCACACGAAGAGGTTCACGGTCTTGCAATAAACGGCAGCACGAGCAGCACTTAATGATCGCCATTAAGGGAAAATCAGTTTTATATTCTAGGCCCCACGATAAGATACAAGTCGCATCTCAATCAGCCGAACTTGAGGACGAAAAGAAGCGCATATATTTGTCTACAGTACCATATTAATCAGGAAAAGACCACGGGTGCCTTATACCAATATACCTCCGAATATTTGTCGATGGAGTTCGGCTTCACCCTGTATGAACAAAGAAGAAGGCGAAGAAGACGAAGAAGAAATTGCTGTGACTATTGGCTACCGTGGTGCAGCCTTGAACGGCAGACCCTCTGATTATGGTAGGCGATGTCGGCTGTGTAAAGGAAACTGTGAGTTCGTGTGTTACGTAAGTTGTAGTTGTAGGAAAGTTAACGACACTAGTACCTATTTCCCGAGCCGAGGGAATTAACATTTTTAGGATTAAAATCCCTGTATCCGGCGGGAAACGAGCCCGAGGCTGGGCACTCAACCATTTATCCGGACATAAGTAGTAGAAGAAGAAGACGAAGAAGAGAAATGTTATTGATCTTATGTCCCAAAACTTTTCTGAAGTTTTTCAGAGACCTCCGTAGGAGGTCTTTTAGGTGTCGGTAAACCCTGCGACTGGAGGCTGGCGTATTCGAGCACCTTCAAATATAACTGGGCAAAGCTGAGATCAAACTCGCTCAAGAAACCGCGATCTACCATTTGAACCATTCAGCCCACCCGAGAAGAGAACTCGGTTCGAATCCTACTCTTTGAAGTCTTCACCGTGTTTCCTCACATTTATTTATTTATTTATTTATTTATTTATTTATTTATTTATTTATTTATTTATTTATTTATTTATTTATTTATTAGTCCGTTTACCCTCCAGGGTTGGTTTTTCCTTCGGACTCAGCGAAAGATCCCACCTCTACCGCCTCAAGGGCAGTGTCCTGGAGCGTGAGACATTGGGTCGGGAATACACCTGGGGAGGAAGACCAGTACCTCGCCCAGAAGGCCTCACCTACTGTGCTCTGTGTCTTCTGGAGGGGGATGGGAAGATTGGAAGGGTTAGACAAGGAAGAGAGAAGGAAGCGGCCGTGGCCTTAAGGTAGGTACCATCCCGGCATTTGCCTGGAAGAGAAGTAGGAAACCACGGAAAACCACTTCGAGGATGGCTGAGGTGGGAATCGAACCCATCTCTGCTCAGTTGACCTCCTGAGGCTGTGTGGACCACTTTCTAGCCCTCGTACCACTTTTCAAATGACGTAGGAGAGCCGGGAATCGAACCCGGGCCTCCGGAGATGGCAGCTAATCACACTAACCACTACACCACAGAAGCGGACATTTCTTTTAGTAAAAATTATTTATTTATTTATTTATTTATTTATTTATTTATTTATTTATTTATTTATTTATTTATTTATTTATTTATTTATTTATTTATTTATTTATTTATTTATTTTGCTAGTGGTTTAACGTCGCAGTAACCCATCAAAGGTTTTTGGCTTGGATTAGGAAGGTAGTGGCCGTGGCATTAGTTAAGGTATAGCCCTAGCATTTGCCTGGTGTGAAAGTGGGAAACAACGGAAAACCATCTCCAGGACTACCGACGGTAGGACTCGAACATCTAATATACAAGTCACTCCAGCTTATTTTGTTATTCTCAGTCCTAATGTAGTACAAAATAATTTTCTTACAGGAGTTATATGGCCGCTGCTGTGCTAAAACCGTCAATGAGGCAATGCCCTTCCCATCCATGATTTTCCTTAAGACTGGTCACGCCTCCCAGCGACATATTGATATGCAATCCGTGAGATCAATTTTCGTTGAGTTCATTTTCCTATGCGTGTGTGTAAAGGAAAGTGAAGCTTAATTACGTTATCCTCTAGGAGTGGGTAAATATGTCATGCAAATGTACATTCCTAGAGGACGGTACTGTTTCGACTAAAAGAAAAAAACGCATGGCACTACAGCCCTTGAAGGACCTTGGCCGACCAAGCGACCGTTGCTCAGCCCGAAAGCCTGCAGATTATGAGGTGCCGTGTGGTCAGCAAGACGAATCCTCTCGGCCGTTATTCTTGGTTTTCTAGACCGGGGCCGTCATCTCACCGTCAGATAGCTCCTCAATTGTAACCACGTAGACTGAAGTTGTCAGTCGCTTCCCGTATCTGGGTTCTATTGTCCTAAATTGCGAGAAATTCAACAGCAAAACTTACTCGCATCTGGAAGGACACCTCCATCACTTCCAAGACAAAGCTCACCCTCATTCGAACTCTGATCTTGCCTATCGCGACTTATGCAGCAGAAACTTGGACGATGAAGATGGCGGATCGCCGCAGGACTGGAACTGTGGTGCTATAGGAGATTACTGCTAATACCATGGACAGCACACCGTACTAATGAATCGATCCAGCAACAGCTCGGCATCAGAACAAGACTGTCGACCCTTAACAACCAAACACACCTCAGATATTTGGTCATACCGCCAGAAGACAGGGGGCGATGGAAATGCTTATCATAGAAGAGAAAGCCGACGGCCGAAGACCTAGAGAACGTACACCGTTACGATGGATGGACCAGATCAAGAGTTTGACCAGGATGAGCTTACGGCAAACAAGTCACCATGCCCAAAGCAGCGACTCCTGGAGGCAGATCACCAAAAGGCTTGTCGCGTGATGCCACTGCACCCTTACGAAGGGTTGGACTCAAAAGAGAGAGGCTGAGTGCACCTCGAACTAGTCCTCAGTTCCAGGGGGGGGGGGGGAAAGCCTGACCTGGCCGGGAATCGAACCCGGGGCGTTCGGGTAAGAGGCAGACACGCCACCCCTACACCGCTGGGCCGGCAATGTTTCGACTGATTCTACAAAATCGCCCTGACCACTGTGCAGAGTGACATTAGGCTAGATATATATTTCGCGAGGAGACTGAGGGGCCCGCTGTATTGCAAGCCCTAACGTTACGCCCCTGGTTAGCTTCTCTGAACGCAATTTAACTGCAGAACCGAAAGGAAGAGGATGACGTGGGATTGGGTTTAGCTCTCCCTACATGATGAGGAGTTCCGGAAGGGGAATGGTGGGCACAATACCACCCGGAAGTGGCGTGGCGAGTGATTACATTCAGCTATATAACAGTGACGTCAGTGTGTCGAGTGACGAGACACATGTGCTAGGTCACGGGTTTGATACCGCCATAAAGTCAAGCAGTTACTGATAAAGACACTTGTGTCTCTGGTTTATGAAGTACTGTGTACCTAGAAAACAAACAAAAAAAGACTGAACAGGACTTCCCTAATTCTTATACTTTAAAGATTACATTCCTCTCGACGATCTCATGTCCAGTACTGTATTAACAGAACTTTCGTCCTTCGAATTTCGAAAAGGCCGGTACACTCTCTGTTAAATTCCTCGGTTAATCGTCGAGAAGAACTGAAACAGATTTAAGACGCGTGTCCAGCAAGACAGTCTTATTGGACCACTGTGTTTTCATATCCATATTATATAAATGAAACGAGTAAAGAACAGGAAAGACAGATAAAGTTTTCGGCGAATGACATTATACTATATGGAGTGATTAGTAAGTTACTGGATTGTGAGTGACTGCAAGAAGACATCGAGAAAGTTGTAAGATGGACCTCAGACTATGTAATGATGGTTAAAGGGGTGATAAAGACCTCTTCAAATGGTTGTGAGTAGTTCCCAGATGTTTATGACCTAAACATGTATTAAAATATGAGAATAAATATGACCTAAACATTTTTTGGTCACATTTTCGATATCTTCAAAATTTTGCCGCTGTTTAAATTAAGATGAAATTGAAAATATACTTTTAAAATCTCGAACACTCAATCATAATAAATAAGTAATAATATTAATTTTATTATTATATTTTGAATTTATTTAGTCCGCCTCTGTGGTGTAGTGGTTAGTGTGATTAGCTGTCAACCCCGGAGGCCCGGGTTCGATTCCCGGCTCTGCCACGTAATTTTTTGAAAAGTGGAAAGTGGGCTGGAACAGGGTCCAGTTAGCTTCGGGAGGTCAACTGAGTAGAGGTGGGTACGATTCCCACCTCAGCCATCCTGGAAGTGGTTTTCCGTGGTTTCGCACTTATCCTCCAAGCCTAACATAAGGCCAAGGCCGCTTCATTCACTCTTCCTTGTGTATCATTTCCAATCTTCCCATCCCCTCGCAAGGACCCTGTTCAGCATAGCAGGTGAGGCCACCTGGGTGAGGTACTGGCCATCCTCCCTAGTTGTATCCCCGACACAGAGTCTGAGGCTCCAGAACACTGCCCTTGAGGGAGTAGAGGTGGGATCCCTCGCTGAGTCCGAGGGAAAAACCAACCCTGGAGGGTAAACAGATAAAGAGGAAGAAGAAGAATGTATTTAATTACTCATTCCAGAGGTAACTCTCGACTCTGTACAGAATGAAATAAATAAAACATTTTGATGGGCAATAAGAAAGAATTACAATAGCAAATTACATATATTTTTAAGTTTTCAAATAGGAACGATCTTCTATTTTCACGCAACATTGACTTGTAACGGGAAAAGACTGCTCAACATCGCAGAATATTATTGGGCCATATTTTTTTTTTCGCTAGGGGCTTTACGTCGCACCGACACAGATAGGTCTTATGGCGACGATGGGATAGGAAAGGCCTAGGAGGTGGAAGGAAGCGGCCGTGGCCTTAATTAAGGTACAGCCCCAGCATTTGCCTGGTATGAAAATGGGAAACCACGGAAACCATCTTCAGGGCTGCCGATAGTGGGATTCGAACCTACTATCTCCCGGATGCAAGCTCACAGCCGCGCGCCTCTACGCGCACGGCCAACTCGCCCGGTATTGGGCCATATTCAAAATACGTCAAATCATTAGAGTTCAATTGAGGCTCACCCCCCTGTCGCTTTATACGTATCTGTCTCTATCTATACTACCTCCCTCCTAATTCACATAACTTAAATATATATTTCTAAGAAAGATAATGTAAGAAATTACAGACAACAGTTAGGAGATGTGAAAAATCCGTATTTGAGACGACTGAAAGCAGATATGCGAAAATGGAATAAAAGATAAAAAATATGACAAAAACATGAAAATTCACGGGGAAATATGACCATAATTTAAACAATTACCGGAAAATGACAAGAAACGTTAAAAGAGCAAAAGTATGACTTTATATGACCCGTAAAAATGCATACTTGTAGTTTCGATGGAAATGTTGTTGTTGTTTGAGTCATCAGTCCATAGACTGGTTTGATGCAGCTCTCCATGCCACCCTATCCCGTGCTAAACTTTTCATTTCTACGAAACTATCGCATCCTACATCTGCTCTAATCTGCTTGTCATATTTATACCTTGGTCTACCCCTACCGTTCTTATCACCTACACTTCCTTCAAAAACCAAGTCCTGGGTGTCTTAAGATGTGTCCTATCATTCTATCTCTTCTTCTCGTCAAATTTAGCCAAATCGATCTCCTATCACCAATTCGATTCAGTATCTCTTCATTTGTGATTCGATCTATCCATCTCACCTTCAACATTCTTCTGTAACACCACATTTTCAAAAGCTTCTATTCTCTTTCTTTCTGAGCTAGTTATCGTCCATGTTTCACTTCCATGCAATGCCGCGCTCCAAACGAAAGTCTTCAAAAACATCTTTCTAATTCCTATATCAAGTGAGCAAATTTCTTTTCTTAAGAAAGTTCTTCCTTGCTTATGCTAATCTGCATTTTATGTCCTCCTTACTTCTGCCATCGTTAGTTATTTTACTACCCAAGTAACAATATTCATCTACGACCTTTAAGACTTCATTTCCTAATTTAATATTTCCTACATCACCTGCCTTCATTCTACTGCACTCCATTAGTTTTGTTTTGGACTTATTAATTTTCATCTTGTACTCCTTACCCAAGACTTCGTCCATACCATTCAGCAGCTTCTCGAGATCTTCTGCAGTCTCAGATAAAATAACGATATCATCGGCAAATCTCAAGGTTTTGATTTCCTCTCCTTGGATTGTGATTCCCTTTCCAAATTCCTCTTTGATTTCCTTTACTACCCGTTCTATGTAAACATTGAAAAGAAGTGGGGACAAACTGCAGCCTTGCCTCACTCCTGTCTGGATTGCTGCTTCTTTTTCAAAGCCCTCGATTCTTATCACTCCAGATTGGTTTTTATACAGATTGTAGATAATTTTTCGTTCTCGCTATCTGATCCCAATCACCTTCAGAATCTAAATAGCTTGGTCCAATCAACATAATCGAATGCCTTTTCTAGATCTACGAATGCCATGTACGTGGGATTGTCCTTTTTGATTCGATCCTCTAAGATCAGACGTAAAGTCAGGATTGCTTCACGTGTTCCTACATTTCTTCTGAAGCCAAATTGATCTTCTCCCAACTCAGCTTCAACTTGTTTTTCCATTCTTCTGTCAATAATACGTGTACAAATTTTGCAGGCATGAGATACTAAACTAATGGTGCGACAGGTGTCACACCTGTCAGCACCGGCTTTCTTGGGAATAGGTACAACAACATTCTGCCGAAAATCGGATGGGACTTCTCCTGTCTCATACATCTTACACACTAAATGGAATAGCCTTGCAATTCTGTTTTCTCCTAAGGCAGTCAGTAATTCAGAGGGAATGTCATCAATTCCAGGTGCCTTGTTCCTATTTAGGTCGCTAACAACTCTGTCAAACTCTGACCTCAAAATTGGGTCTCCCATTTCATCAGCCTCTTCTTGCTCCATAACCAAATTATCTACATCTTCGCCTTGATACAACTGTTGGATATGATCCTGCCATCTTTCTGCTTTGTCTTCTTTCCCTAGAAGTGGCTTTCCATCTGAGCTCTTAATATTCATACACCTAGATTTCCTTTCTCCAAAGGTTTCCTTGATTTTCCTGTATGCAGCATCTACCTTTCCTAGCACCATACAACCTTCCACATCCTTGCACTTCTCCTTCAGCCCGTCTTCCTTAGCTACCTTGCACTTTCTCTCCACTTCATTCTTTAATCGCCTGTATTCTTTTCTGCCCTCTTCATTTATACCATTCTTGTATTTTCGTCGTTCATCAATCAGGCCTAGTATCTCCTGAGTTATCCACTGATTCTTAGTTGATTTTTTCTTCCTTCCTACCATTTCTTCAGCAGCCCTGCTGACTTTATTTTTCATGACTATCCACTCTTCCTCTATTGTGTTTCCTTCAGCCTTTTCATTTAGTCCTTTTGCAACATGTTCTTTGAAACAATCCCTCACGCTCTTTCTTTCAACTTGTCTAGATCCCATCTTTTTCCACTCCTTTCTTCAATTTCTTCAGCTTCAGGTGGCATTTCATGACCAACAAGTTGTGGTCAGAGTCCACGTTGTAACTGTTCAATCTCCTAAGCTTCACACTTGGAGGAGACGAAAGTTAATAGCTGGGGACACATAAATATAAACTATATGTGGCTTGCCCACAAATTTCCACGCACATAGAATTAATTATCACTCCTTGGTTTCCCACTTCTCTATGTAATGTTTGGGCGCCAGCTTTACAATTTTAAACAAAACTGTACAGCAAAATTTATGTTTACTAGCATAGAGACTTATACTTAAATCACAGGGGTAGGATTTTAAATAATTATCCAGTAAGTATCGGTTTGAGAAAGAAAATTAACGTAATATCTGGTCAAATGAATTTATTAAACAAAAAAATTAGATGAGTCGGAAAAGTACCTTTTAGCTTGGAGGGAATTAAGAATTTAACGTTACTGTAATTTACTGTTGCTTGGATTGTCTAATTGTGGCTCACCAATTTTAGCTTCCGTTGAGGTCATCTGTATTCCGTGGTTACTCGTTCCCCTTTTATCGTTGCAGACTGGCTCCACGGACATCCTTCCTCCCTTCTGCGATATTGTTTGGGCTATCTGTACTAGCACTCCCTAATTGCCTAGTCTTTAAAATAAGACATTGGCCCTATGCTTGTGAAAATTGATCACCGTTGATCGTATGAGGAGAAAATTCAGTGTTGTGAATTTTTCCATGTTATCAGAAATCTTAATCCAACTTAGCTATTCTACTGATACAATACAGACTTGTACCAAGTACCGTGGACTTGAACTAACGTAGTTCTTCGTCCAGAATAATTATAGAATATATCACAAGCCGTATGCTTGTTTCGTCTCACCCTGATCGGACAACATCACAGCAGCTACGTACTGTGTCTTGAAACGACAACCCACTGTCCCAAAAATAAATTGTAGTTGTGTGTTGAGGATTGCTCCGCGCCAGATAATATACACGAGGTCTCCCCACTCTTGGTAACTGCTCCATGCCAAATCTCTATACAACGAAGCATCTGATTCGTTGATCTCATGTCATATCTCCCCTCTCTTCATTCTTCACCCGTAACCGGTAGGCGTGTCGATGATGTAGTCTCCTAGCTTGCTAGCCTTGCACGCGGGTCGCTGTATAGTACAGTACTCATGAGTTAAACCCAATGACTCATCATAACTTCCCCGCTTCAAGAATAGCTTTTCCGTGTACACAATATGAGATGAAACGACACAAACTCAGACTCAACATATTGGCCATATTTATAGTAGGTCTACATAATGAATTCCTATCTTACAATTTAAATAATAAATAATGTTCTAATATATACAATATGATTCCAAAAGCCTTATTTACAATTGATTGAAGTTAAATTAATATGTCTGTATGAATAATTGCCGATGGCGGATAATCTTGATATCGAGTGATATCACGTAATATGACTATACAATAAATTAGTATGGCTGGAGAAGCTTGAACGGTTACAACGTCTGCCCCTGGGAAAGTTTTGCAATCCAACACCTGGTTTCTGAATCTCTACCTAATCATAATGAAGCCTATTTGATACCTTCCAGTGTCTCCAGGTCTCGTCCACGTATAAAGCCGTCGTTCGTGGTGTTTGAACCAAGTATTGGCAAGGACCAAGTTATGATCAGTGTAGAATTCAACCAGCCGACTTCCTCTTTCGTTCCTTTGTACCAATCCAAATTCTTCTACTGCATTACCTTCTCTTCCTTGGCCTACCACTGCATTCCACTCTCCCATCACAATTAGATTCTCGTCACCTTTTACATATTGTATTAAATCATCTATCTCTTCATATGTTCTTTCGATTTCCTCATCATCCGCTGAGCTAGTAGCCATATAGACCTGCACTATTGTGGTGGGCATTAGTTTGGTGTCTATCTTGACGACAATAATTCTTTCACTATGCTGGTCGTAGTAGCTTACCCGCTGCCCTATTTTCTTATTCATTATTAAACCAACTCCTGCATTTCCTCTGTTTGATTTTGTGTTGATAATTCGGTAGTCGCCTGACCAAAAATCCTGTTCTTCCCGCCAACGTACTTCTTATACCAACTACATCTAACTTTAGTCTATCCATCTCCCTTTTCAGATTCTGTAATCTACTACAACGATTCAAACTTCTAACATTCCACGCTCCGGGGTTTTAGTAGGTAAGGATTTAACAGAGAGGGTGTATAAGTTATTGGTAAGACCCCAATTAGATTATGGTTCTAGTATATGGGACCCACACCACGATTACTTGGTACGGGAACTGCAAAAGATACAAAGGAAAACAGAACGATTTGTTCTGGGTGATTTCCGACAAACGAGTAGTGTTACGAAAATGTTGCAAATTTTGGGGTGCAAATAATTGGAAGTAATGAGACGAGCTGCTCGATTAAACGGATTGTTTCGAGCTGTCAGTGGAGAGATGACTTGGAAGTAGTGATGGGATAATCGAATACTAAATAACCGCTTATTCGATTATTCGATTATATTTCGCATTTGATTATTCATTCGAAGGAATGAGGCAATCGAAGAGTGCATTTTTTAATTCGATTATATTTTCGAATCATCATTCGGAACTGCATTCGAATGAATGAGGCAGCTGAATAGTGAACGCTTTCGAAATAATCGAATGGAAAGTTATGTTGTTAGGACAGTTAATTCACTCAGTTAGTTTCAACATTTGGAGATGCGTTTGGAAAAATGTGTATTTCTATTCTTCATGAGAGTTCATCTATTCGCTTATTTCAATCGATTATCCATCCTTCACACTCCCATGATTCATGATGCATCCGAATACTCTATGCGATACAAGTGAATGATATCTGAAACTCATTCGATTATTTAAATAATCGGATATAAGTTATTCTATTATTTAAGGAATTCTATTATCCCATCACTACTTGGAATGACATTAGTAGAAGAATCAAGCTTGAGTGGAGTTTTTAAAAGTAGGGAAGATCATAAAATGAAGAAAAAGTTGGTATTCAAGAGGAAAGATTGGGGCAAATATTCTTTTATAGGACGAGGAATTTAGGGACTGGATTAATGAAAATCCTCAGCTTGTTTCCAGTTAATGGACCGGGTCAGGAATGGAACGAATAAAGTCCCATCTAGCGGCGAGGCTAGGAATTGTACCGGCTGCGTAAGATTGTCGCACTCCTCTGGGGCAATGATTAAATATGACAGATGAAATTATATTGGAGAGTGTCGCTGGAATGAAAGATGACAGGGAAAACCAGAGTACCCGGAGAAAAACCTCTCCCACCTCCGCTTTGTCCAACACAAATCGGACTTGGACTGAGCGGGATTTGAACCACGGAACTCAGCGATGAGGGGCCGGTGCTCTGCCGCCTGAGCCGCAGAGGTTCTACAGGAACTGGAATAAATGCTCAAATTGTCCAACTTCCTTGAAATCATTTAAGAACAGATTGATTGATTGATTGATTGATTGATTGGTTGATTGATTGATTGATTGATTGATTGATTGATTGATTGATTGATTGATTGATTGATTGATTGATTGATTGATTGATTGATTGATTGATTGATTGATTGATTGATTGATTGATTGATTGATTGATTGATTGATTGATTGATTGATTGATTGATTGATTGATTGATTGATTGATTGATTGATTGATTGATTGATTGATTGATTGATTGATTGCAGATCTGTAGGTGCTGTACAAGTTTGGTTTAAGTTCCCTAAATTTATTTTTGTCAGTTCTGTGACTCTGTTTGTAAAGTCAGATGGTCCGTATGGTCAACAGAGAAACGGCGGTAATTTCTCATTTACTTGCCGCATCGGCGCTATTGTTATCGAAAAAAGAAGAAAAGGAAACAGGGATTATGGTGTAAGATGTGGTTCTAGAGAAAGCGTAGCCTATCTGTGAGGCGAAGCTGTTGAGAAAACTACTATTGGGAAATGAAACTGAAGATTATGTTAACTATTTAAGAATGAGATATTTAATACTTTGAGCCCCCGTGGCTCAGACGGCAGCGCGTCGGCTTCTCACCGCTGGGTTCCGTGCTTCAAATCCCGGTCACTCCATGTGAGATTTGTAGTGGACAAAGCGGAGGCGGGACAGGATTTTCTCCTGGTACTCCGGTTTTCCCTGTCATCTTCCATTCCAGCAACACTCTCCACTATCATTTCATTTCGTCTGTCAGGCATTAACCATTGCCCCAAAGGAGTGCGACAGGCGTCGGCAGCCGGCACAATTCCTGTCCTCGCCGCAAGGTGGGAGCTTCATTCACTCCATTCCTGACCCGGTCACTGACTGGAAAACAGGTTGTAGGTTTTCATTCATATTTAATACTTTGAAATCCTCCGTGGTTCAAATAAGATTTGTGCTGGCAAAGCGCAGGCTGGGGAGTATTTTCTCCGTGTACTTCGGTTTTCCCTGTCATCTTTCATTGCAGCAACACTCTCCAATATCATTTCATCTGTCAGTCATCAATCATTGCTCCAGAGGAGTGCGACAGGCGTTCGCAGCCGGCACAATTCCTTTCCTCTCCGGTAGATGAGGGCTTCACTCATTCCATTCCTGACCCGGTCGAATGACTGGAAACAGGCTGAGGATTTTCGTTTTCATATTTAATAGTTCGTTAACTGCAGTCTCACCTCACATTGAAAATGGCAAATTCAAGGGACGTACAGATTGTCGGAACGCCGCGGCAACTTCATGAGTGGTATCTGGCTCGACGGGAGTGTCGTACTTGTTTGTTTTTATAACTCTGTTGGAGTAATATCGATTCTCCGTACGGTATCCCACAGTTCAGCGAAGATGTTCGGTTCACCTGTACTTGTTTCCACCAACGGGGCTGGGACCAGCTATTGTCTCAGACCATACCGTCTTAACGCCTTGACCATGGTGACCAGGCAGGCCGCGATAAAAGTAAAAATCGTGTCTTGTTTCACAGAATAGAATATTGCCATTTTAAAAATCAGAAGGTCAGCTTAGAGAACTGTGCGATTAACTGAGTGAACTGAACAATTTACAATCCATAAGAGGACCCATTATTTGTTCAGATCAAAAGACTGTGTTTGACTGTACTAAATGCACACTGCACACAGTATTTTGTTTAGAGATGGTCCGTTTATCCTCCAGGCTTGGTTTTCCCTTCGGACTCAGCCAGGGATCCCACCTCTACCACCTCAAGGGCAGTGTCCTGGAGCGTGAGACTATGGGTCGGGGGATACAACTAGGGAGGAGGCAGTACCTCACCTGCTTTGCTGAACAGGAGCCTTGTGGGGGGAGGGGGGATGGGAAGGGACAGACAAGGAAGCGGCTGTGGCTTTAAGTTAGGTATCATTCGGGCATTTTCTTGGGGGAGAATAGGAAAACCACGGAAAACCATTTCGAGAACGGCTGAGGTGGGAATCGAACCCTCCTGTACTCAGTTGACCTCCCGAGGCTGAGTGAGCCCGGTTCCAGCCCTCGAACAGAGCCGGGAGTCGAACGCAGGTCTCCGGGGGTGGCAGCTAATCACACTAAGCACTGCATCACAGAGGCGGACATACCACACAGTTAAATGTCATAAAGATCCCCTCTATTAGTCGAGGCCTTAAGGAAACCTTCGAAGCCCAAATTGGTGGCTCCGACCCCAGTTCAGTACAGTGGTGTACGCCTTCATAGTGCAACGGTTAGCACTATTAGCTACCGTCCTCGGAGACCCGGGTTCGATTCCCGGTACTGCCAGAAATGTAAGAATGACAGGAGGGCTGTTTTATGGTTAAAATGGTGTTGTGTCTGAAAAGAGCTGCACCGCCTCGGGATGAGGACACGAGTTTGTCCGGCTCCTTGGCTGAACGGTTAGCGTGTTGGCCTTTGGTCCAGAGGTCCCGGGTTCGATTCCCGGTCGGGTAGATATACAGGCCGCCTATATTTTGTTAGCTCGAAAGACCAGCACCAGGCCTCTTTGGAGGCCACACGCCATTATTATCAGTGCAGCGGTATTCGAAGGTGTTCAAATACGTCGACCACGTGACGACAGAGTTACCCTGCGGGACATAATTTCGGCACCTAAGCGTCTCCGAAAACCGGCAAGGTTTACCAGGACGTAAAACCAATAATATAATGTTTACTAACTCGGATGTTCTGTTGTATGTTGAGTATTCAGCCCGAAGACTGGTTAAACCCTCCACAGCTCCGCTAACAGCTGTCACAGATAGCCTAGGCGTCATTGAAGAGGTATACTAGGGAAATGAGGAGTAAGGTAGTTTCCCGTTGCTTTCCTCGCCGGGCCAGTAGTTGCTATTACATATCAGTCTGCCAAGCCCACTGAAATGTGTGCACCAACTGACCACATGAGAGATATTTTCACACCATTATTAACAGGGACTGGCTGCATAAGAAATGGCATTACCAGCATCACTCATACTTCGGTCACTTTCATATTGTCAAAGCCAAGGATAAGACTGAGACAGGTCAATGAAAATAACAAATTTATTCTAATCCATACTAGAAAAGGGGCTGCCTGGCCGAGGTGGTAAATTCTGCTCGGTTAGCCCGGAAGGACGTGGGTTCGAATCCCCTTCAGGAAGTCGTAAAATTTAAGAAACGTTATTTCCATTTCCGAAGGTGCACATGGCCCTGAGTTTCACTCAGCCTACACCAAAAATGAGTTCCAGGTTAATTCCTGGGGGTAAAGGCAGCTGGGCGTTGAGCTAACCACTCCACCCCATCAAGTGCCGAGGTTACGGATAGTGGAAGCCTTTACCTTCTACCCCTCCAAGGGCCTTCACGGCCTGTAAGGAAATTACTTTGCTTTGCATACCAGAAAACATAGTTCATAGTTCAATGGCAGCTAATGGCAGAGCTGCTGAGGATCCCACCAGCGGAATCGCTGATGGACTGAACATACATATATACATCATTTGTTTTGTAGTTGGGCCAGACTTCGAGACCACTTAAAACAGATTTTACGGTTCTAGGGCTTTATTTCCTTTTACAGTACTGGCGCCTCTACAAGTCACTTCCGGTAACTTCATTGTGACTTTGACTTTGGATGCGGCTTATGCAGACACATTTCGAATCAGCTCGCATCGGCATGTTTACAAAGTCTAAACGAACTGGTGACGTTAGGTAACGGTTGTAACTCACAACATTTGCCTTTTGTGTTTGCCTGCCCCGCGGTGTAGGGGGTAGCATGCCTGCCTCTTACACGGAGGCTCCGGGTTCTCCCGGCCTGGTTAGGGATTCTTACCTGGATCTGAGGGCTGGTTCGAGGTCTACTCAGTCTGTAATCACAATCGAGGAGCTATCTGACGGTGAGATGTCGGCTCCGGTCTAGAAAGCCAAGAATAACGGCCGAGAGGATTCGTCTTGCTGACCATACGATACCTCGTAATCTGCAGACCTTCGAGCTGAGCAGCGGTCGCTTGGTAGGCCATGGATCTTCAGGGCTGTTGTGCCATGCAAAACTTAGGACTTACTTGCAATAATAATCGCGACTTGTACTAACTCCCTCGTCGGCCGAACCTTATCTTGGGAACAGAAGGCCAATGATAAACAGACTGTTACTGAGATCACCTATGTGAAGTCTGTCTGATAACATGTGTGCTTTATAATGTGAAGCTGTGATTAGGTTGATGAAGAATGAGAAGTAAGTCACAGTGCCAGTAACATTCGCATGGATCAAAGGAAGGGAACCAGGATAACAGTCAAGTTACCTGTCTTGCATGGGAGAATTGGGATGAAACCCTGGCCAAGTGCTTGGGAAGCTACTATAATACGACCTGGATGACGTTATAAACTCAATCCATAAACAGAAACATTATTAACTCCTTGAAACGTACAAACGACATCGTGTGTTACTTAAATAGGAAATGCACTTATGCTAATATCTCTTTATTCCCAATGTTATCTTCTAGATTAATAATGAAATGGCGTATGGCTTTTAGGGCTGGGAGTGTCGAGGACATGTTTGGCTCGCCAGGTGCAGTTCTTTTGATTTGAATCCCGTAGGCGACCTGCGCGTCGTGATGAATATGAAATGATGATGAAGACGTCACATACACCCAGCCCCCGTGCCAGTGGAATCAACCAATGATGATTAAACTTCCCAACCCTGCCGAGAATCGAGACCCCTGTGATCAAACCATTTAGCCACGGAGCCGGACAGATTAATAATAGAATCAAAAGACAGAAGATAATTATTTCTCTATAGTACAATTGTGTTTCTCCATACATTGCCATCCTTTTCATGGAATGAATGTGAGTAGGCATAAAGTCTTATATGAATTACCACGAATAGAAAAGAATTGCCCTATTACTTCTTAAAGTGGGTGGTGATGCGCCAGAATGTGATAATACAGCGAGTAACCGTTGTGATTCTTTTACATTCTAAGGCAAAAGATCGATCATTGTTTGCATATGGAAGTCCGTTAAACGGTGCAACACTCCCCCTGAACAGGAAACTAAATTGTAGCTCAAAAAGTTTTTGGTTGATTATAACCCACTTTGAAAAGTACCTCTAGGATTAACAACCTGTTAGCCTACTTCTCAGCCAATCCTGCATTTGAAATTGAATGCCAGTGGATTAAATAAAAGAATCGCTTAAGTGGCTGATAATCCCGATATTTTCCCTTTAAGGAACCGTCACCAACCAGGCAATCTGATACATCAAAACATATCTTCGCCATATATTGGACACAAAGGCAACCACTGCTGCCGGACGAGTAATTAGTATGTTTCTTATTCAAAAATACTAGTTTGTAACGCTTTTCTCTGACCTCTCTCTGTCATCCTGCCAGCCGCTCCAGATGCTGCAATTGTTTTGTCGGGTACGAAATCTCCTCCATTGTTCTTGCCAGTCTAAGTGTGGTTCTTGCCCAGAGACAATATAAATTTGCTTTAACACTCCTTAGCAGCAAGCAAACACTGTTCCCAACAAAAGCTATTCAAATAAGGCGTGAGTACGGTCATGAACGCTACGTTCTATGTTCTCCTCGCTGGTCATCACAAAAAGGAGCTATATGTACATGAAATAATATAGGGCAAACATGGAATAATACAGGGTTGCCGTAACTCTAGAAGCAAGAACACGGATTTTCCCCCCCTCGAAATCACAAACTGAGGAAATTAATTATTTATTGCACATTACAGGGTTTCTTTGTCCTAGTATGCGACGCTCATACTTTGCCTTAATACTACAATAATAATAATTGTGTAACTAGGCACCCGGAATCTTACGCAATTACATATTCCATTCATTTATTTGTAGGCAAATGAATATTCATTTTACAAATTTGTACAAATTTTTACGTATTCTTAGTAACACGCATTACATATTTTTACATATTATGTGAAGAATGTACATATCTAGGCAATTATTCAAACAATTATTAAGTGTGTCAGTTCGTTTAATTTTCACACTATAGGCCTAGTATAATAATCGGCAAATTTCATCGCATATAGAAGACTACAGTTCATTCCATGTTAAGAAAACAGTATTGCTCTTATGACAACAGGGTTACCATATCGAATGGCTCTGTTCAACACCATCGCAGGAAAACGGCGGTACATAAATTTGTGAAATTCAGTATTTAACTTGAAGATAAAAAGCGGAAGAAACTAAGCTACAAATAACTTTTATGAACTAAAGTGGTGGGGGGTACACTACGGCACATAAAATACCTCAGCACATTGGGACAGAAAGTAGGAAAAATAGTATTTCTTATGGGCTCTGTTCAACACCATCGCAGGAAAACGGCGGTACATAAATTTGTGAAATTCAGTATTTAAGTTGAAGATAAAACGCGGAAGAAACTAACCTGCAAATTACTTTCATGAACTAAAGTTGGGGGGGGGGGGTTGTACAGGGGCTAATTTTGGGTTTGTACGGAATCAGAGGTACACTAAGGCACATAAAAAACCTCAGCATTGAAGTGTAAGGCAAATTGGGGCAGAAAATAGAAAAACAGTGTTTTATGGGCTCGGGGGGGGGGTGAGGGATGCATTTAATTGCATTTAATAAATTTCCCCACGCAATGCGGGGTACTACTGTTCTGTCCTATCGGTCACAAAAACAACAGCAAAAATTGAATGCCGTCGTAAAAAAGAAGGTGGCCAAATGAAAATTCTCTTCAGAAAGTACAGTTAAATAACAAAACCAAGCAAAAATAAAACACACGGCAATTTTTTTATCAGTACAAGTAATGCCATGACGAATCGCTATACACCACAATACCAAAATATTCAGTAACAATTTCTGTACAGTACGAAAATACTATGCGATACACAACCAACTCTCACTCAACACAAGTACGAACTAATTTAAATCCTAACAACACACACGCAATAAATAAATACTGTAGATGACTTCACTGTCCGCCTCTGTGGTGTAGTGGTTAGCGTGATTAGCTGCCACCCCCGGAGGTCCGGGTTCGATTCCCGGCTCTGCTACGAAAATTTGAAAAGTGGTACGAGGGATGGAACGGGGTCCACTCAGCCTCGGGAGGTCAACTGAGTAGAGGTGGGTTCGATTCCCACCTCAGCCCTCCTCGAAGTGGTTTTCCGTGGTTTCCCACTTCTCCTCCAGGCGAATGCCGGGATGGTACCTAACTTAAGGCCACGGCCGCTTCCTTCCCTCTTCCTTGTCTATCCCTTCCAATCTTCCCATCCCTCCATAAGGCCCCTGTTCAGCATAGCAGGTGAGGCCGCCTGGGCGAGGTACTGGTCATTCTCCCCAGTTGTATCCCCCGACCAAGAGTCTGAAGCTCCAGGACACTGCCCTTGAGGCGGTAGAGGTGGGATCCCTCGCTGAGTCCGAGGGAAAGGCCGAACCTGGAGGGTAAACAGATGATGATGAGATGACTTCACTACAGAAGTGAGCTGCCGGTGGGACTACACGATGTTTGTACCGGAACAACACAGAAGAAGGAAAATGAAGGAAGGCAACGAAGCGATGGCTGCCCCTGCCATTGTGCTTCCTCCACACGAATATATTTATGAAAAAGAAAATGGTATGTAGTTATTTTAATAACTCACGGGCAAAACTGCCTCATCCTTTTTATCTGTCTTTCATAATACATTACAAAGTACAGCATAATATCCCTAAACAACGAGGAATTATGGGATATCTCGGATGGGGGGGGGGGGAGTGTTTACTCCTTTTAGGTCTGTAGGAGCAATACTGCTTTCTTAACGAGCCTGCTCGATCTACTCGTACATCCGATGGCTTCTTGGCCAATGCCTGCAGTGTTATAGCTGCAGTACGCGTCGTTGAGGCGACAATCATAGCATGTGCGAAGTTATCTAAGTGGTGGTGGTGGTGGTGGTGGTGGTGATTATTGTTTTAAGAGGAAGTACAACTAGGCAACCATCCTCTATATAACACTAATCAGAGGGAAAACATGGAAGGGATCCGACACTTCGAAAAATGAAGATGTCGGCCAAAGGAAGACAAGGGCCACGAAGGGCGTGAAAATGAAAGACTCCCTAGCCCTCGCAAACCTAATAGCGTCGGGGTCGGAAAAGAACAAGAGTTGACCAAGGGAGGTCGGATAGGATAGATGAAAGTGAGGAGCCCGGCACAAGTAAGTGGAAGCAATGCCAGGACTCAGCTGAGGGTCCCGTGGTCGCCAACCCACGCTCCCAGCTACTTCCCGCCAATATTTAGGCAGGCTGTTTAACTCGGGACGCAGCAGTAATTCCATCTATCGGAGATGAGTGGCAGCAGAAGAAACAAGTCACTTCACAACAATGGTCAATATAATGTTGTTCGATATTGTAGGCCTTCTTATTATCTTTCTTCCGACTCAGGGATAATATAGCATCTAAGGTAAAGGGAGCCCTTTCTTCTTTCATGACTCCTCTTGTTCATTCTTTAAGTGATCATTCATTTACGACTTTTTCTAATTTTTATAATCATCTTCACATTTTTCCTTGTCGAAACGGACCGATGACCACGCGGTTTTACTTCTTACGACAATTATGACCAAAACCATCACCACTCAACACTGTTAAACAATATTTCCATGTTAACAATACTTGGCATTGATATAGACTAAGCGACAAAACTCTAAATTCATTAATCTATTATCATAGTCGGTACGGTAAAATTGTACAAGACATAAATGACTAGAACTTGTATTCTCTGTAAGATTTGTTACGCTATGTAATACTTTTCGATATTTACAAATTAAATTTTAGGCACCTTGCCCTAAACCACCATTTCATCCAGCGTGAATAAAAATTATTTATAACCTGGAGTGTAACAGCTTTTAGCCTCCGTGGCTCACGCGGCAGTGTGCCGGCCTCTCACCGCTGGATACCGTGGTTCAAATCCCGGTCACTCCAAGTGAGATTTGTGCTGGACAAAGCGGAGGCAGGACAGGTTTTTCTCCGGGTACTCCGGTTTTTCCTGTCATCTTTCACCCCAGAAACACTCTCCATTAACATTTCATCTGCCAGTAATTTATCACTGCTCCAGAGGAATGCGACAGGCTTCGGTAGCCGGCACATTTCCTATACTCGCCGCTAGATAGGGGCTTCATTCATTCCATTCCTGACACGGTCTAATGACTGGAAACAGGCTGTGGATTTTCACTGTAACACCTTATTCCCAGACTTTATATGCAGATTTTCATTAAATTCTGATCACCCATTTTCTCGTGGTTCACCGTGAGCTGACTGACTCAGGGAAGAAGTAAACATAGCGGGACTGGCAGGGAGACTCCCTTCAACAACTTAAAACTTCAAAACCTCAATTCGGTTATTCTTCATCGTATTTTAAAATTTTACATTTTTTTTTTTTTGCTAGGGGCTTTACGTCGCACCGACACAGATAGGTCTTATGGCGACGATGGGATAGGAAAGGCCTAGGAGTTGGAAGGAAGCGGCCGTGGCCTTAATTAAGGTACAGCCCCAGCATTTGCCTGGTGTGAAAATGGGAAACCACGGAAAACCATTTTCAGGGCTGCCGATAGTGGGATTCGAACCTACTATCTCCCGGATGCAAAATTTTACATTTGAAGTCCATTCTCAAGATATTAAAATTAAATACTTCTCCAGTTTTTCAAGAAGGAAGATCCCTTACGTCAGATTTTTTATCTTAAACTCGAACATTGACTTGTTGAGGTTTTAACCCAATATAAAAGAAAATTTTGATCTTGTCATCATCATCATCATCATCATCAGTGGTTTTTTATTTCGTTTATGCCAATTTTTGTATCTTTTTTTAGCTGAATATGTTCCACATTAGGAATGAAACACGCACTTTTTAAAATAATGTAATTAGATTTTAAGGTGCATTATGTTACATAATTACATAGACTAGCAGTAAAAAGCAAACAAGTATTGGAAGATGGGCTTCTCCATTCAACCTAACCTTAGTTGAATTGGTGTCAATACAGGAAAAAAAAGAGAGAGAGAGAGAGAGAGAGAGAGAGAGAGAGAGAGAGAGAGAGAGAGAGAGAGAGATTTATAAGTTGTTATTTCGGACTTTGAAATTACATAAATATCCGGTTCCTAATTATAACAGTTATATGGCCTCATCTACCCTATGTAGGCATTTTTTTTTTTTTTGCTAGGGGCTTTACGTCGCACCGACACAGATAGGTCTTATGGCGACGATGGGATAGGAAAGGCCTAGGATTTGGAAGGAAGCGGCCGTGGCCTTAATTAAGGTACAGCCCCAACATTTGCCTGGTGTGAAAATGGGAAACCATGGAAAACCATTTTCAGGGCTGCCGATAGTGGGATTCGAACCTACTATCTCCCGGATGCAAGCTCACAGCCGCGCGCCTCTACGCGCACGGCCAACTCGCCCGGTGTAGGCATTTTAATGTGAAGCCTTTAAAGCATTCCATTTTACTCTATCAAACGGCAGAATAAACTGTAATTTGTCGCGTGCTTTATGAATAAAGCCCGTATTTACCAACGTCAGTTCCTTTCACTGTTATCTTAGATTTTCAAAACTCGGATAATATCATCATCTGGGATAACGCTCACTTTCTCGGTTTACCAAAACTAGCTTTTCGTTTCAATCTGAATTTGAACCTTTCTTTTTCATACTGACGCACGGAAAACAAACGACTACGTGCTGCAGCCATTATCGAAATGTAATCAAGTTTTTCATTACATTCGGTGTTTGCAAATATTTTATCATAATTTTGTCCACTATCGACCAGAAACAAAGAAAGAACCTTAATGTGACATTCCAAGAGATGTAATTGTTACTGAATTTGGTGGCAGAAAGCATTAATACATCATAGAGTATAAGGAAATAAATTATAGCCTACACATTGTTCTTCACTGAAAAACCATTCAATCGAATAGCATACAAGATATAAGCTATAATCGAGAATTCACTTAGGCCTACCTATGTGTTGGCAATTCCCAGTTATGTTCGATCATGGATAAGACTGTATCGAAGCTTTTAGATGTAGGCTTTCCTGTCAACTACTTAAAACGTTCTATCGCATAATCTTATTCATAACCTTTGTCACTGTGATTTTCTCTTTCAGTTAAATAGTCCAGTCGTCTACGAGCGTCTATCATGAAAGGCTTCCTTCTTGTATTTCCTATTTTATCGGCCAACCTTTCTCCGGTAAAATTTTAAATCAAGATAATGTTTTTGGGGAATACGTTTTAACTGTTTTCTTAGTTATGAACCAGGATAAAAAAATTTACTGTACGGGCTTAAGTGTTGACACTGAAAATGAAAATCCTCAGCCGGTTTCCAGTCATTCTACCGGTTTAGGAATGGAATGAATGAAACCGCCATCTAGCGGCGAGGATAGAAACCATGACGCCTGCCGAAGCCTGTCGCACTCCTCTGGGGCAATGATTAAAGACTGACAGATGAAATGAAATTATATCGAGAGTGTTTTTGGAATGAAAGATGACAGGGGAAACCGGAGTATCCGGAGAAAATTCTGTCCCGCCTCCGCCTTGTCCCGCACAAATCTCACATGGAGTGACCGGGATTTGAACCACAGAACCGAACGGCGAGAGGCCGGCGCGCTGCCGTCTGAGCCACGGAGGCTCCAAAGTGTTAACGCTATTACATGATATTAATATTATAATATTTGTTATGGCTATTTTTTTTTCTTTTTTGCTAGGGGCTTTACGTCGCACCGACACAGATAGGTCTTATGGCGGCGAGTTATGGCTACTACAATCAGATGCAGCCCTTGTAAGACAGACCCTCCGACGAAGGTGGGTGGCTATGTATGGGAAAGAGCATGTTGCAGTTGTAGAAGGTAGGTTATGTGTAGTGTGCGAGTTTCATGGGATGCAGGAAGTAGCTCAAAACATCCAGTAACCGAGTTAAGGGAATCCATCTTTTACGATTAAAATAAGACGACCCAGCCGGTAATCGAACTCACGACTCCGAGGTCCAAAGTCCAAGACACTGACCACTCTGTCATGTTGTCAAACGTTTCTGTAGCTAATATCAGGTATTTCTGGAGCCAGCGCAGTCACTGAGATTCATTTTGGCATTAGACCGCGGATTCAGTAGCCTATCTCTTTCTTGACGCCAAACGAGATTACAAGTGAAAATTCCTCCTCATTAGAATTCGAACTTCGGCTATCTGGATAGTAGCCAGCAGCAAAGCTACTGCTCTAATCATGGACCAATTGGATAATAATAATAATAATAATAATTGTACCGGGCGGTACACCTCTACACCGTTTATTTAAAAGTTGCGCCAGTTGAAACTCCTCTTCTGGAGGAAGGTTGAACTTTATCTATTCTATTAATTCTCTACTTTCTCAGAAGATGTCACCACGTGGAAAATTTTGAGTTTTTGAACTGTGTCACTTTTGATGTGTTTTTGTTTCGCTTGAAGTAAGAAGTGTGAACTTTCTCTTCTAGAGGACACTACTGAAGATCAACAATAGCGCACCCTAGTGCGGAGTCAAAGAACTATTTTGTTGGAGAAATTTTTATTTCAAAAGTTTGTTTCTTGTTAAATTTCTTTCTGTTATTGTTTAAGTTGGCTGTATGCCCCTCTTTTTCCCCTTGTTTTAGATTTATCCAATCCCGAATTTCTTTTAGTAATTTCTGACCAATCTGGTGTATCTTCCCCCAACTTGTATCTGTTGCGGGGTCCTATCCAATAAAAACATTGTGGGCGGGTGTTTTCATTCCCCTAACGCCTAGAAACTTCCGCGAGAGTATTTAAACTGCTGATTTTGGGGTCTCCGGGCCACTTCTGTTCCATCTTTCAGTGTATTAAGTACATAGCAGGAGGCGGGAAGCGCCTCTTTCTTCTTCAGCCGTTCAACACCAGGTAATGGCCTATTAATAACTTCTTTTCTTGCTAGGTCGGCAGTTTAACACTCGCGGCGGGTTCGAAGCATTTCCATCATGTAACCTTTTCCTAAAATGTAATTACTCTTTTCATCTTTTTCTTGTAAAGCTACATATTGGGATAGAGAGTGCTAACCCTCTCGAGCTCCCACTCACATTTGTTTTGAGGTGAACTTATTTTCTCAAACTATTCTTCGTTTATGTAATGTAAAGTGTTCTTCTCTAAGTCACCTCTGTAGTATGGGATTAGCCCTTGCGTTAGCGGCCCAGAGCCAGATTAGGTTTTAAAAACAAAGTGTATTAGGAGTGCAAGTTCGCCTCCTCTCAAATTGTTATTTTAGAGGTCATGTAATCAACCTTCTTTTCATGTAATAGACCTCCGTAGGTTGGGTATTTTACCCCTGTGAATACGTCCTTAGAGGACAGCTTGAAGGTAGAGTTTGGTGTGGCCTTGTGATAGGCTTACAATTTTGAGAGCGGATCGCTCTTTGAAATTTGTTTCTGTATGCCTCGTGCAGGCTTTATGTGTAATGTTTGGAGCCAGTGCTCCTGGGCATGAATGGGGTTTTCTGCCCCTTGGCTAAATTTTTTTTTTGGAGTAAGGCGGGGCTGATTGCCCAAGAGTTATGAAGTAAGGGCACTGAGCCCGAATCCAGTAATATTGTACCTACATTTTTGCTACTCTGTACCTGTTATGATTGTTATCTCTTGTTTTTGAAAAGAAAATATAACCTAGTTAAATTTTAAATTAATTTTACATTGCACGTTAATTTCGTAGCTTGAAACCCATTCACACCCGCACCTTCTTTCACCTCTACCTACCACGGATATCTCCGTAACAAGTGGTAGCAGAGCGTGGTTGAATGGGTCTCAATTTAGCCCCTTTTGACGGCTAAACATTGCTTTAATTCGAACTCTAACAATTTTCTCAGTTGCTGGAATTTTTTGAGTTTTTTTTTATTGTTCTGTCATCATGTCCGGCCCTCGCGATGTTCTCCTCCTTAACTATTTGCGCAAAGAGGAGTTGATATACGAGTTAACTATCAGAAACGTTCAATCTGGAGGCACGGTTGCAATAGACACTAACAAGCTTAGAGAGTCCCTTGATTTGCCCATTTCCATCCCCAATTTGGGAGAGAAAGAAATTGACGACTCTCTTTCCACGATCACGGAGAATATTACTGGGCTAGCTTCCGTAGTTAGTTTTTTTGATGAAAATGATCCGTCTCCTAACCAAATTAAGCGTGTGCAAGGCAGATTATATCACTTTTCAAATAGAGTTAATGATCTGTTGTCTCTGAAGGTGAATGACGTTCAGAGGAAGCAAGCTAATACGCTCCTTGAAACTATCTCTGAATTGTCTAGTAAAGTCACTCAATTGTTAACTGGGGAAGTTCCTCCCAAATCTGATCAGCCCACCATAGTGAATGTAAGTAGTGAGGAAGAACCTGCTAAGGGAGAAGGCAATAGGATAACCGTTGCTGCTCAAACTATCTCTGCCCCATTGGACAACGAGTCTGAACGCCGCACATCGTTGAACAATGTACGTGCTGAATTGACTTCCTTGCCATTGAAACCTTTACCTACTATGTCGCCCGGGTTTAGCAGCTTGCCTCATCCATTGGCAATGTTGCTCAGAGGTATATCCAAGTTTTCCGTTAATACCACCAGTGACGTAATTTCATTTTTAAGATTTCTAGTGGAATTTCAGGATCATGCCCTTGTGTTTTCTCTTTCCCCATGTCAAATTTTGCAAATTATCTATCCTTATGCTATTGGGGTTCTCTCAGATAAAATAGTAAGAGCCATAGCTGAACAGTCATCTATCGAAGATTTCCATGCACATCTGCTTGCAAATTTTATTCCTGCCCGCGCGAGGTCATCTCTTATTCAGAAATACTATTATCGGGTACAGCGCTTGGATGAAAACCTGGCAGACTTCATCCAAGATATTAAGTTTTATACTAGGGTGTTTGCTCTCCACTTCCCTGAGGATCAGATCGTGCAAGCTATTATCGAAGGGATTTCACCACCCTACAGGTCATATTTGTGTTTCGCGGCGTGCCCGCAAACCTTCTCTGAACTAGAAGCATTAGCCGTCTCTGCGGAAGGAGTTAGGTATGCCGATTCCTTGCGTGTGGCAAAAGAACCCCCGCCTTCTTTTAGTAATACTCGGCTTCCACCTCGCCGATCAGTCACCCCTCGTAAATGTTATGCTTGCGGGTCGCCTGACCATCTGCGCAATAAGTGTCCTCTGATCAAGTCTAGTAGGGCAAATAATGGAGCTGGTTCATCACAAGGCTGTTTTAAGTGTGGGGCCTTCTCACATATCGCCAAAAATTGCCCAAACTCAAATAGCACCCCCTCCTGCTCAACTTCTGGTGCAAATTCCACCTATGCCAATAATAAAAAGTGACTAGTGGCATCGGCTGAGTCGACTAATCCATCTTCCCGAGACTCAGCCCCTAGTAAACAGGTTGTAAATGCAGAGAACAATCAGCCTTCAAATTCATCTTTTGAATGCCCTAAAGAATGTCTTAGGATTGCGGCGGATACCCCCGCACCTGTTCCTTTTCTTAAGATTGAGTTAAATAACGAGCCTATAACAGCTCTCTTAGATTCAGGCAGTGTTTGTTCGATTATTTCGGCTGAATGGTATTCTAAATTGAAATCTGTTTGTAAACTACCTGACCATGTCTCAGCTCTTATTCAATATGTTTCGGCTAATTCATCGCCATTAGAAATTCTAGGTTCCATACTGGTCAAAATTCGTATTTTTAAATTTACATGGAAAATCAAACTGTTTGTGGCTAAGCACTTGTCTTGCCCCATCATATTGGGAGCGGACTTCATTTCTCACACTGGTCTTGTGCTCGATCTCCAGAGTAAGTCGTGCACATTCAAGTTTGCGTCCAATTGTAAAATTCCTTTGTTAAAGTGTAATTCTGTATCATGTTCATCTATTTCGCCTACCCAGGATGAGATGTTGTTAGACCTTAGACATCTACCTGAGGAGCAGGCTGATAGTATTCGCAAATTGTGTCAGTCATTTCCAGAGGTGTTCTCTGATACTCTTGGTGTTACTGACCTTATTGAATACAAAATTGAGGTCACGGATTCGATTCCTGTCCGTTTTCCACCTTATAGGCTATCTCCACCTAAAATGAAGGCTCTGAAAGAAATTATCGAGCAGATGTTGAAAGATGGTATTATTAGGCCCTCTAAGTCAGCGTATTCTTCGCCTATTTTTCTAGTCCCGAAACCCCAAGGGGGCTTCAGGCCTGTCATTGATTACAGGGCTCTCAATCGGAAGGTGGTGTTACAATCTGTGCCCCTTCCCGATCTTCATTCTTGTTTTTCATGGTTTCGTAAGGCCAAGTTCTTTACTATCTTGGACTTGAATCAGGCCTATAATCAAATTCCCCTTGCCGAAGAGTCTAAACACCTTACAGCGTTTGCCACGGACTGGAACTTATACGAATACAACCGCGTGCCTTTCGGGCTCCCCACGGGGGCAGCTGTGCTCACTAGGCTACTAGATAGGGTCTTTTCCGACATCAAATTTGAGTACTTATATCACTACTTGGATGATGTCGTCGTATTTTCCGAGACTTTTGAAGAACATCTAGATCATCTGCGAGAAGTTCTGAATCGCCTTCGTAAGGCTGGGTTAACTGTCAAGTTGTCCAAGGTTGCCTTTGCTAAGCCCTCTATGTCATTCCTAGGGCATATTGTGTCACCTGATGGGGTAGCTGTCGATCATTCTAGAACACAGGCCATCCGTGATTTTAAACCTCCTAAGGACATCAAAGGTATCGCTAGATTCATTGGTATGGTGAATTTCTTCAGGAAGTTTATTCCTAACTTCGCTAATAGAGCGGCGCCCTTAAACCTTCTTCGTAGGAAAGGCATCAAATTCGAGTGGGGACCTTCTCAACAAGCCGCTTTCGAAGATCTTAAATTAGCTCTCTGTAATGCCCCTGTACTTGCTATGCCTGATTTCTCGAAGAAATTCATCGTCCAAACGGACGCGTCGTCGTCAGCTGTAGCTGCAGTCCTTCTTCAAGAGACTGAACTAGGGAGGCGTCCCATCGCCTATGCATCTAGGACTCTATCGGCTCAAGAAGCCAAGTATTCCATCTATGAGCTCGAAGGGTTGGCAGTCTTATTCGCCTTAGAAAAGTTCCGTCTCTATCTGGAACATGTCAAATTCGACCTGGAGACAGATAACCAAGCCTTAAGCTGGGTCTTAGGTAGACCGCGTCGTACTGGTCGTATAGCCCGTTGGGCCATCCGTATTTCCGCCTTCCAATTCGATGTCAGGCATATCAGAGGTACCGAAAATGTTGTGGCTGATGGACTCAGCCGTATGTTTTCAAACGAGGTCGAGACCCATGAACCGGTCGACAGTTCATCACCTTCCGAGTCCATACTATCCGAGGTTAATGCCATCCTAACCGATGCTCCCATGCTTTTTAGGGATATCGAGAAATACCAACGTGAAGATCCTACGCTGGCTCCGATAATGGAAACCCTTTCTTCTGGGGAACATGCTGTCCCTTATGTTCTGAGGAATGGTGTTCTATGTTGCCCTTCGAGGCATGATAAGTTGATGAAAGTTGTTGTTCCAGCGGTTCTTGTACCTATGATCTTCAAATACTATCATGAGACCCCATTGGGGGGGCATCTTGGAATCTTTAAAACTCGTGAAAAGATTCGTGAAATGTTCATATGGAAAGGTATGGACGGTGAAATTCGGGAACTCGTAAAAGCTTGTAAATCTTGTTTGATCAGTAAACCCACCATGTCCACTAAAGTAGGCCTTTTGTCTTCTCATCAAGCGTCGCGCCCCATGGAACGCCTGTATATTGATTATGTGGGACCCTTCCCCCAGTCAAAGGGCAATGCCAACAAGTTCATCTTTGTGTGTGTAGATGGTTTTACAAGATTTTCCTGGTTATTTCCGACTAAGCTGGCTACCGCTCAGTCAACCATTACTTGCTTAAATTCTATTTTTGCTTCTTTTGGTCCGTGTCAATATATTGTATCTGATAATGCTAAGGCGTTCACATCAAATTTATTTCGTAAATTCTGTTTTGACTTGTCCATCTCTCATGTAACTACTTCTGCTTATTACCCTCAACCATCTCTGGCTGAACGGGTTAACCGTAATCTCAGGTCCGCACTCATTGCCTATCATCATGAAGATCCTTCCAGGTGGGACACGTCCCTGCATTGGATAGCTTTTGCTTTGAATTCGGCGGTTCATGAATCTCACAAGTTTACTCCAGCTTCTTTGATGTTCAAGTTTGTTCCCAACTCGCCGCTCTCTAACCTCTGGTCTTTGAATGACATTCTACCCGAGACAATAGATCCGGATAACATTAAAGATCTTTGGAAGAAGGCTAAAGCCAATCTTAAAGTGTCTCATGAAAAGGTTAGGGAAAGGTATGATCGTGGACGGAGACCCACCACTTTGAAGGTAGGTGACCAGGTTATGGTCAAAAATTTTGTTCCCGCGGGCAAGCTTGCCCCCAGATTTCATGGGCCTTGTATCATTCTCGATTTTCTTACGCCGGTTACCTTATTGCTAAGTAATCCAGCCACCGAGAGGATATTTAGAGTTCACCTGTCCCAGGTGAAACCGGTGTAATTTCTGTGTTAACGTGCTTCATATTATTTTGAAAGGATATGAAGGTTATATTTTTTTTTTGAGTTTCACTTTTAAGGCATTCTGCCCCTTCTGTAATATTTTGGTTTTAGATGTAAGCCTTGTGTAAAACCTGCCCCGACCCGTTAAACTGCCATCCTGTTCTTGCCACGGCCATTACCACGCTCCCGTCTCCTGCTCCACCTTACACTGTGGCTTCATAATAGTAAATGCCATGGATATCTACACGCCGCTGGCCCCTCAACCTCTCCACAAGCCTGTACCCTCAAAGAAGATGATAGTCCAACACAATTCTGCCGCCTAGCTTTAATGTTTCACCGCCTCCGCAGCCGCGCAGCGCCGTGCAGCGACTGGGGAGGGGGATGGGCCCCCTCCTCTCCAGCGAGGACGACATGTGCACGGCGAGCCGGAGCTCTCCTCCCGGCCAAGGCTGATGTGCGGCGCACGACCTGCTACATGCCCGCAGCCTGTATCTGTTCACCGCGGGCGCGGCGTACTTCAACACCTCTGCTCCCCTCATAGTGCGGGCGAGCGGTATCTCAGGGTACTTGAGGGGTCCGAGCGGCCTCCGTTGGACGCAAGCTGCAACGGCCGGTCTGGCCATCCGACTCAATCTACATCAACTACATGGACAGTCACCATAAGCAATAACTACACTTGGGAATTCAACAACAATATTTGGTGGACATTGCAAAATTTTTCTTCACCTTTAAGTATTAAAAGTTTATCTTCAGAAATTCAAATTCTACAAACATAAAGACTTTCATTCACCTGCAACAACAACATTTTGAAACTGAATTAAGAAATCTTGTAAATGCTTCTGCTATCTATCTTCGTATCAACATCATTACTTGGACTTTGTTTCAAACTGATTTCATGTGTCACCCCTGGAGGAACTTTTGGGGGGGGGGAGGTCTGAACCGGGCGGTACACCTCTACACCGTTTATTTAAAAGTTGCGCCAGTTGAAACTCCTCTTCTGGAGGAAGGTTGAACTTTATCTATTCTATTAATTCTCTACTTTCTCAGAAGATGTCACCACGTGGAAAATTTTGAGTTTTTGAACTGTGTCACTTTTGATGTGTTTTTGTTTCGCTTGAAGTAAGAAGTGTGAACTTTCTCTTCTAGAGGACACTACTGAAGATCAACAATAGCGCACCCTAGTGCGGAGTCAAAGAACTATTTTGTTGGAGAAATTTTTATTTCAAAAGTTTGTTTCTTGTTAAATTTCTTTCTGTTATTGTTTAAGTTGGCTGTATACCCCTCTTTTTCCCCTTGTTTTAGATTTATCCAATCCCGAATTTCTTTTAGTAATTTCTGACCAATCTGGTGTATCTTCCCCCAACTTGTATCTGTTGCGGGGTCCTATCCAATAAAAACATTGTGGGCGGGTGTTTTCATTCCCCTAACGCCTAGAAACTTCCGCGAGAGTATTTAAACTGCTGATTTTGGGGTCTCCGGGCCACTTCTGTTCCATCTTTCAGTGTATTAAGTACATAGCAGGAGGCGGGAAGCGCCTCTTTCTTCTTCAGCCGTTCAACACCAGGTAATGGCCTATTAATAACTTCTTTTCTTGCTAGGTCGGCAGTTTAACACTCGCGGCGGGTTCGAAGCATTTCCATCATGTAACCTTTTCCTAAAATGTAATTACTCTTTTCATCTTTTTCTTGTAAAGCTACATATTGGGATAGAGAGTGCTAACCCTCTCGAGCTCCCACTCACATTTGTTTTGAGGTGAACTTATTTTCTCAAACTATTCTTCGTTTATGTAATGTAAAGTGTTCTTCTCTAAGTCACCTCTGTAGTATGGGATTAGCCCTTGCGTTAGCGGCCCAGAGCCAGATTAGGTTTTAAAAACAAAGTGTATTAGGAGTGCAAGTTCGCCTCCTCTCAAATTGTTATTTTAGAGGTCATGTAATCAACCTTCTTTTCATGTAATAGACCTCCGTAGGTTGGGTATTTTACCCCTGTGAATACGTCCTTAGAGGACAGCTTGAAGGTAGAGTTTGGTGTGGCCTTGTGATAGGCTTACAATTTTGAGAGCGGATCGCTCTTTGAAATTTGTTTCTGTATGCCTCGTGCAGGCTTTATGTGTAATGTTTGGAGCCAGTGCTCCTGGGCATGAATGGGGTTTTCTGCCCCTTGGCTAAATTTTTTTTTTGGAGTAAGGCGGGGCTGATTGCCCAAGAGTTATGAAGTAAGGGCACTGAGCCCGAATCCAGTAATATTGTACCTACATTTTTGCTACTCTGTACCTGTTATGATTGTTATCTCTTGTTTTTGAAAAGAAAATATAACCTAGTTAAATTTTAAATTAATTTTACATTGCACGTTAATTTCGTAGCTTGAAACCCATTCACACCCGCACCTTCTTTCACCTCTACCTACCACGGATATCTCCGTAACAATAATAATATCGCCGCCTCTGTGGTGTAGAGGTTAGCGTGATTAGCTGCCACCCCCGGAGGTCCGGGTTCGATTCCCGGCTCTGCCACGAAATTTGAAAAGTGGTACGAGGGCTGGAACGGGGTCGACTCAGCCTCGGGAGGTCAACTGAGTAGAGGCGGGTTCGATTCCCACCTCAGCCATCCTCGAAGTGGTTTTCCGTGGTTTCCCACTTCACCTCCAGGCAAATGCCGGGATGGTACTTATCTTAAGGCCACGGCCGCTTCCTTCCCTCATCCTTGCCTATCCCTTCCAATCTTCCCATCCCCCTACTAGGCCCCTGTTCACTATAGCAGGTGAGGCCGCCTGGGCGAGGTACTGGTCATACTCCCCAGTTGTATCCCCCGACCAAGAGTCTGAAGCTCCAGGACACTGCCCTTGAGGCGGTAGAGGTGGGATCCCTCGCTCAGTCCGAGGGAAAAGCCGAACCTGGAGGGTAAACAGATGATGATAATAATAATAATAATAATAATAATAATAATTATTATTATTATTATTATTATTATTATTATTATTATTATTATTATTATTATTATCATCATCATCATCATCCGCCTTTGTGGTGTAGTGGTTAGCCTGATTAGCCCGGAGGTCCGGGTTCGATTCCCGGCTCTGCCACGAAAATTTGAAAAGTGGTACGAGGGCTGGAACGGGGTCCACTCAGCCTCGGGAGGTCAACTGAGTAGAGGTGGGTTCGATTCCCACCTCAGCCATCCTCGAAGTGGTTTTCCGTGGTTTCCCACCTCTCCTCCAGGCGAATGCCGGGATGGTACCTAACTTAAGGCCACGGCCGCTTCCTTCCCTCTTCCTTGTCTATCCCTTCCAATCTTCCCATCCCTCCACAAGGCCCCTGTTCAGCATAGCAGGTGAGGCCGCCTGGGCGAGGTACTGGTCATTCTCCCAGTTGTATCCCCCGACCAAGCGTCTGAAGCTCCAGGACACTGCCCTTGAGGCGGTAGAGGTGGGATCCCTCGCTGAGTCCGAGGGAAAAGCCGAACCTGGAGGGTAAACAGATGATGATGATGTTGATGATGAATAATATATTTAATGCAGCCAAATAGCCATAACTGAGAATATAGATTACATTGATGGGTTACATTTTTGCATAATCACTTATAGACATTGTTCTTCTTGTACAGAATTCAATGTGGTAATGTTCACACCTTTTTCCACATAGTGTGCATTCACAGTCTTTACTTGGGTCATGGAAGTGTTTTGATTTTCAGAGTAGGTGACGAAAACGTGAACTGCTAATCTTGTAATGACATGTCGTAATTCAAAATTAGCTTTTGTCCACGAGCGATCTATCATTGCCCCGGTGCTATAGAAGTCTGGTTGGACTTCTCTCTTCTCTGTCAGTTTTGCCAGCAGTTTCTCTGATGCACCGATGTTCGGTAAGTGCATACTTGTCCTGAGATCTTCTACGAGAATAATAATAATAATAATAATAATAATAATAATAATAATATAATTCCGTGGTGCTTGGTTAGCCTCATGATCACGTAATTTTTGTCTGATTGATTGATTGATTGATTGATTGATTGATTGATTGATTGATTGATTGATTGATTGATTGATTGATTGATTGATTGATTGATTGATTGATTGATTGATTGATTGATTGATTGATTGATTGCTCGTTCATTTTTGTTTGTTTGTTTCCTCGTTCATTCATTCGTTCCTTTCTTCTCTTTATTCTTTCTTTCTTCTTTTTCTTCTTTCATTATTTATTTATTTATTTATTTATTTATTTATTTATTTATTTATTTATTTATTTATTTATTTATTATCATCTTCGCACTTTATTCCAAAGCCACAGGTTCGATTTTCGTCTTGTCCAAGAGTTTTAATCCTGGTCTGACCACTGAAGATGGTTCACGCAGCTTTTAAGGCCAACTAAGTGTTGCCTCACTTGAGACGCAGTGGATCTGATCACTGCTACGAGGAGGATTTTCTCATTTTATGTGTATATTATGGTAAAGTTTCTTGTCCAAAGTTTGCGAACTTGCCTTTTGTTTTTCAGTTGCATACTATAGTTCCAGAGGGCTTTGTCAAAAAATCCAATTTTTGCGATCATCTCCGTTATTTTTCGTCGTAGGATGAATATGACCGAAAGGATCGCAAATTGTAATTCCTACAATGTTTTGTTTTATAAACATTTTCGACAGACCTAATATTTTCTTTCTTTCTTAATCTGTTTATCGTCCAGGGTTGGCTTTTCCCTCGTACTTAGCGAGGGATCCCACCTCTACCGCCTCAAGGGCAGCGTCCTGGAGCTTCAGACATCGGATCGGGGGATACAACTGGGGAGAATGATCAGTACCTCGCCCAGGCGGCCTCACCTGCTATATTGAACAGGGTCCTTGGTGGGGGATGGGAAGATTGGAAGGGATAGACAAGGAAGAGGGAAGGAAGCGGCCGTGGCCTTAAGTTAGGTACCATCCCGGCATTTGCCTGGAGGAGAAGTGAGGAAACCACGGAAAACCACTTCCAGGATGGCTGAGGTGGGAATCGAACCCACCTCTACTCAGTTGACCTCCCGAGGCTGAGTGGACCCCGTTCCAGCCTTCGTACCACTTTTCAAATTTCGTGGCAGAGCCGGGAATCGAACCCGGGCAGTAGTATAATTGGACAGTTCTGCCGCCTCCTCCACCGCCCGCGGCGTGGGAAATTAGAATTTTGGCGGGAAATTAGAATTTTGGCGGGAGATTTTAATTTTGGCGGGAGATTTGAATTTGTAAACAAAGCCACGTGCTTTTTGACAGCTGTCATCGACAACAACGCATCGCTAACCTCACTGCTGCCATCTTGACGGGCCCAAACCTCACTAGTGCCAACTTAACCTAACTAGAATGAGGTAAACAAAGCCCCTTTTTTTGACAGCCACGTGCTTTTTGACAGACAACAACGCATCGCTAACCTCAGTACTGCCATCTTGACGGGCCTAAACCTCAGTAGTGCCAACTTAACCTAACTAGCGTGAGGTAAACAAATCCACGTGTTTTTGACAGCCACGTGCTTTTTGACAGACAACAACGCATCGCTAACCTCAGTACTGCCATCTTGACGGGCCTAAACCTTAGTGGTACCAACTTAACCTCACTAGCATGAGGTAAACAAAGCCACGTGCTTTTTGACAGCCACGTGCTTTTTTGACAGCTGTCATCCACCATCTTTAAACCACAGAGCACTGTGCTGCCCTCTTTCGTCACCTGTCATCGGCAGTGCTGCCATCTTGACGGGCCTAAACCTTAGTGCTACCAACTTAACCTCACTAGCGTGAGATAAACAAAGCCACGTGCTTTTTTGACAGCTGTCATCCGCCATCTTTAAAGTACAGAGCACCGTGCTGCCCTCTTTTTCGCAGTAGCTGTAAATTCGTCACCTGTCATCCGCAGTGCTGCCATCTTGGCGGGCCTAAACCTTACTGCTACCAACTTAATCTCACTAGCGCGAGATAAACAAACCCATGTGCTTTTCTGACAGCTGTCATCCGCCATCTTTAATCAACAGAACACCATGCTGCCCTCTATATCTTTGAAATGTGGTGGCGGATAATTTGAAAAATGCTTTTTAATAGCGGCCATCTTTGAGCACCGTGCTGCACTCTATGTAGTAGCGGCAATTTGAAAACTTCTAAGTGCCCCTGTTTGATCTATAGAGCACAGCGCTGTCCTCTTTAGCTATTTACCTTTGAAATGTGGTGGCGGATAATTTGAAAAATGCTTTTTGACAGCAGCCATCTTTGAGCACCGTGCTGCCCTCTTTAGCTAGATACCTGTGGCGGCAGGCAATTCCACATGACAGCAGCCATCTTTAATCAAGAGAGCACTGTGCTGCCCTCTATGTGGTGGCGGCAATTTGAAAAATTCTACATGCTCTTGTTTGGAAACAAACTCACGTGCTTTTTTGACAGCTACCATCCGCCATCTTTAATCTATAGAGCATAGTGCTGCCCTCTTTAGTTTGAAATGTGGTGGCGGCAAATTCCACGTGCTCTTGTTTGGAAACAAAGCCACGTGCTTTTTGACAGCTGTCATCCACCATCTTTAATCAATAGAGCACTGTGCTGCCCTCTTTAGCTAGATACCTTTGAAATGTGGTGGCGGCAAATTCCACGTGCTCTTGTTTGGAAACAAAGCCACGTGCTTTTTGACAGCTGTCATCCACCATCTTTAATCAATAGAGCACTGTGCTGCCCTCTTTAGCTAGATACCTTTGAAATGTGGTGGCGGCAAATTCCACGTGCTTTTTTGACAGCCACGTGCAGCTGTCATCCACCATCTTTAATCAATAGAGCACTGTGCTGCAGGCAATTTCGTCAGCTGTCATCCGCCATCTTTAATCCACAGAGCACAGTGCTGCTCTCTGTAGTAGCGGGTAATTTGAAAAGTTCTGTTAGCTGTCATCCGCCATCTTTAATCAAGAGAGCACCGTGCTGCCATCTTTAGCTAGATACCTTTGAAATGTGGTGGTGGAAAATGCCTACGTGCTCTTGTTTGGAAACAAACTCGCGTGCTTTTTGACAGCTGTCACCCGCCATCTTACATCGCAAACCTCAGTGCTACACTCTTTAGTTGAAATATGGTGGCGGATAATTTAAAAAGAAAAATTCTACAGCAGCCATCTCTCGACGCTAATTGCACAAGATGGTGGCTATACATGACTCCTTAAAGGTGCTTATGCAAGATGATCGCTATACATAGACTCCCTTGGGATGCTTGCGCAAGATGGCGGTTAAACAAGGCTCCTTATGAGACACCCTAGGGATGCTTGCGCGAGATGGTGGTTGCTCTTATGAGGTGGCTTAAGGGTCCTTGCACAAGATGACTAGAGACGCCCTAAGGATGCTTGCGCAAGATGGCGGACGCAAGATGGCGGCTATACACGACTCCTTATGAGACGCCTTAAGGGTGCTTGCGCAAGATGGCTGCTGCTCTTAGCTTAGAGGCTAACGTGTCACGCTAGTTCGATTAATTAAATTTGGAGGCTTAAATGCAAAATGTTAAATATCTCGAACACGGTGCATCGTAGAGCAAAACGGGCAAACTTTTTCCGCCTAATACGTAGGTTCGTAGTATCAGGAACAAGAAAAAACATAGTCTAATGATGAGATCAACGGTTCGATTCTTACTTAAGCCCTTTGGCATTGGCAGCTATCTATTTCTACAAGATGGTGGCTGCTTTTATGAGACACAAGATGGCTTGAGACGTCCTAGGGATGCTTACGCAAGATGGCGGACACAAAATGGTGGCTATACATAGCTCCTTATGAGACAGCCTAGGGGTGCTCGCACAAGATGGCAGCTACTCTTATGAAGAAAGCTAGCTTAGAGGCTACTGCGCAATATAACAGCTGCTGTTATGCATGTGGTGGAGGGCAATTTGAAATTCTATGTGCTTAATCAACAGAGCACCCTGCTACCCTCTTTAGCTGAAATGTGGTGGTGGATAATTTGAAAAATTCTTTTGACAGCTATCATCTTTAAACATTAAGGCTTTATCATTCTCCTCCTCCTCCTCCTCCTCCTTCTCTACCTCCTCCTCCGCCTCTTATGTCAAGGCATAGCTTTATATCGAACAAGTTTAAACCTGCATCGCGAAGGCAAGCGTGTGCAGCGATAACATTATTAAGCATGTTTAGCTGTACTCGATACGACATGTGATCAGAACATTGATTGATGCGTTCAGAAAACAAAATAAGTGATCAAGACTAGAATCGAACACTGTACTCAATACATCATGTGTTTAGAATATGTCAGGGGATACCCTTGTTCTAAGAAGATAAGATTGAAACATAACAAGACTAGAATAGAACACTGTAATCGATGTTGCTAACTTCAACATGTGATCAGAACATTGATTGATGTGTTCAGCACACAAAATAAGTGATCATGACTAGAATCGAACACTGTACTCGATACAACATGTGATCAGAACATTGATCGATGTGTTCAGAACACAAAATAAGTGATCAAGACTAGAATCGAACACTGTACTCAGTACAACATGTGTTTAGAACATGTTAGGGGGGTACCCTTGTTCTAAGAAGATCAGAATGAAACATAACAAGACTAGAATCGAACACTGTAATCGATGTTGGTAACCTCAACATATGATCAGAACATTTTTTGATGTGTTCAGAGCAAAAGTACAATTTTGATGATTTGCTTAGTGTAAAATCAAAAACTATGGAAACACACTGTGCACATATAGCGTAGCTAACTCGCTCAGTAAGCAATATTGCAAAACTACAACTTCAATGATTTGCCTAGTGTAAAAATAAAAAACACACTGTACCCATACTGCGCAGCTAACTCGCTCGGTAAACGATATAGCCAAAGTATAACTTCAAATTATTTACCTTCCATCATTCGTCTTGTGTGAAAATCAGTCGAACAAGTTATCGCATAAACATGTAACATGAAATATCAGTCAATCTGTTGGCATGGGTTACAAGCATGTAGCTTATGCGGGAAGTAAAATTAAACAGAACGCTAGTGCTATAAGAAATACTCTGCTTACATTTAAGTCCCTAGCTGTTGAACAAGTTATTACATAAATATGTAACATGAAATATCGGTTCGGAAACATATTGTTTCAAGGATGAAAGGACTCTTCCTCCTCCTTACCGCACATTCCTTGTAGGGCTAAGGGGCTAATGGGCTAAAGGGCTAATGGGCTAAAGGGCTAATGGGCTAAAGGGCTAATGGGCTAAAGGGCTAAAGGGCTGAAGGAGCAACAACCTCATCGATCGCTATCAGCAAGAACGCTTGTACTTTGTTAAGTGTAGAAAATTAATCTTTATTTGTAAATGGTTTCATGTTCAGAACAAGGAATGGAACCTAGGGGTTACGTCTTACCTAATAAAATCCCCGAGGTGCGATGAGTTACGTTTTTCGAACTAGTGTTTGGAAACTTTTCAAGATGATAGCAGAGAGTTTAGCAATGTTCTGTTGTTGGATTATAAATTCCGCGCTACAACATGCATAAGGTGGCAGCCTTGAGGTTTACTGCCGTAAAGATGACAAGAGTGAGGTTAACAATGTTCCGTTGTTGGATTTTAAATTCCGCGCTATAACATGCATAAGGTGGCAGCCTTGAGGTTTACCGCCGTAAAGATGGTAGCAGTGAGGTTAGCGATGCTCTATTGTCCTTCAAAGTGAGGTTAGGTTTCGTCAAGAAGACAGCTGTCAAAAAAAGCACGTGGCTATGTTTACCAAACAATAGCAAGTGGTCGTGACGTCACGGTCACGTAATCAATCCTTAGCTCGACGTCGTTAAGAGCAGCATTAGGATTAGCTATGCTCAAAAGTCTTGGGGACAGAGCAGCAGTATGAAATGCCATGTTTCAAAGTGTGTACACATCACCTATCGATTTTACATGCATCGACCATCGAACTAAACTTCATCCGCTATATCGTGCTGCTATCTTAGCATGTCCTTAAAGTACAATGAATAGCCATGTTTCAAAGCGTGTACACATTACCTATCGATTTTGCACGCATCGACTCTCGTACTAAACTTCTTCCGCTAGATTGTGCTGCTATCTTAGCATAACCTATACGCGTGACCTTAAAGTACAATGAATAGCCATGTTTCAAAGCGTGTACACATTACCTATCGACTTTGCATGCAACAAATATCGTACTAAACTTCTTCCGCTAGATTGTGCTGCTATCTTAGCATAACCTATACCCATGAACTTAAAGTACAAAGAATAGCCATGTTTCAAAGCGTGTACACATTACTTATTGATTTTGCATGCAACGAATCTCGTACTGAACTTCTTCCGCTAGATTGTGCTGCTATCTTAGCATAACCTATACCCATGAACTTAAAGTACAATGAATAGTCATGTTTCAAAGCGTGTACACACCAACTATCGAATTTGCATGTATCGAGTCTCGTACTAAACTTCTGCAGGTAGATTGTGCTTAACTAAGACGCATGAACTTAAAGTACAAAGAATAGCTATGTTTCAAAGCGTGTACACATTTCCTATCGATTTTGCATGCATTGACTCTCGTACTAAACTTCTTCCGCTAGATTGTGCTGCTGTCTTAGCATGTCCTTAAGGTACAAAGAATAGCCATGTTTCAAAGCGTGTACACATTACCTATCGATTTTGCATGCATCAAATATCGTACTAAATTTCTTCCGCTAGATTGTGCGGCTATCTTAGCATAACCTATACCCATGAACTTAAAGTACAATGAATAGTCATGTTTCAAAGCATGTACGCATCAACTATCGATTTTGCATGTATCGACTCTCGTACAAAACTTCTTCAGGTAGATTGTGCTGCTATCTTAGCATAACTAAAACGCATGAACTTAAAGTACAAAGAATAGCTATGTTTCAAAGCGTGTACATATCACCTATCGATTTTGCATTCATCGACTCTCGTACTAAACTTCTTACGCTAGACTGTGCTGCTATCTTAGCATGAACTTAAAGTACGAAGAATAGTCATGTTTCAAAGCGTGTACGTATCAACTATCGATTTTGCATGTATCGACTCTCGTACAAAACTTCTTCAGGTAGATTGTGCTGCTATCTTAGCATGACCTGTATGCATGAACTTAAAGTACAAAGAATAGCCTTGTTTCAAAGCGTGTACACATTACCTAATGATTTTGTATGAAACGACTAAAATTTTTCCACTAGATTGTGCTAAAATCGTGTAAGTGTGCTGCTACCTTAGCATAACCTATCGATTTTACATGCATCGACCATCGTACTAGACTTCTTCCGCTAGAGCATGTAGCAATCGCTTTTGTGTATCCCTAACCCATGTGCACGAACTTAAAGCACAAAGAAGAGCTATGTTCTAAAGCGTGTACACATCACCTATCGATAATGTATGTATCGACTATCGTACTAAACTTCTCCTGCCAGAGCGTACGACTATCGCTTGTGTGTGCACGAACTTAAAGCATAAAGAATAGCAATGTATAAAAATCTTGTAAACAAAGCAGCAGCATTACGTATAGTCAAGTTTAAATGCGTGTACACATCATGTATCCATGATGCACGCAGTACTAAACATATTCCATTAGAATGTACAAAGTTCGCATGTGTTTGTGCTGCTATCTTAGCATAGCCTATGTGCACGAACTTAAAGCATAAAAAATAGTTATGTGTAAGTGAACATAGCAGAATGTTTACTACGTAGGTGTAGACATTGAACTTTGCATGCTGAGGCAGCATACTACGTGACCGTGACGTCACGACCACGTGCTATTATTTGGTAAACATAGCCACGTGCTTTTTTTTGACAGCTGTCTTCTTGACGAAACCTAACCTCACTTTGAAGGACAATAGAGCATCGCTAACCTCACTGCTACCATCTTTACGGCGGTAAACCTCAAGGCTGCCACCTTATGCATGCTATAGCGCGGAATTTAAAATCCAACAACGGAACATTGTTAACCTCACTCTTGTCATCTTTACGGCAGTAAACCTCAAGGCTGCCACCTTATGCATGTTGTAGCGCGGAATTTATAATCCAACAACAGAACATTGCTAAACTCTCTACTATCATCTTGAAAAGTTCAGTGTTCCAAACACTAGTTCGAAAAACGTAACTCATCGCACCTCGGGGATTTTATTAGGTAAGACGTAACCCCTAGGTTCCATTCCTTGTTCTGAACATGAAACCATTTACAAATAAAGATTAATTTTCTACACTTAACAAAATACAAGCGTTCTTGCTGATAGCGATCGATGAGGTTGTTGTTCCTTCAGCCCTTTAGCCCTTTAGCCCTTTAGCCCATTAGCCCTTTAGCCCATTAGCCCCTTAGCCCTACAAGGAATGTGCGGTAAGGAGGAGGAAGAGTCCTTTCATCCTTGAAACAATATGTTTCCGAACCGATATTTCATGTTACATATTTATGTAATAACTTGTTCAACAGCTAGGGACTTAAATGTAAGCAGAGTATTTCTTATAGCACTAGCGTTCTGTTTAATTTTACTTCCCGCATAAGCTACATGCTTGTAACCCATGCCAACAGATTGACTGATATTTCATGTTACATGTTTATGCGATAACTTGTTCGACTGATTTTCACACAAGGCGAATGATGGAAGGTAAATAATTTGAAGTTATACTTTGGCTATATCGTTTACCGAGCGAGTTAGCTGCGCAGTATGGGTACAGTGTGTTTTATTTTTTATTTTTACACTAGGCAAATCATTGAAGTTGTAGTTTTGCAATATTGCTTACTGAGCGAGTTAGCTACGCGAAATGTGCACAGTGTGTTTCCATAGTTTTTGATTTTACACTAAGCAAATCATCAAAATTGTACTTTTGCTCTGAACACATCAAACAATGTTCTGATCATATGTTGAGGTTAACAACATCGATTACAGTGTTCGATTCTAGTCTTGTTATGTTTCATTCTGATCTTCTTAGAACAAGGGTACCCCCCCTAACATGTTCTAAACACATGTTGTATTGAGTACAGTGTTCGATTCTAGTCTTGATCACTTATTTTGTGTTCTGAACACATCGATCAATGTTCTGATCACATGTTGTATCGAGTACAGTGTTCGATTCTAGTCATGATCACTTATTTTGTGTGCTGAACACATCAATCAATGTTCTGATCACATGGTGAAGTTAGCAACATCGATTACAGTGTTCTATTCTAGTCTTGTTATGTTTCAATCTTATCTTCTTAGAACAAGGGTATCCCCTGACATATTCTAAACACATGATGTATTGAGTACAGTGTTCGATTCTATCCTTGATCACTTATTTTGTTTTCTGAACGCATCAATCAATGTTCTGATCACATGTCGTATCGAGTACAGCTAAACATGCTTAATAATGTTATCGCTGCACACGCTTGCCTTCGCGATGCAGGTTTAAACTTGTTCGATATAAAGCTATGCCTTGACATAAGAGGCGGAGGAGGAGGTAGAGAAGGAGGAGGAGGAGGAGGAGAATGATAAAGCCTTAATGTTTAAAGATGATAGCTGTCAAAAGAATTTTTCAAATTATCCACCACCACATTTCAGCTAAAGAGGGTAGCAGGGTGCTCTGTTGATTAAGCACATAGAATTTCAAATTGCCCTCCACCACATGCATAACAGCAGCTGTTATATTGCGCAGTAGCCTCTAAGCTAGCTTTCTTCATAAGAGTAGCTGCCATCTTGTGCGAGCACCCCTAGGCTGTCTCATAAGGAGCTATGTATAGCCACCATTTTGTGTCCGCCATCTTGCGTAAGCATCCCTAGTACGTCTCAAGCCATCTTGTGTCTCATAAAAGCAGCCACCATCTTGTGGAAATAGATAGCTGCCAATGCCAAAGGGCTTAAGTAAGAATCGAACCGTTGATCTCATCATTAGACTATGTTTTTTCTTGTTCCTGATACTACGAACCTACGTATTAGGCGGAAAAAGTTTGCCCGTTTTGCTATACGATGCACCGTTTTCGAGATATTTAACATTTTGCATTTAGGCCTCCAAAGTTAATGAATCGAACTAGCGTGACACGTTAGCCTCTAAGCTAAGAGCAGCAGCCATCTTGCGCAAGCACCCTTAAGGCGACTCATAAGGAGTCGTGTATAGCCGCCATCTTGCGTCCGCCATCTTGCGCAAGCATCCTTAGGGCGTCTCTAGTCATCTTGTGCAAGGACCCTAAAGCCACCTCATAAGAGCAACCACCATCTCGCGCAAGCATCCCTAGGGTGTCTCATAAGGAGCCTTGTTTAACCGCCATCTTGCGCAAGCATCCCAAGGGAGTCTATGTATAGCGATCATCTTGCATAAGCACCTTTAAGGAGTCATGTATAGCCACCATCTTGTGCAATTAGCTTCGAGAGATGGCTGCTGTAGAATTTTTCTTTTTAAATTATCCGCCACCATATTTCAACTAAAGAGTGTAGCACTGAGGTTTGCGATGTAAGATGGCGGGTGACAGCTGTCAAAAAGCACGCGAGTTTGTTTCCAAACAAGAGCACGTAGGAATTTTCAACCACCACATTTCAAAGGTATCTAGCTAAAGATGGCAGCACGGTGCTCTCTTGATTAAAGATGGCGGATGACAGCTAACAGAACTTTTCAAATTACCCGCTACTACAGAGAGCAGCACTGTGCTCTGTGGATTACAGATGGCGGATGACAGCTGACGAAATTGCCTGCAGCACAGTGCTCTATTGATTAAAGATGGTGGATGACAGCTGCACGTGGCTGTCAAAAAAGCACGTGGAATTTGCCGCCACCACATTTCAAAGGTATCTAGCTAAAGAGGGCAGCACAGTGCTCTATTGATTAAAGATGGTGGATGACAGCTGCACGTGGCTGTCAAAAAAGCACGTGGAATTTGCCGCCACCACATTTCAAAGGTATCTAGCTAAAGAGGGCAGCACAGTGCTCTATTGATTAAAGATGGTGGATGACAGCTGTCAAAAAGCACGTGGCTTTGTTTCCAAACAAGAGCACGTGGAATTTGCCGCCACCACATTTCAAAGGTATCTAGCTAAAGAGGGCAGCACAGTGCTCTATTGATTAAAGATGGTGGATGACAGCTGTCAAAAAGCACGTGGCTTTGTTTCCAAACAAGAGCACGTGGAATTTGCCGCCACCACATTTCAAACTAAAGAGGGCAGCACTATGCTCTATAGATTAAAGATGGCGGATGGTAGCTGTCAAAAAAGCACGTGAGTTTGTTTCCAAACAAGAGCATGTAGAATTTTTCAAATTGCCGCCACCACATAGCGGGCAGCACAGTGCTCTCTTGATTAAAGATGGCCGCTGTCATGTGGAATTGCCTGCCGCCACAGGTATCTAGCTAAAGAGGGCAGCACGGTGCTCAAAGATGGCTGCTGTCAAAAAGCATTTTTTAAATTATCTGCCACCACATTTCAAAGGTAAGTAGCTAAAGAGGACAGCGCTGTGCTCTATAGATCAAACAGGGGCACTTAGAAGTTTTCAAATTGCCGCTACTACATAGAGTGCAGCACGGTGCTCAAAGATGGCCGCTATCAAAAAGCATTTTTCAAATTATTCGCCACCACATTTCAAAGATATAGAGGGCAGCATGGTGTTCTGTTGATTAAAGATGGCGGATGACAGCTGTCAGAAAAGCACATGGGTTTGTTTATCTCGCGCTAGTGAGATTAAGTTGGTAGCACTAAGGTTTAGGCCCGCCAAGATGGCAGCACTGTGGATGACAGGTGACGAATTTACAGCTACTGCGAAAAAGAGGGCAGCACGGTGCTCTGTACTTTAAAGATGGCGGATGACAGCTGTCAAAAAAGCACGTGGCTTTGTTTATCTCACGCTAGTGAGGTTAAGTTGGTAGCACTAAGGTTTAGGCCCGTCAAGATGGCAGCACTGCCGATGACAGGTGACGAAAGAGGGCAGCACAGTGCTCTGTGGTTTAAAGATGGTGGATGACAGCTGTCAAAAAAGCACGTGGCTGTCAAAAAGCACGTGGCTTTGTATACCTCATGCTAGTGAGGTTAAGTTGGTACCACTAAGGTTTAGGCCCGTCAAGATGGCAGTACTGAGGTTAGCGATGCGTTGTTGTCTGTCAAAAAGCACGTGGCTGTCAAAAAACACGTGGATTTGTTTACCTCACGCTAGTTAGGTTAAGTTGGCACTACTGAGGTTTAGGCCCGTCAAGATGGCAGTACTGAGGTTAGCGATGCGTTGTTGTCTGTCAAAAAGCACGTGGCTGTCAAAAAAAGGGGCTTTGTTTACCTCATTCTAGTTAGGTTAAGTTGGCACTAGTGAGGTTTAGGCCCGTCAAGATGGCAGCAGTGAGGTTAGCGATGCGTTGTTGTCGATGACAGCTGTCAAAAAGCACGTGGCTTTGTTTACAAATTCAAATTTCCCGCCAAAATTCAAATTTCCCGCGCCGCGGGCGGCGGAGGAGGCGGCAGAACTGTCCAATTATACTACTCCGGGCCTCCGGGGGTGGCAGCTAATCACACTAACCACTACACCACAGAGGCGGACCAGACCTAATATTAATGGAGATATTTAAGAATATATAACTGTTTTGATCTTGCTGTATTCCTGTACTCGTTCAAGTCAAATGCAGCTGGCAACACAGCCCGAAATAGACAGATTCACACAATCGTTGGTTAACATATCGTCGTGCCTCTACAAAATCATGATAAGTGCAAATGGTCCGAATTTTGCTTTCTGTACACCAGCTTGAGTATTTCAATGTGATCTTCAGTGTAAAAGTATGAACATTGCTAATTGTATAATGCTAGGCCATTGAGGTAAAATACAAGTAAATATGTTTTACTTTGGAGAATGTTTTATTTCCTTCTTGTTTAACGTCGCTTTTTTATTTATTTTTATTTTTAGGTACCGGTACCTTATTCTACTTCCTTTCTATCGCCATTTTTCCTTTTTTAGACTTTTTACCGATATTTTCTTTCTTGTCTTCGTTATATTTTCTGCTTTAGGACGACACGCACCCAGTCCCCGAGCCAGTAGAGATAACCAATTAAGGTCAAAATCCCCGACCCGGCCGGGAATCGAACCCGGAGCCTCTTGAACCAAAAGCCAGCACGCTAACCATTTAGCCATACAGCATTAACACATCGAATGTTTTCAGTGACGCAAGGATGGGAAATAGCTAGGTTTGTGAAGATAGCGGCCGTAGCCTTAATTAAGGTACAGCACTAGCATTTTCCTGGTGTGAAAATGGGAAACCACGGGTGGTGTTTCAAGCCCACCATCTCCCGAATGCAAGCTCACAGCTGCACGATCAACTCGCTCTGTGGAGTATGTTTTAAAATTGTTCAGTGTAAAGCAGCGTCATCTGCAGAACGATCGGTGTTACACTAGAAATTGAGATAGTATTCATTCATCTTCAGTCCAAGACCACGGTATCTGTAATTGTCGCGGTTTTCGCGGGCATTGTTTACAATCTTTAGAAATTTGAAACCCCTTGATGTTTGCAGATATCTTAGCCTAGCCCAGGCACGGCGATATGTTCAACCGTTTGGCAGTTGTAGTAATACTAACAGACTGATGCCATAGGTAAAAAGCCTTCACATGATCAGTATTACGGATGAAACGAATAAATATCAAGAACTCTTCCTTCTTTCTATCTTAACCCGTTTACCCTCCAGGGTTGGTTTTTCTCTCGGACTCACCGAGAGATCCAACCTCTACCGCCTCAAGGGCAGTGTCCTGGAGCGTGAGACTTTGAGTCGGGAATGTACAACTCAGGAGGAGGACCAGTACCTCGCCAAGGTGGCCTCACCTGCTATGCTGAACAGAGGCCTTCCGCAGGATGGGAAAATTGGAAGGGATAGAGAAGGCAGAGGGAAGGAAGCGGCTGAGGCCTGAAGTTATGCACCATCCCGGCATTTGCCTGGAGTAGAAGTGGAAAACCACGGAAAAACACTTCGGGGATGGCTAAGGTGGGAATCGAACCCACCTCTACTTTTTGATCTCCTGAGGCTGAGTGGACCGCGTTCCAGCTCTCGTACCACTTTTCAAATTTAGTTGGAGAGCCGGGAATCGAACCCGGGCCTCTGGGGGTGGCAGCTAATCACACTAACCACTACACCACAGAGGCGGACACCAAGTACTTTTGCTGAAATAAGATATGTATAGACATCTGACCCCTACGATTTTTATTATATAGGTTTATTTAGTAGGAAAAGAGATTTTGAACTGTTTATTACTTAAATATACTGTACTCATAACTGAATTCAAGTACCAACATGGTAGAGTGCATATTACATCCGGGATGCAATAAAGCGGATGCCCACATGCGCCTGGCGTCGAAATTATTTTTACGAGCCCTTAAGATTCCAGGGACGTAAAGATTTAGGTTCTACAAAAATTTCGATCTTTATATAATTATATATTCTTACTATTTGCTTTTTTGTTTACTTTTTTTTACAATTTGTTTTACGTCGCCCCGACACAGATAGGTCTTATGGCGACGATGGGTGAGGAAAGGCCTAGGAGTGGGAAGGAAACTGCCGTGACCTTAATTAAGGTACAGCCCCAGCATTTGCCTGGTGTGAAAGTGGGAAACGACGGAAAACTATCTTCAGGGTTGCCGGCAGCGGGGTTCGAAACCACTATCTCCCGGATGCAAGCTCACAGCTGAGCGCTCCCAACCGTACGGCCAACTCGCCCGGTTTACTATTTACACATATAGGTCTTATGGCGACGATGTGAAAGGAAGGGGCTAGCAATGGTAAGGAAGCGGCCGGGACTTAATTAATGTACAGCCCGAGTATTTGCCTGGTGGGAAATCGGGAAACCACGGAATAAACATCTTCAAGGGCTGCCGACAGCGATTTCCATCAAGTCGTTATAATTCTACAAGTTAGACCTAAACCTTCTGACAACCATGTGCAACAAGATGCTCATTGCACATCATTTTCCCCGCCAGGAATCCTGGTTAACTAGGGAGCGCGTACTGGAGAAGAAAAGCAGGTGACTTTGCCCTACAGTTGTCTCCCTTCTCTCATTTTCGAGTTTTCTCTAAGAAATTACGTATAACGAGTTCTTTTCAGAAAGCAGCGGTATATGACATCAAAGACATATTTTGCCCTTCTTTGAGAAAAGACAAAAGATTTCTGTTATATAAATAGAATAAAATCTACCCTCAGATGCACGGTATTATTTGAAACAATTGAATGACTATTTGTTTGAATGGACCATCTGTAACAGCCATTTACACGACAGAACCCATGTAAAACAGGTTTCTCAAGAAACAGCGCCGACCTCGCTATAAGCAGTAAATCAGGTAAAACCGGGCGAGTTGGCCGTGCGGTTAGGGGCGCGCAGCTGTGAGCTTGCATCCGGGAGATAGTGGGTTCGAATCTCACTGTTGGCAGCCCTGCAGATGGTTTTCCGTGGTTTCCCATTTTCACACCAGGCAATTGCTGGGGCTGTACCTTAATTAAGGCCACGGCCGCTTCCTTCCCATTCCTAAGCCTTTCCTACCCCATCGCCGTCATAAGACCTTATCTGTGTCGGTGCGACATAAAGCAAATGGCGAAGAAGAAAAAATCAGGTAAGAAAAGTGAGGTTGTACAGGGTGAGCAAAATAAGACTGACCCAGAAAATATTTACGGTAGGAGTGACGTGGCCTTGAGCCTTGTTAATGAACATCACAAAAGATGCTGGAAATGATCTCATCTGAAGAAATAAAAAACTGAGTATCCAAAAGCCCTGATTCCACTTCACTCAGAAAACACCGGCAGAGCTCAACACGCAAAGGTTCGTCTGGACGCTTTAACAAATGTACAACAGTAAATTTGTAAGGATACAGATGCAGGTTCTTTTCGATAATATTTCGACACGACGATCTCTTCATTCCCACTTGCATAGATAGACGGCGTTGACATTTCGTCGGATTTCGTCCAGGCGTTCCTTCACTACAGCAATGTATTCTGGTGTTCAAACTCTTTTAGGATAGTTACGGTTATTATTCGCTACAGCCATTTTGCAACTAGGCTAAGTTTTGCCTTGCAGACTTTGCTAGAAGTTTTGCCAAAACGCTCCAAGTTTTAAACTCTTTCGCCAACAGTTCCGCACAGGTTTTCCACGAATCGTGCTTCGCATAGCACTCGAGAGTGAACACCCGCTAGAGATGGCTGAAAAATAACGTAGCAGTTACTTTGTCACAGTTAAATGTCTGTCACTGTTACAAATCTAACGAGGACAAAAAATAACAGGTTACTGAGTTACGATAACAGAATAACGTACTACTAAAAACAGTAACTGGGAACTGTCACTAGTAGCAGGTTACATACACAGAATGTGATCTTCAGAGTTCAGATAGTACGCATGTTTTCCAAGTGAGAGCGCTTTCGTAGCAGATTGCTTTAAGTCATATACACTATAGTGTATAATATACACTATAGTGTATTTGTTTAAGTTGCTGCTGTCATCTGGTAACTAAACTGTTATGAAATATTCAACTGTTCAGGGGTAATCGCTGACTCAGACATTGCGCAGGGCTACCTGCATTATAATATTATAAGTTTCACCCGTATAATTTTTCTTGTACCATAAATAAATTAGTATGCTAACTTTCCATATTGATATTATAGATAACATAACATTACTTCATTTTACTTAATCGATCTTCTTGTACCGGTTTGTGTCGAGGTTTGGCAGACAGATCATCATGTTTTCTTGTCTTCTATCCTTCATCGGGGCATTGTCAAACTCACTCCTCTAGAGTTCAGAAAAGACGCTATGTCGTCTTCGCATTTCATCCGTTGCCTGCCTCCGTTAACTTTATAGCAAATAGGAATGCGTATTTTGCTGCACCGACTTTCAACAGTGTAGTAATGCGAGCGTGCATGTGCGAGTGAATGAATGGGACTTCACAGCACAGCTGTAAGGAGACAAGCTTGAAGCCGTGACCAGGCTGTGATCAATAAAAGGTGAGTAACGTTGGACGTTATTTTTAACTGTTACTTTTCACAGTTACTTTATTGTAGCAGTGACAGTTGTAGCCGTTACACAAAAATAACCGTTTGTCACACCTCTACAACCCGTTGTTTTGTCGTGAGCACCATTTTGTGTTGCAGTCAACTGGTCACTAAACATGTCTGCTCCTCTCACTCACTCACTCACACGTAATGACACAGAGACGTACGCGGGTGATATGCATACGCAGACATGTGACTGCAACCGATTGTTGCATCGAAATCACTGTTTTCAGCATTTCCTATGATGAACAGTTCTCCTGTTAATTAGCAAGGGTCAGTTGCACGTCGGTCTTATAAAAAAAAATCCGAGCCAGTTTTATTTTGCCCACCATGTAGATTTTCTGGTAAAACACCAAATATTCTGTGTTGCATTATTTATTTTTGTATCAATGTTATGTGAACGGTTCCACAGTATGTATCTCTGATGCAGTTTCCAACAATTAGTCACAGTCAGTTATAACTTTACATTTTCACTTACTGAGTTGTAGTATACAATAAACACTTTATGTAAGTTTTCAAACTCTTACGATTGTCAGACAACAAAGTCTTATGGGCTATATAGAAAACGTTCATTCCGCCTCAACTGAAACAATAGCAGGATACTTAAAATACACAATATCGCTGGTCAATAAATCACCGTTATCTCCTGCATCGAATGAGAATTGTTCTCCACGTAGAATCATGGATATTGATGTACATCTTTGGGAATCTGTATTGAAAGGATGACCGAACGGTTCTATTACTTATGGGTAGGAGTTACAGTGGAAATATTTAATGTTTATAAAAACGATTAATATATGTACGAAACGTGGGTATTAATGGCATAAATGTTTAGATCAAGAACAACATTTCAAATGAAGTGGAAAAGAGAACAAAATTCAATTCAATTTTCAAATTCAATTTTCAGTAGCAGTCGTCCGAAACTACCTGTACGAACGTCACAGCACTTGGAATTTCACTACCGAGTGAGCTGACCATGCAGTTAGGGTCGCGCAACTGTAACCTTGCACTTGGGAGATAGTGGGTTCGAACCCGACTACCGGCAGCTCTGAAGATAGTTTTCTGTGGTTTCCCATTCTCACAGCAGACAAATGCTGGTGCTGTACCTTATTCAAGGCCACGGCCGCTTCCTTCCCACTCCTAGCTCTTTCCTATGCCATTGGTCGCCATATGACCTATCTGTCTCGGTGCGACGTAAAGCAAATTGTAAATTGTATGAAGAAATTTCACTAAGAACCTTTCTTTCTTAATCCGTTTACACCCCAGGGTTGTTTTTTCCTTCCGACTCAGCGAGGGATTCCACCTCTCCAGTCCTACTCGTTGGCTGAACGATCAGCATACCGCCCTTCGGTTCAGAGGGTCCCGGGTTCGATTCCCGGCCGGGTCGGAGATTTTAACCTTAATTGGTTAATTCGAGTGGCACGGGGACTGGGTGTATGTGTTTTCTTCATCATCATTTCATCCTCATCACGACGCGCAGGTCGGCTAAGGGCGTCAAATAGAAAGACCTGCACCTGGTGAGCCGAACCCGTCCTGGGATATCCCGACACTAAAAGCCATATGACATTTCATTTCATTTCCACCTCTCCCTCCTCAAGAGCAGTGTTCTGGAGCGTGAGACTTTGGAGGATACAACTGGGAAGTAAAAGTGGGAAGGAGAACGAGTACATTGCCCAGGTAGTCTCGTCTGGAATGCAGAACATGGGCCTTATGGGGAATGGGAAGATTGGAAAGGATAGCCAAGGAAGCGGCCGAGGGCTTTAGTTAGGTACTATCCCGGCATTTGCCTGGAGGAGAAGTAGGAAACCATGGAAAACCACTTCGAGAAAGGCTGAGGTGGGAATCGAACCTGCCTCTACTCAGTTGACCTCCCGAGGCTGAGTTGACCCCATTCCAGTCCTCTTACCACTTTTCAAATTTATTGGCAGAGCCGGGAATCGAACCCGGTCCTCCGGGGATGGCAGCTAATCACACTAACCACTACACTCACTAAGAACCTATGGCTCTAAATTTGTTACAAATGCATGTAAATCACTTTTGTATTATTCTGTCTCATGGCAAGCACATTTATATGTCAGAATACACTATAAATGCCTCCGAAATTTAAAAAATGAGCAAAAATACTTTAAAGAGACAAGAGTTCAGAAAGAATGCCCTTCAGCTTTGAAATGTAAATACTAGTGCAGCTACGTTTCTTACATCGCAGATTTTTGCGACAATTCTTCTTCTTCTTCTTCTTCTTCTTCCGCTTTTCCCATAGCTGTAGGGCCACAAATGTGGATTGGGTCCCGTTTTACAGGCGCATCCGCTTCCTGACGCCAATCCTTTGTGGAGTGATGTGATTACTATAGCATATTTCTGTGGTGGTTGGTAATGTTGTATGTTGCAGACTTTCGCGACCAATAAATAACATTTATTGTATGTTGGGTATATTAGATTGTGCGATATTGTGACTCCATAGTAACTTGACTCAATATAGAAAGACCTTGTCAGAAGTGTAGTTCATTCCAGAGCCTCCAGAGTCAAGGAGAAAAATGTTGAAGACTTAACTATGCGGTCAGCCATGGCCTACTCACGTCCCCTTTCTTGAAATTATTGGGGTTTTAACAATGTCTATCGTTTCGCGAATGATTCTATGTCCAAAACGTTTCTCCTTACAGATGGCAATGTTCCATGAAAAAGGATTTAATGGTGATTATGTATGGCATGCTCTGTCACAGCACCATGTTTCTGTGTTATTTGAAAGGAAAAACAAAAAAGGATGAAATTTCATTAAAGTCCTATCCCTGCCGTTCACCAAAGCCAAGCAATACTGCTGAGGAGCCATGACACTGACCAAATGTCATCAGTCATTTAACTGGCCAAAAATCGTCTTGCCAAGCTCAAAGCCAATAATTTGTATACTGGTCATGGGTTTAAGTTTCTTACTTTCCTTGTCGTGGGTTCTTTTAGTTTCGCGAGAAGCTTGATATTGACTTACAGTAGAACCATTGATTGGAAAAAGTGAATAACTCTACTTTTTCTTAAATGTAGGTGCATCTACTGAGTGGAGAAAGGAAATATATCTGTACTTCCATACCGGTTAAAATCACATGTTTTTTAGGCGGTGAGTGGAATAAGGGAATAACTCAATAAGTAGTTCCATTTTTCCAGTCATCGCTGCGCTAGTGGCCGGCTTGGTAGCCATTTTTTTTAATAACAGTGTGCAGTGTTCTTCATCTTGTGAGCGTTAATGTATAAGTTTAATCGTTTTTTTTTTGTTCAGAGTAGTTGTTTTAATCAAGGTTTGAAGTAATACAGTGGTACTGGTGATTAAAACGCAAGTCACTGTGAGAAGTTTAGCAAGAAACTAACCTACATTCATTTGTGGTAGTAGTGAAACTGAATATTGAACTTTGGGTTTTAGGTTAGGTATAGACCTTGTAACTCCTACAATGAACGCTTCAGAATATGAAATGCCTCAGCCTAAGACGAGGAAACGTGTTTTAAATACATCTGAGCATCAAAAAGAGAAAATGAAGATAGCCAGAAGAGAGGGCAAGGAATATGTGAACAGTAGAGGAAATTTAGTCCCGGCCAAGGCTACTGGACCGGACTGTGAGTGCCAAGATGTACTTCTAAATTTAATGCTGAATAGAAAAATTATATTATAATAAGTTTATATTCCCGAAGTTCAAAAAGTGAATAAGACACATTTTTAGTGGGCTTAATAGAACGCTTTACTATCAAAAATAAATGTGCAAAAGATGATAGCGTAAAAAAGAAATCCTCTTCATTCGCTTATTTTGCAATGAATATCACAGAAGGGGTAAACATATGTCGCAAAGCATTTCTTAGCCTACACAGTGTTTCGAATAAGGCTGTTTTTCGATTGTCAACATTAGTTATTCTAAGTAAATCTCCTGTTGATAATAGGAGCAAACATAACAATCGAGGGAAATCTTAAAGATCCACAAAGCATATGATGGTTCTGTGGGGATCAATGTAAAAGAGATTAATGATGTCAATAAAATAATAAAATACATTCCTGAACAGCACAGGGAACTAGTTAGGTGTACATTCCATAAAACGTGTAATTTATGTAATAACTAATTTTTGAATAGTTTATTAATGATTTCAAACTTACAAAGTGGCACAACGCCAAGATTCCATTCAATACGGGAGAAATAAAAGTTTTAATGATGACAATTTTTATTTATATTTATTTTTGTACCCAGTGATTGGAAAAAGGAAATAAATTTTCAAAAATTAAACCATTCCAGTGGCGTTACGGTAAGATAAAATTAACATTTTCATACATATAATGATTCCTTATGTATAAAAGAACATTTCTTATGTGAAGTGCTTTTTGGTAAGTGTAACAAAAACATTTTTATACAGTTTTATTTTATTCCTGAAAAATATCATCAGTTATTCCCTTTTTCCAATCAGTGGTTCTACGCAACCATAGCTTGTGATCAGGGTTGCATGGTGTCCCGCATTATACGGGATTTCCAGTATTTGAGGTCTAAAGTACTGTCGCCTTTTAACAGCATATGAAACGGCCTTTTTCTCCATATTTAAACAACTCACTTCTGTCATGGTTAAACTTATTTACAATAGCTTTTAATGAAGCAATTCCTGAGCTTGAAAAAAAAAATTACCATTGTTGAAACTTCGTCAAAATTTAGGTCCAAGTTAATTTGTAGAAAATATTATGTTTTTTCGGGGTGATCAACTCCTTCCAAAACTTCAGAATGAATGAAGTGAAATATAATCTAAAGAGACTTTACAATGCTGCAATAAATTATCAGTAAAAAACGTATGACTTCAATGATGTTAATATTTTCAAGAATAGAGGCTTTACATTTGAAAGATATTACATTTTCTGGCTTTGAAAATATATTAATTCTTAGAAATTCACTTAAATATGTCGAGCTTTTAATTTTGATAGCTATTATGAAGAATTTTCTTCTCCTAATATTGAGTTACGTGTTGCTGGAGCTAGATATACCTTTACTGATACTCATAGTGATCAGAGTTGCAATATGAACTCAAAATGGGGGAATTATTTCTCTTGAAGTTAATTTAGATGCTGCTCCAAATACACTAATGTTGGTATCTTATGTTCTAAGCATACCTTTTTTCGTAAACGTATGTTGACCTTAAGTGCGGCCAGTATCCAGTATTCGGGAGATAGTGGGTTCGTACACCACTGTCGACAACCCTGAAGATGGTTTTCCGTGGTTTCCCATTTTCTCACCAGGCAAATGCTGTACCTTAATTAAGGCCACGGCTGCCCCACTGTCGCAATAAAACCTGTCTGTGTCGTTTCGGCGTAAAGCCAATAGAAAAAAAAGCGTATGTTGAAAAAGTTTTTTCATTTTTTATAAACAAATGGAATGGTGAAAGGAACTCTGGTAAAGTCAGAAATTCAAGTCTCACTTACTTTTGTTCATAGTTGTTAGAAATTTCATTACTTGGTTAAGAGAGATTCAGCATTATTGAAAAAGGCTAAAAGTGAATAAAAAGGCGGATTTTACTCTTTTTATGTAGAAAATGAAACAGAAAAATACTCCAATAAAGTTTGTGCCTACAATGTAATTGTCGTATAGTATATTAATAACTCAGCCCCCTTCTGTGGTGTAGTGCTTAGTGTGATTAGCTGCCACCCACCCCACCCCCCCGGAGGGCCGGGTTCAATTCCCGGCTCTGCCATGAAATCTGAAAAGTGGTATGAGGTCTGGAACGGGATCCACTCGGCCTCGGGAGGTCAACTGAGTAGAGGGGTTTCGATTCCCATCTCAGCCATCCTCGAAGTGGTTTTCCGTCGTTTCCCCACTTCTCCTCCAGGCAAATGCTGGGACGATACCTAACTTAAGGCTACGGCCGCTTCCCTCCCTCTTCCTTCTCTATAACTTTCAATCATGCCATTCGCCACACAAGGCCCCTGTTCAGCATAGCAGGTGAGGCCGCCTGGGAGAGGTAAGTTACTGGTCCTCCTCCCCCGTTGTATCCCCGACCCAAAAGTCTCATACTCACACCCTTGAGGCGATAGAGATGGGATCCCTCGCTAAGTCCGAGGAAAAAAAAAAACAACTCTGGAGGATAAACGGATTTAGAAATGAATACATTATAACTCAGCGTTTACTAGAGCAAATGTCGGTATGTCGTGTGCGGCATGACCTGTCCGTTATTGGCAGTGCTACTTGTGATAGAGAATTAAGAGCACATTATTCAATTCAATTAATGAAACAAAACATTTCTGTCAACATAAAGAATTACTGTTATCGTCCGCTACATCCTGTTCATTTACGAAGAGTTAGTGTTGATACACAACATTTTTGTTCACCACGGTTTGGTTTCTGGCACTGAAGAAGCTGATCTTAGTCATGGTTGAACAAAGACGAGTCCCACACACAAGTGCGCAGGCGAAAGGAAGAGACGAATTAACGAACGCACAGGCAAAACAAACACGACGTGACCAAAAGGAAAAATACAAGAGCTGGTGTTGCCAAATAGGTCACTGGCTAATGTTGGCCCCGCTGTCGCTATTTCTGATCGCTATTGCCGACGTCAGAACGGCAACTACTGCGTGTTATATATAAATGCGCCCGCTCTTCACACCAGCAACTTGGTTGGGCGTGGCGCAGTGTACGAGGGCATCTAGATCGGATTTCGACACTTGAAGAACGCTCTGCCAGCAACTGTACTTTAAACCCGGGATCAAACAGGCAGATTTCATACATAGGGGCTGTCTTCGAGCACTAATCTCCGAGAACACAAACCATGGAGGCAATCAATGGAACCAAAAGTAACAGGCTCGATTTCGGTCCACAAATAAGTTTGGCTACTCTTCCGAGTGCACCGCGTAGTTCCACACTTTTTTTCACGAAGATGCTGGGAGAGAACCTAACCCATTGCCCAGAAGGGCAAAACATCTTTGAACATGCCATCAAGACGCTTGGACAAGTGGAAGATAAAGACAAGCTACTAATGTTGCTATAGGCTGAATGAACCTCAGAGCCCGAAGTGGAAACCTTGTTCCTAAATTTTTCGGCTTTGTGACGGGGAATCGAACCATTAACATTAATCAGAGGAAAAATATGGAAGGGGTTCGATACTTCGAAAAATGAAGGTATCGGCCAAAGAAAGAGAAGGGCCCCGTAGGGCGTAAAAATGAAAGACTCCCTAGGACTCGGAAACCTAATACCGTCGGAAAAGAATCCCCCTATGGGTGGGGGTGGTAGAATAACACCCACGGTATCCCCTGCCTGTCATAGGAGGTCACTAAAAGGGGCCCCAAGGGCTCTCAACTTGGGAGCATGGGTTTGCGACTACCAGGCCCTCATCTGAGTCCTGTGCCAGAGTCCTCACTGTCATCTATCCTATCCGACTTTCCTTAGTCAACTCTTGTTCTTTTTCCACCCCGACGGTATTAAGTTTGCGAATGCTTGGTCTTTGGCTTTCTTTGACCGATATCTTCATTTTTCGAAGTGTCGGATCCCTTCCATTTTCCTCTCTGATTAGTCGGTTGAGTGGCAACCATTAGTGTCTAGTTATACTTCCACTTAACATAATAATCACCACCACTCGGAAAAGAACAAGAGTTGACCATCAGATTGGATAGATGAAACTGAGGAACCTGGCACTAGTAAATAGAAACAATGCCAGGGCTTAGCTAAGGGCCCCGTGGTCGCCAATCCACGCTCTCATTTTAAGAGCCCCTGGAGCCTCTTTTGGTCGCCTTTTACGACAGGCAGGGGGTACCGTAGGTGTTATTTTTAGGGCCCCTATAAATAGGGAGTATCACCTCCTCGAAGTCCGGCTCATTGGCTGAATGGCCAGCGGGGTGCTCTTCGGTTCAGAGGGCCCCGGGTTCGATTCCCGGCCAGGTTGGAGATTTTAACCTTAAACGGTTCTAGTGTCCCGGGGACTGGGTGTTTGTACTGTCCCAGCATCCTTGCAACTCACACACACCCTATACAACACTATTCTCCACTGCAATAATATGGAGTTTCCCCACATATGGCAGATGTCGCCCACCCTCGTCGGAGGGTCTGTCTTTCAAGGGCTGCACCAGGCTAGAAATATCCATACGGAATTACATTATACCTACCTGCGGATAAGCTACATCGAGGGCTAAGAAGATACGAATTTACTCCACTCTCATCAGCCCGACCAGGCTTGCAGTACCTTCCCCTTACTTGTGCCAGGCTTCTCGTTTTCATTTTTCCTATCTGACATCCTCTGGTCATCTCTTGTTCTTTCTCGAACCCGACGGTATTAAGTTTCCGTGGCCTAGGGAGTATTTCATTTTCACGCTCTTCGTGGCCCTTATCTTTCTTTGGCCTCCATTTTTCGAGGGATTCGACCTCTTCATTTTTTTCTTTCTGATTAGTGTTAAAAGAGAATGATTACCCTGTTGTACTTCCTCTTAAAACAATTATCACCACCACCACCTATTGTATGTAAGCTGTTATATACCTTTTTAATAACATAACAACCCTCTTGTCAGTTTTAAATCGCTGCTACTACCAGAAATCGGATCCAAGCCGTCGAGGACGACAGATAATTGTGCTCTACTGATGATGTTGATGATGATGATGATGATGACGAGGATGATACCAAGGTGGGATAATATGAATTCAATGCAACTGGCAGTGAAATCTGGCAGGAATAACCTTTCTTCTATGAAGCACATGAATCATTTTAAGAAATTCCATTCCAGAACTTGGATATAATAAAAATGTAAGTACGAGGGCCATCCAGAAATTAACATTCCTTATTTTCTTTAATAAGAAGACAACATAGTTACATGAACAAATTTATTGGCACACGATACAGCAACGTTGAAGCTATTTTTCGACACAATCACCACCAGAATTGAGACCCTTGTCATATCGTGGAATCAAATTTTGTATGACGGTGTCGTAGAAATCTGTCGCCTGGGAATGGAACCAGCATGTGATATTCGTCTTCAGCTCTTCGTCCGTGTGAAAATACTGACAGGAGGTGCAAGAAAAAATGAAAATCACTAGGAGCTTAATCAGGACTACTGTGGATGACCAAACACTTCCCAGCCGAACTCACATAGATCAGTTGCTGAGCGCCCAGCCGTATGTAGGCGAGCATTGCAATGGATCAGTACAACACCTGTACTGAACGTTCCACGCCTCTTGTTTTGAATGGCCCATCGCAATCTCCGTAGAAACGTTATCACAGACTGAACCCTCGCAGGCGACGGGAAAGAGAAAACGAGCCATTGCTGCTGCGCTACTGACACCAGGCGGGACTTATCCGGGTGGTATATGATTACTACGTCATAGATCTGCCGCGCATGCTCATGCTTCCCGGATAAATACGTTTACTTTACAAAAAAATAATAATAATAATAATAATAAAATAATAAAAATGGTAAGGTAAGGGTGTATTCTGCCCAAAGGCAGGCAGGTCCGAAGTTTACGTACGGTAGGGTAGGGTGGCCACATCCTTTCCGCTCCTCCATTCCCTTACCCCCACAAACAGCGCGTGGCAACCCATCCAAATCTTGACCACGCCCAATGTTGCTTAATTTCGGAGATCTCACGGGATCGGGTGTTTCAACACTGCTACGTCCGGCTCCATGGCTAAATGGTTAGCGTGCTGGCTTTTGGTCACAGGGGCCCCGGGTTCGATTCCCGGCAGGGTCGGGAATTTTAACCTTAATTGGTTAATTTCGCTGGCACGGGGGCTGGGTGTATGTGACGTCTTCATCATCATTTCATCCTCATCACGACATCAAAAGACCAGCATTTGGCGAGCCCAACTTGTCCTCGGTCACTCTTCTTCTTCTTCTTCTTCTTCTTCTTCTTCTTCTTCTTCTTCTTCTTCTTCTCCTTTAACTGTTTACCCTTCAGGGTCGTTTTTCCCTCGGACTCAGCCAGGGATCCCACCTCTACCGTCTCAAGGGCAGTGTCCTGGAGCCTCAGACTCTGGGTCGGGATAGGCATCTGGGGAGGATGACCATTAATTCGCCCAGGCGGCCTCACTTGCTGTGCTGAACCGGGGCCTTGCAGGGAGATGGGAAGATTGGAAGGAATAGACAAGGAAGAGGGAAGGAAGCATCCGTGGCCTTAAGTTAGGTACCATCCCGGCATTTGTCTGGAGGAGAAGCGGGGAAACCACGGAAAACCACTTCCAAGATGGCTGAGGTGGAAATCGAACTCACCTCAACTCATTTGACCTCCCGAGGTTGAGCGGACCCCGTTCCAGCCCTCGTACCACTTTTCAAATTTCGTGGCAGAGCCGGGAATCGAACCCGGGCCTCCGGGGGTGGCAGCTAATCACACTAACAACTACACCACAGAGGCGGACACTCGGACACTCCCGGCACTAAAAGCCATAAGCCATTTCATTTCATTTCAACACGGCTACGGCATTGGCAGAAAAGAAATAGGGAAACTTAATTTCTGGATTGCCTTTGTATATCAAGACAAAAGAATATCACTTCCCATTTAATGAACTGTTACAGAATGGCAGTGAACAAAGACAAGGCCATCTCTCTCTGGCTTCCTTATGCGAACTTCTTAAACCATTTTAGGAACTTACATTCTGGGACAAAAAGTTCACATGGTGAACTTCTTTCCACCGCTTCGTGACCTCAACTTCCGCCTTCGCCTAATTCTACGTTTTTAAGGAGAAATTCCCAGTTTCGCGCTAATTTTACTCTTGCAGTAATTATACTGTCATGCCATCGATGCGAAAGGAGAGTAGAGTCGCACCTTTGGGAAGCTTGGTCGAACTTCGTACGTTGCGTGCTCACTCACTCGGCTGGACACGGCCCGGCGCAGCGTATGTGGGGAGCGAGAAGTGTTTAATGTGAATTATCAGGCCATCGGCATCCATTTAAACACGCGACTACACCAAATGAGCAAGATGAAGGGCGAGTAACGATTCATCTTTACTGTCGTATGTCACAGAGTCGTTGTAGGGGGGCCGTCCTTTTTCCATACAGTCATGTCTCAACTGAGCTCAATTAATTGTCACTATCGCTGTAACAATCTTTTTTTTTCTATTTGTTTAACGTCGCACAGACACAGGTAGGTCTTATGGCGACGATTGGAGAGGAGAGGCTTGGGAATGGGAAGGAAGCGGCCATGGCCTTAATTAAGGTACAGCCCCAGCATTTTCCTGGTGTGAAAATGGGAAACCACGGAAAACCATCTTCAGGGTTGCCGACAGTGCCCACTATCTCCCGGATGCGAGCTCACAGATGCGCGCCCCTAACCGCACGGCCAACTCGCCCGGTACTGTAACAATCAGTCCTTCCGCTTGCTTCTTATGGTAATAATAATAAGAAGAAGAAGAATCCGAGCTGAGTCGCTCAGACGGTTGTGGCGCTGGCCTTCGGACCCCAACTTGGCAGGTTCGATCCTGGCTCAGTCCGGTGGTATCTGAAGATGTTCAAATATGTCAGCCTCGTGTCGGTAGATTTATTGGCACGTTAAAGAACTCCTGAGGGACAAAATTCCGGCACCTCGGCGTCTCCATAAACCGTTTAAGTAGTTAGTGGGGACGTAAAAATGATAATAATAATAATAATAATAATAATAATAATAATAATAATAATAATAATTGTACCGCGTGGTACACCTCTACGCCGCACGTTTAAATCTTGCGCCAATTGGAACTCCTCTACTGGAGAAAGACTGAACTTAAAACTGGACCTACTTAAACCTTTCCTCTGAAGATGTCACTGTGTGAATTTCGACTTGTTTTTGTTTACTATTTATCAAGAAGTCTGGACATTCTCTCATAGATGTCACTGCCGAAAAACTATGATCATGCACCCCGGTGCAAAGTGAAGGAACTTTATTTGAAGAAATTTTGTATTCATAAGTTTGTTCTTTGATAAATTTCGTTCATTCATTTGTGGATTGGCAATATTTATCTTTCCGCCAGTTTCGAATTTAGCCAATCCAGAATTTCTGTAATTAATTTCCTACCAATCACAGGTTTCTTCTTCGATTTGGTGTGTAACTTTAAGCGACCCAATAAAATTCAGTGGGTGTGGCTGTTTTATTCATGAAAGGTCTCGAACTTTCCCCGAGGGTTTAAAAACTGCTGATTTTCATGTCTCCTGGCCACTCGATCAACATCTAACCTAGTGTGCGGGCATGTAGCAGGAGGCGGGAGGTGCATCTTTCATCAGGCAGCAGATCTTCAGTAAGGTAATGGCCGTTTAACATCTTTATTTCATGCTAGCTCAGCAGTTTAACCCGCGCGAAAGGTCCGAAACCTTTACCATGTAACCTATCTTTATTAACATGTAATTTTCTGCCGGCTTATGTAAAAACTTAAGTAAATCTGTAACTGTAATTCGGAGATAGAGAGTGATTTACCCTCTCGAGCTCCCCTTCATTCTGGTTTTGAGGTGACTTCGTTTTAGTAACTGATTTTCTTCCGTAATGTTTTAGATTTCTTTCCTATACGGGTCACCTCCATAGTTTGGGAATAGCCCCTGTTTCATCGGCCTAGTGCCTTTTAGGTTTTAAGAAGTTACATGTAGGAGTGTAAATTCACGCCTCCATTCCTTTTGTATTTCGGGCCATCTGTTCTTTTCTGCTAAGGTCCAGTAGGTTGGGTACGAGATACACCCGTTTCATTTTGTAAGTTGTGTCTTGATGGCAATTAAGTGTAAAGTCTGGTATTGCCTTTAATATGCTTGAAAAATTGAGAGCGGGTCAGCTCTTTTATGCGTGCCTCTAGGAGGCTTGACATTTGTTAATTACGGAGCTGGTGCTCCTGGTACTAGGGGATTTCTTCCCCTTCGTAAATTTATGCTCCTCTGTAAATTTTGTTCTGGAAACTCAAAAGTTGTAAAACTAAGGGCTTGCAGCCCAAACGTGTTAAAGATTTGATATCTTGGATTATTTGTGTCTTGTTTTTAAATTGCTCGTGTCAACTCACTAAGTGAGAAATTGTTAACTTGTTGCTTAGAGAAAATATAACATTCCATTTCAGTTTAAATTCTTTTTTGACAAAGTAGTTAGACCCATTCACCCCGGCACCGGCACCTTCTTTCACCTCTGCTAATCCACCAAACCACAATAATAATAATAATAATAATAATAATAATAATAATAATAATAATAATAATAATAATAATAATAATAATAATAATTTCATTATGAATGACAAACATGTACCACAATTCCTTGAAACAGAGATTGGACGAATTCCGAGGGTTAAAAAGTTCAAATACCTCGGTGATATCATACAAGAGAACGGACTATAAAACGCTGCTGTAGACGATTGTATCTCAAAAATGGAGAGAACTTATAGACTAACTAAAAACACTTTTTTTTTTTTTGCTGTACGTTGCACCGACACAGGTAAGGTCTTATACCAACGATGGGAGAGGAAAGGACTAGGAATTGGAATGAAGTGGCCGTGGCCTTAATTAAGGTACAGCCCCGGCGCCTGGTGTGAAAAATGGGAAACCACGGAAAACCATCTTCAGGGCTGCCGATAGTGGGGCTCGAACCCACTATCTCCCGATTACTGGATACTGGCCGCACTTAAGCGACTGCAGCTATCGAGCTCGGTAACTAAAAAAAATCTACAACAAGAAATGCATCTCATGGAACGCCAAAATAAGGCATTACAACACTATAGTAAAAGCAGAATGTCTGTTTGCCAGCGAATACCTCTCAGTCAATTACAAGTTCGGGAAGCTGTAGATCCTAGAAAGAAGAATGTTACGGAAAGTCTTGGACCCAATCCAGACTGAAACCGGCTGGAAACTTCGGAACAGCAATGAAGTCTACAAAAATGTGGAGAAAAATTCAGAGACCACGAAAAAGGAAAAAAAGAAAAAAAGAAAAAAAAGAAAAAAAGGAGGTTATCATTTCTCGGACATTTGTACAGAATGGACAGAACCAGACTAACCATAAAGTTATTCGACTACCTGTGAAACAAGAAGACATAAACGGCATGGATTAAGGAAGTTCGTAAAGATCTAGAGAAGTCCAACATGCAGGAAGTTCAGATGTTAGAAAGGAAAATATTTTGGACCATAATGCAAAATTTGGAAGTTTCAAGTTGAAAGAACTGCAAAGATAGGAATAACCTGGACGGATGAACAGAAGAAACAGCATACCGCCCACTGAAGGAGTATTGGTGGAAGAGGAAACTTCAGACAAAGAAAAAATGATTCAGCGTGATCCTAAGTGGTCAATTCGCAAATAATAATAATAATAATAATAATAATAATAATAATAATAATAATAATAATAATAATAATAATAATAATAATACAGGCTATGCAACCATAACTTTTCCGTGCTGGTAATACCTGTTTTGTCGCCGTTTTACACGCTTTAACTCTTTCTCCGATCTCAGGTCAACAGGTGCAATATTTAGGGCAATGTGTAGCGAATGTAATCGTTTAAACTCGTATATTGCAACTGTGTCACTCCACTGTGTAGCTGTCTCTAATCGTTTAAACTCGTATATTGCAACTGTGTCACTCCATTGTGTGGCTGTCTCTAACACAGAAGCCTTGCATTTGATTATCGGCTCGTCAAAGAATTTGAAGCCTGGACTGAAGGTTCTTCCTCGTGAGACCAACTGAGGAACTATTGATATGAGAGACAGCGGACCCGGTCATAAGTGTCAAGCAAGTGGGCTGAGGACCTTGTCATAATGACGACGTTTCCACACCAGGCAAATGCTGGGGCTGTACCCTAATTAAGGCCACGTCCGCTTCCTTCCCACAGCTAGGCCTTTCCTATCCCATCGTCGCCATAAGACCTATCTGAGTCGGTGCGACGTAAGGCAAATTGTAAAAAATAATTGCATAATGACGACGTGACACTTCACTGTAAGCAGGTCATTAGACTGAACAGCAGTCTTCTTGGCTGGCAAAGGCCTTTACTGAACTCTATTTATTTATTTATTTATTTATTTATTTATTTATTTATTTATTTATTTATTTACGTATTTATTATTGATTTTCAATTTGCTTTACGTCGCATTGAAACAGATGTATGGCAATGATAAGATAGGAACGGCCTAGGAGTGGGAAGGAAGCGGACTTGGCCTAAATAAAGATGCAACCCCAGTATTTGCCTGGTGTGAAAATGTGAAACCACGGAAAACCATCTTCAGGGCTGCCGGCAGTGTCATTCGAACCCACTATCTCCCGAATGCAAGCTCACAGTTGCGGGGCGCTAACCGCTCGGCTAACTCGTTCGGATTTATTTATTTATTTATTTATTTATTTATTTATTTATTTATTTATTTATTTATTTATTTATTTATTTATTTATTTATTATGGCTTCTTTCAAGTGGCGAAATTATGGTGCCGGACCCTACCTTGCACTTAACCACAGTTTACGACTGTTATCTACAGACACATTAACTTATTATCTAAGAGAGTCGCATTATACCAACACGCGCTCTCTCAAATGCATAGCAGAATGTAAAGGGATACTAATATATTAGTAATGTTTTGCATTTATTTCCTACCGAGCAAGTGGGTGTGTGGTTTGCGTCATGTAACTAATAGCTTGCTTTCGGGAAATAGCGAGTTCGAACCCCACTGTCAACAGCCCTGGATATGGCTTTCCATGGTTTCCCATTTTCACACCAGGCAAATGTTGGGGCTGTACCTTAGTTACGGCCATGGTCGCTTCCTTACCACTCCTAGCCCTCTGCTAACCCACCATCGTTACAGACCTACAGTATCTGTGTTGGTGCGACGTAGAACAAATTTTTTTTTTTTTTAATCCTCTGTTAGTATAATGTTGAAAACTAGCGTAACACTTTCTTTTACAAAAATAGTTTTGTAATATTAACAAATTAAAGCCCTTATCCAAAATTCAAAACGACTGCTATTCACGGTGCTGGGATGCATCGTTTCCCGGACACTCAGCTATTTATAATTCTTTTATAGGATTACTTTTAATTTGTTGATAGATCTTGTGGTAGGTAACATTATAATGCTCTTTCAAGTACACTAATTTTTAGTTTACTGCTTAAAACAGTGCATTGATTTTGAGAATATTTAAAAATGTATTTATTATTTTATCTGAAAAATAATTCAGCACAAAAAAAGTAGTTTTACATGACATTGTAGAAAAGTGTGTATAAACACATTTTAAAATTTCATACGTTTATATTTGATAGTTTCCGAGCTGTAAGGGAAAGTGTTCTTGGATATATAATTTATAGAAAATAAGCCTTAACATTTGTTTGTATACTGACATATACTGCACATATTAACATGTTAAATATAAGTTACAGCATCTTGCCGTTTAAATCATAACACAAGAGCTATCGTGGGTAAAAAAAAGTTGAAAAAAATATTCCTGAATAACTGGGGTATAAAAAGAAGATACTTTGAAAAAATGTTTTTCACTTACCCCCCTTAAATACTGTACATTAACCAATATGAATATCCAGTAATCTTGCTTAAACGCGCACAATAATTATATGCATTGCATAGCTATCAACCAAGTTTGCATAGACAAGACAAAGACCGATAGTTCTTCGTCATTCTTACACTCACACGTCTGTCGGTAGCTTTCAACGGGCAATCTTGGCACGATATTTTGAACTTTATTTTTTTTTTTTTTTTTTTTTTTGCTAGGGGCTTTACGTCGCACCGACACAGATAGGTCTTATGGCGACGATGGGATAGGAAAGACCTAGGAGTTGGAAGGAAGCGGCCGTGGCCTTAATTAAGGTACAGCCCCAGCATTTGCCTGGTGTGAAAATGGGAAACCACGGAAAACCATTTTCAGGGCTGCCGATAGTGGGATTCAAACCTACTATCTCCCGGATGCAAGCTCACAGCCGCGCGCCTCTACGCGCACGGCCAACTCGCCCGGTTTGAACTTTATTAATGAATCGCTGTGCCTGACACTGACTGGTAAGAAATTCAATAGTGTGGAACCGGTCTCAGTAAAAGAATTGTTTTACGTAGATGGATTAGCCAGAGCGACAGTTACGAAAGGAGGAAGGAAATTGTAAATCTAGAGAAAATGTGCTGAGGCGAGTTGCTATGGAGGAGTTTATGTGTAAGTACGTGATATTTTCGTCTTTTATGAGGTTTCAGCCACTTTTGTGTTTGTTTTTCCCTTCTAAATGTATAAGAGAGCACTTTTATTAGGGCAAGAATATTATAAATAAAATTCTAGGAGTCCGTTGTCTGTAATGCCATTTATTTCACCAAATTTTGATAAATTTATTCGTTTGAGGTCAATTCAAGATCGTATCGGTAGTTTTTAGTTTTTGTGTCTGTCTGTTTGTTTGTTCCACCATCACAGGTAAACGGCTGAACAGATCTTGGCCAAACTTCATATTTAGAGTCTACTTATCCAGGATCAAGTTTGATATGTACATAATTTAAAAATCACTGACAGACTGGGGGTTTATACGAAGACCAGAAGAGCTTTTCTTCCATTTTCTCTTATACTGTTGATTACATCTCCACCAAACCTCATATTTAGAGTCTACTCATCCAGGAGCAGGTTTTGATACGCATATCGTCGCTTCACCGGTAAAACATTGTATCCCACAATACTCTTCCTATCCATTATTCTCCTTAAGACTGGTCACGCCTCCCAGCCATATATGGACACGCAGTCCATCAGAACAATGTCCGTTGTGTTCGTTTTCCTATGCCGACGATTAAACGAAAATGAACCTTACATGCATTATACACTAGGAGTGCGTAAATACGTAATGTCAACGTACATTCCTACAGTACGGTACTGTAAGGTTCATTTTCCTTTACATATGGGCATAGGAAAATGAACACAACAAAATTTGTTCTGATGGACTGCATATCCATACGCGGCTGGGAGGCGTGACCAGTCTTAAGGAGAATAATTGATAGGAAGAGCTTTGTGGAATACAACGTTTTACCGGTCGAGCGACGATATAATTTAAAAATCACTTAAATAGACTGAGGGTTTATAGGAAGACCAGAGGAGTTTTTGTTTTTCATTTTCTCTTACAGTATTGATTATATCTCGACTAAACTACATATTTAGAGTCTACTCATACAGAAACATGTTTCGTTATGCATATAACTTAAAAATTACTAAATAGGCTGGTGGTTTATAGTAAGACCAGAAGAGTAGTTTTCAATTTTCTCTTACACTATTGATTATATGTAAAATGTGTAGACTACTGTATATGTGAATCGCCCCTTCATTTTTAATAATTGATGTATGCAATTTCGCTTACTCTTCAAATGACGGTGAAAATTACTATTTTCTACGGGCTTCATGCTCTGCAGCCAATGACGGACACCCTTGCAGACCTACAGTTATTTGAAGAATCCATAACAGGAGATAATCAAATGATGCATCATATTTCTCTCGGCTTTAAAATTACCCCCACCTAATGTATCTGAACACCGAGGTAACATGAGGTAGAACTTTTCCCTTTGGTGTCTGTGTGTCTGCCTGTCTGCCTGTCTGTCTGACTGACTGACTGACTGACTGACTGACTGACTGACTGACTGACTGACTGACTGACTGTTTATATATTCCTAAAAGTGGAAAACTGCTGGACTTATTTCAACCAAACTACGTATTTGGATTCTACTCACTCAGGATTGTGTTATCAGGTACATATGATGTCATGGTAATCACATGTTGGTATTTATAGGAAGATTATTCTCAAATATTTTTCGTTTTCGTTAGGTCTATCAAAAGACTGTATACAACAAACGTTTGCGAATATATTATTTCCGTTCCTTTATGCCATGTACGTATTTATCGTGCAACAGATAATAACGCAGATGATTACGAAAAATTGAATTTTTAGTCCAAGTCCCGTGGGACATGTTGTGCATGTCACTTCAAGGTGCGTAATGGGAAGAACTAAAGAGCCATTTTACTCTTTTCAATGGGGCAGATATTAAGGGATTTGTCATCAATGTCAGATCGCCACGCCAGTGGTCAGAGATACAATACGCAACCTGAGAACCACGGAGAATTTCGCACAACTTCGGACCAGGAACGGTACCGTACAATAAGTTCGGAAATCGTCATCATTCTCTCTCGACTTCGTTTAGCTTCATCATATTTCACGTCACTGTCACGCGCTTTCGCACGAAAATATCATTTTAACACGTCGCATTAAACGTGAGAATAAAGCGATGTTACTTCGCATACATTTCTGAAGATAACATGTAGTCCACTGCGAATTCCCGGGCAAAGAACGGGTACAAATGCTAGTTCTGTAAATATCTGCTTGATCTTGTACTCGGGACTTATTCTGTTAGGAAGTGCATGTTGTGAACCACAGGGGCAAAAGGAAGTGACTTTCTCGTCCCTGACATTCGCATCGCTTCTTTACAACGTAAACCTTGGCCTGTTAGTGCCAGAACACTCGAAGTTCGAGTGCAAGGTTGCGAGCTATTTCAGACACTGTCCGTCTGTTGTCGGAACAAGAATATCGCACGGTATTCAAGGCTAGCTGCGATGTTGGAGTCCAACCACTTGGGAGGCCGAAGTTTTGCCAAGATTACCATCACAGTGGCGTTGTAGGAGGCAAGCCTCCTCCTTCCATCGCTTGATATTCTAAACAATCTGCTTTGACACACTATCTTCATCTTCCCCTACACAGAGATGAATTATGTAGGATTGCCGCCTGGTGAGCTTGTCATTGGGACAACTGTTTTTACAGACTTTTGGCATTTCACTTCTCTTTAAACAGGAAGACAGCTGCTCTAACTGTAGTTCATTCGCTAATGAAGAGGGGCTTCTTAGTTGAATGACTTCTGAAATAGGCAGTTGTGGTTCGAAACCTGGCAAAGGAATAATGGCTGGAACGATTACAGCTCCACCATCAGCTACCATATATACCTTAGGTATCACTGAAGAGGAATACTGAGTAAATGTGAAAGTGAGGTACATTCCCACTGCTTTCCATATTGGGCCGGAAACTATTACATACCCTCTAAAATACGTGCACCAACCGATCTTCTAAGTAAAATTTTCACACCATTCATAGCAGAGACCGACTGCATTAAGGAATGGCATCGCTAACATCACTCATACCTCGTTCACATTCACGTTGTGAGAGCCAGAGATGAGACTGAGGCTATTTATTTATTTATTTATTTATTTATTTATTTATTTATTTATTTATTTATTTATTTATAACCGAGCGAGATGGCCATGCGGTCAGGGTCGCACAAGTGTGAACTTGCATTCGGAAGAGAGTGGGTTTGAACCCCACAATTGGCAACCCTGGGCCCTCTTTCATAAAACATTTTTAACAAATATTATTGGTAAGTAACCAATAATATTAACTAATAGTATGAGTATTACGTTTCATAGAGTTATTAGCTAATAATATTAGTTTATGAGTCAAAATTATTAGTGGAAATTCCTAATCATATTAGTAAATTATTTCATAGACAATATGACTAATAAAAGTAGCTCATATTATTGGAATTATTTCCATGAGTGTCTTTTGACTTATAATCCATATTAATAATGAAACCAAAGTGAGTGGTATTTTAATATTTTTACATAAAATTGTGAAGATCAGTGAAATGGTTGACTCTGATTCAAATAGCGATGAGGAGCGAGTGTAAATTCACTGTCCAATAAATTTTAGGCCAAGAACAGCCTGTACTGGTAGGGAACAAACATAATATGAATACAATGGGAGATTTAATTTAGATTACAGAACATTTGAATGTGTGCTTGATAGGAGAGTTATTATCTTATAATGCCCACTGCAAGAAATGAACCTCAAACAGCATCTTGAGATTGCACTCAACTTGTGCACAGTATCATTGTGTTTCTGATATAGATGATATTTTCAAAAGCGACAATCTGCAGAGTTGTGACACGATAGACGACACCCTTCCTCATGATGTTGCATGTTGGTTGGCTGACTATGGTGAAGTACTGTATTTGCCGTATTCACTGAACTTGGGGATATTCCTTTAGTTGTGGAGTACTTGGTGGAACGCTCAAAATTGTTGCACCAAGTGCGTATGAACCAGCATTTGCTGATCGATAAGTTATGGGACATATTCCCTGAACGTAATGTTCATATGTGGATCAAATTTAGAATTCTAAAATTGGGAGCGTAGTTTGGCGACCACGGGGCTCTTAGCTAAGTCCTGGCATTACTTCAACTTACTTGTGCCAGGCTCCTCACTTTCATCTATCCTATCCGACCTCCCTTGATCAACTCTTGTTCTCTTCCGACCCTGATGGTATTAGGTTGCGAGACCTTGGGACTCTTTAATTTTCAAGCCCTTCGGGCCGATACCTTCATTTTTCTAAGTGTCAGATCCGTTTCATTTTTTCTCTCCGATTAGTGTTATATATAGAACGGTTGCTTAGCTGTACTTCCTCTTAAAACAATAATCACCACCACCACGACCACTTAGAATTCTACTATGTTTGAGGGAACTGGCCTGGTTTTGTGAACGATGAACGTTGATGACTCGCGAAATTGTCGAACTCCACTGTTGGAGATGAGTTACCAAGAACTACGGTATATTTCATCCCTTGTACTCAAGGGCGCCTCAGTACCTGGATTTTGCTACGATTATGAACTCATATTCTCACCACCGAACACTTTCTCTATATCTGATGCAATGATTTCAGGAACGAATATGAACACTACAGTCACAGTCAAGGTACTCTTACAAACAGCTTGGTCAGAGTTCACATGCATCTACACAGAAGGCTCCAAAACTTCAGGAGTAGGATTATGCTTACTGCTGCCCATTAACAGAAGATACTGAATAACGGATTTTACCAGAGCCAACCTCCATCTACACAGCGAAAATGCTAACAATTCAAGCAGCTATACTTTATGGTATATCATAAAAATTCCAGAAAATTCTCATCTTAAGACTGCTTCAACTTGTTACAACTGGACCACAAAGACCAATAAGTACACCCTTGACATTCTGCAATTTAGTGAGAAACGCAGAACTCCGAGGGATAACAGTTCACTTTCTATGGATCAAGGGACATGTTGAAATTGAACACAATGAAACAGTAGACCTACAACTGCAGCCAACTTACGAGCAATCCAACTCTCTTATACAGACTTTCTCCCCATTATCCGTATGAAAGCTCAAGGAAATGGTCAACGGAATGAAATACACAAGATCTGCACTAAGGACGATATTATGCCTCACTTCAAGCTAATACCCCTAACATATCATGGTTCGACAGCATCAAACTTGCCAGACGTCACATCACATCCTTCATACGCATGCAACTCGGACACGGATATTACGCCGACCATCTCTACTGTATAAAAGTGTTGGACTCTCCCACGTGTATGACCCTCCGTGTGTCGCAGATTTAAACCACGTTGTATTTGTTTGTTCAAAGTACAGTGCTGCATGAACAGTAATGCTCTCAAAATTGATTAAAATTGGAACTCCGTTTCCAACCAGTGTGTTAGTTTTTCTTTCTCCTGCCAGCCAGAGAGTGTATGCGATTTTAGCCGAATTTCTCAAAAATAGTGATTTGAATATATAATTTGTCTTATTTTGCCTCTCTTACTCAATCAAAAATGTTTAATGATTTTCGTCACGAGTTGGATTGCTCGTAAGTTGGCTACAGTTGTACTTTGTTTAGCGAGGGGGTCTACTGTTTCATTGTGTTCGATTCCGCATGTCCCTTGAGTGTCAGAACATCCAAGGAGTGTGTGGTGTGAAAGAGATTGCTTCCAACCAGCGGGCCACTTCTCCTTTCTTCTGTCAAACAGAGAGTACATAAGTGACTTCAGCCCAATTTCTCAAACATAGTGTTTTATACATATAATTTGTGTCTTTTTACCGCTCTTATTTTATCATATAATTCTATTAATTTTAGTCAAAAAGATTGTGAATGTCAGAACATCCTGGGAGTTTGTGGAGTGAAACAAACTGTTTCAGGTGATATTTTTTGTCTGCCATTTATATAATTTATTTCCTGTGCCTGTCATACGTATACATATTATAGTTTGAGTTGTAAATGTTTAATGATTTGTTGGCTGTATGGTTGATGGGACCCAAAGCCAAATAATTTTGTTTTAAAGATGACTGAAGGATGGTGAACTTTCCCTGGTGCAGTTCTGCTCGGAGACTCAATCTATCCTTTCATGCTTGGCTTATACCACCAGTAAACCACGGTTTTGCTTGCCCATCTCAACAGAGATTTTTAAGAGCTCATAAACTAGAAAATGCAAGGAGAGTTATAGAGTGTGCAATAAATAGACTGCAACCCAAAATCTTTCCAAAAAGAAAATGTCTTCTCTCACATTACTTTCTATTCTTTTACCCATATTCCTATGTACCCAAAGTCAGAACAACGAAAATATCAAGAGAGCCTATTAAACATATGAATTTATAGCCGGTTGTAGTCAAGCACTAGCCTACTGCTGGGAACAAACTGAAACCAAGAACATATGCAATAAACCGATTCTAATCAGATGATTAGTGAACTAATATTATAAATGAAGACATTTCATTAGTCATGTATAAAACTTTATGGAACAGAATTTGGTTAACTAATAATTATTTATTAAGAGGTCTAATATAATCAGGTACCTGTCTGGCCAGGACATCCTGCTACGGTAATGAAGTAGACCGTACTGTTAGCGACTCAACGCCGAGTGTTGAGCGGCGGTAATTAACTCAGCTCCCTAAAGAAGTCCCTTTAGGTGGGTTGATGGTCCCCAGGGTGGAGGAAATGCCACCTGAACCCATAAAGCAGCGTCTGTTCTCCATGTTAGGAGTGGCTGCCTCCTGTTGCTGGGCAGCAGCAGTGTAGGTGAATGTATAAGGCGGATGAACACCTAGGTGTCAACGGCAAAGACATTATGACTGCGCAGGAGAAGGCAATGGTAAACCACTCCTGTATTACTACCAAGAAAATTCTATGGAAAGTCTCTCAGTTGTTTCAAGTATGGTACCAAAGGGTAGCATCCCCAGGCCAGTAAGTACCGAATATGCTACTAGGGAAGAGCAACAGTCACTTACAAGTAATCTCGGTTTGAATGACGTGAATGGGGTAAATCCTTCTGGAGGCCCACTTGCCAATGTTGTCCCTGATAAAAGGAAGGATCTGCGCTGTTTGGCAACCCATCATATCGCAACATGGAATGTTCGAGGAATGAGTAAAGGGAAACTTGAAATTGTTGAGAATGAAATGATCAGATTAAACATTGATCTGCTTGGTATTAGCGAGTTGCATTGGACAAGTCGGACGACTTTACCATTTATTATTCTGGAAATGATAACAGAAATCAGAATGTGTGGCTTTCATTGTGAACAAGAAAATTGTAGCAACTGTGGAAAATTACACAGTAGTAAGTGACCGTGTTTTAGCCATACGTTAACGAGGGAAACCACTCAATATCACTATTTTACGAGTCTATGCTCCAATGACAATGGCATCAGAGGATGAAACTGACCTTTTATTCTATATTAGAATAAAATCTACATCAAATGCCTGAAATGGATATAATTTATATCATGAGTGACCTCAATGGGAAAATAGGTGCACAAAAAGACCTGAGCATCACTGGTGGCTTTGGTCTAGGGGAGTGAAATTATGCTTGTGACCGACTGCTCCAGTTATGCATGGAAAATCAGTTTAGAATCATGAACACATGGTTCAAACAACCTAAAACTCGGCTTTATACCTGGACTTCACCTGATGGTGTATATCGCAACCAGATTGATTACTTTTGTGTAGCAAACGTTGGAGTAGCTCCAACCATTCTGCGAAAACCTTTCCTGGTGCACGCTGTGGCTCAGATCATCAACTACTTGCAGCCAAAATTAGAGTTAAATTTTGCAAAATTAAGACGCTTGCTCCTGCAAAATAGTATGATGTCTCTAAGGTCCAAACTTCATACTCCATTGAGATTAAGAACAGATTTAATTGATTGAGACTGATGAAAAGCATCCTGATGATCTGTGGCAGGAAATAGAATCCATCATTACTTCAACAGCACAAGGACTCGTATCGTACAAGAAACCATAAAAGCGTCACAAATGGCTCTCTGCACATACCATACAGTTCCCAGTTCAAAGGAGATCAGCCAAGACTAAAGTTAATAGAGATCTCGTTAGACAGCTGAATGCGGATTTTCAATGAGCTGCAAGGAAAGACAATGGAGTCAGCAGTGGCACCAATCAGAAGAGGACTCCAAGAAGGGTCACACCCGGAACCTTTTATGCAGGTAAAGAAAGTTGAAACTCCATTTAGTGCTCGTAAAGGATCAATAAGTTGCAAGGATGGGAAGATCTTGACTGCACAAAAAAGTGTTAAGAACAGATGGCGTGAGTACACTGAGCAGCTATATTCCCACCATGGTAAAGCTGTTCCACCGTGTAGCGTTGAACCATATGAATCAGAACCAGAAATCCTTCAGGAAGAAGTGGAATGGGCACTGAAACAGTTACCAGATAATAAAGCTCCTGGTTTCGATTGCATCCCAGCTGAACTGCTAAAGCCTGTCCCTTTGGCAGCTATCACTGCTTTGTGCCAGAAGATATGGCAAACTTCCACCTGGCCAAGAGGGTAGAAAAGATCAATCTTTATCCCTTTTCCTAAGAAATGATTTGTCAGTGACTGCTCAAATTATCGTACTGTAGCTTTGATTCCACACGCTTGCAAAGTTCTTCTAAAAACCATACAGAAACGTCTTGCACCCATCTTTGAAGTTCAGTTACCTGATGTTCAAGCTGGTTTCCGTCGAAGTCGTGGCACCCACGTTCATATTGTTAATCTGTGGTGGATCATGGAGAAAGCACGTAAATACCAAAAAGCAGTCTACATGTGTTTTATTGCCTACAGAAAAGCCTTTGATTATGTCGAACATGACACCTGACTCAGACGATACGTTCGCTTTATACAGAACAAGAGGCAGCAATTCGCACACCATACAGAGACACTGAATGGTTTAAAATTGAAAAGGGTGTCCGTAAAGGCTGCATTCTTTGACCATTCCTTTTCAATTTGTATAAAAAAATAATTATGCGGAAGATAAATTTAGAGGAACTCGACATCGGCGTGAAGATTGGATAAAGAACTATAAATAATTTGACATATGCTGATGATACAACCTTGCTGTCAGAAACAGAAGAAGATCTAAAGCTTTTAATTTCCCGCCTCAATGATGAAAGTGAAATAATAGACCTCTATCTCAATGTAAAAAAGATGAAACTTATGAATCCTGATGAGTGTGGTACAGTTTGTGTAAAGCTAAACAGGGAAGAGATAGAGAGTGCAGAGGATTTCATATTCTTAGGAGCCAAAATCAGTCAAAGTGGAGACTGCGTTCCTGATATCAAAAGACGGATTTCGTTTGGACGTATCGCTATGATGACTATGTCCCCGTTCTGGAAGAGCAGAGATATCAGTTTGGCTACCAAGTACAGATTAGTAAATGCGATTCAGGTATGGATGTGAGAGCTGGACGCTGAAACAGGTAGAAGAAAGGAAGATCGGCGTTTTGAGCTCTGGTGTTTGCGAAGAATCTTACGAATACCATGGACTGCAAAACTCACCAATAAGGAAGTTTTAGAGGGCATCAAGCCCCGTATATCATTGGTTGGTATGATTATGAAGCTGCGACTAGCATACTTTGGCCACGTTATGCGGTCTGATGCGTTGGAAAAAGCAATCATACTAGGAATGATCAACGGTACAAGAAGACCAGGTTACCAGAGGACTCGTTGGTTATACACCATTAAAAGACACAACCCTCACCCTAGAACAACTAAAGGAGGCAGTGTGGAACATTACAACTTGGAGAATGCTAATTCATACAATCGCCGATGGTCGGATTCGACTGAACGGATGACATCACATCATCAATATTACTAGGTAATATTATTTTGTTATGTTTATGAAACAGGGCCCTGGAGATGGTTTTATGTGGTTTGCCATTCACACACTAGGCAAATGCTGGGGCTGTACATTAATTAAGGCCACGGTCGCTTCCTTCCCACTCCAAACCCTTTCCTATCCCATAGTCGTAATAAGACCTATCTGTGTCAAGCTGATGACCCGTACGCTCTTCTTCAAAGAGCAAGGAAGCAATTGCTATTCAAACCTTGCAAAGTCACTTAACTTAACAGCACATCTATTATGAATATTCCATTAGTATGATCAGCACGCCCGCTGAATAAACCATCGCTAGATTCCACTCGCTTCCTGGAGGAGTGAATTCGCGAAATCGAGCTAAGAGCTGCCAAGACTGATGGATGCTCTAGAACGAGAATAGCACATTATTAACTCCCCCTGAGAATCAGTTGCATAGTGTCTGCCTCCAGACCCCAAGACTGAAGATTTTAACCCAACTGAGGTAGTCAAATTTATGCAGGGTGGAAGAAGTTATTTCAGCACTCCTTGTCATACGATGTCGCCGGTCCCGTGGTGTAGGGGTAGCGAGCCTCCCTCTTACCCGGAGGCCCTGCGTTCGATTCCTGGCCAGGTCAGGGATTTTTAATTAGATCTGAGGCCTGGTTCAAGGTCCACTCAGCCTACGTGATTAGAATTGAGGAGCTATCTGACGGTGAGATAGCGACCCCGGTGTAGAAAGCCAAGAATAACGCTCGTGATGATTCGTCGTGCTGACAACACGACACTTCGTAATCTGCAGGCCTTCGGGCTGACCAGCGGTCGCTTGGTTGTCCAAGGTCCTTCAGGGCTGTACTGCCATGGGGAGGGGGGCGGTTATCATATGATGTCGACATGTGAAAAATCTCTGGGTTTACGGCACACATTAGTGTTGATGTTTATGTATGGCTTAAATAGAAGGTCATAATGATTTTAAGCTAAAACAAGACTAAATTTGGGTGACCATTGGTATAAAAGTATTAGAACATACGTATTTATGATCATTTGAGAGAAAATTGTATTTATTTCTTCTGGGATATTTTTAAAAAATCGGAAGAACATCCGACATTTTGGCGGATCTTACATATGGTAAGTCCGCCTCTGTGGTGTAGTGGTTAGCGTGATTAGCTGCCACCCCCGGAGGCCCGGGTTCGATTCCCGGCTCTGCCACGAAATTTGAAAAGTGGTACGAGGGCTGGAACGGGGTCCACTCAGCCTCGGGAGGTCAACTGAGAAGAGGTGGGTTCGATTCCCACCTCAGCCATCCTGGAAGTGGTTTTCCGTGGTTTCCCACTTCTCCTCCAGGCGAATGCCGGGATGGTTCCTAACTTAAGGCCACGGCCGCTTCCTTCCCTCTTCCTTGCCTATCCTTTCCAATCTTCCCATCCCTCCACAAGGCCCCTGTTCAGCATAGCAGGTGAGGCCGCCTGGGCGAGGTACTGGTCATACTCCCCAGTTGTATCCCCGACCAAGAGTCTGAAGCTCCAGGACACTGCCCTTGAGGCGGTACAGGTGAGATCTCTCGCTAAGTCCGAGGGAAAAACCGAACCTGGAGGGTAAACAGATGATGATGATGATGACATATGGTAAACGTTGGTGATACCGTGATAAAAGTTGCATCGTGATAGTTTGTTTGATATTGCATAACGATATAATTGAGCATGAGAAGAGCCGATTTTGTGCTACAGTGTGTTGAGGAAGAAGTAGCCCTGAACTGGGCCTGCCAGTAACAAGCGTGTGTCACCAGTGTTATTAAAGCTTGTTAAAGTACTGTGTATGAAATAAAAGTTATTTTTGCTAATGGAATTGTTCATATTTTGGTTTCATTGTTCACCTGTTGAACAGTTTATTTCATTACAATGTTTTCAAATGGCAGTCTTGCGAAAATAAAAAGCAAAGTAAAAGCAAAGTCACCTCCGTACAGGCCATGAAGACCCTTGGAGGAGTGGAAGGTAAAGGCTTCCACCATTGTTAACCTCGGCACGTGGTGGGGTAGAGTGGTTAGCTCTACGCCCGGCCGCCTTTGCCCCCAGGAATTAACCTGGTACTCATTTTTTGTGTAGGCTGAGTGAACCTCAGGGCCATATGCACCTCCGGAAGTGGAAATCTCGTTTCTTATATTTTACGACTTCCTGACGGGGATTCGAACCCACGTCCTTCCGGGCTAACCGAGCACGCCTTTACCGCCTCGGCCAGGCAGCCCCTAGTCTTGCGAAAATGACGATGATTATTGCAGTTGCAGGACGGCGAGGTTTGTTGGTTTGGTGTGAAAAGCACGATGAACCGCCGAGAATACGGAATAAATCTACCTCGTGAATGCTGTAGAGAAATTCCTGTAGTCTATGCCAACTGGCGATTTTAAATATCCTGCAAATCGCCATATTTCAAATGACCCACGAACAGAAATAATTGTTCGTAAATGTGAGAGACCAAGGGCAATTTTATTTTTATATTTTTTACAATTGGCTTTACGTCGCTCCGACACAGACAGGGCTGATGGCGACGATGGGACAGGAAAGGGCTAGGAGTGGGGAGGAAGCAGCCGTGACCTTAATAAAGATACGGCCGCAGCATTTGCATGGTGTGAAAATGAGAAACCACAGAAAAGTATATTTAGAGCTGCCGACCGGGTTCGAACCCACGATCTCCCAAATGCAAGTTCTCAGCTGCGCGCCCCTGACCAAACGGCTAACTAGCTCGGTGGGAAACTGTTGCCGGTGGAATCAAAAGAAATGTGTCAAAGATGGCTTCTACACCGAAGTGTGATTCTAAGGGTACTCTACTGTATGTGGGAAATATTTTGGTCTTGTTTCAAAGACGTTCTGCTCTGTGATAGCGCCTACTGGATCCATTGTGAATTTTGGAGTGATTGGTTTCACGAAAACTGTTGATTTAGAAAATACCCTTAGTTCGAGTTTAAAAAGGGTGCAAATCTTCGCAGATAAGCTCCAATAGTGACAGCGATAGACGATCAAGGGAATTCGAAGGGCATGTTTATAAATGTTATGAGTTGAAGAATTGTTATTTTATGTCGTACAATAATTCGTAGTTTAGCTTGCTTATATGAAAATTTCACAAATTATGTTATTTTTATAAAATAATATCACAATATTGCATAGTAATGCCATTTTAAAATGTTGATTAAGTTGTCGTTAATCTTGATTCTCCAAATCAGTGTTGATAATTACAATTTGTGTACTACAAGGCGAGATCAAAGAGTTTCCGTTTGAGGGCGTTGCTGCAGCAGACATGCAACCTAGCGCGACTCCGATGCGGGTTTTAAGTACGAACATATAGGCAAAGGGATTAGTGTGAGAGTCGTGTCGTGCCGAGGTGTGTGCGTTAAATGCGGCCACGTGAACTATGGCGAAGTTATTACCAAATGCGTCCAAACGTGCTGTTATTCTTTTCTTGGCTGCCGAAGGACAAACACCGGTGGGCATCCATCGGAGAATGAAGACTATGTATGGGGCAGCATGTCTATCGAAAACCACCGTTGTACAATGATGCGCCAATGCGTTTCGACGCATGATGCCGTTCGATCTGGGTGGCCAGCCTCATCCATTACGGACTACAACAAGCGGGCAGTGGATCCTGATCTTTCCCACGCGATTATCGCGCCTTCGGTCCTCTCAAAAATGTCTTGAAGGGTCGACGTTTTCTGTCGGACAAGGACTTCTTCACACATTAGGGCACGGTGTTTTACCACACGGGAATCTTCAACTTGGTGCGTCAGTGGGATGAGTGCCTCAATGCTTACGGCGATTTTGCCTGATTGGCATCCCGGCCATCAAACGGAAACTTTTTGATCGCCCCTTGTATATACTAGAGTGTCTTCTGTACTTTGTGATGGATTGTTCACTCATTAGTATAACACCATGGCACACGACTTTCTTTACTAGAACACTGAGCTTAATTATGTCTTTTGGTTGTACAATTTTCGAAAGATGTAGACTGTCTACCTCTTGTGAAGTGCTTTGATTTAGTTTTGTCAATCGGTGCTCGAAATGACTTAATAAATTGAAATACTCGTACTATTGGTCCAGAGCTCTTCGCCAGCGGTCGATAAGACCGACAATTCCACCACAGGGACGGTCTAAAATTCATACTTTAAATTTGTACGTTTTGCGGTTACCTTAACTCCACAATCACTTCCTCTTGGACTCCAGTTTCTCACCTTATCGTCTCGAGTGAGAACATTATCGAGGGATACCACCAGCCAACCGTGAGAAACGTTATCAAGAATGCTGTGTCGCCGTCAGGGATGAGATTGTGTCTGTTTGAATTCTCTATCGGAGTGTCAATGCCAGGAACCTTTCGTTTCCCTCCGTGTCGTCAAACATCAATAGCTGAGCTTGCAGGGTACGAACACTATCATCATCAACATTCAAACCGGGTTTTCATGACCGAACATAACAAATTTCTTTTGGACTTTCAAAAGCGCAAACCTGTGTCTCATTCTGCTCAGTTAACAGCAATCATTTCATACTATAACGTAATTTCCCTCTTTCCATATAGGGCGTTTCTAAATTCTTATTACAGACTCTGAGGGCTTGAAGCGGGGACCAAGACGGTTATCATAGGAACTTGAGTCTGGAAACGTACCGTCTTCCCGCTACCCTCAAAAAAGCACCACGGCACACTTTCACAGCTCACAGCATTTTCGGCGCTCTGTCCGACTTCTGCTGATTGTCGTATAGGTCCAACTATCTGGGGGCGGGCACTCGATGTGACGACCATCGACGTCAACACAGACAAGGACGGTACCTACGTATCATGTTCTCGTACACACGAACATCAATACCTGGTCCTCCAACATCCGCCGCAGCCATAACCCGCGTAAGTAGATCTTCCTCAGATTCCACAGGGGTGTCGTAAATCAAGCTTTCATACGACCCCACAGGTAGTAATCTATCGGAGTCAAGTCGGGTGAACGTGCAGGCCAAGTAATCTGACCACTATGACCTATCTACTATTGCCCAGATCTTTGGTGCAGATGAACTACTGTACATACAGCTTACTGCTGTATACGTAGTGAAGAATTACTGCTGTACTGTAGTATGAACGAAAATCATAAGTACAGCAGCAGGTACAACACGTCTCCGTGCGGATCACACACTCCACTGAATGGTATGGAATGTCAACAAACCTGTAGGGGTATGGGGCACCACGTGATCGTTCAATGACGTACGTACTCTAGTCAGTGGCGCCGAAAATGCAGGAGATTTGAACGTGTGCTGTGGTGTTTTTTTACGGATAGGGGAAGACGGTAAGTTTCCGGACACAATTTCCTATGCTAAACTTAAGCGTCTTGGTCCCCACTGCAAGCCCTCGAAGTCTGTAATGGTAATATAGAAACACTCTGTATTCAACAGAGTAACTACTAACTACCAGGGTTCCGGAGACTCCGGGTTCGATTCCCGGCCAGGTCAGAGATTTTTACCGGGATCTGAGGGCTGTTTCGAGGTCTACTCAGCCTACGTGATTACAATTGAGGAGCTATCTAACGTGAGATGGTGGCCCCGGTCTAGAAAGCTAAGAATAACGGCCGTGAGTATTCGTCGTGCTGACCACACGTCACCTCGTAATCTGCAGGCCTTCGGTCTGAGCAGCGGTCGCTTGGAAGGACAAGGCCCTTCGGAGCTGTTGCACCATGGGCTTTTGTGTGTTTTTCTGCCGTTCACGCGTCCAGGATGGATGGCGTACAAGAAAACTCCAGCTAGGGTCGTCGAGTATCTCAGGGTAATCGTCGTAGTATTTTAACGTATGTCCAAAAGAAAAAGACCCGAAATGTAACTAAATATTTCGTTGGCTAAGAAAAACAGTGATGGACGTCTCCATCAAACGAATCGTCGAGAGACAAATTAAATCAGGCAATATCTAAATCAAAATTATATATTATAATAAGTAGCTATGGATAGCATCTCAGAAATATCTTACTTAGTATCATTTATTCATAAAAGGAAACTTCGATGGACAAAGTGTGTAAATATGGATTGAAGATACAAAATTAATCAATTAATTCAGTTTTATAAATTTGAATCATTCATACATAATTATTATTCGTCGCAGGTCTCCTTAATATCAACATTGAAATGGACATTTGCTTCACTTTCATAGTACATCATATTTAAAAAATGAACAATTGCAAATTCTCATGAGTTAATTTCATTTAAATTTAGCATTTAATTTTGTTGTCGTATGACACTCCTCATTTTACAGTACGTCTGTGTTCAATTCTTAGGACAAATACTTTTTTATTTATTCAACGTTTCGTAGGATTGGCGGAAAGGATAAGATTAGATTCCTATATCAATAGCAATTATATGCTATAATTCATCCAAAACAATAACATTAATTGATTATCCTTGCATTATTCATCAACTTAGTTTTCAACTACAATTAAATATATCATAAGCAACCAAGTAAACTCTCAACGGAATCAAAAATTCAATGCATGACCTTATATGGGTGTAGGGAATACCATGGTTAAAGGTATTGAGTATATATAATCCACTTAAAAATATTAAAAAGAAGTAGGAATAACTACTCATGTTAATCAATGCCTGCCATAATCGATATATCATAAAGCATATGAGTAGGAGTATCATATTTAAATACTCATTTAAATGAATAATCATTCACAGTAGGATTAATCTTTGATGATCAACTAATGCCTCATGTTGTCATTTTACTGAACGATATGGATTTCCAACCAAAGAAACATCGTTATTGCTTAATAAATACTATCGATTCGCGTCTGCGTCAATTCATTCTCTTTCAATATATCATTTATTTCCGTTATATCCTCGTAGCATTATATTCATATTTCAGTTGTTTCATTTTCATCCTCACATAACATCATCTCATAATTATTCCTATTCTCATATTTCACTTCATATCTATTGCAATACTTCACAACATTTATCGTATACAACCTACATTGACGCATATCAATCTTCATATTTAACTAAATAAATCTATCATCGGATCAGTGTCTTCACACTACATCAACATGCCTTCTTTCTATCACTACGTCCATATCTAACCTCTTCTCACTCATTTATGACAACATATTGTGCACTACAGACTCCAATACACGTCAATCAAATGCTGAGAACATATCAGAAGTACTGTAATATCGTAGAAATACCTACCTTTGTGAGTCACAAATATTGGCACGTACCTTACCATAAAGTCCTGTCCTCTTCTGCACCGACTGCACAGTCGTAGATATGCGTGGAAAATGTTCTCGTGACTTATAAATGAAATTAAGAGGGATAGGAAAGATGCCTAGGGCTGTTGTCTACACATGAATGTACCCCCCTCCAAAAAAACCATTGGAACATTCAGTAATTATTTACAGTACCACTTGTACACAATTTTACACCCATGAAGTGGCAAAAATCAAAATCAATCTTCATTCGGCGTTCACCGGAGAGAATTCATTAACGCTGGAGAGGTGACTCGGCTCGGACAGAGTCGATTTAGCATTCGTTAGAAGTTTATTCTTAAACAAAAAATATACATGAGATTAGGGAGGGAATCACTTCGCATTACTTGCTCTACCAGTTCCCATGTATCGGGAAATATTTACTGGACTGTCTACCCTTTCAAAATACTTATAAACTACACACGCAGACGTTACAAAACGCACCAGATGGGATACGAATACGAGACCCCGTCTCGAATCCGTGCGATATCTCTAAGCGTAACATTAATGCAGACAAACTAATACAATACACTGAAACATGCACAAATAAATGCATCTTCAATCACCTGTAAGAAATGTACAATAATAAAATGTGGAGAATCTTGCAGTTTGCGGAAATAACATAGACCGTCTTAACTCAAGCATCCCTGGTTTGGGCTAATGAACTCCTTCCTGTGGGGTGAGAGAGCGACTCGCCAGTCCGAACAAAGTGACGTCACCGACAACTCCCCATTCCTTTCAATTTCCCGGACATGGCTATACGTCACGGCAGCGGCCATTGCTACCGCTATGCAGACCGTCATAAATGACAGACCTGTCAGTCTGCTTGCTCTCTACTTTGCGCGTTATGTCTTGCGAAATTATAAACACTTTCTTACATTGCGTACACGCAAACTATGAGGCTTATTCTGGCTGGCTATTTCTACGTCATTACGTATCGCGAAGTATAAATTCTCATTCTCATCTCATGCGTATATACGCACACAATAAAGCTCATCTATGGAGCTATCTACAGGCCATTCAATATCGCACATTTCTCATTTATCTCTTGCGTATCCACGCAAACAAAAGGCTAACCTGCCAAGCCATCTGCAGGCCAATCAAACATTACTATATCTGGTATGTGCGCCTTCCTTCTGGACTCTGTGGTCCGTAGTTCAAGCCATGCTCATGTCTTAGAGAATACTTGAGGGAATTATTGTGATGACCCTTCTGACTTCAACGTTGAAAACATCTGATTGTCTGAAAACTGCACCCGTAATTCAAGGCGCATGCAAAATTTCTATCTAAATAGCTCGCCTAAACGACAAGGTCTGCCTATTGATGTTACCGGACCGTAGCGGTCTCTTTCCTTTCAATGATCTTACACTGCAAGCCATATTCCCAGAAATAAACCACAAATCTGTTTACAAACAACACAACATCTATCCTACATCTCTGACCATAAGACAATCTGGCAATCCCTGATATAAAACTACATTATCTACACATGTAAGTCCTGAGTGTGAAAAATACATCATTCTTGCCTGAGGGGCTTAACTAATTATTTACAAACATCTGCGAAACTATCCTATCCCTAAACCATGCATAAGATAGAGAATGTCCAACCTTAATTGTTACATGACCTTAACGGTCTTCCATCTTCGACCATAGGCTCCTAGCACCCCAAGGTACTGCTGTTGTCACCGGTCCGCAGTCCTCCGTTCATCTCCAGTAGCTGCACCATGGTCTTGCTTCTTCTTCACCGTTTTTAATGCTTGGTTGCTGGCTCCTGCTCGACCGTGTTGATCCTTGGCGGCGGACTTCTGCTTGCCCCTCGATCTTCTTCTCTCGGCGGCCCCTGTTGTCTTCTTACACCCTCTCGTATGACTGGGATGCACAGTAGGATATCAGCGCTTACTGGTGGTTGTTCGTGAGCGGTCTAACATTAACTGCAAGAGTCACTGAATTAACGTTCATGTTCGATCATGTTTTTTCCCCCTTACTATAGCATAACACCATTGCTACCACCATTTTCCTGACGGAAAGTTCTCAAGCAAATTACCTTGATCAATCGCACACGCACCTTTGTCCTAGCAAATTATAGAGCAAAGATTGATGCTAGTTCATTCCTCCTATTACTATGCTTACTAATGTTAGTGCTATTCATAATCACAGTTCTACCTTCATCTAACTTAGCGCCCAGACCATCCGCATATTAATTCTGGCCACATGAAAAGCCCAATTAACGTGACTTCTAATTTATGCAGTTTAGTCTGAGTTAGCACAGTTCTTTAGAGCAAGTTAGCAATCGAGCATTACTGGATTTAAGCCTACACAGCGGGCGATCCTAGCTAGAGTGAGAATGTCTTTCATTCGAAACATAATTATCTGATTGCTTTACGCTTTTACAATTCAGTCTAGTCGTCACTGGCCGATATTCTAACCGTCCAGCTAAATAAATATTCTCCAACTATCTAGCACTGTTCAAATGATTACTCTCTGTTATACAAATTAAGCTTCAGCGCGATCGACACACATAACGCACTTCCGCGATCAGGGTTGAGTATAGAGTGGGGTCTTGGCTGCTGCTGCTGCTCAGTATTAATTAGCTCGACAACCCACTCCAAGTCGTGCTATTCCCCGTCTAATACACTTGAAGTCATTTGACTCCCTTGTGTGGAGTTGGCTTCGTTCTCGCGGTCCTTACCGCGAACACTTACTAATTACAGGATATGATAATTAGCATAGCCAAGCATATCATATCACTCGGAAAGTTATTTCTGATTTTTCTATCATTTTATCTTCTCTAGATTCCGTCTGTTGGATACCTCTCAAGTTTATTGTCTCGTCATCCCTGGATTCTCCCGCTTTTCTTGTCCGCAGATTGGCACAAGAAAATCCCCTAGCATCAAGTGGTTCGCTTCTCTTCTCTCTATCCTTGTCACACACTGAACCACACCCGAAACTGACGCGGTGATTCTTCCAAGCGCGCTATGACTGCAGTTCGAGCCCTTTCTCTGTGGTTTCATATAATTATTATCATCAATGCATTAAATATTGCCTCAATTGGACCATGAACAGAATGGTTCAATATAACCTGTACTCGTTAACATAATATCCTACACTTCATTTAAAAACTATAACTCATTAATATCGTAGACATTGCACAATCATACTATTTAGTCACTTCCCTAACTAGAGGTGGTCTTATTTTTTATGAAGACTGTCTATTTCCTTCATTATAACGACACACTATTAGGTCACGCGCGAGAATTTGATTCGTTTCTAAGACATATACGATTTACCATCTATTAATCAAATGCAAGCAGTCTACCATGTACAGAAACTAGCGACTAAATTCATATCTCTACGAAACTGATCTTTCCTTTTGGCCACCGGGATTGATATGTGTGGCTAGCCTTAAGTAGCCTTGGTCAGTCTCGATGTTCCGTCGCCAGTCATTGGGATGTTCTCGGGAATGCAGCTCTCCCGTGCCTGTTATATCGGCTGGATTTTCCCTGAACAGTCGGCCCATATTTTTCTTACAGGTCCATGACGTAGTTGTTTTGCGCAATTGGAAGATACAAATTCATAGAAGAGATTAGTTTAAACATCTTGTCATAAGCAACGCCTTCTAAAATAACAATGATATCGAGAATCGGTTTAAATAGACGTTTATCTCTCTAATTTTATGCAGACCTTCAATATGTTCGCTTTTGCTTTATTTCTTTATATTGAATGTAATAGTTTATGTAAATGGCGTTTTATAGTTGATTCTTTCTTTTACGAGACAAGGCCTATTCTATGCCTTCTTCTTAACGCTTGGCTGATTGAATCCTGCAGTATTTCACGTATTTAGTGTGAATTTATTAATGTTACTATCGTAAGTATATGTTGTTCTTGCGTATAATTGCAATATATTCTTTCCTTCTTCCGTTGCTATATCAGTTCCAATGCTTTAACGAGTTGCTTCTTTCTTGACCGAAGTCCGTCCTCTTTTCATCGATGTGTTTCATCTGTAATTTTTATATCAATGTTGGCGTTAACAATTCGAACAGTAATGTGTCTTATGCACTGCCTCTACGATCGTGACAATTACTCTTTCGCGCTAGTTCCTTGATATTCTATCACTTTATGCACAATGTTTAATTTCACTAGCTATAATCGCGTGCAATTCGACTCAACTAAACTGCTCTTAGAACAATGGAAATGGCACATAATGGAGTATAATGTTTTAAAATTCAAAATTATATTGGTATGCAACATACAGTGCAAACATTATACTGTATGAGTGAAATACGTCTTCTTTTAGACATAAAGCCTATATATTTTTAGATTAACATATTTTAAAAAAAGGAATTCCGTGTTTGTTAAAAAAATACTTGCAGAATTTGGAATGAAATGTTTTATCCACCTAGAATGAATTCAGCGAACCTGCAATGGACATCCTGGAGAAAGAAACTGAAATTAGTTTAACCGGAATCATATTTGGCTTAATCACACTGGGGTTACAGATGTTGGAATTCGGAAACCTTACCTCAGTTGTCTTTGCAGTAGGTCATAATCGTTGCCTACGCTATAATACAAGGCCTTGAAATGCACTAATGAAAACGGGTGCCACCTTAGTTCACCGTTCAGCCACTAGGATCGCGCTGTTGCCCCCTTGTGTTCGCATGGCCGTGTATGTCTATAAGTAAATTATATCCTAAATAAAGAGAGCTGAATGTTGTAGGTGTCTGCAGGTTTAAAACTTTCCTACTCAGGGGCTTCTTATCGAGTTTCAAAACTTTCTCACTTCTACTTGAGTGGCTCGAAGCAATGTTGTCTAATAGAGGTCTCAGAAATTTTTGGAGTAGAAAAAGAGGTAGTTTGTCGTCTTTACACTCTCTACACTTAATTTCACTGATGAACCTGGTTTTCAGAAAAAACGTACACATTTTTAGTAACTGTCGTCGGGGTAAATACTGCACAGCAGAGGTAACAAATTCCGCCATGCGCTGGAGAAGAGCCACAAACGATGATTTCGGGTATCTGAGGGCTCCTCGATCTTGAAAGCGAATAAGACACAATGTTGGACTTTCACTCGCTGGAGAAGTGATATGTTCTAAACAGCCTTCACAGTCTGTTTGTTCTTCTGCCACACGCACTAAGTATCCTGCTACCATAGCTAGAGAAATACCAGGTATTGTAGTTGTTGAATCTGAACTTAAATAACACTTAAATTAAAAAGTATTGTTCACACAGATCTGATGTAATTTACCTTGCAAGGGTTTTGCAATGATAGACATTACGTGTTCAGGAAGCTGCGGAATTTGCACATCATCGCGACTTTCATTCCTTCTATATCTTTCATCCATCTGGCACATTCTTGGTTGTAGTAAACTGGTTCGTACATTGCGGATCTTATTTTCATCCCTCAGCTCAACATTGCCATGTTTTGATGCCGCAATAATTCCTGTATGGAGCGTTGTTTCGATTGCGTTAAGGCATGACCTTGCGTCCATTGTGTCATTGTATCCCGCTTTGCGTCGTAGGTGGCTAAAGAAAAGCTCGATATCATCGCTTGTTAGATTCTTCGTCAAGACATAATGAAAATTTATACTTATGAGGTATTTTACGCAGGCCACAGTGGATTGGGTAGTCAAGACCAACGCCTGATACGTTTCCCTCGTGAATCTTTTCTCTTTCTCTGGATGCATTTGAATGTTCTTGATATATGACAGGAAATCATTTATTAACCAACTGAGGCGTTCATCTTCAATGCTGAAAAATGCCAGTTTGTTCTCATTCCTGGAATATGTCCCATACGAGGTGTTGCAGACATCATGGGCATCGAATCACTTCATAAAATGCTCCATGAAAGAAATTGTTTCTTTTAAACTGTTCCTGGCTTTAATGCTCTCGGGACAAACCACCTCCATACTCTTCAAACCAGCGATTGTTTCAGGGGAAAATACAATTTTAGCTCTTGCTACATTCATTTTCTCCAAATTTGTAGGGTAAACTACTTTTCTGGTTAGTTTCCTCACCGGCTTCATAATTGAAGATTTCTGGAGTTTGAAAAGACCTCTCAAATGATCGCCGGTCACGATAGCATTGTTTACAAAAAAGTTTCGTGACAAATGTTGGGATCGCACGTTTTTTATGACGTGACTGGGATCGAAACTTAGGAACAGAGGCCTAGTTTTATCACCTGGATGTTGTATCTCATGCGTAATGCTTCCTCCACATAATGTTTCGAACATCGAAACATTTACCTGAGAATTGTCGGTCACAATTGTGATCACTCTGAAACCACATTCTTCAACAGCATTTAACGCATCCAAGGTTAATTTTGCAAGTTGTGAGCCCGTAATGGATGAAGTGAAATAGAAAGACACCGGTATTCTGTAATATGTAGAGAGTCCCTTGAACAAAGTGCAGAGTAGTTTATTGGCCAACCTATCTTCGATTCCAAGAGCGTCAATGTCAATGTCATTCAGTCCAATAAACATATCTGATTTCCTGTCATACATAAGTTTCGGCTTTATGGACATTTCATCTATTATAAGGGAACCAACCTTTTCGTTATCGTTCACTAACGACAGTTTTTCTACCAGTAATCGGGCTTTAGTTGGCGAAGTTATGCCGGTCTCCCCTTCTGAGTATCCAACATACGATTTCAACGTTCTTGGATGAGGAAGATGAAAAATATCGAGTGTACTGAGAAGCCGATAACCAGTTGGCGACCTTGAAGATAATAGCACACAAATTTTAACTGTAGTCTCCTGGTATTTACATTTCTTTTTTCCAAAGCTCTGAAGTTGTTCTAATAAAAAGTTTGCTTTCATATTACCTCCCTCAGCTTCCTTCTGAATTTTAGAAACACGACTTGCAAGATTTCCGGGATCCTTCTTTACCTTACTAAGTTCTGCTTCCAAGTTACGAATTTTTACGCGCAACTTCTTAATAATTGTCACGTGCTTTCTATTTCTTCTGATCTCCTTCCTTAATTTCCTGGTAATGTATTTTGGTACTGTTGATTTTAGGACAGGAGAGAACTGTGTACCTACTGTTGTGGTGCCTACATTTATCAGGTCAGATTCTCCGGTATTATCAGGCACAGGAGAATCCGATTGTTCCACACATTTTCTCTTATTTCTTATATACTCATTTTCACTGTCCGTTTTTTCAAGCTGTCTTTTCTTAGGAGCTTTCCTACATTTTAAAGTGACTTGTTTGTGTTTGGGGAACTCTGTAAAAACTGAAGGGACTTTATTAGGCAGGAGCGTCTTTTTAGATGTACTTCTCCTAAAGTCTTCTTCCCTGAAGTGTTTACTGCACACCCTCGATTTTTCTGTAGGAACCCAGAGAGATCCCAGCTTGTCTCCTCTGCGAGATATAGCAACAAGCCACCGTTCTTTTAAAGCACTATTCACTGGAAACTTGTGAAATGAAATTCCACTACCTTTAATTTGTCGTGAATGACAATAAGGAACACAGCAATAAACCATGACTGAACCTGCGAGTGCTTATTATCACAAGAATACACACATTCACAACCAACTCAATACACACGTTTAAAGGCGCGAACCTGGTAAACAGGGGGCAAGGTAGCGATCCTAGCGGCCCGCAAATGAACTGCAGTGTGACCACTTCTTTAGCGTTTTACGGGCTCTATTTCCAGGCCTTGTATTATAGCGTAGGCAACGGTCATAATACTCATCTCCAGGTTCTTAGGTGTAAAGGATCGTCAGTTTTCAGACAGCACGTTGCAGAAAATTGAGCAACTTCTCTCCACATCAATGGATATTAAGGGTTCATACTTTATGCAAGTGAGATCTTCCTCTTCAAAAACACTCACATAACAATTTTCTCCTTTCAATATTTCACTTATTCTTTTCTTTCTTAATCTGTTTACCCTCCAGGGTTGGCTTTCCCCTCAGACTCAGCGACGTATCCCACCTCAACCACCTCAAGGGCAGTATCCCGGAGCGTGAGACATTGCGTCGGGGATACAACTGAGGAGGAGGACCAGTACCTCGTCCCGGCATCCGCACCTGCTATGCCGAACAGGGGTCTTGCGGGTGGATGGGAAGATCGGAAGGGATACACAAGGAAGAGGGAAGGAAGCAGCCATGGCCATCAGTTAGGTACCATCCCGGCATTAAGAAGTGGGAAACCACGGAAAACCACTTCGAGGATGGCTGAGGTAGGAATCGAACACCCCTCTACTCAGTTGACCTCCCGAGGCTGAGTGGACCCCGTTCCAGCTCTCGTACTGCTTTTCAAATGGCGTGGCAGAGCCGGGAATCGAACTCGGGCCTCCGGGGGTGGCAGCTAATCACGCTAACCACTACACCTTTATATCAGTCAGCCCTAAAGTTGGTCTGAAGAACCCCGGTCCTACCGAATTCCTGGCCTCCAGATGAGAAGTAAAACAAGCTACAGGGTTTGGGCCACTTAGCTGTCAGACTGCATTCGGGAGATCGTAGGTTCGAAGCCCACTTCCCTGAAGATGGTTTTCCGTGCTTTTCCAATTTCATACCTAGCAAATATTGGGGCTGTACCTTAATTAACGCCACGGATGCTTCCTTCCAACTGCTAGGCCTTTCCTATTCCATCGTCGCCATAAGACCTATCGGTGTCGGTTCGACGTAAAGCAATTTATATATTTTAAAAATACTAATAAATGTGGAAGCCTCCGTGGCTCAGGCGGTAGCACGCCTGCCTCTCACCGCTGGATACCGTGGTTCAAATCCCTTTTACTCCATGTGAGATTTGTGGTGGAAAATGCGGAGGCAGGACAGGTTTTTCTCCGGGTACTCCAGTTTTCCCTGTCATCTTTCATTCCAGCAACACTCTCCAATATCATTTCATTTCATTAACCATTCATTAATCGTTGCCCCAGAGGAGTGCGACAGGGTTCGGCAGCCGGCACATTTCCTATCCTCGCCGCTAGATGAGGGCTTCATTCATTCCATTCCTGACCCGGTCGAACGACTGAAAACAGGCTGTAGTTTTTCATTCACTGATAAATGTTGTTTACATCCGAACGTTACTTTGAAACACCAGTTTTATTTGTAGCAAGGTTGCAAACGTTCCGCTACTATCAACTGTCCCGGGATATATGGGTCTTGGTTTTCAACAACTACAGTATATTCTTTCCCTTTCAGGTGACCCAATGCGTTTCCGTGATGTTCGCAAGAAACTTTTCCGTGACTTGAGCCTTTGAACTGGTGTACATGGCCGTGCAGTAGATGAGGAAACATTAATCTAGACTACTCCACGTCCAGCTCCACGACATTTTTAAAAATATTTTTTAGAATGTTTACTAATATTTTCTTAATTGTCTCTCATTCTTTCTTTAATTTTCTATTTAAGGACGACACACACGCAGTCCGCGAGCCAGAGGAAATAACCAATCATGGTTAAAACCCCAGACCCGGCCCGGCCGGGAATCGAACCCGTGGCCCCTTGAACCAATGGCCAGCACGCTTACCATTTAGCCATGGAGCCGGACACTAAATGGTTAGCGTACTGGCCATGGCCCTTTGGGCTGTAGCGCCATGTGGTGTGGTTTGGTTTGGAGATAATAAACTAATGGTGCGGTAGTTTTCACACTTGTTATCTTGGGAATAGGTATAACAATATTCTACCTAAAATTTGCATTCGAAAGGAGATCTATTTTATGTGTCGTTTTCGAAGATCGAATTTCAGTTTTTTGAACTATTATTATACCATATACTTTTCCTATGAACATGAAGCACTAAGGTAGTAAAAATAGCGCTGTTATGAACAGTACCTGGGAATGTGTGATTTGAAATGATGAATCATGCTTTGCCGTACGTGTCAGTCCGATGGGAGGGTTTGGGTGTGGCAGATGTTTAGAGAACCTTACCTGTCAGCATGTGTAGTAACAACAGCGAAGAACATGAGTGTATAATACCAACCTCCAGCGAGTTCAGAATGCCTGCGTGCCTTTCGTCTTCAGTATTCGTAAAGATTGCCACATACCATCTTACCCAGATTGGTTGAAACTCAGGGATAGACGATCATATTCAGCTGCTTGCTTAATGCTGAGAATTTTAAAATCAAATGCTCCCTCATTCTTGGCCTAGTCCATTGTTCATATGAGATAAGTGTATGATCGGGGACAATAGGTTTACAGCTAACACACTTCGGGTTCCACAGCATCGTGCGGTAAAGTGCAGTAAGGGCCGGTTCTACCATCTGCTGGTAAAGTGGCTGGCAGCTGCCCGGGAGGTAAACTACCTGGAGGTGTAAATCGGCTGGTAGTTTGGCTTGCGTCCAACCACCTCCGCGCAAGCGCTAGGTAGCTATCCGGAGCTAGACACCGATATACGAAGTTGGCTAGACTGATTTTCAGCGATTTCTCGCTTTCGAGTGTGGTGCTATCTATCGTCAGATGCATGAAACCCATTTCGATTGTCTTATTTCCCTGTGCTTGCGTCTGCTGATTATCACCAAAAAGCCCAATAAGGGAAGTCTTAAGAGTTATGGACAACGATTCATGTCAAGCTTTCGTGATTTTAATCTATGATCTTCATTGGGATTAAAATCTCGAGATTACATTTTCTTACGCCAGTTATAACCTGTCATGCAAGGCAGCGTTTTTGAAAGGTATTCTCGTAGTAGACTGGTCAAGTCGCTCGCTCCGTAATAGAAGGTACGCAGGTTTTCATTCTATTTCTAATTTCATCATCATCATCATCATCATCCGTTTACCCTCCAGGTTCGGTTTTTCCCTCGGACTTAGCGAGGGATCCCACCTCTACCGCCTCAAGGGCAGTGTCCTGGAGCTTCAGACTCTTGGTCGGGGGATACAACTGGGGAGTATGACCAGTACCTCGCCCAGGCGGCCTCACCTGCTATGCTGAACAGGGGCCTTGTGGAGGGGCCTTGTGGAGGGATGGGAAGATTGGAAGGGATAGGCAAGGAAGAGGGAAGGAAGCGGCCGTGGCCTTAAGTTAGGTACCATCCCGGCATTCGCCTGGAGGAGAAGTGGGAAACCACGGAAAACCACTTCCAGGATGGCTGAGGTGGGAATCGAACCCACCTCTACTCAGTTGACCTCCCGAGGCTGAGTGGACCCCGTTCCAGCCCTCGTACCACTTTTCAAATTTCGTGGCAGAGCCGGGAATCGAACCCGGGCCTCCGGGGGTGGCAGCTAATCACGCTAACCACTACACCACAGAGGCGGACCTATTTCTAATTTACATTTTAAAATGTATTTTCGTTCCCTGCCGTTGTTCTTAACTCTCTTTTACGCGCTTCCATATACGTATACACACATCTTCTTTACGGACTTATTGCCTTTGAACATTCTATCTGCAGGCTTCTGTGAATTGATTAAGTATCTCCGCGATGCTCTATTTGCAACTAGTTCTGTGACCTCGTTTAGTTCCAGATGCTTCCATTTATTGATAAAGCATTTCATTTTAATTTTTAACTTTATGAAGATAAAGTTGGAAGGTACTGTAAATGTAAAGAACTAATCGGGATAAATATCCATTCATAGGAAGAGGAATTCGGGAATGGAATAGTTTCCGATTTCTTCGAAATAATTTACAAGCCTATGTAAACAACTAATAGGGAATCTGCTACCTGGGCGACAGTCCTATGTGCTATTAATCATAACATCACTTGCTATAGGTAGCATACATATAAAGCAATTTTCCTAGTAGACATAATATTGTGATAAGAAGGTATGAAAAGAGGCATACAGATTAACACAACGCTAATAATGGAAATAAAAAGGGTTCGTCATAATGAAGACTCGAACCTGCACACTTCGTATTACGAAGCGAACTTGTTTACCATTACGCTACGAAAACGCTTGGGTCTAAGTAGGATACATACCGTAATATATATCTCGTGTCCGAAAACTGAAAAAGTAGAAAATTAAAGCCCATTTCAAATGATTTCCAAATAGATTTTGATTTTACATCCTTTTAGAGTTTCTTTACGAAAGCTTGACGTATAAAATGTGTTCCCTGCGCTACCGATGCGAGAGGCTGGTGTGACCGTTGCAACTAAAGGGAAGTATTAATGTTCAAAATCCTGCAATACAATATCGATCACTGTTACAGTATATTGCTTTTTTCAGTATGCTAAGCTAATTTGAGTTGCATATCACCAAAAATACAGCTAATAATGTTCAGCTCTCAGAACTTGCCCGGCAGGTAAAGTCTTATCGGGCCCTCGAAGTGGCGGAGAAATTACGAGCCGGGTAACGACGATTTATGCTGCCGATAGCGCTACCTGGGAGTGGTCGGACGGAAACATCCTTTTACGCGGAGGGCAAATTACGCGCTACTTTACCAGTAGGTGGTAGAACCGGCCCTAAGTCGTTTATTGTCACTGCTTCTCAATTATACACTGATCTTAAACTCCTCGAACCGGGCGAGTTGGCCGTGCGGTGAGGGCCGCGCAGCTGTAAGCTTGCATCCGGGAGATAGTGGGTTCGAATCCCACTGTCGGCAGCCCTGAAGATGGCTTTCCGTGGTTTCCCATTTTCACACCAGGCAAATGCTGGGGCTGTACCTTAATTAAGGCCACGGCCGTTTTCTTCCAATTCCTAGCCCTTTCCTACCCCATCGTCGCCATAAGACCTATCTGAGTCGGTGCGACGTAAAGCCACTAGCAAAGAAAAAAGAAAAACTCCTTGAAATACAGGAAAATAGTACCAAAACTCGAAAAAAAATTCTTAAATACCGTTACCATATCACTTATTAAGCCATGTAAGTGAATTTTCACCGAATTAATTAAATATTATGAAATTTTCATAATCTAGATATATTTTAGATGTTTATTTTTATTCTTAATTCATCCTCGGCATTAAAATGTATCTAAGGTTTCTTTTATAGTTTGTCTTCCTTGTTAGTATAGTCTATGTTTCCGAAATGGTAAAAGTAATATTGTCATCTCCTAGATGTTAAGCTTTTCTTTCTTTCCTTCTTTCTTAATGTTTACCCTCCATGGTTGGACTTTCCCTCGGACTCAGTGAGGGATGACACCTCTACCGCCTCAACGACAGTGTACTGGAGCGTGGGACCTTGGATCGGTGGATATAGCTGGGGAGGAGAGCCAGTACCTCGCCCAGGCGGCCTCAACTTGTTATGCTGAACAGGGGCCTTGTGGGGGGGGGGGGGTGCGGAGGTATGGGAAGATAGACAAGGAAGAGGGAAGGAAGCGGCCGTAGCCTTAAAGTTAGGTACCATCCCGGCATTTGCTTGGAGGAGAAGTGGGAAACCACGGAAAACCACTTCGAGGAAGGCTGAGGTGGGAATCGTAACCACCTGTTCTCAGTTGACCTCTCGAGGATCAGTGGACCCCGTTCCAGCCTTCGTACCACTTTTCAAATTTCGTCGCAGAGCCGGAAATCGAACCCGGGAATCCAGGGGTGGCAGCTAATGACGTATTTAGCTCTTAATTTTATTTTTATCCTCAGTAGGAAAATGTATCTTACGCTCTTCTATGTATTATCTTTATTAGATTTTGTATTGATACATTTAAGTTAAAATGGCAGTTAGCTATAGCCAAAAGGACCTCTCCTCTGGTCCTACTTGTAACTAACTTTAAATAAATAAATTTCTATTTTGTACTTCTGACTATTCAAAGAAGAAGCCGGACAAAATATGCGAAGCATATAGATCGTATTATAATTTTATTATATAAATGTTGAAATAATCTTCTCAAAATCGAGATTTAAGTTAAGATAGGTCTATAGCAAGGGCAACCTAGGTCGTAAACGAATTGTGTCTAAGACATGTTTCTATAATGAATGATCATATAGCTGATTATGATAATATTTAAGGCATTGTTAATACAACTGTCCGCAACTAGAGTGTGTTCTTTGGGATGAAATGGACTGTATAGTGGCGAGGACATGTTTTTTCTGTACCAATCACCGTAATTAAGAAGCAGACGATGTAATCTAGATAGCGAGAACAAGGAACCTGCTGAGATCTTAACAAAACACGGGATCTTATCTTTGTTGCTGCTGGCTTCACCCACTTCGTGAACATACGAGACTGATCAATCCGCCTCAGTGGTGTAGTGGTTGGCGTGATTAGCTGCGACTCCGGAGGCCCGGATTCGATAACCGGCTCTGCCACGGAAATTAAAAAAGTGATGCGAGGACTGGAACGGGGTCCACTCAGCCTCGGGAGGTCAACTGAGTGGAACGGGGTGGGTTCGATTCCCACCTCAGCCAACCTCGAAGTGGTTTTCCGTGGTTTCCCACTTCTCCTCCAGGCAAATGCCGGGATGGTATATAACTGAAGGCCACGGCCACTTCCTTCCCTCTTCCTTGTCTATCCCCTGCGATCTTCCCATCCAACCGCAAGGCCGCCTGGGCTTGGTATTGGTCCTCCTCCCCAATTGTATCACCAACCTAATGTCTCACGCTCCAGGACACTGCACTTGAGGCGGTAGAGGTGGGATCCCTCGCTGAGTCCGAAGGAAAAACCAAGCCTGGAGGGTAAACAGATTAAGAAATAATAATAATAATAATAATCATAATCATAACAATCATAATAACTGTTCCGAGATTTCTGTGGAACAGCAGAGGTGAAATAAGGTGCCGGGGTGAATGGGACTAACTACAAAGCCGAAATATGAATTAAAATTTCATTAAAGGTTATATTTTCGAAAATAGCAAAACTTAACAATTTTCACATAGAATTTCAAAATTTAACAAATAACAGCAAGTCAACAAATAACCGACAATCAGGTACAAGACCTGGAAAAGCCAAGATACAGAACAATTATGGGCCCTACGTCCCTCGCTTTACAATTCCCTTGAGCTCATAGCTCAAATATACCAAGCACAAGGCCTTCAAGGACAGAAAACCCCTTCGTTCAAGGAGCACTTGCTCCTAATTACAATATCAATCCTCCTAGAGGCACTTTTCCAACACTAGAAAAGACCTGACACGCTCTCAGTTTTTTCAGCCTCTTCAAGGCCATACCATACTTTACAATCACTTGCCATCAAGGCACAAATTACACCACTGAAACGGGGGTACCTTGTACCCAATCTACTGGGCCTTAGCAGAAAAAGAACAGGTTAAGTGAGTGGCCCGCAATACCAAAGGAATGGAGGAGAGTACTTGCACTCCTAAATACACATTTTAAACCCTAAAAGGCACTAGGCCGAAAAAACAGGGGCTATTCTCAAACTATGGAATACTGAATAAATTTAACACATTAAGGAAGAGTAGAAAATCGGTTACGAAAACGTAGTCACCTCAAATCAAAATGAAGGGGAGCTCGAGAGGGTAAAGCACTCTCTATCCCCGATTTACAGTAAAAGATATATATGAAGTTTTTACATAAACTGGAAGAAATTTACATGTTTATAGAGATAGGTTAAATGGTAAAGGTTTCGGACCTTCCCCGCGGGTTAAACTGCTGAGCTAGCAAGAAATAAAGATGTTAAGCGGCCATTACCTTACTGAAGAACTGCTGCCTGAAGAAAGAGGCGCTTCCCGCCTCCTGCTATACGTCCATACACCAAGTTATATGTTGATGAAGTGGTCGAGAGGCAAGAAAATCAGCAGTTTTTATACCCTCACGGAAGGTTCGAGAACTTTCATGAATAATTAAGACACATCCACAGGCTTTTATTGGCTACAGTACACAGTTACACACAAAATCAAAGAAGAAACCTGTGATTGGTGGAAAATTAATTACAAAAATTCTGGATTGGCTAAGTTCAAAACTGGCGGAAAGAAAGATTAATCTTGCCAACCCACAAATGAAAGAACGAAATTTAGCAAAGACAAAAACTTATGAGTACAAAATTTCTTCAAGAAAGTTCCTTCAGTTCGCACCAGGGTGCATGATCACAGTTCTCAGGCAGTGACATCTATGAGAGAATGTCCAAACTTCTTGATAAATAGTAAACAAAAACACGTCGAAATTCACACAGTGACATCTTCAGAGGAAAGGTTTAAGTAGATCCAGTTTTCTCCTGTAGAGGAGTACTTTAAGGTGGAAAATTAGAATGTGCGGCGTAGAGGTGTACCAGCCGGTATAATGATGATGATGATAATAATAATAATAATAATAATAATAATAATAATAATAATAATAATATACTCCAGGTTATGATATAATATTATTGTTGTTAAAATTAGAAGCGTGCAAAGCATGAACAACTCCTACTTGTGTTCTAGAAACAAGGATTTTTACAGTTCATGGCTCTGTCGGGATATTGAGACAGCTTCGGTTTGCTATTCTATTAACAGTTTATTACTCACTGTTAGGATTTTAAACATTTGCCCGAGCTTCGTTGTTAACCTGTGACTAGTGAATTTACTGTATATTTTTGCTGTACCGAACGGAGTGGCCGTGCGTGTTAACGAGCAGTCTTAAGAATGGTTTTCTGTTGTTTCCCATTTTCCAAGAAAATAGCAGGAGAATTCCTGTCAATAGGCCACAACCGATTCCTTCCACGTTCTCACCGAATTCCACTCACCATCATTTGTTTGATCTACATTAGTTCCTCATCTGAGATTGGCGTTAGGAAGGACATCTGGCCGTAAAATCATGCCATATAATAACATCACGGCATCTCCGATTCCGTATCACGGAACAGAGTTAACAGGTGGGCAGACGACAATAATAATAATAATAATAATAATAATAATAATAATAATAATAATAATAATAATAATAATAAAGACAGAGCCTGGTAAGATATGAGGGTTGGAAATAAAGTAGTGGCAACGTAGTCCAGACACTCGCAGGAGATCGCGCATGCGCAAATAGGATACAAGAGCGGTCAGGTTATCGATGTGTAGTGTGCACTTGCTGTGCGGCGTTGAAGTGAAAATGAAGTAGCGTATGGCTTTTAGTGCCGGGAGTGTCCGAGGACAAGTTCGGCTCGCCAGATGCGGGTCTTTTGATTTGACACCCGTAGGCGACGTGCGCTTCGTGATGAGGATGAAATGATAATGAAGACGACAGATACACCGAGCCCCCGTGCCGACGAAATTAACCAATTATGGTTAAAATTCCCGACCCCACCGCGAATCGAACTCAGGACCCCTGTGACCAAAGGCCAGGACGCTAACCATTTAGCCATGGAGCCGGATTTCAGGGCATTCATTTCTGAGGAGAATGAGACCCCGTGATAAGCACCGGTCTGCACCACGCCGTCCAGCTGCCTGCAGAATCTATCAGCACTTTCATTTATAAGAAGTTGGAAACCTGAAAATAACAAATTGAAGGACCATCATAAATAAGCTCTGTTATGCACCGTGTGAAGCTGGCAATCAAAATCTCATTATACATTTTTTTGCGTAAAGTGTGATTTCTCAGTTAATTGCTATATGAAGTAATATGCCATCAGAAGAATGTGGAATGTATACAAGATGGCCTGCGGCGCACCCCAGTGGCTACCCCTGTTCTCTGGCCTTCAATATCCTAAAGTTTGTTTTGATGTATCTCTGTGGCCTCACGGGATGTTACTGTCGAGTTCTTGCTGAATGGGACTCTTCTTCACCTCAGGTTCTTTGAGTGATCCGAGGACTTTTGTGTTACATGTCCTATAACAATATAGACTTCACACTCAAGTGCCTTTACTTTTCCTGTTCTTCTTCGATTAGACAATCCGGCTCCATGCCTAATGGTTAGCGCGCTAGCCTTTGGTCACAGGAGTCCCGGGTTAGATTCCCGGCAGGGTCGGGAATTTTAACCATAATTGGTTAATTTCGCTGGCAAGGGGGCTGGGTGTATGTGTCGTCTTCATCATCATTTCATCCTCATCACGACGTGCAGGTCGCCTACGGGTGTCAAATCAAAAGACCCGCATCTGGCGAGCCGAACTTGTCCTCGGACACTCCCGGCACTAAAAGCCATACCCCATTTCTTTCTTCCTTTCATTAGACGAACAAACAAAAAATGAACGAACAGCCCTGATGGGCCTTGACCTATCAAGCAACTGTTGCTCAACCCGAAGGCCCACAGATTACGAGGTGACGCGTGTCAACGTAACGAAACCTCTCGGCCGTTATACTTGGCTTTCTGGACCAGAGCCGCCATCTCACCGTCAGATCAATTGTTCTCAGGTAGTCTAAGTACACCTCAAACCAACCCTTCAGATCATGGTAAAACATAAATCCCTGTCCTGGACGAGAATCGAACCAAGGACAACTCGTTGGCTGGATGGTCAGCTTACTGACCTTCGGTTCAGAGGGTCCCGGGTTCGATTCCTGGCCGGGTCGGGGATTTTAATCAATCCCAGGACGGACGGGTGTGTGAGCCAAGATCACTACCCCCAGAGCAGAGACCGACACTTTGTCATTAAGGGGAGTTAGGACTGAATTTTGAAAATTCTACAGTTTTTATCCGATTTTTTGCAAATTTGGTTGTTGCATTTAGGTACAAATAAACACACGTTTTACCAAATTTAGTTGTTGCATTTAGGTACAAATACATAAATATTTTACCAAATTTAATTATTGTTGGATTTAGGTACAAACAAACACATATTCTACCAAATTTACAGGGTCTTTCACTGAAAGTGAGGCCGGGGGGCGCAGCGCAGCGGGTAGATGAGCGAGCTGAAGGTCAGACGAACACATGGCAACTCGCTGAGCTTGGTGACTGGAGAGCGCCCGTATGAATCGCATGTAAATAACAAGCAAACATAACAACGCATAATCAAAATAATTTCTCACCTTGTCACAGAATATGTTGAAAATGTCCTCCACCTGCATCTACACATTTCTGGCTTAATCTAAGGAAATTTTCATTCATACGCGTTAGTTCTTCTACCGAGATAGCCTCATTTTCTCTCGTGATATTTTCTTTTTCATCGAGAGTGTAGAAATGGGAATGTTGGCGGCAGTAACTGCAGAAAGGATAATACGGAAACCACAATCACTGGGCAGAGATGTCCGACTCGTTGCCTGAATGGTCACTGTACTGGCCTTCGGTTCAGAGGGTCCCGGGTTCGATTCCCGGCCGGGTCGGGGATTTAATCGCTTCTGATTAATTCTTCTGGCTCACTCTCCTCATCATATTCAGACAACATACCACACTACCAACCACCACAGAAACATGCAATAGTGATTACATCCCTCCATATAGGGTTGGCGTCAGGAAGGGCATCCGGCTGTAAAACACGTCCAAATCCACTCGTGCGACGCAGTTCGCACCCGCGACCCTACAGGTGCGGGGAAAGCGGTAGGAAAAGAAGAAGAAGAATCACTGGGCAGAGATAAGTTATAGGAATGACATTCTCGTACCATTTTTGTAACAATTGACAGATAAAGAATGCCAATCTGGGTATTTCCAGCAAGACTCGGCAACCCGGATACGGCTAACGAGTCATTAAGTTTAACTGAGGAAATTTTCGACAACAGGGTAATTAGTAAACCATTGTGGCCCGCAAGATTCCCAGATCTTACAGTTTGAGATTTGTATTTATTGGGGAAAACTGAAAAATAAGTTTTATGCAACCAACCCTCACACTCTAGATGAGCTCAAACAAAATTTCACGAGAGAAATTGAGGCCGCTTCCTTCCCTCTTCCTGGTCTCTCCCTTCCAATCTTCCCCTCCCCCGCCCCACAAGGCCCCTGTTCAGCATAGCAGGTGAGGCCATTTGGGCGAGGTACTGGTCCTGCTCCCCAGTTATATCCCCAAACCAAGTATCCAGTATCCAGAGATAGTAGGTTCGAACCCCACTGTCGGCAGCCCTGAAAATGGTTTTCCGTGGTTTCCCATTTTCACATCAGGCAAATGCTGGGGCTGTACCTTAATTAAGGCCACGGCCGCTTCGTTTCCACTCCTAGCCCCTTCCTGTCCCATCGTCGCCATAAGACTTATCTGTGTCAGTGCGACGTAAAGCAACTAAAAAAAAAAAAAAAAAAAAAAAAAAAGTAGCAGAGTCTCAGGCTCCAGGACACTGCCCTTGAGGTGGTAGAGGTGAGATCCCTCGCTGAGTCCGAGGGAAAAACCAACCCTGGAGGGTAAACAGATTAGGAAAGAAAGAAGATAAACTGCATCGCAAGGAACATTTTGTACAGAGCAAAATATTTAAGAATTGCAAAGCAAGAAAAAAAGTAAATAAATATCTACTCATTTTGGAACTACCCTGCACTATATGTCTCTCCTTCAGACCACCTAATTATTTCTTCCTTGCATATTTTCTGTCACTTCTGAGGATTTGTTCTCAATATCTCTTGATTACGGCTTCTCTTTCTGCCCTGAGCCACAAGGTCATAACGTATTGTGCTGCTTCAGACCGTGTCGTAGGCCTTTATGTACTTAGCACTCTCTTTTTAAATGGTCGCTAGTGTTTTAAAACAGATGGAGTGACATAACTGATACCATTATCTGATAGAGGAAGGAATGAACCATGTTTTTATGGTTAAAATAAACATCTGTTTTTGGACCAAAAATCAAATATTTCAATCATAACTCCCCTTAACGAGACGATAATTATTATGCAGTAACCCTTAAAACAATAATTATCATTATCTTCGTCGTAATAGAAATGAGAATCAGATTAATTCCTGGGAGAGAAATGACGGTCGGAAATAGAGCTAAACCGATGCACCTCACTTTGTCTTTACTTTCCGACTCTACCTCATTCAGAAACACTGGTTTCATCTACCTGATGATGGCCTGATGAACTTTTTACTTTTCGTACTTGTTACGTAAATGATTATTAGAGTCATATGCATAAGATCAGCAGTCTTAAAGTTTGGTTGGAATTGTCTCTGCATCATTTAGTCTGATGTATTGATTAGTGAACTTAATGTTGACTGTATCCAAATATATTCACGTACAGTATCGAGCTGTGAGAAACAAGGTTATGTGAAAGTGAGTTGACGAAGGAATATTATATAAAGGCTAGCGTGTGCACTTTCACAAGTGAACCAGTATTTTCCTGGAAGATGAGATCAATAGTTGTTTGTGTATTCCAAATGGCACGTCCCCTTGTTGGCGATTCACAATGAGGAAATCGATATCATAATGGCCTGATGAGAAAATGAACCTGTCAGAAATGTCGTTATAATGTCCTTACTTATGACCTTGGCTATACTAAACCAATGATGAGTCTGGTTCTGATATTACTTACCAATTGACTGATGTTTAAAACACAGTCTGTCGTCTAACTACATCTAAGACGGCACAATCTCCTGTTCGGCTGCAGGCGGTGGTGGTGATCATTAGTGTGCTGATACTGTCCTATTTGGATTTTGATATTAATCTATGTATAATAAGAGTATTGTCTGTACATTGCTCAGAATTTATATATCGGCTTTGTCCACAGTAACAAGGAAATTCACTTTTTTAATTTTCCGTCATGTCTGTGTGCATTTATAAGAAGTTGGAAACCTGAAAATAGCATATTGAAGCATCATCATAAATAAGCAGTGTTATGTGTCGGCCTGTATGCACGGGCACCACGAGAAAATGGCAGAAGAGAATTAAATGAAAATCGGTATGTTAAGTCAGGGAATGAGACTTTAAAATCTAGGCTCTAAATAATTGTATGCACGCAGAGTGAAATGGTAGTTTAAGGGAAGGCCTAAAATGTAATTCTCAAATGTTTATATTATTAATGATCCTACCAATAAATTCTACAAAACTAAAGTTATATAGAATTACATTTCCGAACAGTCATGTCTACTACAGTTTTGGTGATGGTGATGATGCATGTTGTTTAAAGGGGCCTAACATCTAGGTCATCGGCCCCTAATGGTACGAAATGAGACGAAATGTAATGACAAATTAAAAGTCCAAATTTCGCCCCTGACCAGAATTCAAAACGTGAGGACGAAGAATGAATGGATGGATATGAATTTAAAACAATCAGTGGATCCGACCCGCAATGCCTCACATTCACAGAAACTGACGTAAAAATATAGTATTACTGACCAAGGGACTGCTTTTATAGCATAACACTGAATCAATTATGCTTGTAGTCTAAAGGAGTCCAAAATCCAATTCATCGGCCCCTCATAATGGTACTTATCGCTAGGAAAGTAGAACCATGGTATTTGTCATGTTGCGGTACTAATCAAAAGTAGCGTAGACTCGCGGTATTCCACACGTTATGGTACTACTAACAGGTAATGAAATTCGCACATGTAATACAGACCTATGGTGTTTCGCACATTGCGGCGCCATTTACAGGCAACGCTAACCTATGGTGTTCATCACATACGTGTACTAACCACAGGGACTCGCACTATCCCGTGGTGTTCCGCATATAGTGGGTACTAATCACAGGCAAGCCAGAACCATGGTGTCACTCACCCATGGTGTCGCTCCTAAAGTGGTACTAATCACAGGTACTGTAAAAGCCGGCAATGCACTCTGTTGCTACCAATCACAAACCTATTTTGTACCTAACATAGTGGTACTACACGCAAGTAAAAGGGACCCATTGTGTTCCCCGCGTGGTGGTACTAGTCACAAGTAGTTTCCTGGTTCTAATACAATCATCCCTTGGTCGCCCCTTTTAGTGGCCTCTTACGACAGGCAGGGGACACCGTGGATGTATTCTTCGTCTGCGTCCCCCACCCACAGGGGGTTGTGTGTTTGGTCCGCGAGAGGTATTTTATTTCCCTCAAGTCCGCCGGCAAGCCGGTTAAGATCCCCCTATCCGCCACCTGGGACGCGCCACAGTATCACCTCTCCTCGTGCTACGCCAACGTTAGTAGATTCGTGGTTCTACAGTTTTACCGCACCGGCAGCTGCCTCTGTGGATGCGTGGTAGAGTGTCGGCCTCCGGATCCCAAGATAGCGGGTTCAAACCCGGCAGAGGTAGTCGGATTTTTGAAGGGCGGAAAAAAGTCCATTCGACACACCATGTCGTACGATGTCGGCATGTAAAAGATCTCTGGTGATACATTTGGTATTTACCCGACAAAATTAATTAAATCTCAGCCATAGACGCCCAAGAGAGATCCGGTTTACTCTGTCTGCCATCTAGCGGACCTAGAGTAAAACGGAACGTCGAAATTGACGAGCAGGCAGCCAGATGGCGTCAAATTGAAATGTCTGCAAACGGTAGCTGAGGCCATACGATTATTGTTATTATTATTATTACCGTACCGGCTATGATAACAGAGATATTCATGAACTTCGATTTTTGTTGCTAAGTCCATATCATTGCCGAGCCACGAGAAAATGTAATGAAAATTGAATAAAGTACTACAGTCTAGATTATAAATAATTTTTATTCACGCTGGATGAAGTGGTAGTTTAGGGGCAGGTGACTCAAATTTAATTTTTTAAATACTTGTGTTCACGATTATAGACTTTTGTTGCTTAGTTCATATCAACGCCAATCATTGCTTACATAAATATTGTTTAATCGTGTTAATGGCGAGGATTTTGTCATGATTGTCTTAAGGTGTAAAATCGCGCGATCTTCGATCTGTATCGACAAGAAAAATGTGAAGGTATTTATAAAAATGAAAAAAAAAACTGTGAAGGAACGATCGCTTGAAGAATAAGACAAAGGGAGTCATGAAAGAAGGATGGAAAGAAGTTCTTGCGGGTTTTGTGGTAAAGAAAACACGCGATTTTCAAGGGAAATTCATGTTTTGTTAATTCAAAATATTGGTCATCTCCTTCTATACACTTCGCCTAAGTTTTGAATACCATGCCAGAAAAACTGCTTGTCTTTTGCGCAAACCATTCGTCGAGCCATTTTCTAACTTCCTCGAAATTGCTGAGTTCTGCTCTGCGAGCGCGAACCCCATGGATGCGAAGAGGTGATAGTCAGATGGCGCCAGGTCGGGGCAGTACGGCGGGTGTGGAAGGATGTCCTATCCAAGCGATTTTAAGGTGTCTTTCACTGGTTTTGCTGTGTGAGACGGCGGATTGTCGTGTAACAAAATCACTTTGCCATGTCTTCTGGTCCATTCCGGTCGTCTTTCGATCAATGCGTGTTTTAAATTAATCATTTGTTGGCGATAGCGTTGTGCATTAATGGTTTCGCCTGCAATTCCTCGCCTTCACTACCACAGCGCGCACTGTCTTTCACATTGAAATAACCACGTTTAAATTGTCGAAACCATCTCTCATATGTTCTGATCGATGTTTCTACCGGCAAACGATGACTTTCCACAGCCTATTCCTTTTGATTAAATAAGAAAAGTAATGCGTGCCGCAAATGTTGTTTTTCAGGCACAAACGTCGACATGATAACTGAACGATACAACACAGACGCTAGTGTTTGGTGGACTCAATTTGTGTGTGTTGATAGGTTAATATCAGACGAACAAACTGACATGTGTGTCAAATTCATACGCTGTGTACTGTTCGCTGGCGCCATCTCTTAGTGAAACCGGAAAAGACTTCAAGAAAGTTTTCCCAATTGGCTCTCAGATAAGGAAAACCAAACTGAAATCACTAAAGGAAAAACTCCATGGTCAGAGTAGGGTTATGTCAACTTTTACCAAGGAAGCAGATATGACAACAGAAGCTGGCTTCATCTTGGCTTTTAATACTGCAAAAGCAAAAAAGAATTACACAGAGGGGGAGTTTATTAAGAAGAACATGTCACAAGTTAATTCTATTTTAGAACCCGAAAATAAGAAACTGCTGAAACTGATCAACGAAATGCCCGCTGCTAGACACACAATAGGGACGAGAGTTTCTGTTATTAGTGTGGATAATTTTAATAATTTACTAAAAAATCTAAGCAAGTGCTCAGCAGTAAATCTCGCTCTGGACGAGTCTACTGATATCAAAGATAAACCACAACTAGCCATGTTTGTGAGGTATGGGTTAAGGGACTTGCAGGTGTTGGAAGAACTTTTAGACCTGGTTACTTTAAAGGATACTACTCGTGGTTGTGACATTAAAGAAGCCCTGGATGGTGTTTTACAGAAAACCTCAGTGCCTATCGGTAATATTGTCAGCATTGCTTATTGGGCTTTTAAATGCTGACACATCAGTTCCTGATTTCCTACCTGTACATTGTATTATTCACAGAGAACATTTAGCAGCAAAATCTTTTCAGTACCCGCATATTATGCAAGTAGTTCTAAAAATTGTGAACTGTATTCACTCATGTACCAAAACACGCCGACAGTTCAAATTTTTATGGAAAATATGAACAATGACGAGCTTCCTGATGGTGTATATTGGTTCTGCTTAGATGGGTATCTGTAAGCAATGTTCTTGGCATATTTTTTGAATTACTTGATCCAATCAAAGAGTTAATCGAAGAAAAAAGAAAATCACTTCCTGAACTTAATGACCCCCAGTAGCTGTTAGATTTAGCCTTTTTACAGACGTGATCCAGCATTTAAAAACGCTAAACACAACTTTACAAGGAACAGAAAAACTTACTTCTGATTTGGCTCTGACTGTATTTAGCGTTCATAGCTAGTTAAAGCTTTTAGGGAAAGACCTTCAGTCTAAAACATTTTCTCACTTCAAATGTTTGAAGAAAATTACTGAAAGCCTTCCTGACGTTCAGGTGGAAACTGAATATTACATGAGTAAAATGTCTGGCCTTGCTGAAGAAATCAATGGCAGATTCAATGATTTGAGATCACTTAAACCTTAATTTTAATTCATGGAAAATCCTTTTGCTGTTGATGTTGTGGGCGATGGCTGTCCTGTTTCATCACCAATAACAAAGGATACAGCAGCTGTAGAGTTGGAGCTACTAGAACTGCAAGAGGACGAATGCCTAAATGGACTCAAACGAAGTGTCGTTTCTACCCTAGAATTTTGGAAGAATTCACTAAGTTTAGTATCCACTACCAAAAGAGTGTGCCAAGAGACTTATTTCAATCCTTGGGACTACTTATGTGTGTGAACCACTGTACTCAACGCTTACATTTATTAAATCTAAATATCGATCTGAACTAACCAATGAACATTTAAGTGAACTTATGCGAACTGCGCTTACCAATTTATCAGCCAGATTTCAAAAGAACTAACAGCAAAAATGAACACTCGAAAAAGCACTTCTCAGAAGTAAAATCTCATTCCTTGGAGTGTAGCTGAACAATAATGTTCTGTGTAGTGTATAAAATAAATGTTATTCATTTGTTATAAAATAAAAACCTTGTCTTCATTTTAGGAACCATTTTATAAACATGCTCCCAATTTTGGCTCCTAATTTTGCGGCTCCCAGAATTAAGGTCAGTGGCCACCCCTGCTACAGAGTATAGTTCTAAGGTCCCCATAGTTTCCTATAAATGATCGATGCCCGTTTTCCTCTGCCTTCGGGATTTTTTTCTTACAATTTGCTTTACATCTCACCGACGCAGATAGGTCTTGTTATTGATTGTTGTTTAAAGGAACCTGACATCTAGGTCATCAGCCCACAGATAGGTCTTATGACGACTTGGGATAGGAAAGCTCTAGGAGGGGGAAGGATGCGAGACCGTGGTCTTGGTTAAGGTACATCGCTAGCATTCGCCTGGTGTGAAACCACGGAAAACCACTATCAGCGAATGTAAGCTGACAGAAACGTAACCCAAACCGCGCAGCCACCCGCTCGGTTCTCGGGATTTACAATCTCGGAGCTAAATTTTATTTCGTGTTATCGACATTTCTAGATATAAAGAATACAGTTTTTGAGCATGTATAGCACATGATTGAATCATATGGATCTACGGGCTTATACTGAATACATTATTTTTAACAGTATTTGAAAACAAACTATTTTATGGTATCACTCATTATAGTAAATTTTTAGAAGACAGGATACAGTACATACAGTAGTGAAACAAGAAACATACCTCCGTTAACACCTTTAGCAAAAGAATCCATTCGTCTTTTCTGTTTGTTACTGTTAACCTTTCCTCAATTCACGTTGAAACTTCTGGTCAATATCAGGGGGTTAAGCGCTATTCGCACTTTCAAGGAAGCACTTTGGAGACATTTTATGCACCAGTAAGGATCATCTGTAAACTTGATGCTGCTACATACAACCATTCTATTGTTATGGATGTCCTGGTAGAGAATCTAACATTCTTATCCGATTTGTCTTTAAAATCAAATTTTATGTACTGCCTTTTTTTTACATGTAGGATATTAGTTTTAAGAATTTATCCCTTTTTATATCTGATTTATTTCATCTTAATTTAATCTTAATTTATTAATTTAATCTTAATTTATTTCATCTTAATGTAATCTCACCATTCTTGCATTATTATTAATTTAGTATTAGATCTAGTTACTGTACGTAATACAATGCAATATATGTATATTTCAATTTCTGGTTAGATGGAAGAGGAGGCCTGAAGGCCTTAATCTTGCCAGGTAAAATAAAACATTACATTACATTACATTACATTACATTACCACGCAGCCGAGATTCGTAAATGGAGCTTGTCATCCGCGACTTCGGGGGTTGCTTTCGTACGTGACCGGTAATTAATTCACACCCGAGAAACAGCGAGGCCTCACAGATTTTCCGATCATCAGAGGCTTTAGTTCTTCGGTTCCCGTCATATTAGCTCTCAGCATCACTTAACTGTTCCTCACAAACCACAAATGCCGTACTAAACAGTTAATGTTGCACAAAATTCGAGTTACGGAGCCTTTTTTGTTTCAAGGAATGAAATGTTTGCTTCGAGAAATCGAGAAATTCGTGTAACCGAGTTTCGAGTAACAGAGAAATAGGTCAAACGGCCGGGAAATTTAAGTTACTTCGAGATACTGAAAATTCGAGTAATGGAGGTTCGAGATATCGAGCTTCGACTGGACTCTCTTACAGATCTCTGGTATTTCCTGGCTGTAGTTAAGATGTAGTCCGTCTCTGAGGTGTAGTGGTTAGTGTGATTAGCTGTCACCTCCGAAGACCCGGGTTCGATTCCCGGCTCTGCCATGAAATTTGAAAAGAGGCACGAGGGCTGGAACATGGTCGACTCAGCCTCGGGAGGTCAGCGGAGTAGAGGGGGTTCGATTCCCATCTCAGCCATCCTCGAAGCGGTTCTCCGTGGTTTCCCACTTCCCCTCCAGGCAAATGCCGGGATGGTACCTAACTTAAGGCCATGGCCACTTCCTTCCCTCTTCCTTGTCTATCCCTTACAATCTTCCCATCTCCCCACAAGACCACTCTTCAGCATAGCAGAAGAGACCGTCTAGGCGAGGTATGGTCCTTGTCCCCAGTTGTATCATCCCGACCTCAAGTCTCACGCTCCAGGACACTACCCTTGAGATTGTAGAGGTGGTATCCCTCGCTGAGTCCGAGAGAAAAACCAACTCTGGACGGTGAACGGATTAAGAAGGAAAGTTAAGATGTAATAGAGCGGGCGTATAAGACTGGTAGGACCCCACTTAGAGGATGGTTCCAGTATGCGAGACTCCTCACTAGGATTACTTGATTCGAGAAAGGCGAACATAACTGATAAGGAAGTATTGTTCACTTGTCATGGTTACGAGCTAACTTAAGTGTACGGGGGAAATGGAATTATATAGCGGAATACAAGACTCCTTAGGCCTCGATGCCCTATCATTGCCAGCCCTCAAGAAATGAATGTGATGGTCTGTCTTTGAAAACTTCAGTGACTGAACTATAAACATATTTATTTTGTCGTACAAAATCACGATCTTCCTGCAACAGGCCTCTCTTACTCTATAAATTACAGGCTTTTTATGAAACTAGTCTATGATATGTCCGGATTTAAGATTCCATACAAGTGCTACGGTCGGAAGGTCAACAACTTAGTTACGAATATAATGTTTATACCTTACAACCTGAGTTTGATTATTAAACGTGTTGTAAAATTGTATTATAAGAAGTTAACTTCCAAAATGCAGTCTGGCCTGTGAGAGAGACTGTCTGGCGGTTTCTACAAAGACCCAGGTTGACCTTTGACTCGCAAAGTGCTTGAGTATTCCAGCCAGATAAGACACATCGCTATGGACCGGCTAGCTTACTGCTGGGTGGCTAGCTAGCTAGCTTGCTATTCATATTATAATGGGAGAGGTTGACAGGTGAGCGTTTGTCGTCCTGGACTGAGTAACCGATCTAAAGACACTGGTGCTGAAGGAACTGTACCTTATGTACTGTCTGCTGAGTGCCAAGGACTAATTTATCTGTAAATGTAATAATAATAATAATAATAATAATAATAATAATAATATAAAATCCACAGCCTGTTTCCAGTCATTCGACAGAGTCAGAAATGGAATGAATGAAGCCCCCATCGAGTGGCGAGGATAGGAATTGTGCCGGCTGGCGAAGCCTGCCTCACTCTTCTGGGGCAATGATTAATGAATGACAGATGAAATGAAATGATATTGGCGTGTGTTGCTGGAATATAAGATGACAATGAAAACCGGAGTACCCGGAGAAAAACCCGATCCGCCTCCGCTTTGTCCAACACTAATTTCACATGGAGTGACCGGGATTTGAACCACGGAACCCAGCGGAGAGAGACCGGCGCGCTGCCACCTGAGCCACGGAGGAGCTAACAACAAAAACAATAATAATAATAATAATAATAATAATAATAATAATAATAAGGAAATATTATTTACTTGTCATGGTATATAAACATTATATTCGTAACCAAGTAGTTGACCTACCACCATAGTACTTACATGGAATCTTCAATCCGGACATATTATGCCTAGCTATAGAGGCACCAAACTCGATAGCTGCAGTCGCTTAAGTGCGGCCAGTATCCAGTAATCGGGAGATAGTGGGTTCGAGCCCCACTGTCGGCAGCCCTGAAGATGGTTTTCCGTGGTTTCCCATTTTCACATCAGGCAAATGCCGGGGCTGTACCTTAATTAAGGCCACGGCCGCTTCCTTCCAATTCCTAGGCCTTTCCTATCCCATCGTCGCCATAAGACATATCTGTGTCGGTGCGACGTAAAGCAAATAGCAAAAAAAAAAAAAAAAAAAAAAAGCTATAGAGGCAAGGATACACAAAATGGAAAGAGCATATGGTATAACAAAATAATACATACAACAAAAAATGTTTATCTAAAAATCTTAAAATAAAGCACTACAACACAGTTGTGAAACCAGAATGATTATATGCCAGTGAATGCCTATTACTCAATTATAAACTTGAAAGATTGAAAGTACTAGAAAGAAGAAATATAAGAAAAATATTAGGCCCTCTAAAAACTACAGAATTTTGGAAATTAAGTAATAACGAAATTTATTAGAACATAGAAAACATACCTACAACAGTACGAAAGAGGAGACTGCTATTTTTGGACATATTTACAGAATGGACGACAATAGACTAACCAAAAAGATCTTCACGTATCTTTGGAAGAAAATGTCAACAACCAGCTGGATTCGAGAGATCAAAAAAGACTTGGAAAGAACCAACATCGGAGAAGAAGAAGTAATGGAAAGATAAATTTTCAGGCAGAAAGTTTAAAAGATGGAAGGATTCCAAGGGAGGGAGGCAAAGAAAACCGACACAAAGTGGTTTGAAGAAGGAAAAAATAAACATAGTGAAACAATGAAGGAATATTGGAATAAAAGGAAGGAACAACAACAAAGGATCAAGAATTGAAATTGGAACTTCGTCCCTAGTAGGCCCTAAAACAATAATAATAATAATAATAATAATAATAATAATAATAATAATAATAATAATAAAGGATTCATGAAGTCAAGAAAGATTTGAAAAGAAACATTACAAGAGAAAAAGCAGCAACAGATAGAGAGACTTTTAGAAAGAAAGTATTAAAAATGGAAGGTTACCAAGGTTGAGAGGGAAGAAAAACAGGCTCAAAATGGTCTGAGGAGAGGCAAAGGAGGCACAGTGAGCAGATGAAGACGTATTGGGGGAGGAAAAGGGAACAACAAAGGATGAAGCATTGGAAGTATTACATGGTCCCTAGAAGACCCTAACGGAGAAAGAAAGAAAGAAGGAATAATAATAATAATAATAATAATAATAATAATAATAATAATAATAATAATAATAATAATAATAATAATAAGCTCTGGAATCAAAATTTGATAAAAACGAAATCACAGAAAATTCATGAAATGTCGTATGGCTTTTAGTGCCGGGATATCCCAGGACGGGTTCGGCTCGCCAAGTGCAGGTCTTTCTCTTTGACTCCCGTAGGCGACCTGCGCGTCGTTATGAGGATGAAATGATGATGAAGACAATACATACACCCAGCCCCCGTGCCGTAGGAATTAACCAATTAAGGTTAAAATCCCCGACCCGGCCGGGAATCGAAACGGGACCCTCTGAACCGAAGGCCAGTACGCTGACCGTTCAGCCAACGAGTCGGACAGAAAATTCATAAAATAGTCTAACAGAAAAAAGTCACAGATACAATAATTAAAAAGGCGATTAAAATTGTACGCACACCTATACAGAATGGATAACAATAGGCTGCAAAGAAATTTCTAAAACTAGCACTAGGAAAATAAAGGAAGATCACTCGGCGAGTGGTTGCGTGGTTTGGGTGACGTAGTTGTCAGTTCACATTGGGGAGTTAGTGGGTTCAAAACCCACTGTCGACAACCCTGAGAATGGTTTTCCGTGGTTTCCCATTTTTACAGCAGGCGATACCTTAGTTAAGGCCATGGTCGCTTCCTTTCCACTCCTAGCCCTTTCCTATCCCATCGTCGCCGTAAAACCAATCTGCGTCGGTGCGGCGTAAAGCGAAATTGTAATTCAAAACATTTACAAAAGAAGATCTGCAAGAAATGGGTATTACTGACGAAACCATTCAAGATGGAACACAGTTCCGGAACTTGGTAAGCAACCAAAAAATCGCAGAGAAACTTAAAAGAAGATATGCAAGCAGGGCTGTAGTCGAGGTATGATGTATGACCATTAGAACCCCATCTACCAAATTAACCTTCACATACTAGACGTTACAAAACATGTTCCCCTGTTTTTTAACTGTGCATCTTACATTCTAATTCATTTCATAAAAAATACATTCTTGCACACTACATTTGATGCCTTGTCTGGCGCATGCATAAACAGATTTTCAGCTTATCCCACCCGGGAGAAAGCAACGTAGAGCCGACCAGTTGTGAAATAGGAATGCTTCAAATTAACTCCGCAATAGTGGAACGTTTGAACCTGAGCCTTAGTGACAGTAATACTATAAGCTAATCTGAATGGAAATTGTAATCGCTTGAAACAAAATGACAAATCATTTGAGATCAATGGAATTCTTGGTATGAAAACCGATTTCCTTTCTTCCCTGCCGGCTAGGATTACTGCCTCAATGATATTTTCAAGGAGCTGTTCTTTTTTCTATTTCCTTTACGTCCCACCGTCTTGTGGCGACGATGGGATACGAAAGGCCTAGGAATTCGAGGATGCGGCGTACCCTTAATTAAGGTACAGCCCCGGCATTTGCCTGGTGTGAAAATGGGAAACCACGGAAAACCATCTTCAGGGCTGCCGACAGTGGGGCTCGAACCCACTATCTCCCGGTTACTGGATACTGGCCGCACTTAATCGACTGCAGATATCGAGCTCGGTAGGAGCTGTATCAGTAAGCATCTGCTGTATATTCAAGAATTACAGAAAATACTCACAGCTGTACTCAGCAGCAAAGTGTTATGTTTCTGGGATCACAATACTCCTGCCAGATGAATCAAAGATGGTATATAAAACCAAGTAGTACACATCACAGTCTTCTAGAGAATATTCTCACTCCGATCCTTCCACTAAACTATCACTCATTTTAATACATTCAATGACGAAGTTAGCCTTTTTCAAGTCTGCAATGAGTATTTGTGGCTTCAAGGTCTATTTGTATATATATTCGGCCAATTTTAACCCCCATATCTACCACACCACCACAGCTACCGACTCTCAACCACTATAGTGCACGATGGAAGGCTAGAGGCTACTATCACACACAAACAACAGTGGTCTGCGATGGGTAATTGTGGCTGCAAGGACAAATATACGAACACACACGTCTATTTTTATAATAGTCGGCCGATTTCAACCCCCACATCTGCCACACCACCACAGCTACATACATACAACAACTATAGTGTATGGCGGGAGACTTGATGCTACTACCACACACAGACACCAGTGGTCTGCGGTGGATAGTTGTGGCTGCAAAGTGAAATATACGAACACACACGTCTATTTTTATATATAGTCGGCCAGTTTCAACCCTCAGATCTACCACGCCGCTACAGCTACCGACACGCAACCACTATACTGTAGTGCACGATGTCAGACTTGAGGCTACTACCGCTCAAAAATACCGGTGGTCTGCGGGGGGGAATATTTGTGGATGCAAGGTGAAATATACGAACACACATGTCTATTTTTATATGTAGTTGGTCACTTTTAACCCCCATATCTACCACACCACCACAACTACCGACACGCAACCACCATAGTGCACGATAGGAAACAGGCTACTACCACAGAGAAACACCAGTGGTCTGCGGTGGACAGTTTTGGCTGCAAGGTGAAATATACGGAGCCACACGTTTATTTATATTATTACTATTATTATTATTATTATTATTATTATTATTATTATTATTATTATTATTATTAATGAAATGGCGTACTGTATGGCTTTTAGTGCCGGGAGTGTCCGAGGACAAGTTCGGCTAACCAAATGCAGGTCTTTTGATTTGACGTCCGTAGGCGACCTGCGCGTCGTGATGAGGATGAAATGATGATGAAGACGACACATACACTCAGCCCTCGGGCCAGCGGAAGTAACCAATTATGGTTAAAATTCCCGACCCTGCCGGGAATCGAACCCGGGACCCCCCTGTGGCCAAAGGCCAGCACGCTAAGCATTTAGCCATGGAGCTGGACATTATTATTATTATTATTATTATTATTATTATTATTATTATTATTTATTTATTTATTTATTTATTTATTTATTTATTTATTTATTTATTTATTTATTTTCGATGTCTTTTACTCATAGGATCACCTTCTCTCATAATGTCCTATATTTCCTCGATAACTTTGTTTCCTGTACCATCTAGTAGTTGCTTCACTCTCTTCATCTAGTAACTGTATGAGAATGGGATTTAAGACAATTGTGTTACCTGATGTCCATTGTAGATCCGTGAGCGGTCAATGACGATCCATGACCATACCGTACGAGTTGGAGATAATGTGTAGAGGGCAAGGCTATGTGACGTATCGTACCTTACCAACAGATGGCCTACACAAAATGAAGTGTATAATTTATTAGGGAATCAGCCTTCTGGCAGATGAGTAGTTATCTAAAGCTAATTTGAATTAAAGAGGAAGAGAGGACAAGTGCTTAACGAATAATCATAGAGCGCTCGCAAATCATGCCGAGGGGTCGGTCCGTCATACAACTTGTGTGGGAGGAGAAGAAAGAAGTAGGGAAGTGAATACTGTATACTAGGCCTGAGAAAATGAAGAATACATAAAGGCAGGGGAGAAAAAATTAAAACAAGGAGTGTTTGGTAGAATAAGATGTTTGGTTATGTTGATTAAGAAAGAGTATTAGAACTAGGGATGGGCCGCAGTGTTGCTAGATCTACAGAATTTGCAGTGGATCACAGTGTTGCCCGATCATAGGTAATATTTCGGGGGATGGGCCGCAGTGTTGCTAGATCTACAGAATTTTCAGTGGATCACAGTGAGATAGGACTGAAAATTTCGAAAAGATCTGATCAAAATTTCGGAAGATGTTTATAAATATATCATATTATTGTGTTACTTAACATTAAATTTGTTAAGATGAAAGCCATGCTTTTCATTGTCGACATAGTTAATATAAAGTTTGTCCGTCTAAAGAACACAATATATGCATTTATGAAACATATCTGACTGTCTTTCTTCTAAGTATGTACGAGTGGTTTATAAATATTTATTTATTTATGTGTTCGACAGACAGAAAAACATTATAGTTTAAAACTAAATAATCAATCAACATTGAAATATAGACACTCACCAGGATTACTTGATACGAGAACTCGAAAATATTCAAAGGAAAGCAGCAAGATTTGTTCTGGGTGATTTCCGGCAAAAGAGTAGTGTTACGAAAATGTTGTATACTTATGGACTGGGAAGACTTGGAAGTAAGGAGACGAGCCCTCGACTAAGCAGAATTCTCGAGCTGTCAATGGAGAGATGCCTTGGAATAGCATTACTAGACGAATAACATTGAATGGAATTTTTGAAAGTAGGAGAGATCATAATATGAAGTTTGGCAAGAGGACAAATTTTGGCAACAAAATATATATATATTCTTTTTACAAGTTGCTTGAAGTTGTACTGTACACCGTCTCATTGCGAAGATGGGATATGAATGGCCTAGGAGTGGGAAGGAAGCGGCCATGGCCTTAATTAAGTTACAACCGGGCGAGTTGGCCGTGCGGTTGGGGGCGCGCAGCTGTGAGCTCGCATCCGGTAGATAGTGGGTACGAATCCCACTGCCGACAGCCCTGAAGATGGTTTTCTGTGGTTTCCCATTTTCACACCAGGCAATGCTGGGGCTGTACCTTAATTAAGGCCACGGCCGCTTCCTTCCCATTCCTAGGCCGTTTCTGTCCCATCGTCGCCATAAGACCTATCTGTGTCGGTGCGACGTAAAGCAACTAGCAAAAAAAGTCAAGTTATAGCCCCAGCATTTGACTTGTGTGAAATTGGAAAACCACGGAAAACCGTCTTCAGGGCAAATATTTGATTATAGGAGGAGGGGTTCGATTCTAACCTCAGCCATCCTTGAAGTGGTTTTCCGTGGTTTCCCACTTCTCCTCCAGGCAAATGCCGGGATGGTACCTAACTTAAGGTAACGGCCGCTTCCTTCCGATCTTTACATCCCACCACAAGGCCCCTGTTCAGCATAGCAGGTGAAGCCACCTGGTCAAGGTACTGGTCCTCCTTCCCAGTTTCATCCCCCGACCCAAAGTATCACAGTCCAGGACACTGCCCTTGAGGCGGTAGAGGTGGGATCCCTCGCTGAAACCAACCCTGGAGGATAAACGGATTAAGAAAGAACTTAGAATTTAAAAAATAAACTAAGTTAGTATTAAGAACTGGCATCATTTAACTTAAATCTATGACTCAAGGTAATCAAAAACTCCATTAGAATCAATGAGGCAATCGAGCAGTGAGTTTTTCCATTCGATTATTCATTCGGAACTGCATTCGAATGAATGAGGCAATTGAATAATGAATGCTTTCGAAATAATCGAATGACAAGTGATATTTTTAAGACAGTTAATTCACTCATTTAGTTTCAACATTTGGAGATACGTTTGGAAAAAAGGCGCATTTCTATTTTTCATAAGAGTTCATCTATTCGCTTATTTCAATCGGTTATCCATCCGACACACTTAAACCGATAAATTGATTCATGACGCATCCGAATATTCTATGCGATACAACTGAATGGTATTTTAAACTCATTCGATTATTTTATTCGATTTAATCGAATGGAGGTTATTCGATTATTAAGAGTATTCGATTATCCCATCGCATCAAAAATTTTCTGCGAAGCAGGGTTGTGAAAATAGCGGCCGTGGCTTTAATTAAAGTAGGTACAGCCTGGTGTGAACGTTGGAAACTTCAGAAAATCATCTTCAGGACTGCTGACGGTGGGATTCGAACCCACTATCTCCCGACTGCAAGCTCACAGCTGCGCGATCCTTACTGGAATTACTTGGAGAAAAAAAGGGTAAAATGTTCCTAGACTTTCCATGAAATAATACACATACATCAATGTAGCATGTCTCTGCACTGTATCAGAAGCTTTTACTCAGTTACAGACTGGCTGAGCCTTAGACCTAAATCGAACTTGTAACATTAGGTTGTGCAAGCAGGTGCAGTAACGTAGCGCCTGGTCGCTGCCCACGCATGAAATCGTGCTGTGGAAGCCAGCACTACAGGTCCCTGAGTGAGGCACAGCAACAGTGAGACGAACGGAACGGCCCGGACCGTGCCGTGCCGAGCACAACCGAGACGAGGAAAGGGTTAATAGGGATGCAAATATTACACCGGACGGAGGAGGAGGAGGAGGGAAGCATGCCAGCGTTGCAGCATCTCTGCCAACCAGCGTCAGTGTTGCCACTACTGCGCCAAGATGAGCAACAAGTCAGCTGTATGAATAAAGTCATGATAATCTACCGTGGAATTCTTAAGGTTCTGGTTACTGTATACATACTGTATAGGCCTACTGTGTTTTGATTCCTCGGCAGATGCACAATCAGATAGTAAAGCATAAAGAAATCATAATCAGGGCTGTAGTCAAGGGTATGCGCAAGTATCTGCCGTGTTCCCTCCACTTAACACCACTCATTAAGAGTGTGCGTTCTGATGTCTTGGGTATAATTTCTGCTTTCATTTCTTTTCTTTTTTTAATTTCGCCATTCCGTCTGTAAGTTTTTTAACTCTCCAACTACGGTCGCAATTGCGAATATGGAAGGTTCAGCTTGATGAATAACATCAGCAGTCATCACTGTTCGTTGCTTACATCACCAACCTTATGTTCGTACATTCATCCAAATGCCCCACCCAAGAGTTTGTTCCAGTGAGAAGTGTAATCTCAAATCAAAAGAGACATTTTGGAGTGTTTTTAATAAGATAAATAGCTCGAAGAAGGTCTAATAGAACACTACTGTGTAAGCAAAATAAGGTTCTCACACTAGCGAGCTTACATCCGGGAGATAGTGGATTCGAACCTCATTGTCGGCAGCCCTGAAGATGGTTTTTCCGTGGTTTACCATTTTCACACCAGGCAAATGATGGGGCTGTACCTTAATTAAGGCCACGGCTGCTTCCTTCCCTCACCTAGGCCTTTTCCTATCCCATCGTCGCCATAAGACCTATCTCTGTCGGTGCGACGTAAAGCAAATAATAATAATAATAATAATAATAATAATAATAATAATAATAATAATAATAATAATAATAATAATAATACAAAATATGATACGTGGTTCAGGGAGGTTCTGGACTGATCTAAAGAAAAAACTGGACTAAACCGTGAAGACATTGCTAACAGAACCAAGTACCGACACCAGATCAGTAACTTCCTTCAAGGGCTTTCGTGAAAAAGAACAGCAGAACAGCGGGTGGACAGCAGAAAGAAGACAGGCTGCCAAAGAGAGAATGGAACGATACTGGGCGGGAAAGAGGTTTCCAAAAATGTATAAATGTTGCTTATTGTGGTATCTAATGGCAGTAGACGTATAAACAAAACAAAAACAAAGTTCTTCTTTTTCATCTTAAAATGCCTATGTACAGTATGTCTACCCCTTAAGTCCCGTTTCCTGTTGCGGGTCGTGGGTGAGGAGAGATGAAATTATATGGCATGTTTTTTTGCGACCGCATGCCCTTCCTGACTCCAGCCTCAGTCGAGGAGCTAACAACAATGAAATGAGCTATGAGAATGAAATTCGGCAACGAGGTGGAAGGAAACAGTTGTGTCCGTAGAATGGGAACTGCCCCGGCATTTACCTTTGAGTGAAAGTGGGAAACCACAGAAAACCATTCTCAGGACAGCCGACGGACACTCCTCTCGGTCTTAAAATGCCTTCTACATAATATGCCTCCTTTATATCTAACTGAGGGAAGTTTGCTGTAACTAATTTTTGACGCCGGGGTGGTATGACATCTGAGATTTGCCATGCCCTGACTTAGAAAATTTTGGGATTAAAGCGCTGATCATTATACTTACCCGTCACCACGATTTAAATGGGTGTAAATATAATAATTTAACCCTTACACGGTGAGGTGGGGTCCTTTATGACACCAGTTGGACTGTACACATCTACCATGATCCTCGCTTTAATCTGAGAACAGATTGTGTGAAGTACTTTCACTGCTTGCGAAGTCAAAGTAAAGCCGAAAAAGTGTTTCTTTCCTATTTCCGTATTTTTCGACTCTGATAAGATTTGATATTGTCCGGCTCATTGGCTGAATGGTCAGCTCTGAGGCCTTCGTTTCAGAGGTTCCCGGATTCGTATCCCTGCCGGGTCGGGGATTTTAATCGCGTCTGATTCATTCTTCTGGCCCGGGGACTGGGTATTTGTGTTTGTCCCAAGACTTTCCTTTTCATATTCAGACAACACACTACATTACACCACAGAAACACTCAATAGTAATTACAACACATCCCTCCATATAGCGTAGGTGTCAGGAAGGGCATCCGGCCGTAAAACATGGCTCAATCCACATGTGCAACACAGTTCGCACCCGCAACCCCACAAATGTGGGAATAGCGGAGGAGAAAGAAGAAGAAGATTGGTTTTGATATTGAGTTCTCAGTATGTCCGACTCCTTTGCTGAATGGTCAGCGTTGAGGCGTTCGTTTCAGACGGCCCCGGGTTCGATTCCCGGCCGGGTCGGGGATTGTTATCGCGTCTGATTAATTCTTCTGGCTCGGGGACTGGCTGTTTGTATTTTGTCTCAACACTTTCCTCTTCATATTCATATAACATACTACACTACGAACCACCACAGAAATACGTAATAGTGATTACGTCCCTCCATATGGGGCTGGAGTCAGGAAGGGCATCCGGCCGTAAACCAGGGCCAAATCCACATGTGCGACACAGTTCGAACCCGCGACCCCACAAGTGTGGGAAAAAGCGGTAGAAAAAGAAGGTTTGAGTTCTCAGTATAAATTTTGGAATCAGTTGTCTCTTTAAAGAAGAAAATTAGTAGGCTACTTTGCAATTCCTTCTCGAATTTGGTCGAAGAGTATCATTCTGTCCATTAATCATAAATTATTGTTAATACATTCACATGGGCTATGTAACGATTTCTGTGATGTTTCTTTGGAAGTTTCACAAACATTTAGAATATGTATACAATTTTTATCTTGGTGCCAGTTTTGACCCCACCTCGCGATGTACGTAAATAAAGTTTCAGCTAACCCTTTGCGGGTTAACGTTCCTTCCACTACTGTCAGAGAAATTAAAGAGAACTATGGGTGAAACGCTATTATTGTCTTCCATGGACTAATCTTAGGGCGGAGACTAGTGAACATGGCCAAAGACGTGTAGTGTGTGTTCAGTATTTCACTCACTGTGTGGATTTGCGACAAGGTCCTCCTTTCATGATGGAGCAGTCTCCTACACCATACCCAACAATAATTTGTTAATTCCTTCCTATGTGTGATGATAGATAATGTTGTAAATTTGTAGAGAAATGAATAAAGAAACTGTGATCAACGATGGCTATCACCGAACAAGTGGCTACACTGTTGGGTCACGTAGTTGTCAGCTTGCATTCGGGAGATAGTGGGTTCGAACCCCGCTCAAGATGGTTTATCGTGGTTTCCCATTTTCATACTAGGCTGTAACTTAATCAAGGCCACAGTCGATTCCTCCTATTCCCAGCCCTTTCCTAACGCCATCGTCGCCATAAGACTTATCTGTGTCGGTGTGACGTAAAGCAAATTGTTAAGAAAGATGGCTGAAATTTGCTGATCAATTTCCTGTTGAATCTGCCATTCTCAGAAAAGGTAAAATACTGTGGAACCATGGCATATTGAATATGATGTATCTCACGAAGCAAAGCATTATTTCCTGCATGCTTTAATCGATTATACTATCAAAAAATTGAACATGTATACCGAGCACTATTTCATGATAATTTATGTTTACATATTTGTAGAGTCTCTTGTATTAGACGAGAAGATACAATATTTAAGAAAGCGAAATCTATAAATTATTGTGTATTTTTGTTTTTCGCAAAACCAATGTCTGTTAACATATTGTGGTGCCGTTCTCACCCCACCCCTACCCCCATCCCCGGGAAATTCGGATCATTTTACTCTTTGCTCAAGGTCATTGAACTTATGATCGGAGCCCAAGGAACAATACCTACTTTGTTGGAAAAATTCTGTAGGGAGTACGAATTAAAGAATTCGTCCATCAAGCGAGGGGTCCTGGGTAATCTCAGAAGACCACTTCGAATTCTGTAGTCTATTGTCATCTGTATGGCCCTGAGTAGAAAAGGTCGTATTTTATAGTGTGCCATGGATTTTGTCATTTTTTAATTTAAATATCTTACAATTCTGTATTCTTAAAAATTGGTACACTTCATAACCTACTTAGCAGCTCCCGCTGGAGGAAGTAGACTTTAGAAATTCTTTATTGTTATTTCTTAAGCATGGTCTCTATAGGCAGTTTAGATTGAAGATCCCAGTCATTACCATGAGTTCTTTATTTATTTCTCTACACATTTAGAATAGTATATATCCGAAAGAATTGACAAATAAGCGAGACAATATACCATCGGTAGCCAACACCTGTAATCAAACGATCTTTCACCGTAAAAACCAAGCTGGCAATGACTTGTTTGTAATCAGATACGATTATCCTATCGTATGAGGATTATATTAGTTAAGTAAGTTTCTTAATATCTTATATAGATGCATTCCTGTCGTACTTGCGTCTGGACACTCAAAATCTCCTGCGAAGGGCCGTCCGTTGGAGATGCAACGTTGCGAATATTGGCAACTTGGTTAATGTTACCATATCAACAAACCTCCGCGATAATTCGGGCTAATACCATACTACGAAGAAGATCAACAATATTATTTACGGTTTACTGTTCCCGGAGATAACGAAGTGCCGGAAATTTTATCCTGCGAGATTTATTTTACATAAAGATAAATCTACCGACACGACAACGACACATTTGAGCACCATACTGAGATCGATCGCGCTAATCTCAGCTCAGAAAACCAGCTATCTACTGTCTGAGCTGCCTAGGAAGAAGAGATACACTACAGTCGACGGAAACTGACACAACAATTTCATTAAAAACAATTTAGTGTCGGAACAGGAAACGCCTAGTCATTGAGTAGGAATAAGAAGAATAATTCATTCATTATATCTGAGCACATGAGCTGTTTCAGAATACAGCCACGCACTGAATGAAAGCATGTTACAGGGCTCTTTGGTCATAGTCTTGGCTCGAAGTGTCACCTCCAAATTGAAGGACTTACCATTCCAGCGTAACGTGTAGCCGTCTGTCGAGCCGGGCCATGCAGTGTCTTCCACGTTAGCCGGCCATAGGGGGAAGGGGAGGGGTTGGGTGGCGGTGGGGGAATGGTTTTAATGGCGGGTGGAACTGGGTGGAATTCGTTTTTCGCTGCTTATTTTTTCTTTCTTTTCTCCTTCTACCCCGTTCGCCACGGACGGAAGATGAAGCCATTGCCTCAGGGAAGGAAACCAGACAGAAGAGTGAGAGGGTGGGGGTTGCAAGAGTCACCTTGGACTGTCCGCAACCCTTTTACCCCGCCCTCGCAGGGCCAGCGGACGGCAGAGCTGAGTGGTGGGGGTAGAGTGAGTTGAAACTGTTCGGGAGGCTGTTTTGCAGCCCTTGAATGCACAGGGTTTTGTTGCACGGCGACGGGCAAGCACATACGGAGAAGAGAAGAAAAAGAATAATGTACTCTCTCTTTTTCCCTCTCTGTTTCTCTATCTCCGCATAGCTTTGCCACTCCCACAGCTCAACAAACGAGATAAAAAGAAGAAATAAAGTATACAACATGCACCTCGCCCGCCCGCCCGCTTCCACACGCCCAAAATATCTTGCAGCTCTCTCCCCGCAAGATCCAGCCAGCCAACACCAAATCGCATGTGACATCTGATAGAAAATGTACGAAACACCAAGTCAGGAAATGAGACCATTTTATACCAGAAATATCTTGAGCTGAATGCGACGAAAAACTTTGTCTCACATTAACGTGGAGTGTCCATAAATACAAAACCTCCTTTTTGCGGCTCAAACGGGACCGTATCCGATCCGAATGTCCAAAAGTCAGAATAACACCTTATAAGACTGTGGAAATCCCAACTCCGAACTCTGCTGCAATGATTTTCGGCTGTATCTGTTCCCCATTGGATAGTGCTGAAGGCTAGTTTAAACATATTCACTAACTTAGGTTTCGCACCTATTTTTATTTAACTGATTTCATGTTAGTTGTTGGTTGTTTACATGGAGACACTCGTGAATTTCTTAGTTTAATATCAACTTGGATATTTTATTCCAATATTATCAATTTATTATGGATTCTTACGTCCTTGCAGAAACTTAAAAGTTGTTGCAGCGATGTTATTAGTGACAATTAAGGCCAAGAAAGGAAGGAGCAAGCGAATATGAAATAGGGAATGGATAAATAGAAATCACATTTAGGCTAAGATGTTCTACAATCTTATTGGAAGAGGATTTCTAAACTTATCTTAACCATTTAAGAGTGACTTTCTAACAACGGCTTTCAGTAAACTCAACTACATCATCCGTGAATCAAACTTCCCTATAAATCTCACAAGGAAAGTATGCATTATGTACACGCTACCAGTTGCAACCTACGGACTTGAAACTGCGACTCGAACACTCAAAAGTTAAAACCGACTCTTTAATTTGTCAGAGAGTTATGCTGGGGGTCTGCTTGAGGAACCAGATACCGATCAGCAGTGGCACGAGTCAAGTGGCAACGTTGCAAAAATAATTTAAGAATATGAAAAGAAAACAAGCTAACTCATGATATTTTGTATACGTTAATAATAATACTTTTTTAAGTTCCTCCAGTCCGTCGAAGCACGAAATAATTATAACACTTAGTACACTATAATCAGTGATACGAAGGGTAGCCTACAAGAAAAAAGTAATCGGGATGAGTTACAGTTAACTGAGAAATATTTTACTCAATTACAGTCACAAATTACTTTTCAGCTAGTAAAAAGACAAAAAAAGTCATCCCCGTACAGGGCATGAAGGCCCTTGGAGAATTGGAAGGTAAAGTCTTCCGTTATCCATAACACCGGCACTTGAGGGTTGAGTGGTTAGCTCTACGCTCGGCAGCCTTTGTCCCCAGGAATTAACCTGGCACTCATTTTGGGCGTAGGCTGAGTGAACCTCAGGGCCATATGCACTCCCGGAAGCGAAACTTTCGTCTTTTAAATTTTTCGATTTCCTGATGAGGAATTGAACCCACGTCCTTCCGGGTGAACCGAGCATTCCTTTACCACCTCGGCCAGGCAGCCCATTTTCAACTAGTAATTAGTAAAATTACAATTACTTTACAGAACGCTAGTCTTGACATGAATATGTCTTATGGCTGGGGGCCATACGAAACGCGACAAAACGTGTGACGGAAGTGACGTCACATTAATCGTTATTCTAGACCTTGGTCGCTAAAGATGCTGCGGCTGTGGATTTGTATAAAAAGTGTGTATTGAAATAGAAAGTGTACCGTCAGTGACGTCACAGTCGTTACCATAGGCCTAGGTCACCATACATGCTGCGGCTGTGGATTTGTATAAATAGTGTGTTTTGAAGTAGAAAGTGTACCGCCAGTGACGTCAAATTGGTCGTTATCGTAGGGCTTGGTCGTTAAAGATGATGCGGCTGTGGATTTGTATAAACAGTGTGTGTTGAAATAGAAAGTGTAACCTCAGTGACGTCACATTAGCCGTTATCGTAGGCCCAGATCACCATAGATGCTGCGGCTGTGGATTTGTATAAATAGTGTGTTTTGAAGTAGAAAGTGTACCGCCAGTGACGTCAAATTGGTCGTTATCGTAGGGCTTGGTCGTTAAAGATGATGCGGCTGTAGATTTGTATAAACAGTGTGTGTTGAAATAGAAAGTGTAACCTCAGTGACGTCACATTAGCCGTTATCGTAGGCCCAGATCACCATAGATGCTGCGGCTGTGGATTTGTATAAATAGTGTGTGTTGAAATTAAAAAATGTACCGTCAGTGACGTCACATTGGTCGTTATTGTAGGCCTTGGTCGCCAAAGATGCTGTGGCTGTGGATTTTTATAAATAGTGTGTGTTGAAATAGAAAGTGGACCGTCAGTGACGTTACAGTCGTTACCATAAGCCTAGGTCACCATAGATGCTGTGGCTGTGGATTTGTATACCTAAATAGAGTGTGTTGAAATAGAAAGTGTATCGTCAGTGACGTGACATTATTCATTACCATAGACCTAGGTCACCATATATGCTGCGGCTGTGGATTTGTATAAATAGAGTGTTTTGAAATATAAAGTGTACCGTCAGTGACGTCACAGTCGTTACCATAGGCCTAGGTCACCATAGATGCTGCGGCTGTGGATTTGTATAAATAGAGTGTGTTGAAATAGAAAGTGTATTGTCAGTGACGTGACATTATTCATTACCATAGACCTAGGTCACCATATATGCTGCGGCTGTGGATTTGTATAAATAGTGTGTTTTGAAATATAAAGTGTACCGTCAGTGACGTCACAGTCGTTACCATAGGCCTAGGTCACCATAGATGCTGCGGCTGTGGATTTGTATAAATAGAGTGTGTTGAAATAGAAAGTGTATTGTCAGTGACGTGACATTATTCATTACCATAGACCTAGGTCACCATATATGCTGCGGCTGTGGATTTGTATAAATAGTGTGTTTTGAAATATAAAGTGTACCGTCAGTGACGTCACAGTCGTTACCATAGGCCTAGGTCACCATAGATGCTGCGGCTGTGGATTTGTATAAATAGAGTGTGTTGAAATAGAAAGTGTACCGTCAGTGACGTGACATTATTCATTACCATAGACCCACGTCACCATACATGCTGCGGCTATGGATTTGTATAAATAGAGTGTTTTGAAATAGAAAGTGTACCGTCAGTGACGTCACAGTCGTTACCGTAGGCCTCGGTCGCCAAAGATGCTCTGGGAAATGATGCAAATAAATCGTACATTCTCGGGATTTGAGTTCCGTTTATTGAAATATATTTATATATATCCTTAGCTTTTCGCAAAGGGAAAAGTTTCTTTGTTTTTAACTTAAATATCTCTAATGGCTGGCGGTCAGACGATTCTTGTGTAATGTGACTCGGCAATATGTGTGACAACCGCGCAGGCAATGATGTAAGGTATAGTCAGACAATGTTACCTAGCAACCGTGCGGCTATGTCTTATGACTGATTGCCATATCAAATTATACCAGCCGTTAATGGATGGCCATGACCGGGAGATATATTTATGATCATTTGATTTTTGCAAAGGGAAAAGTGGCTTTCTTTTCTTTTTGGCATGGGGCTGGAATAATGCATATTCGTAAGTCTGCAAAGAAAATATTATATTACTTCATTTTGTGTGTGTGTCGTTTTAGCTTAGAGTTAACATCACTAGGTGAGACTAACCATGATACTTTGGACTTGCGAAATGATCTTCCCTAGTATTTTTATTTTATTTTTATCGTTTCTAATAATTTACTTTATTTGTAAAATAATTGCTTCTTAAAATTATTATCACGAAATATCGATCTCCTTGGCCTAAAGTATATCTTTACATTTACTGAAAAGACGTTCTGCAGGGGCACTTGAAAGAATACCAAGAATACGTATGTTTAATTTTAAGAACATCTGATTGATACAAGTAATCCGATTACTTTTACCAATTACTTCCCAACTCTGAATATACAGAGGTGTCCAAATTGTAAGACTAAAGGTCTAAAAATGCATTATTCAATTTTGCTGAGTACACATTTATTTGTGTTTCTATGGAAACTGTCACTGGAGATGTTACAATGATATAGGGACATTTGGGTTATATATTTAGGATTTTCTATCTGATAGTTTGGCAACACTGTTACAATTTATTGCCTGCGCCTGCTGTCTCAAGGACTGTATTTAGTTCTGTGTACATGTGATTGTTTGTTTGAAATTTACCAAGAATTTAGTGATTGTTTAGTTACTATTGTCACTTAATTCCATGAGCAGGCCTTTAGTGTTTTATGCTGACATATTTAAACCTATATTAAACCGATATTTGCGACGTGATTAGAAGGCAGTGCATAACATCGACGTATCAAGAGAATTTTAAGGTTATGGGGAAAAAACTGATATGTCCACAACCAAAATTAGGGTGGCAAGAACATTGTTTGCTTAAGGACACTACACACAACAGGTGATAGTAACAGGCCTTAATATTTCACTGTTAGTCGAATGAAGAAAATGGGATAAAGCAACGAGGTTTACCAGTCGCAGCGAAAAGGAAAGTGTGGTACGAAGAGTAAAGCCCAAGAGGTGTACGAAAACTGATCACAGTGTCACGAAAGCATCACTCAGCTACTAGCAATGATCTAATAATTTATTTGAAGAGTAGTGGGATATATGTATCTGCTAGAACTGTAAGAAGACCGTACAATAGCGGATTGAAATCTAGACGACCCAGAAGTAAAGCAAAGATCACTCCAGGTATAGCAAAAAAAAAAAAAAAGAGAGAGAGATTGGAATGGGTAAAATCTGCAAGATTGGTCTACAGACGACTGGAAGAATGTATGCAACAGCAAAACAATGATTATACAAAAATTAACTACTTTTATCATAGGTATAACAATGTTCACTGCAAACTTATAAAAATGATATTATTATTGTTCCTTTATAGCTTATAATAATGCCGACAATGCACTACTAAAATGAAAATTTGTTTCTAGTTTTGCTTCAGTGATGAATCTATTAAGTAAGCGAAGTAACGAGTCACTACGTTCGTAGGAGGCCAGAAGAAGAGATTCATCACCAGTGCGTACAACAGCAGTAAAACATCCAAGGAAGGTTGTGGTCTGGAGTGTGATGTCAGTGTATGGAACCGGAAGATTACGTACTGTAGCGGGTAACGTGAAGCAGGACCAATACATAAATCCTTCAGAAGCGTCTCTTACCTCAGGTAAGGGATTGGTTTGGGAAAAATCCTTGTGTCTTCATGCATGATGGTGTACTCTGTCATGACCCCTATTGAGAATTTGTGGGCTCTTGTAAAGAAGAAAATCAAGTAAACCACTGTTATAACAAAAATTGGGTTCATTGAAAAACTTTGGTACGGATTTGGCACCATAACAATGACATCAAAAGCAGTTGCCAAACACTCATTGTAATTCTGGCCAACAGGGTGAAAATGCTTATTTCAAACAAAAGGATGCATACAAATTATTGAGGCACATGCATGTTTAATTTCCATTTGTAAGGCTACCCAGGAAAATTAAATATGTTATTTTCCAAGCTTAGTCTAATAATTTGGCCACCTCTGTAACTATACGGTGTTTAAATACGGATAGCTTTCTCAGACTTATATTAAAGTGTCAATAACGGACATCGATATTGATATAGTTTCTCACATTTATTCATAGTGTATCTCCTATACACAATCACTGACGAATTTACGCAACATAACCAATATTGTATCTAGAGTGGATCGGGGGGAGATGCCTATCAGGGGGACGTGCCTATAGTTTCGTAGTTCTAGAGGCGGCAAACTATCGATAGTAATCGCCATCGATATTTTCCGATATTATGAGCAACACCAACTACTATGAGCTCTACTATCGATTACTATCGATAGTTTTCAAGAAGTGGAACGAATCATATCATTATGCCCGAAAATAGAACATTTATTGAACACAATCCACAAAAAATCAGTAGAAAACATAACTATTTCATGCTATGTAATTTCTGAAATTCATATCGGAATCACTCATAAATTTCTTCAGTGTCAAGTCCGAGACATTCTCTGTCTGCACGCGCTTGCCCATAACGTGACCTCCCGAGAAATTCTCGTTCAGCTGCAGTGTTCTTTTTGCGATCGCCCGACATTTTCTCGGGTTATCTTCGGAAATTTGTTTTACAGCATTCTCTACAGATGGCAGGAGAGTTTTCAGTTGCTTTCATGAAGTTTTTGACCTAAAATGTCCCCTTTCTTCTCTCGCCTACATACAGTCTCTGACAACATACAAATCTCATTTTTTGTCCCGTATTGGCATCAACTCAACTAAGGTTAGGTTGAATGGAGAATCCCACCTTCAAAAATGCTAAATTGTCTTCTGCCGGCACTGAAGTCCCAGGTACGCAGAGATACTTAAATGCACACGTATGAATTGCACCTATGAATTGGAACAAATTCCTCACAAGTTAAATGCAAACAGTTGTACAATTTCTGTTAGCGCGAAAAAAAAGCCAATGACGGGAAAAAAAAGAACTATCTTTGACTATCGATAATGGACAACTTACTATCGATGTATGACGATAGTGATCGCTATCGATAACTATCGATAGTTTTCCGCCTCTACGTAGTTCCGTCGGGTACCACCAGATCGCAACACCAACTTGTCTCGCGCTTATTGGCCTCAGTTGGCCGTTGAGTCCAATAAATATAACGCTGTGTGAACTGTCTTCCCGCTCTGTTATGAAGAAATTCAAGAGAAGAACTTGAGGCGATGTCTTCTTAATAACGCACAGTTTCTTAAAGTGCTTATCAGCTTATATAAGTGGGATATGCAAGTATTATTATGTGTTGGGCATGGTGGATACTTTGCAGTGTAGGTTGTTAAATTCACTTGCTCCGAAGCTGCCATAATGTGCACGTTACAGAAAGTGGCATCTCACCCCGACCCTCGGTAGATGCCATTTTTTTGTTCGGGGTAAGATGCCGAATTTGATTCTTTAGATATACCATTTTCTTTTCGTACGACCGGGCGAGTTGGCCGTGCGCGTAGAGGCGCGCAGCTGTGAGCTTGCATCCGGGAGATAGTAGGTTCGAATCCCACTATCGGCAGCTCTGAAAATGGTTTTCCGTGGTTTCCCATTTTCACACCAGGCAAATGCTGGGGCTGTACCTTAATTAAGGCCACGGCCGCTTCCTTCCAACTCCTAGGTCTTTCCCATCCCATCGTCGCCATAAGACCTATCTGTGTCGGTGCGACGTAAAGCCCCCTTTTCGTACGAACATCGCAAGATATAATTATATCAGGACATCAAACCGTGACAGGAATGAAATAGATTATTCAGATAGCAGAGGATGTGCTCCTCCCTCAGAGAAAGAAAGCATCAGACTTGAAGATAAAGCGGAATCAGCGATTGAAAATGAGACAAAGCCAGGAACACCCTTTGAAGCAATTTCTCCTATACCTATCTTGGATCCGTTACCTAAGCGCAGAAAGAAATCAGCTGCAGTTCTCACACAAAAACATCGAATAGACGATACGTGAGGAAAGTAAAACCAAGAAATGCACTACTAGTCACTCTGTTAGACTAAGCAGGTCAGAAAATGGCAGTGACTTTTGTGTTGAGTGTGCCCTCAATTATTGTGAAAAAATGAACCACAGGTAGACTGGATTCGGTGCATCGTTTGTGATAAATGGTTACATGAAAGCTGTACAGATTCAGAAAACATGTGCAATAACTGTGCTGAAGAACTCTGATACAAGAATCATTCATACAGCTGATTTCATATGGTTACAATAAGATTTTGTGTGTTTATTTTTTTGATAATCATAATAAATATGTTTAATGAATTGTATTTAGACGATTTGTCCCCTGAATGACATAAAACTAGTAGTCAAAATTCATCCAGATGTAACTGTCATCTTACCCCGATGCTCGGGGTGAGATGACTAAATACATGTCTTTATAAATAAATGTCTAAAACATAAAATTACTAATGATTGGCATCGCTAAGTGGTCTATATATAAAAAACACTCGGCAAAATATACTTGTTTTATGTCTAACTCAAACTCTCAATTTTCATGTAAATTTTTGTCCTCAAAACACTAAGTTGGGCATCTTCCCCTGATCTACTCTATATAACATTAACGCATGGTCAAGGCCGTACCCAGGGGGGAGAGAAGTGGAGTTCGAACCCCATCTGAAATAAAAGTGAACTTGACAAATTTAAACAGCATATACGGGTTTTGAAATAGCCTACAATAAGTTAGAAATATTATAAAAACATTTGTAAAATAAACAATTGAATTTAATCTATAAAATATGCAAAATTGCTAAGTGTTTCTCTATGAATATAGTTTAAAAATTCACTGAAAACATAAATAAAAAGTTTAATTTTGGTGATATAGATGGATTGTTTTTTTATGTTCTTAATACATTTTGCACTAAAAAATCAATTCCAATATATTAATCCAACCTCTAAATATTTTTAATACTTATAGTTAAACATATCGTTACCTCCATGTTTAAACAAAATGACAGATATCTTAGTGTCGCACTGGACGCACGTGTTCTGCCCGCCAGACTACTATGAATTTACTGTATCTTTCTACTTAACCCGCTGAGTTGTAAAAGGTACTGCTCTAAAACTATTTCAAAATTCTATTTGAAAGTAAAAAGCATTTGTTACTAAACATATAGGTTTTTCGGAAGCCTCCCCCACCACCCCTCAACCCCGAATCCTAACCCCGTCCGACAGAAATGTCTGGGTGCGGCCTTGCGCATGGTCAAAAGTGATTTGCTGGAATATGAGGATATTCTTGTAGAACGAAACTTATCATTCTCTTAATAATGTCTTTTAACATGGATATGTTTTGAGCTGGGGTCCTATCTGGATATAGTGTAAGCAATTTTGCGCGGACAAAAAAAAAAAGTCATCGTCGTAACCAGGAAACGAGTTTATGTCATATAAATGAAAGGGTGCCATTTTGGTGGACGGAAAGAGATGTTTTTGGAAGATGTTGATGCTGGACGTATTAAGCCTATAAAGAAAGGCTGTAACCAGAGCAATGGCGAATAATATTAACGGGAAAACATTCATTACAATTCTAAACATCGCGGAAGGAAGAGAAAATTATTTATTGGACATAAAATGATGCGCCTTGGACCAACAGGAGGTCCTATTTCATTTTCTCATAAAGATATTTCCTTTTTGCAGCACTACCGTGCTTTTGTGATTGCATCCATCATGTTAGCGTCGCTCTATTATTCATTCATTGTCTATCACTGTTTATGATTTATTTTTGTGTCCTGGTTAGTAACGCCAAGATTTTAGAAGAAGAAGAAGGTACTAAAGCGTGGTGATAGAGGCAGTACCGCGAAACTTTTAGTGACACTTCGTTTTACGTTCCAATAGAACTGCCAACTGAATGAAAGTGAAATCTGAATTGAATCGATAGTATAATCGATATGAATTTTCTAGACTTTTGTTATCTAAAGGTCATAACTGCGTCACACATATCTATATGTCTCGTTGTTACGGTTTTATTTAATACCCTTAATTATATCAATCTAAACAAAATAGACTGGTCTGCCCTTTTTTTTTACCACGGGTACATGGAGATCCGCAAGCGCGAAAGGCAGAAAATGATTTAATCCTCTTAAACGTGGAAACTGATTTTTTCGTATATGCTGCGTTTTCTTCAATCATCTTACTGAGGGAGAAGAGCGACTGTTTATTTTATATTCCTCTATCACAGAAATCTCCTACTTAAGCTGTTATTTTCTGCCTTCACTGTGTAGAGACAGTGATGTTCGCCTCTGAGTAGGAGTTATAAGGTGTTCTTGTGATGTACTATCCGCACACTTTATCTTGGTGCATTTACATCCTAGTGCTGAATCGGTCGACCTCGGCGATCTTCGAGATTCATACTGGCAACCTCTGAAACACAAACTATGAATCGCTTAAGCATCGTTGTGCGACATCTGGCGTAAACTTTACGTACTGGTACTGTTGTTGTTTACACATCAAAGTCAAAGTATAGAATTCATGCTAGGAACAAGATTCGCATCGAGAGATATGTTTTATAATGTTATATAATGTGTATGTGACATAGTTGTTGGCTTTAGATGATAACGGTTTAGAAATTTCATATCGATCGATCATCTTCTCGATTCAATTCAGATTTCATTTTCATTCAGTTGGCAGCACCAGGCAGCACTATCGATACCGGGACAGCTCCCTCCTTACTCCTCACCCCGTACACAAATGCATCAAGATAAAGTGTGCGGACAGTACTTGGATTTTCCTCAGCCATTTAATAGGTTACAAAAGTTCAGTTTTCACCTATATTCTTCTCTTTGCTGTATAAATAAGAATACTACTCGATGTTTTAAGATTACACCGCCAGACGTCCCACGGCGACGCATAATCCATTTATTTTTGGTGTCATAGGTTTCCAATCCGTACTTCGGAGATAACCGAGATGTACTGATTCAGCTCTAGGAAGTCGAAGTGTCGCTAAAAGTTTCGCGGACAGTAATGGTCTCCGAACAGTACACTATAGTAAGTCATATAGTACGCTATAATATAATTGAGTTGCCCAATTTTAAAACTAATCGTCTAACATTTTACTGATTTTACAGGAGAGACAAAAAACTGTTTCAGGGCGTACCTAAAATTCAGTGGTCGAACATTTAGTGTGGTTTGATTCCTTGTCCTAAATAACTACTAAATCACTGGCAACTTAATTAAACCTGTAGATATAGGTTAAATTTGCAAATGTAATATGTAGATGATTACTTTTGTAATGGTATCTGTTAGTTAATCAGTTTTGAAACAGCAGTACGAACATACCTATGCATACTGAAATGATATTTATTATACACTGAATGTGTGCAAGCTGAGGTTCAAGCCGAAGGTGGGTCTGTGATGTTTTGCGGCTGTTTTTCGTATCATGGATTGGACCCACTCACTGAAATGACCACTAACATGAACCACCCTGTTTATTTAAACATTCTCGATGAACTGGTGTCGCCTTTCAGTCAATATCTGCATGATGAGTATGCTATTGTTACTCTGATTTTTCAAGATGACGGCAGCGAAGTACATCGGGCTGGACGCATATAAGACTGACTTTATGAACACTTCCCCACCCTATTACATCTCGATTGGTCTGAAAAATCACCTGACTTGATCGCCATTAAAAATCTGTGGGACATGTTGGAACAGTTGGTAAAACGCCGACATCAGAATGCCCACCATTTGGTGGAATTGCGAGATGAAATCCTCAGCGAGTGGCTTAATCTGGATGTGACGTACCTGCACAACCTTGTGGACTCACTTCCTAACCGAATCCAGGTGGTAATCGAGTCCAGAGGCGGAGTTACACGGTGTTAAATGATACTTGTAATGATTTCTTCAGAGGTGTCCAATTTTTGTCCGGTGAGCTTATCATAGATTCGTCTTTCTTTCAAGGTCAGCTTGTTCAGGTTGGTCTTCATTTGTCTCGAACCGGATAGTTGGGTCGCTTATGTAGCCTTTTGGTGTGTGGGGATCGATGGCAATGACTATTCGTCTAATGCTTCCGTCACAGGAGAGACCATACAGAATGGCTTCCTCTTTTACAAAAAGAATATTAATTAGTCATACCTACTGGATTTTAATAACTTCCTCTTTGGGAAACTATTATCTTGAGGAAGGAGTCAACAAAGTTGAACCAGGGTGTTCTTCTTATTCTTCTTTATCTGTTTACCCTCCAGGGTCGGTTTTTCTCTCGGACTCCGTAGTGTAACGGTTAGTGTTGTTAGCTGCCGTCCTCGGGCGCCAGCCTTCGATTCCCGCTACTGCCAGAAATTTAAAAATGGCAGGAGGGCAGGTTTGTAGTTGAAATGGTACATGCAGCTCACCTCCATTGGGGGTGTGCGTGAAAACAGCTCCACCACCTTGGGATGAGGACAAGAGTTTACTTCACATACGGATTCAAATAATAGCCAGTTGCGAAACCTTCCGTCATCGTGTAAACTAGCCTTTAGCTCCGGTACACAAAAATACTGCCCGCTGTCAGTTCTTGATGGATACAGTACTTTTGCATCCAACTCTTGGCACAGGCCAGAGTAAAGTGTAGCTTCCACCGAAGTCCCAGTCAATACCCATGGCTGTGACAATATGGAAGCTGCTGGGGTATGGGTAGTGCTGAGTACTGACATTCAGAGCCTGACGAGTGCATCTGAGTGTTATGAAAGGTGTTGCTCATAGGGTCAGTCGTGCTGCAATAGTACTTTCTGGCCCAGTGGGGACAGCAATGGCAAACTACCTCACTCCTCATCTTGCCTAGTACGCCTCATTTTGGTACTACCATTGGTTTTTAGGGTTTCCTTATAACCGCATAACCCTTGATGGTGCTATTTGAGGATCCAACCAGCCTCTGGGCTGATGACCTAACAGACAGACAGACACACAAAAATAAGTAAGATTTCATCTCTCACTTTATAAATTTTGTACTGGGTACGAAATGTTAATTAATAAACTTTCATATATAAAATAGTGACTTTAAAATAAAATAGAATGAAATTCGCTGGCGTGAATAAAATGTAGTCTACTGGTTATTTGTAGAAGATAATGGTGAAGGGCTAGGAGCGAGAAGGAAGTGACGTGGCCTTAATTAAGGTACAGCCCCAGCATTCACCTGTTATGAAAATGGGAAAACGATTTCCAGGACTGACGACAGAGGGATTCGAATCCACTATCTCTTATAGCTACGTGACCCAAACAGCACAGCCACTTGCTCGGTCAACAACAAACAGATATGTCGTAAATCTTTGTTGTAAATAATGGGACATTTGTATTGTAGTCGGATGTAAATGTTCTTCATCATTTAAAAGTCTTTCAGATGAAGTTGTCCTTCTTACGAACCGAAAGTATAATCGTGTCGTTCCATAAATGGAATGAAAACACGGCTTTAAACGTCTCATTCGCTAATGATGCATTCTTTTTACCCCCAAAACACACAGCACCCCTCGGAACCAACCTTCATTTCCTCACTGGAGTTTTGTTCGAGCTATCATCTGCAAGTCATTATAATATCATTACTCTTTCTCTCTCTCTCTCTCTCTCTCTCTCTCTCTCTCTCTCTTTGTAAGGCAAATGTGTAATTATATCTCAGTCTTCAAGGAGACAATTTGAATACTCAACAAGGATAACGCAAGACTGCTCGTGAGGCATAGTGCATCGCAGTTAATGGAGCCGGCGAAGGTCTTCCACTTCCTTCAAAACACGTGGAAAGTAGTGAGGAGTGGGCAAAAGTTGTTGGATCCTAAGAGCATTGTGTTGAAGAGTATTCTGATTTAATTTTTCCCTGAATTCCTCCGTGGCTCAGATAGACAGATAACTGCGTCCCGGGTACAAATCACAATGATTCCATGTTAAATTTGTAAACTTTGTGACGGTCAAAGTGGAGGTGGGACAAATTTTCTCAGAGATCTCTTGTTTCCCCTGTCAATTTTATTATTTCCAATTTCTTACAGTGGGCACTTCGTTTGAATTTGGCCCAGTCCTGTGACTGGATGCCCTTCCTTACATCCACCTATGGGTGGGGGCTGTAGAATAACACCCACGGTATCCCCTACCTGTCGTAAGAGGCGTCTTAAAGGGGCCCCAGGGCCTCTTAACTTGAGAGCGTGGGTTGGCGACCACGGGGCCCATAGCTGAGACCTAGCATTGCTTCCACTTATGCCAGGCTCTTCTCTTTCATCTATCCTATCCTACCTCCCTTGGTCAGCTCTTGTTTTTTTCCGATCCCGATGGTATTAGGTTGCGAGGCCCAGGGAGACATTCATTGTCACACCCTTCGTGGCCCTTGTCTTTCATTGGCCGATACTTTAACTTTTTGAAGACTCGAATCCCTTCAAATTTTTCCCTCTGATTAGTGTTAATAGAGAATGGTTGCTCAGTTCTACTTCCTCTTAAAGCAACCATCACCACCACTACCACCACCCATCCTTACTCCAATCATTTTCTTTTTTTCAGTTTGGTTTACGTCACATAGACATAGACGGGTCTAAAGTAAGGTACAACCTGATCTAAAAAAGGGACACCAGAGAAAATCATTTTCAACTTTACCGACAGTGGAATTTGAACCCATCATCTCCCAAATACAAACTTACAATTACGTGACCCAAACCAGCTTGCTCTGTCAGCAGTCCTATCTATTCACAATAGCGTGTTTCTCTGATGGTTCGAAGAATGCTGCGGTGTATGTAGATGAAAGATGTTAACAAGGCGAACTCGTCTGCCAACTCCATGTGATAGAGGAATTAACCACACCCAGTTAAAAACCACGATCATGCTCGGAATCGGACCCACGGCCCTGTGAACCGAAGACCATTCAGCTGGACATTAGAGTAGCGTTACGAAAATGTTGCGAACTTCGGGCTGGGAAGACTTGGGAGACAGGAGACAAGCTGCTCGACTAAAGGTATTATCCGCGAAACTTTTTAGTGATACTTCGGCTCCCTAGTGTTGAATCGGTAGACCTCGGTTATCTTCGAGATTCGTATTGACAACCTTTGACACAAAAACTATGAATCGATTATGCATCGCCGTGAGACATCTGGCGGTATAATTGCAACATTTTACATACTGTTGCTGTTAACACAGCAAAGCCAAAATATAGGTTAGGATTGAACATGAGTGAGGAAAACATTATGGAGAGGCATATCAGTAGCTAACTTACGACGACTGGCCATCGAGGCATTCCATTCAGTATCTGCCGCAGATTGGGAGGGGTATTGCAGAAAGTAGAAAGAACTGGAAGAGGAATACTGGAGGCACGATCATGGAAATAGCCATGGATGAGATTGTAATTAATAGTACTGCAGATAGCAGTGACCATTATCAAAGTGATATTTCTGAGAATTCATGCTAGGAACAAGATTCGCATCGAGAAATGTTACATAATGTGTGTGTGTGACAGTTGTTGGCTTAAGATAATAAAGGTTTAGAAAATTCATATCGATAGATCATACTGTCGATTCAATTGAGTTTTCATTTCCATTTAGTTGGCCGTATTACCGGAACCGGGGTTGCTCCCTCCTTACTCCTCACCCCCGTAAAATGACTTATCACCAAAAGTTTCGCGGTCAATACGACCACTGTTTTCGACCCTTCGTTAATAAACACGGTTAACCAACAATGTTCATGATTTTTTCTTTACCGTTCATAAACAAAATACCAAGCTTGATAGCTGCAGTCGCTTAAGTGAGGCCAATATCCAGTATTCGGGAGATAGTGGGTTCGAACCCCACTGTCGGCAGCCTTGAAGATGGTTTTCCACGGTTTCCCATTTTCACACCAGGCAAATGCTGGGGCTGTACCTTAATTAAGACCACGGCCGCTTTCTTCCCATTCCTAGCCAATTCCTGCCCTATCGCCGCCATAAGACTTATTTGTGACAGTGCGACGTAAAGCAACTTTGCAAAAAAAATAAACAAAGTAGCCTGTTCATTAACTTTTCGGCCAGGTTTATAAACACAATATCTTTAACTTTTGTGAATGAAACTTTTCACTACCTTTGTGTGTTTCCGCTAACATTTGGGTTGGCACATGCAGGAAGACACACTTACAGCATGCAAATTCGTAGAGCGGAATACAATGCTTTCTTATTTCTTCTGAAAATCGACTATCGAATCACACGAGAAATTTCTAATATACCGGTACAGCATTTTTAACATTGTATTAAAGTTATGCCTAGCCTGTCATTAGTGGAGACGGCTTTCCGATAATTTTTATCATTTCTTGCAATTTTAGGCTCAATTACTGTCAACAAGAACTGAAAGTTATGTGAGGAGATTCTCAGAACATTTTGAAAGCCTGCTGCATCATGAATTAAACGTGTTCTCTCAAAACGTGTTTCTACACGCCTTTACAATATTTTCTTTTGCCACACTTTGCGTGTGCGCTTTTGTCTAATTGTAGTCACTAAATGAAATCTGCATCTTTAAGTTTCTTCTTCCTGACCCTATCTATTGTAAACAAACAATCAGCTCTTTTGGTGTGGACACAAGGTTGAAGAAGTTTATATGTTGAGAAATGTTTCCATTAGCATTGTTTATTAACTTTGCATTTTAACATTGTTTATTAACTTTGGTGTGGAGTAGGCATAAGCGGTATGTTCCGAGCTGTCAGTGGAGAGATGGCATTGAATGACATTAGTAGACGAATAAGCTTGGGTGGTGCTTTTAGGAGTAGGAAAGATCATGATATGAAGTTTAAGTTGGAATTCAAGAGGACAAATTGGAGAAAATATTCGTTTATAGGATGAGGAGTTAAGAGATTGGAATAACGTACCAAGCGGAATGTTGAGTCCGCCTCTGTGGTGTAGTGGTTAACGTGATTAGCTGCCAGCCCCCCGAGGCCCGGGCTCGATTCCCGGCTCTGCCACGAAATTTGAAAAGTGGTACGAGGGTTGAAACGGGGTCCACTCAGCTTAGGGAGGTCAATTGAGTAGATGAGGGTTCGATTCCCAACTGAACCATCATCGAAGTTTTATTCCGTGATTTCCCACTTCCCTTTCAGGCAAATGCCGGGATGGCACCTAACCTAAAACCACGGCCGCTTCGTTTCCTCTTTCTTGTCTATCCTTTCCAGACTTCTCATTCCCCCACAAGGTCCCTGTTCATCATAGCAGGTGAGGTCGCCTGGGCAAGGTACTGGTCCTCGTCCCCAGTTGTATATCCCGACCCAAAGTCTCACGCTCCAGGATACTGCCCTTAAGTGATAGAGGTGGGATCTCTCGCTGAGTCCGAGGGAAAAATTAACCCTGGTGGGTAAATAGATTAGGAAAGAAAGAAAGAAACGAAATGTTGGATAAATTTCAAATTATCTGAAATTATTTAAGAAAAGACTAGCCTAGGTAAGCAACTGACAGGGAATCTGCCACTTGGGCGACTACACTAAAGGCAGATTAGGATTGATTGATTGATTGATTGATTGATTGATTGATTGATTGATTGATTGATTGATTGATTGATTGATTGATTGATTGATTGATTGATTGATTGATTGATTGATTGATTGATTGATTGATTGATTGATTGATTGATTGATTGATTGATTGATTGATTGATTGTGAGAGAATACAAAAAAGGCCTTGCCAAAGGTGTAAGATGGACAGCAGACAATGGCATAGTGGTAAATGGGGTGAAATGTCAGGTTGTAAATTTCACGAACAGGAAAATTTCTCTCAGTTCTTATTAGTGTGTTGTTAGGGTCACAGTAACTCCATGGAGTTCACTGTAAGCACTTACAGTACCGGTCAAAAGTTTAGGACCACATTAAAAAATCATGAAGTGTCATCTAGAACCTAAAATTATGCTACTAGACCTCTGTACTTTCTCCTGAGCTCTCGCATCTAATATGATATACTCTGCCTGATTTCAGTGATTTACTTATACAATACAAATTATACATTTTTAAATATTGGGAGGTCACATCAGAAAGTCAACATTTTTGGAAATATTACGTACTGTATACTGTAATTGGTTTCAAGTATCACCACCAAGATTTCCTTTATAGACTTAGCAATAGTTGGGGGTTATTTTAGTATATATATTTTCCGAAAAATGCGGCACCGATTTTTTTGCGTTTTTTTTTAACTAGCACTAAAATGGTCAATTTTTCCTTGTTCTCAGTGTGAGCTATCGGCATCAGAAATGTGTTCTTGGATGCCATCCACCGAGTGCAAATGAAACTATCAGGGCAGAGAAGTTTGACGCCGATAGATCGTCCTGAGACCTTGGGCCATCAACCCACCAAGCTAACAAACCCTCGTGGACCGTTAGAAACTGGCTAGAGACTGCCAGGAACTGAATTCGGGCCTCTTAAACTAAAAAATAGCAGTAAAAAAGGTATGTACCGAACACAGAACGATTAGAAGGATAAAATAAGGTTTATTGACATAACTTGGTAAATAGAAGAAAATGAGAAAAAAACAATTAGGGGAATACAAAGGGAGAAAGGGTACTCATATTCATAATCTTTTAGGGTATTGTGAAAACAGGCGAGTCATTTGAGTCATAAAATCCACTCTTATGAATTTCAGTATGCGCTTCACAGGAGCGTAGCGAAAAGTGGTTACAATAATATTCAGTCCTTTCCTTTCTTGACAGAAATAACTAAGATTTGATGCGCAGCATTTTTTTCCTCAGAACAAAACGTTAACGATGCGTGAAAGAAACAACGTTTCACATCACAAGAATACTATCATAGCATCAGAATGGACAAGAATAGAAATCAATTAATTCCTATTTGAAAGAAAAAAAGATAGCAACAATCTCCAAGGAGACAGTATTCCCCCAGAAAAAATGTCAGAAAAGTAAACCTGGCAGAAAAGTAATGAACAAGAAACACAAAGAGATTAAGGGAGTTGCCATAGTTACGAAGGTAAAGAAACATGTCTTAAATATAATAAATAGAACTGAGAGAAAAATCCCGAAAATGGACAAATACACAGGCAGATACAGCCTATAACAAGTGTAAGATAAATTAACAAGTAATATAAATAAAGCAACATCCGTAAGATACGAAAAATAACATGGATCCAGCAATCATACGACATCAACACACACTCACGCAGAGACTAAAATAAGCAAGGTAGAATAAATGATATAGTGTCAAGACACGTTACGACGAGACTCGTAACAGCATGACAAAGGTCATCATAGGCTTGTGAGCTTGATCCAAATGCATAGATCAGAATCCTGGTTGCAGAAATATAGGCAAGGCTTCTAAACTTTTGACCGGTTGTGTACTGTAAGTGTCCTTATAAGGAAAGACTCTCATTGGGGGGGGGGGGGGGGGGTAATGACATAAACGGGATTGTAAGTAAAGGTTACAGAACTCTTCGTCGCAATACGAGGTTCAATAACCATACTCCGCTATTATTTATATAGCATTTGTCGAGCTGTATATTTCCACATTTATTTCTGAGCCTTACGATTTTAGCTATTTTCGTAGATCTAGAGAAAGCATATGACAGGGTACCGAGGGAAAAGATGTTCGCTATACTGGGGGACTATGGAATTAAAGGTAGATTATTAAAATCAATCAAATGCATTTATGTTGACGATTGGGCTTTAGTGAGAATTTATGGTAGGATGAGTTCTTGTTCAGGGTACTTACAGGAGATAGACAAGGCTGTAATCTTTCACCTTTGCTGTTCGTAGTTTACATGGATCATATGCTGAAAGGTATAAAATGCAGGGAGGGATTCAGTTAGGTGGAAATGTAGTAAGCAGTTTGGCCTATGCTGACGACTTGGTCTTAATGGCAGACTGTGCCGAAAGCCTGCAGTCTAATATCTTGGAACTTGAAAAGAGGTGCAATGAGTATGGTATGAAAATTAGCCTATCGAAAACTAAATTGATGTCAGTAGGTAATAAATTCAACAGAATTGAATGTCAGATTGGTGATACAAAGCTAGAACAGATCGATAATTTCAAGTATTTAGGTTGTCTTGTTGTGAGAGTTGGTTGTGTGCACCACGTTCAGTTTCCGTGTACAAGGAGGATTCATTTTTCATACTGTGCTGAGTTAGTGTAGCATTCAAATTAAGAGCCTGTTATTCCTAGCACTGATGTGTGTATGAAATACTGGACTGCATTTCAGTCGTGTGGTGTAGTTCCTGGCCTGTAATCGCTACAGTGAGATGGTTGGCGTGAGTTACAGTAGCGGCCGTTATGGTCAATCAGGCAAGGTTCCTAATTTCGTCCTCCTTCATTTTATTTGTTATTTATGAAATTTATTTTTATTTTCAGATGGGAAAACGCAAGCATGAAAAGGGCTATTAAGGCAGCGAGGGGCAAGATAATGGGTTAGAAAGGTGCAAGTAAAAGAATAAAAATCCACAGCCTGTTTCCAGTCATTCGACCGGGTCAGGAATGGAATGAATGAAGCTCCCATCTAGCGGCGAGGATAGGAAACGTGCTGGCTGCCGAAGCCTGTCACACTCCTCTGGGGCAATAATAAATGACTGACAGATGAAATGAAATCATATTGGAGAGTGTTGCTGGAATGAAGGATGACAGGGAATACCGGAGTACCCGGAGAAAAGCCTGCCCCACCTCCGCTTTGTCCAGCACAAATCTCGCATGGAGTGACCGGAATTTGAACCACGGTATCCAGCGATGAGAGGCCGGCGCTATGCCGCCTGAGCCACGGAGGCTTACAGAAACGTGCAAGTAAAGTGGATAACATTCCACGAACAACGCTGAAAGACTATGTTGAAAAGAATACGAAGAAAATATTTTTCGTGATTGGCCCTCACGTAAGTCATTATAGGGAAAGTGTTTGGTAAGGTTAGAAAGGAAAAATATATAAAAAATAACTGCACGTTTCATAAATTTGGCAGGGGACGAAATTACGAACACAATTCTGGTAGATTTTGTAGTGTTTATGTTTATGTCAATATTAACTTCTTCTTCTGTTTTACCCTCCAGGGTCGGTTTTTCCCTCGGTCTCAGCGAGGGATCCCACCTCTACCACCTCAAGGACAGTGTCCTGGAGTGTGAGACATTGGGTGGCGGGATACAATTGGGGAGGATGACCAGTACCTCGTCCAGGCGGCCTCACCTGCTATGCTGAACAGGGGCCTAGGTTGGGGGATGGGAAGATTGGAAGGGATAGACAAGGAAGAGGGAAGGAAGCGGCCGTGGCCTTAAGTTAGGTACCATCCCGGCATTTGCCTGGAGGAGAAGTGGGAAACCACGGAAAACCACTTCCAGGATGGCTGAGGTGGGAATCGAACCCACCTCTACTCAGTTGACCTCCCGAGGCTGAGTGGACCCCGTTCCAGCCCTCGTACCACTTTTCAAATTTCGTGGCAGAGCCGAGAATCGAACCCGGACATCCGGGGGTGGCAGCTAATCACGCTAACCACTACACCACAGAGGCGGCGTCAATGTTAACTAGCTTACGTTATAACAGTTTCATTGTAACTTGCCCATAAGTAGAGAATATATTCAGTAATATGCTGTATATACCAATTTCTAGCCTTGTCCTTGATATTCCTGAATTTCTTCTTCTTCTTCTTCTTCTTCTTTGTTTACCTTCCAGGGTCGGTTTTTCCCTCGGACTCAATGAGGGATCCCACCTCTACCGCTTCAAGGGCAGTGTTCCGGAGCTTCAGTCTTTGGGTCGTGAGACACAACTGGGGAGGAGGACCAGTGCCTCGCCCAGGCGGCCTCACCTGCTATGCTGAAACAGGGGCCTTGCGGGGGATGAGAAGATTATAACGGATAGACAAGGAAGGGGGATGAGAACGGCCGTGGCCTTAAGTTAGGTACCATTCCGGCATTTGCCTGGAGGAGAAGTGGGAAACCACGGCTGAGTGAACCTTAGGGCCATATGTACCTCCGGAAGTGGAAATCTCATTTCTTAAATTTTACGACTTCCTGACGGGCATTCGAACCCACGTCCTTCCGGGCGAACCGAGCACGCCTTTACCGTCTCGGCCAGCCCCTATGTGTGTCAATTACCTCAGCAAAAATATACCCCTACTACCCTTGGTCGCATCACATCCAACACATTGCTGCACGGGTCTCCACTACTTGTGGCACTGCACAAATCCGTTAGCCGCGACGAAAAACATTTTTGTGCGTATTTTTCTTAATAATTAAAGAAAGTAATTACCGAAAAGACAACAGGGTTTGCTATTTTTTAATAATTCCTAGCTTCAGGCGGCTAAAATGGAATAAAATGGTATTTTTTCTCCACACAGTCGGTGGGTGGTGACGCCCCCTTGCTCTCCCTATCGCTAAAGCCCTGCACCGATGCGGTTATCCACGGATTTATCCGCGGATATCCGCGAAGTTAGTGCCTTGGCGGATATAAACTGTATACTAGTGCGGTTAATTTTGTTTCTAAATAATGATGTTTATTGATTTTCACTCAGGTATACTCTTACTTCTGCTTGTAGTCAGGCGACCCTTGACATTGGTATGGGAGTACAGAGCCTTGAGATCATAAAGCCGTAAATCTGACCTAAGCCTGCCCGCAATTAGTAGAAGAAAGGAACAAAGGTCAGTACGTCGGTAGTTGTCACAAGAGAAAATCCCTCATGAACCTGTGATTGTAGGTGATGTTGTGCCAGGTGTCAGGCCTATTGTATTATGTTAACAGATCTATCTGTTTCAATATCTTGGGTATAATATGCTGTAGGTAAATAGCCCTATTTATAATATCTGCGGATATCCATTCGCCGATGCGGATGCGAGTGCGGATCAAGGAAGTGCGGAGCGGATGTTATTTTGTTTATCGGCGCAGGGTCTACCTATCGCCGCCACCTAGCGAAAGATGTGGCTAACCCTGGACTTAATACCGAGTTGCGAGAAATTTTGTAAATCCGTCTTCCTGTTATGTTGTAGCAGACAAAAAAGAAACAAACAAAAATTGAAATAAAACTTCAAAAATGAACTGAACAGACAAAATTAGCCTATAATCACATTTATATAGAAGATTATGGCATTTGTAATCTTAGACAATTACTTATTTGTGTTGAGCACGACGCTATGACTTTGTGAATGCTGCCTGTCCTACATTGACATTTCCTCTAACAGCCATCAAGCCGACGATAACTGGCTCTGCAGGCAGAAGCGGCTATAAAACCTGTCCATGTCTCTCGCAGAGAAAGCAGTTCTCACTGACTTCTGTCGCCATGTTTTCAGCTTTCTTACCAGGTATTCGGTGCTGGTTGTTGGGCGATAAAATAATGTGGATATAAAGTTGATCATTGCCCAACCTTCGTTGGAAGAGGTGCGTTAAGTGCACAGTCGTAGACCCGTCAAGGGCACAACATGAAACGCACAGAAACTGTCTGTTGTGTAACCTCGCTGTTAACGTAGTTTATATCACGAGACTTGGTTTAATAGCGGTTATTTCCCGTATACCAAATAGCTCGTTCAAAAATTTGGTGCTGGGCTGAGTGATTCAGACGGTTAAGGCGCTGGCCTTCTCACCCCAACTTCGCAGGTTCGATTCTGGCTCAGTCGGGTGGTATTTGAAGGTGCTCAAACACGTCAGCTTCGTGTCGATAGATTTACTAGTACGTAAAAGAACTCCTGCGGGACAAAATTCCGGTATCTCGACATCTCAGAAAACCGGCAAAAAAGTAGTTATTATTAAGCAATTTGTATTCGATGACCTTAAAAATTCTTCTCTTTTCCACTTCCAAGGTATGGAAACTACACAAGGATTATTTGATACGAGAAATAGAGCACGATTTTTCTGAGTGATTTACGACAAAAGGTAGTATTGCGAAAATGTTGCAAACTTTGTCCTGGGAAGACTTGGGAGTAGTGATGGGATAATCGAATTAAAAATTTTCCATTGCTTTCCCATTTTCACACCAGGGAAATGATAGGGCTGTACCTTAATTAAGGCCACGGCTGCTTCCTTGCCTCTCCTAGCCCTTTCATATCTCATCGTCTCCATAAGACCATCCATGTTGGTGCGACGTAAGGCAGATTGTAAAACAAAAACAAAAAATTGATAACAGTGGCTAGACAGTGCACACACTCTTGTTGATACCCATGGATTCTGTTTTTTTAAAAGCAGTGCACAAGCAGTTAATTTGTGTTGGTATCCATGAATTCTGCCAACGGCCGTAGCCGTGTTGAAACGCCGTATCCCGTGAGATCTCCGAAGTTAAGCAACATTGGGCGTGTTCAAGATTTGGATGGGTTGCCCCGCGCTGTTGGTGTGTGGGCGGGGGGTAAGGGAATGGAGGAGCGGAAAGGAACTGGCCACCCTACCGTACGCAAACTCCGGCTCAGGCACACCTCTGCGGAGGTTCGGACCTGCCTTCGTGCAGAATACACCCTTACCTTACCATGAATTCTGATTATAAAACAAGCACACAAGGGAATCATTTATGTTAATATCCATGGCTTATGATTATGAAACAAGCGCATAAAGAAATAATTATGTTGGTAAACATGAATTACGATTATAAAACAGAGAACGCAAGGAGAATTAAGTGGTTACACTTCTCTCTTTCTTTCTTAATCTGTTTACGTTCCAGGGCTGGTTTTACCCTCGCACTCAGCGAGGGATCCCACCTCTATCACCTCAAGCACAGTGTCCTGGGGCGTGAGCCTTTGGATAAGGGGATACAGCTGGGGAGGATGACCAGTACCACGCCCAGGCGGCCTCACCTGCTATGCTGAATAGGGGCCTTGTAGGGGGATGGGAAGATTGGAGGGGATAGAGAGGGAAGAGGGAAAGGAAGCGGCCGTGGTCTTAAGTTAGGTACCATCCCGGCATTTGCCTGGAGGAGAAGTGGGAAACCACTGAAAACCACCCCCCTCTCCACAGTTCACTTCCCAAGGCTGAGTGGACCCTGTTCCAGCCCTCGTACCACTATTCAAATTTCGCGGCAGAGCCGCGAATCGAATCTGGACCTCCGGGGGTGGCAGATAATCGTGCTAATCACTATACCACAGAGGTGGTCTAACTCGTTACCCAGGGATTAAAATTCTTCTTCTTCTTGTACATAATTGCTTAACGAACTTTGGCGATGTCTTTATTAACCGTCACTCGAAGCAGTTCGAAGTTGGGTTACTCGTACCAGCCCTTCGGATATTTTAGCCACAATTTTTGTTTTCTTCTACCGGGACCCCGTCTGCCTTCTTCCTCTTCTTATTCTTCTTCTTCTTCTTATTTTTTTTCCTCTATATACATATTTGATTAGCGAACGTTAGCGACCATTTAGCCTAATTATCGACTGCTGCAAGAAACATTTCGAAGTTGGATTTCTCATATCAACCCCTCAGATATTTTAGTCATGATGTTTGTCTTCTACCGGGACCTTACTTGCCTTCCATATTGCCTGTAATAATGAGACTTTATTTAATCAGATGTCGCACAACGTAGGCAAAACGTTCAAGCTTCCGTTTCATTTCCAAAAGTGGACGTTTCATTCCTGACGGGAGTAGAACCCACCTCCTTCCAGATAAACTTTAAACCACGTGGACTGAGCAGCCCCTATAGCCATTAGCGCAACTTTAATTATACCAGCTTGAGGAAGTTGGTTATACAAGATATATTCATGGAAAGACGAATTATTTAAAAATCATTAGAATTCTTAAAGAACCACAGCAATCATCCCCTCCCAGTAAGCTTTCAGAAGTTAAAATTTACCGTTGTTAAATTTTAAGTATCTAATTTACTTCTCGCGGCAGGTTGCGAAGGCCTCTAAAAGATATCCCCTTAAACGCCCTTGGAATTCTCGTAAACGTGCAGGTGGATGTGTTGAGTGGAGTAAAGCCTACAAGTGGAACAACTCGATGAAAACTGTTCGCTTTAATGTTAACTGTATTGTGCTAGAGTTTACAGAGTAAAAACACAATACGGAGCCACATAAGCAGGACATAAAGCGAAGGCGACGAAATACGAGATGGATGTGTGAGAGGAAGAGAAGATAGGATGAAAAAAAAGATGAAGAAAATGGGATGGGGAAGCGTTTAGGGCAGATTTCGCCGGCAAACAACCCCCACCCCCTCAACCCTTGCTTATCTCTTTTTACCAGCACACCATCAAAAAGCCCTTCATCCTTTACCCTTTCGTTCCCAGGCCTTGGCTAAGTTATTCGCCCACCCTAAAGAAGTCCAAGGCCACCGGGGCCATCAACAGATTGCACCATCTGCAGGAGTTCGGTCTGGCTCGCCTTGCTGTGTCTGCCAGCCAGCCTGCCTTCAGCTCAACGCTTCAACGCTGGCGTAACTAGTAACATAAATACAATTAACTCTCCAGAAGTCACCCATTACTACTATCGTATAATAATAATAATAATAATAACACAGTATCGGTCAAAAGTTTATGACCACATAAAAAATCATGAAATGCCATCTCGAACCTAAAATTGTGCTACTAGGCCTATACCTCTGTATTTTTTTTTTTTTTTTTTTTTTTCTGAGCTCTCGCATTGAATAGGATATGATATGTCGCCTGATTTCATTGAGTTTCGCCAAGTATTGTAGAAGTTATAAATGTTTAACTGTTGGGAAGTCACATCAGAAAGTCAACATTTTTGTAAATATTATGTATTATATACAGTACTCTAATTGGTTGCAAGTTTCAGCACTAAGATTCTTTTGTAGACTTAGTAATAGGTTGGGGACATTTTAGTATAAATATACAAATTCCGAAAAAATGCAGCACCGAATTTTGTTTTTAAAATTTTTTTTCAAACCGGCGCTAAAGTGGTCAATTTTTTCTTGTTCTTGTCATAGGTCTCAGTGTGAGCTATCGGCATCAGAAATGTGTGCTTGGATGCCATCTGCAGAGTGCAAATGAAACTATCAGGGCAGATAAATCTGACGCCGATAGCTCGCCGTAAGACCTTGGGCCATGCATGGCAAAGACAAAGAAAAATCAATCATCTTGGCGCTGCTTTGAAAAAAAAAAAACGCAAAAAACCAGTGCCGCATGTTTTCGGAATATTTATACTTATACCAAAATGGCCTCCACCCATTGCTAAAACAGCAAAGAAATGTTGGTGGTGATACTTGCAACCTATTAGAGTATACAGTACTTTATATTACCAATTTTTTTTGGTGTGAATTTCAAAGAATTGCAAATTCATAACTTCTACAGTACTTGGACTAACTCAATAAAATCAGGCTACATATATCCTATTCGATGTGAGAGCTCAGAAAGAAAATTACAGAGGTTTAGTTGCATAATTCTAGATAACATTTCGTGATTTCTTTATGTGGTCCTAAACTTTTGACCAGTAGTGTAATAATAATAATAATAATAATAATAATAATAATAATAATAATATATTATTATATATTATAATATATATAATATTTATATTAAATTCTGAACAATGTACAAATAAAACTATTGTTTTATATTGTGCCCTTCTGAAGGTCGCCTTATGGTTGCAATATGCATATAGATATAATAATAATAATAATAATAATAATAATAATAATAATAATAATAATATAAATATTATATATATTATAATATAATATATATTATAATATATATTATAATATATAATAATAATAACATATTATTATTATTATTATTATTATTATTATTATTATTATTATTATTATTATTATTATTATTATTATTATTATATCTATATGCATATTGCAACCATGAGGCGACCTTCAGAAGGGCACAATATAAAACAATAGTTTTATTTGTACACTGTTCAGAATTTAAAAAGGATGGTATTTCCGTACCGGTCGTGTATCCCCTTTTATAAGCCGGAAGTTAAATCGTACTTATAGTAATAACGTATTCTTCATTTAAATATAGTACTAGGCCTACCAGTAAACCATTAATAATTACATTTTTGAGGTAGCTTTTTTTATTTAGCATTTCTTTCTTTCTTTCATAATGTGTTTACCCTCCAGGGTTGGTTTTTCCCTCGGATTCAGCGAGGGATCGCACCTCTACTGCCTCGAGGGCAGTGTCCTGGAGTGTGAGACATTGGGTGGCGGGATACAATTGGGGAGGATGACCAGTACCTCGTCCAGGCGGCCTCACCTACTATGCTGAACAGGGGCTGAACAGGTTGGGGGATGGGAAGATTCGAAGGGATAGACAAGGTAGAGGGAAGGAAGCGGCCGTGGCCTTAAGTTAGATACCATCCCGGCATTTGCCTGGAGGAGAAGTGGGAAACCACGGAAAACCACTTCCGGGATGGCTGAGGTGGGAATCGAACCCACCTCTGCTCAGTTGACCTCCCGAGGCTGAGTGAACCCCGTTCCAGCCCTCGTACCACTTTTTTCAAATTTCGTGGCAGAGCCGAGAATCAAACCCGGGCCTCTGGGGGTGGCAGCTAATCCCACTAACCACTACACCACAGAGGCAGACTTATTTAGCATTTAGGAACCAAAAAAGTAGGCCACGTGTATAATTTAGATAAGTTCAAAGTTAAGGCAGTTTAAGTATTGTACTGCACTTCACGATTGGATTGTACTGTACTATATTGCTTCCGGGAGACAGTGGGTTCGAATCCCACTGTCGGCAGCACTGAAGATTGTTTTCCGTGGTTTCCCATTTTCACATCAGGCAAATGCTGGGGCTGTACCTTAATTAAGGCCACGGCCGCTTCCTTCTCACTCCTAGGCCTTCCCCATCCCATCGTCGCCATAAGTAAGACCTACCTGTATCGGTACGACGTAAAGCAAAAAAAAAAAAAAAAAAGTACTCTACTATAGGCCTATGCTGTGACCACATCACGTTGCTAATAACTTTTATCTGAAATGTTTACTGATTATTGCTTTCGTAGCCGTCCCTTCCACATTAATGGGAGGCTTCACCTTACAAGACCTCATAAAATAATAACGAACGTTAAATTATACAAACAAACCTATTAGATAGAGCAGAGCTGAAAGTTGCACTAAAACTAGGGATAATTTATAAGTCAATTTATTGAGAAACGCATTTCCAATATTTACTCATTCAATAACACGATACGGTGCGTAATTAAAGGTTAAAACTGAACTTCAGCTTTTAGAATTTTTAGATTTAAGTTTATAAAAGTTGAACTTTAATAAATTTACAAAACATCACTTAGCTAACATTTAGCTAAATGTTCTTGCCCGGAGCATTTTTGGGCGAGAGATGGAGGGGGGCCCGGTCAAAGTCATTTGCGCAGGGCCCGTCAAAGATCTCTAAGGCCCTGGTCGTGTCCACAGTAACTAGGAAATGTCCTTTTTAATTTTCCCCATCTCTGTCTGTCTGTCTGTCTGTCTGTCTGTCTGTCTGTCTGTCTGTCTGTCTGTCTGTCTGTCTGTCTGTCTGTCTGTCTGTCTGTCTGTCTGTCTGTCTGTCTGTCGGTCTGTATGTATGTGTGTACGCACGCACATCACGGGAAAATGGCTGCAGAAATTTAATTAAAATCGATACGTAATGTCGGGGAATGAGGCACTACAGTCTAGGCTGCAAATAACCTTATTCACACTCAGTGGTATCAGTGGTCCTGTCGATAAATACTACATAAAATTAAATTTACTATCATTTATTTCTTATACATTTTTACGGTACCGGTTATGAAATTAGAGAAATTCATTAATTTCGATTTTTGTTGCCTAGTCCATGTCAACGCCGAACCATGAGAAAATGGGAGAACAGAATTTAATAAAAATCGGTATGCAAAATCAGGGAATACGGCACTGTAGTCTAGGCTATAAACCATTTTATTTACGCTGTATGAAATGGTAGTTTCGGGGAAGGCGCCTAAACTTTAATTTTTAAATACCTGTATTACTGGACCCGTCGAATACAAGTTCCGATTATATAGGTCTATGTCTTATATAGTTTTATCATACCGACTGTGACAATAGATTTCACGAATTTCGACTTTTTACTGCTCAGTTCATACCTTCTTTTGCTATTTGCTTTACGTCGCACCGACACAGATAGGTCTTATATCGACGATGGGATAGGAAAGGCCTAGGAATGGGAAGGAAGCGGCCGTGGTACAGCCTGGTGTGAAAATTGGAAACCACAGAAAACCATCTTCAGGGCTGCTGACAGTAGGGTTCGAACCCACTATCTCCCGGATGCAACCTCACAGCTACGCGCCCCTAACCGCACGGCCAACTCGCCCGGTCAGTCCATATCAACGCCGATCGTTGCTAACATGGATATATTATTTAATCCTGCTAACTGCGATGGTTTTTGCCATAATGGTCTTAAGGTGTAAAACCGAATGGTCATCGGTCCATGTCGACAAGGAAAATTGTGAAGATGATTTTTAAAATGAGCAAAAATCGTGCAAGAACAATCGCATGAAGAAAAAGAAAAGTGGGAGTCATGAAAGAAAGAAGGGCTCCCTCTACATTAGATGCCCTATAGCTCATGCTACAACCTCTGACAATAAAGTTCAGTGAATAGTCCTGTACTATCAAAATAGACGAACAATGCACGACAGTGACCTTACTGTCCTTCGAAATAGTCCCCTCCCATAACTATGCACTGCTGAGATCGGCGATACATATCCTGGAAACTTTGCAAGAAGGTTTCCTTTGGGAAGGTGTTCAAAAGCCTCGCCAGGTTTCGTTGGATGTCAGGAATATCGTCAAATCTCTTTCCTTTCAAAGCGAGTTTGAGTCGTGGGAATAGGAAAAAGTCTAGAGGATTGAGATCTGGCGAGTATGGGGGATGTTCAAGTTGCACCACCCCCTTTTTTGCCATGAACTGTTTGACGATATTGGCTGTGTGTGGACGAGCGTTGCCATGGACAAAAAACCATGAACCTTGTTGTGCGTACTGGGGTCGTACCCTGCGTAGACGTTTCATGAAACGGGTCAAAATTTCAATGTACCATGAAGCATTCAACGTCATTCCCTCAGGTAGAAATTCCTTCTGGATAATGACTTGACTATCGAAAAAGGTGATGAGCATCGTTTTGATGCGTGACTTTTCTGATCTGACTTTTTTTCGATGAGGGGATCCCGGAGAACGCCATTCCATGCTTTCCCGTTTCGTTTCAGGGTCGTACCTGAGACACCAGGTTTCATCCTCGTTCATGTTCCTGTTCGCAGTTTAGAACCAACGCACTAAATACACGCACTGGGTCAAACATGTCTTAGACGGCACACACGCGATGCTCAACTGAACAACGTTGGGAGCAGGTGGTCAAAACCTGCTGCTACGTAGGTGCAGCTATGCGTGTCACCAGTGTTGCTGGATCGACCGTTCTCACTTCATTCACCTAACTTTATTGTCACAAGTTGTATGTTAAGGAATCAGTATTGCTCTTATGACAACCAAACAAACCCCATGGCACTACAGCCCTTGAAGGGCCTTAGCCTTCCAAGCGACCGCTGCCCAGCCTTTAGGCCCGCTCATTACGAGGTGTCGTGTGGTCAGCACGACGAATTCTCTCGGGCGTTATTCTTGGCTTTCTAGACCGGGACCGCTATATCACCGTCAAATAGCTCCTCAATTCTATTCACGTAGGCTGAGTGGACATCGAACCAGCCCTCAGGTCCAGGTAAAAATCCCTGACCTGGCCGGGAATCGAACCCGAGGCCTTCGGGTAAGAGGCAGGCACGCTACCTCTACACCACGGAGCGGGCTCTTATGACAATAGTATTGCCATATCGAATGGCTCTGCTCAACACCATCGCGGGAAAACAGCGGCACATACGTTTGTAAAATTCAGTATTTAAGTTCAAGACAAAAAGCGGAAGAACCTAAGCTACAAATTATTTTAGGAACTAAACGGGACAGGGAGTTTACAGGGGCTATTTTTGGTTTGTACAGAATTACAGGTAAACTACGGCACATAAAAAACCTCAACATTGAAGTGTAAGGCAAGTAGGGGGAGGAAATAGACAAAACATTTTTTATGGGCTCGAGGGGGGTGAGGGGTGCATTTAATAAATTTCTCCAAGCAATAAATGCTAGAAAACCGACTCAGTAAATAAATACTGTAGATGACTGTACGAAAGATCACAGTATTAATGTTAACGAAACAAATCACAGACGTAGGTTCATAGCGTAACTCTCATTCAGCACATGACAATTACGCACTGATTTAAAGCCTAAAAACACACACTCAACAAATAAGTACTGTAGAAGACTTCACTACAGAAGTGATCTGCCGGCGGTTCACAGAGTGAGGGACTACAGATGCGTGTACACGCATGCACAGAAATGGTGTCCCGATGTAAACAAATCATGGCGCCCCCCACCTCCTCGCTTAACGCTTTGCTGCAGGTAGACAGCCCGCTAAAAGACTATTGTGATTAAAATAAGCACAGTGGTGGATGTGTAGCAATACAAGCATTGTGCCTTCAGCACAACACGTTCACTCCCTTCCCTCCTTTTCGGTACAAGAGTGGTCTTCAACACTACCCGTTCACTTCTTCCCCTCCTTTTCAGTACTGGAGTGGGGCAGTGTTGACTGTTTATGTCAGGACACCATTTCTGTGCATGCGTGTACCAGAGCAACACAGGAGGAAAATGAAGGAAGGCAACGAAGCGATGGCTCTTACCGCCACTGTGCTTCCTCCCTACAAATGTATTTATGAAAAATGAAATGTTATGTAGTTATTTTAATAACTCACGGGCAAATATGCCTTATCCGTTTTATCTATCTTTCATAATACATTACAAAGTACAGTGTAATGTCCCTTAATCAAGAGGAATTATGGGTGTCTCGCTCCTTGTAGATCCATAAGAGCAATACAGTTTTCTTAACGTGGAGTGAGCTATAATGTCACAGAGTCGGAAGAAAACTAAATATGAAGGCCTTCCATAAAACTGATCAACAATAACATTACATTGGCGATTGTTGTGATGTGATTTGTCTCTTCTGCTGCCCCTCATCCCCGATAGATGCGATTATTGCTGCGTCGCGGCTAAAACAGAATGCCTGATGATTGGTGGAAAGTAGCTGGGGAGTTAGATAACTATGCACATGCTATATGATTGTATAGACCTATACCTCTCCGTGGCACTTTTTCTTTAAAAATATTTACAAGAGATATCAACGCAGATGCAAGGAGCGATTTGTACTTCACTTGAAACAATAACGTGTGGGCTAAATAGGCCTAACACTCTGTGAATATTTTTAACATGGCCGTGGTTTTGGTCTATCTGGAGTTAGCGTCATAAATTTCCCGACACCGTTGTAACTATGGCAACCAGTGTTCGTCTATGTATACTAGGTTAGTAGCGCCATCTTCTCACTGTGCGCTTTCTTCGTGTAACTAAGAGCTTGAGAAAATATCGTATCAAGTGAATCCCGTTCTACTCCTCAGTCCAGAATTAACCGAGGGCTTTGGAATAAGATACAGGCACGCTATCTATACACCGCAGGGCTCAATAATAATAATAATAATAATAATAATAATAATAATAATAATAATAATAATAATAATAATAATAATAATACCAAATTATAATTGTTACGGAATTTCCGCAGTTTACAGAGGTGTAAGAAGGTGCTGGTATAGGTGGGTGGACAGAGAAAAGATGAGAGCATAATTTAAAATACTAAATTTTGAAATTTCATTTCTTTCCTTTCTTTTTTCTGACTTTGAACTTTGATAGATGATCTGAATCAGCAACAACAAACAACAGTTAAAGAGCTGGTCAGCGTCCGCCTCTGTGGTGTAGTGGTTAGCGTGATTAGTTGCCACCCCCGGAGGCCCGGGTTCGATTCCCGGCTATGCCACGAAATTTGAAAAGTGGTACGAGGGCTGGAACGGGGTCCACCCAGCCTCGGGAGATCAACTGAGTAGAGGCGGATTCGATTCCCACCTCAGCTATCCTGGAAGTGGTTTTCCGTGGTTTCCCACTTCTCCTCAAGGCAAATGCCGGGATGGTACCTAACTTAAGGCCACGGCCGCTTCCTTCCTACTTCCTTGCCTGTCCCTTCCAATCTTCCCATCCCTCCACAAGGCCTCTGTTCAGCATAGCAGGTGAGACTGCCTGGGCGAGGTACTGGGCATCTCCCCAGTTGTATCCCCCGACCCAGAGTCTGAAGCTCCAGAACACTGCCCTTGAGGCGGTAGAAGTGGGATCCCTCGCTGAGTCCGAGGGAAAAGCCGACCCTGGAGGGTAAGGAGATGAAGAGGAAGAAGAAGAAGATATGGTCAGTTCGGATAACAAGAGTGTACTATAAGTCCAAAAATCAGGTACTATAGAGAAAATTATCGACGCAATAATTTACAAGAAATGAGCTTCGTAGCTCTACAGTTACACTAGTTCAAAGAGCACATTTGCTCCACTCACTTACATTCCAAAATTTTACTACAGTCCAGCCTCTCAGAGGCACAAGTTTTCTGTCAAATTTTACACTTGATAAACTTTAAAACAGTTTTTACTATCATTTCAGCTCGGCGGTCTATTACACACTCGTCAATAACTAATTACACTTTAAACAGGGGCAATAAGTGCCCATTCTAAATGGCCTTAGTGTACAAAAGAAGAAGTTTAAGAGATCGGCCATGAACAAAATGCTAGGGGGCGAAACACTTGTACTCCTTCTGAAATACATTTAAAATCCTACATGGGCTTATGCCCCGAAGTTACAGAGGCTAATCCTATACAACAGAGGGGTGACTAGATGCGAAATACTAAGTTCCAAAATGGTTTGAAGGATTTCGAGTTTTAGAAAATCCTAGTAACCCCCATACCTAGTTGAATGGGATTTAATAGGGGGTGAACACTCTTTATTCCCTAAGTAAAACATTTCTCAGCAGGGATTTGAATAGAGTCCTTAGACTTGCTTGAAAATTTACACTAAAAGGTGATATTAAACTTTAGACATTTACATTAAGAGAGAAGTTTGAACCTTCCCCTCAAGTTAACTGTCTGGAGCTATCATATATTTTAGAAGATGTCTGCGATTACCTTACTGTAGGGCCTTCCGACGCGGGCAAGGCTACCCCTGCCTCCACTTACACCGTACACACAATTAGATCGGAGCTACGAAGATGACAATACGGACCTAAAGCGCCCAGCTTCTATAGCAACTCAGGGGGAAGGTTCCCGAACTCTCTTGAGCTAGGCAGAATGCCTGTACACACCCACAACTTTACAAAAATATATACAAAAATCTCTGATTGGTTTATAACATAAGGAAGAAGGAAGCTGTAGTAGTGGTCACAAGCTCAGCACATAAGAAAAAAAAAAACCAATCACTTAAGGTTTACCGTCATTTGGGGCACATAGGCCGATAGTAGAGACATCTAAGGATTAAAGGACCAAATTTCTTCAGCAACATAATTTCAGATTCATAGCACAGATGGCCTTCTAGAAGGCGCGGCGTTCAAATGGATGGAGATGGACGGAGATGGTGCTCCCCCGGTACAATAATAATAATAATAATAATAATTGTTACCGTGTTTTGGTGGTAGTTATGCATGAAAGAAGGTGCGGGGTGGTGAACGGGTCTCAAGCTACTAAAGTGAAATTAATTTTAAAATTTAACAAGGTTATATTTTCTTTTCAAAATTAGGTAACAACAAATAGAACAGGTACTTAGTAGCCGAAACACGATTGACAAATACATTTACATAGGTACCCCATTTGGGGCTTCAAAAGTCAGAAACATAATTCTTGAGCAATGAGCCCAACCTTACAATGAACACCATACAACAAAGGGGCCGAAAACCCCCAAACATGCCAGAAACATCTGCTTCCAATTACATCCAAAAGCCTCCTTGAGGCAGAAACACAATTTTCAAAAAGGGCAACTTCCCCCTAAAATACAAGCCTATCATAGGCCACTCCGAACTCCACCTTTAAGCCGTCCTCAAAGGACATATACACAGGGGCAAAATACCCAACCTACTGAGGTCTGTTAAATAACAAGAAGATTAATACATGACCTCTAAAATAAAATTGGAGAGGAGGCGAACTTGCCCTCCTAATACACTTTGCTTAAGACCTACTTGGCACTAGGCCGTTAATACAAGGGCTAATCCCATACTACAGAGGTGACTTAATAGCAATTTACATTACATTACGGAAGAATTGGTTGAGAAAAATAAGTTCACCTCAGGACGATGTGAGTGGGAGCTCGAGAGGGTTAAGCACTCTCTATCCCGATATGTCGTTTTAAAAGAGAATATCTGAAAAGAGTAGTTACATTTTAGGAAAAGGTTACATGGTTGAACGCTTAGAACCCGCCCCGAAAGTTAAACTGCTGAGCTAGCAAAGAAAGAAGTTATTAATCGGCCATTACCTTGTTGTTGACCGCTGCCGAAGAAAGAGGCGCTTCCCGCCCCCTGCTATGTACTTAACACACTGAAAAATGGAACACAAGTGGCCCGGAGACCCGAAAATCAGCAGTTTATATCCTCTCGCGGAAGGTTCTAGGCGTTAGGGGAAAGAAAACACCCTCCCACAAACTCTTTATTGGGTAGGACCCCGCAACAGATTCAAGTTGGGGGAAGATACACCAGATTGGTCAGAAATTAATAGAAGAAATTCGGGATTGGATACATTCATAACAAGGGGAAGAAAGGGGTAAATATTGCCAACTTAAACAATGACAGAAAGAAATTTAACAAAGAACAAACTCTTGAAATTAAATTTTCTCCAAAAAAATAGTTCTTTGACTCCGCACTAGGTTGCACTATTGTAGATCTTCAGTAGTGTCCTCTAGAAGAGAAAGTTCACACTTCTTACTTCAAGCGAAATAAAAACACATCAAAAGTGACACAGTTCTAAAACTCCAAAATTTACAGGTAGTGACATCTTCTGAGAAGGTAGAAAATTAATAACGTCAATAAAGTTCAGACTTCCTCCAGCAGAGGAGTTTTAACTGGCGCGCATTTAAATTAGCGGCGTGGAGGTGTACCACCCGGTACAGACCTCCCCCCCCCCCAAAAGTTCCTCCAAGGGGTAACACAGAAGAACATAAACTTTTGTTTGAAAATAAGGTCCAAGTTTTGATGTTGATATTAAAATAAATTGCAGAAGTATTTGAGAAATTTCTTAATTCAGTTCCAAAATTTTGGTTGTAATTGGTAACGTAAGGTATTTATGTTTGTAGAAGGCGAATTTCTGAAGATAATCTTTTAAAAGGTGATGAAAAATTTTGCAATGTCCACCAAATTTGTTGTTGAATTCCCAAGTGTAGTCATCTCTTATAGTGACTGTCCATGTAGTTGATGTAGGCTAAGTTGGATGGCCAGACCGGCCGTTGCAGCTTGCGTCCAAAGGAGGCCGCTCGGACCCCTCAAGTACCCTGAGATACCGCTCGCCCGCACTATGAGGGGAGCAGAGGTGTTGAAGCACGCCGCGCCCGCGGTGAACATATACAGGCCGCGGGCAAGTAGCAGGTCCTGCGCCGCACATCAGCCTTGGCCGGGAGGAGAGCTCCGGCTCGCCGTGCACACGTCGTCCTCGCTGGGGCCGAGGGGGCCCGTCCTCTGCTCCAGTAGCTGCACGGCGTCGCGCGGCTGCGGGGGCACTGAAACATTAAAGCTTGGCGGCAGAATTGTGTTGGACTATCATCTTCTTTGAGGGTACAGGCTTATGGAGAGGTTGAGGGGCCAGCGGCGTGCGGATATCCATGGCATTTACTCAAATCAAGCCACAGTGTGTATTGAAGCAGGAGACGGGAGCGTGGTAATGGCCGAGGCAAGGACAGAATGGCAGTTTAACGGATCGGGGAAGGTTTTACACGAGGCTTACATATAAGACCAAAATATTATAGAAGGGGCAGAAGCCTTAAAAGTTGAACTCAAAAAAACAAAATATAACCTTCATATTCCTTTCAAATTGTATGAAGCAAGTTGACACAAAATTTACACCGGTTTCACCTGGGACAGGTGAACCCTAAATATCCTCTCGGTGGCTGGATTGCTTACTAACAATGTAACCGGTGTGAGAAAATCGAGAATGATGCATGGCCCATGAAATCTGGGGGCAAGCTTGCCCGCGGGAACAAAATTTTTTACCATTACTTGGTCACCTACCTTTAAAGGGTGGGTCTCCGTCCACGATCATACCTTTCCCTAACCTTTTCATGAGATACTTTAAGATTAGCTTTAGCCTTCTTCCAAAGATCTTTAATGTTATCCGGATCTATTGTCTCGGGTAGAATGTCATTCAGAGACCAGAGGTTAGAGAGCGGCGAGTTGGGAACAAACTTGAACATCAAAGAAGCTGGAGTAAACTTGTGAGATTCATGAACCGCCGAATTCAAAGCAAAAGCTATCCAATGCAGGGACGTGTCCCACCTGGAATGATCTTCATGATGATAGGCAATCAGTGCGGACCTGAGATTACGGTTAACCCGTTCAGCCAGAGATGGTTGAGGGTAATAAGCAGAAGTAGTTACATGAGAGATTGATAAGTCAAAACAGAATTTACGAAATAAATTAGATGTAAAAGCCTTAGCATTATCAGATACAATATATTGACACGGACCAAAAGAAGCAAAAATAGAATTTAAGCAGGTAATGGTAGACTGAGCGGTAGCCAGCTTAGTCGGAAATAACCAAGAAAATCTGGTAAAACCATCTACGCACACAAAGATGAACTTGTTAGCATTACCCTTTGACTGGGGGAAAGGTCCTTCATAATCGATATACAGACGTTCCATGGGGCGCGACGCTTGATGCGAAGACAAAAGGCCAACCTTGGTGGACATGGTGGGTTTACTGAGCAAACAAGATTTACAAGCTTTTACAAGTTCACGGATTTCACCGTCCATACCTTTCCAGATGAACATTTCACGAATCTTTTCACGAGTTTTAAAGATACCCAGATGCCCTCCTAATGGGGTCTCATGATAATACTTGAAGATCATAGGTACAAGAACCGCTGGAACAACAACTTTCATCAACTTATCATGCCTCGAAGGGCAACACAGAACACCATTCCTCAGAACATAAGGGACAGCATGTTCCCCAGAAGAAAGGGTTTCCATTATCGGAGCCAGCGTCTGATCTTCGCGTTGGTATTTCTCAATATCCCTAAAAAGCATGGGAGCATCTGTTAAGATGGCATTAACACCAGATAGTATGGACTCGGAAGGTGATGAACTATCGACCGGTTCGTGGGTCTCGACGTCGTTATGAAACATACGGCTGAGTCCATCAGCAACAACATTTTCGGTACCTCTGATATGTCTAACATCAAACTGGAAGGCGGAAATACGAATAGCCCAGCGGGCTATACGACCAGTACGACGCGGCCTACCTAAGACCCAGCTTAGGGCTTGATTATCTGTTTCCAGGTCGAATTTGACATGTTCCAGATAGAGACGGAACTTTTCTAAGGCAAATAAGACTGCCAACCCTTCGAGCTCATAGATGGAATACTTGGCTTCTTGAGCCGACAATGTCCTAGACGCATAGGCGATGGGGCGCCTCCCTAGTTCAGTCTCTTGAAGAAGGACTGCAGCTACCGCTGACGACGACGCGTCTGTTTGGACGATGAATTTCTTCGAGAAATCAGGCATAGCAAGTGCAGGGGCATTACAAAGTGCTAATTTAAGGTCTTCAAAAGCGGCTTGTTGAGAAGGGCCCCACTCGAATTTGATGCCTTTCCTACGAAGAAGGTTTAAGGGCGCCGCTCTATTAGCAAAGTTAGGAATGAACTTTCTGAAGAAATTCACCATACCAATGAACCTGGCGATACCTTTAATGTCCTTGGGAGGTTTAAAATCACGGATGGCCTGTGTTCTAGAATGATCGACTGCTACACCATCGGGTGACACAATATGCCCTAGGAATGACATAGAGGGCTTAGCAAAGGCAACCTTGGACAACTTAACAGTTAACCCAGCCTTACGAAGGCGATCGAGAACTTCGCGCAGATGATCTAGATGTTCTTCAAAAGTCTCTGAAAATACGACGACATCATCTAAATATTGATATAAGTACTCGAATTTGATGTCGGAGAAAACCCTATCTAGTAGCCTAGTGAGCACAGCTGCTCCCGTAGGGAGCCCGAAAGGCACGCGGTTGTATTCATATAAATTCCAGTCCGTGGCAAACGCTGTAAGGTGTTTAGACTCTTCGGCAAGGGGAATTTGATTATAGGCCTGATTTAAGTCCAAGATGGTGAAGAACTTGGCCTTACGAAACCATGAAAAACAAGAATGAAGGTCAGGAAGGGGCACAGATTGCAACACCACCTTCCGATTGAGAGCCCTGTAATCAATGACAGGCCTGAAGCCTCCTTGGGGTTTCGGGACTAGAAAAATAGGCGATGAATACGCCGACTTAGAGGGCCTAATAATACCATCCTTCAACATCTGATCAATAATTTCTTTCAGAGCCTTCATTTTAGGTGGAGATAGCCTATAAGGTGGAAAACGGACAGGAATCGAATCCGTGACCTCAATTTTGTATTCAATAAGGTCAGTAACACCAAGAGTATCAGAGAACACCTCGGGAAACGACTGACACAGTTTGCGAATACTATCAGCCTGCTCCTCAGGTAGATGTCTAAGGTCTAACAACATCTCATCCTGGGTAGGCGAAATAGAAGAACATGACACAGAATTACACTTTAATAGTGGTATTTTACAACTAGAAGCAAATTTGAATGTGCACGACCTAGACTGGAGATCGAGCACAAGACCAGTGTGAGAAATAAAGTCCGCTCCCAGTATGATGGGGCAAGACAGGTGCTTAGCCACCAACAATTTAATTTTCCATGTAAACTTAAAAATACGAATCTTGACCAGTAAGGAACCTAGAATTTCTAATGGAGATGAATTAGCCGAAACGTATTGAACAGGAGAAGAGACATAGTCAGGAAGTTTACAAACCGATTTCAATTTAGAATACCATTCAGCCGAAATAATCGAACAAACACTGCCTGAATCTAAGAGAGCTGTTATAGGCTCGTTATTTAACTCAATCTTAAGAAAAGGAACAGGTGCAGGGGTATCCGCCGCAATCCTAAGACACTCTTTGGGGCATTCAAGAGATGTATTCGAAGACTTATCGTTCCCTGAATTCTCGACCTTTTTGCCAGGGGCTGAGCCTTGGGAAGCAGAATTAGTTGACTCAGCCGCCGCCACTAGTCACTTTTGATTGTTGTTGGAAGTTACACCAGAAGTTGAGCAGGAGGGGGTGCTATTCGAATTGGGACAATTCTTTGCGATATGTGAGAAAGCCCCACATTTAAAACAGCCTTGTGATGAACCCGCTCCATTATTTGCCCTACTAGACTTGATCAGAGAACACTTATTGCGCAGATGGTCAGGCGACCCGCAAGCATAACATTTACGGGGGGTGACTGATCGGCGAGGAGGAGGCCGAGTATTACTAATGGAAGACGGGGGTTCTTTCGCGACACGCAAAGAATCGGCGTATCTAACTCCTTCCGCTGAGACGGCCAATGCTTCAAGTTCCGAGAAAGTTTGCGGGCACGCCGCGAAACACAAATATGACCTATAGGGAGGTGAAATTCCCTCTACAATAGCCTGTACAATCTGATCTTCAGGAAAATGAAGGGCAAACACCCTAGTATAAAACTTAATGTCCTGTATGAAATCAGCCAAGTTTTCATCCAAGCGCTGTACACGATAATATACTTCTGAATAAGGGAGGACCTGGCCCTAGCCGGGATGAAGTTAGCTAGCAAATGGGCATGGAAATCCTCAATAGAAGATTGCTCGGCAATGGCTCTAACTATTTTGTCAGAGAGAATACCAATAGCATACGGATAGATAATTTGCAAGATTTGACATGGAGAAAGAGAAAAAACAAGGGCATGATCCTGAAATTCCACTAGAAATCTTAAAAATGAAATTACGTCACTGGTGGTATTAACGGAAAACTTAGATATACCTCTGAGCAACATTGCCAATGGATGAGGCAAGCTACTAAACCCGGGTGACATAGCAGGTAAAGGTTTCAATGGCAAGGAAGTTAATTCAGAACGGATGTTACTCAGCGATGCACGGCGTTCAGACTCGTTGTCCAATGGGGCAGAGATAGTTTGAGCAGCGATGGTTTTCCTATTTACTTCTCCCTTAGCAGGTTCTTCCTCGCTACCTACATTCACTATGGTGGGCTGATCAGATTTGGGAGGAACTTCCCCAGTTAACAGTTGAGTGACCTTACTAGATAATTCGGAAATATTTTCCAGGAGCGTACTAGCTTCCTTCCTCTGAACGTCATTCAGTTTTAGAGACAACAGATCGTTAACCCTATTCGAAAAATGATATAGCCTGCCTTGCACACGCTTAATTTGATTAGGAGACGGATCATTTTCATCAAAAAAACTAACTACAGAAGCTAGCCCAGTAATATTCTCCGTGATCGTGGAAAGAGAGTCGTCAATTTCTTTCTCTCCCAAATTGGGGATGGAAATGGGCAAATCAAGGGACTCTCTAAGCTTGTTAGTGTCTATTGCAACCGTGCCTCCAGATTGCACATTTATGATAGTTAATTCATAGATCAACTCCTCCTTGCGCAAATAGTTAAGAAGGAGAACATCGCGAGGGCCGGGCATGATGACAGACCAATTTTGAAAAGGTCAAAAAATTCCAGCAACTGAGAAAATGGTTAGAGTTCGGATCAAAACAATGTATAGCCGTCAAAAGGGGCTAAATTGAGACCCATTCAACCACGCTCTGCTACCATTTGTTACCGTGTTTTGGTGGTAGTTATGCATGAAAGAAGGTGCGGGGTGGTGAACGGGTCTCAAGCTACTAAAGTGAAATTAATTTTAAAATTTAACAAGGTTATATTTTCTTTTCAAAATTAGGTAACAACAAATAGAACAGGTACTTAGTAGCCGAAACACGATTGACAAATACATTTACATAGGTACCCCATTTGGGGCTTCAAAAGTCAGAAACATAATTCTTGAGCAATGAGCCCAACCTTACAATGAACACCATACAACAAAGGGGCCGAAAACCCCCAAACATGCCAGAAACTTCTGCTTCCAATTACATCCAAAAGCCTCCTTGAGGCAGAAACACAATTTTCAAAAAGGGCAACTTCCCCCTAAAATACAAGCCTATCATAGGCCACTCCGAACTCCACCTTTAAGCCGTCCTCAAAGGACATATACACAGGGGCAAAATACCCAACCTACTGAGGTCTGTTAAATAACAAGAAGATTAATACATGACCTCTAAAATAAAATTGGAGAGGAGGCGAACTTGCCCTCCTAATACACTTTGCTTAAGACCTACTTGGCACTAGGCCGTTAATACAAGGGCTAATCCCATACTACAGAGGTGACTTAATAGCAATTTACATTACATTACGGAAGAATTGGTTGAGAAAAATAAGTTCACCTCAGGACGATGTGAGTGGGAGCTCGAGAGGGTTAAGCACTCTCTATCCCGATATGTCGTTTTAAAAGAGAATATCTGAAAAGAGTAGTTACATTTTAGGAAAAGGTTACATGGTTGAACGCTTAGAACCCGCCCCGAAAGTTAAACTGCTGAGCTAGCAAAGAAAGAAGTTATTAATCGGCCATTACCTTGTTGTTGACCGCTGCCGAAGAAAGAGGCGCTTCCCGCCCCCTGCTATGTACTTAACACACTGAAAAATGGAACACAAGTGGCCCGGAGACCCGAAAATCAGCAGTTTATATCCTCTCGCGGAAGGTTCTAGGCGTTAGGGGAAAGAAAACACCCTCCCACAAACTCTTTATTGGGTAGGACCCCGCAACAGATTCAAGTTGGGGGAAGATACACCAGATTGGTCAGAAATTAATAGAAGAAATTCGGGATTGGATACATTCATAACAAGGGGAAGAAAGGGGTAAATATTGCCAACTTAAACAATGACAGAAAGAAATTTAACAAAGAACAAACTCTTGAAATTAAATTTTCTCCAAAAAAATAGTTCTTTGACTCCGCACTAGGTTGCACTATTGTAGATCTTCAGTAGTGTCCTCTAGAAGAGAAAGTTCACACTTCTTACTTCAAGCGAAATAAAAACACATCAAAAGTGACACAGTTCTAAAACTCCAAAATTTACAGGTAGTGACATCTTCTGAGAAGGTAGAAAATTAATAACGTCAATAAAGTTCAGACTTCCTTCAGCAGAGGAGTTTTAACTGGCGCGCATTTAAATTAGCGGCGTGGAGGTGTACCACCCGGTACAAGAATAATAATAATAATAATAATAATAATAATAATAATAATAATAATAATAATAATAATAATAATATACTTACGAGGTCTAGAATATCTTTATTTTTCTCGCTGTTCATGAGCCTTAACATTATTTTATGGATACGCTCACTTTTCTTTCGATTTATCGGAACTCCGCTGTGAGTGGAGTCCAGCAGTGCGTAATTTCGGCCGGCGTCCCGTCATCCTCCAGGAATTTTTAACTTAGATTTACATTCCTCGACAACGGGTACATGGAAAGAAAAAAACAAAAAAAGACGCTTTTAGTATTTGGGTAGAACGCGTATATAACCGAGCTCGATAGCTGCAGTCGCTTAAGTGCGGCCAGTATCCGGTAATCGGGAGATAGCGAGTTCGAGCCCCACTGTCGGCAGCCCTGAAAATGGTTTTCCGTGGTTTCCCATTTTCACGCCAGGCAAATGCCGGTGCTGTACCTTAATTAAGCCCACGGCCGCTTCCTTCCACTTCCTAGACCTTTCCTATCCCATCGTCGCTATAAGACCTATCTGTGTCGGTGCGACGTAAAGCAAATAGCAACCAAAAAAAAAATTAACGCGTATATCGCCGAGAGTATTTAGTTTACGATTAAATTTAATTTCTCAATTGACAGATAAGAGATGAGGCTATCTGTTTAAAAAATGAAAATCTAAAACGTAATTTCCATGGAATAGCTCTTCAAATTAAGGCAAAACATGTGACGTCACACGCATACTCTGTTATAAGAGTTGAGTTTCACGCTCAGATGAAGGTTACCTGAAACAGCGAAATGTAACAAAGGCTTTTCAGTCTGTCAAACACACAGCAAATACAATGTAAATTATAACACTATAAACATACCTCTAAAATACACACTAACATACAAAGAATGACATATTTCGTTCTACAAGAACATCCTCAGATTCTATCAAATCACTTAAAAACAAGCTTATATTGTAGAACGAAACACGTCATTCTTTGTATGTTAGTGTCTATTTTACACGTGTGTTATAATTTACATTGTATTTGCTGTGTGTTTGACAGAGTGAAAAGCCTTTGTTACATTTAACTAAGTCAACACTGGAAAACATGGTTTCATTCTTAAAAAAAAAAAAAAAAAAAAAAAAAAAATATGAAACAGCGAAAACAATTTAATAAGTAAGTCTAGGAAATCCTCAAAACCCTGTGGCACCGCCATTTTTTTCGCATAGTGTTTTTAAGGGGATTGCTCAATAAAAAGTTACTGGAACATTGACCGCACCGGAGATTTAAAAATACTATGAACTCTTTCTATAAATTGAGCTCAGTTAAATTACAATGTTTTTAAAATATACTCAATAATAAATATAGGTACAGCAAAATTTAGCTTTGTACTGGTTAAATAGTAAAATGTTTAAAAAGTGCCATGGGCATAGTTTTATTGCATTGGTTTCATTTAGAAGAACATTTTTTATTGCCAGTATAACAAAACATGTTACTTCTTTTTCACTCACTATTATGAAATTTACGAGAAAATCTGACTGAAGAATATTAAATACCCGCCATTGTTTCATTGCTTTTATTATGTTTTAAAAACCTGATTTTCAGGTGTGTAAAAATATTTCTCATTTTATCACAAGTTTTCAAATATCGAAACATGACTTTTGTGGAAGGTTGGGTGGGGGTGGGGACTGAGGGAGGTGCGTATGGTTGATAGGGGAAAACATGTGTTAGCATGACGAATATAAGATCAAGTGTGAGGACTCAGCCATTATAGCATGGTAGTTTGCGGTCCCGCCACTGCAAGCATTGCAAGCGATTGTATCCAACACGTGCTCCAGTAGTTCTGGCAAGTCGGGTATAGAAAAGTGCGGGGAACGTTACTGTGCAAGATAATTCAGTAACTTGAATTTTCTTTGCTTTTAGTTCCTGTGTACTTCAAACATATATCTTATATGGCTTGATTAATGTAATAGTTCAGCAAGCCGTACTGTTTTGTGTCTGAGTGTAAGTCAGGCTGTGGTAGAATAGTTGATGATATGAGATATACTTCACCACTGAAGGATAAAAATCAATTTGGAAAATGGGCCAGAGTTATTCTACGGAAGGATGCTGAGTTAACACATAATAGCAGAATTTGTCATCATCATTTCTCTGATGATTCGATAGTATCAGATAATTTTATAGTGAATGAGAAAAATTGGATATCTCTCGTGTGAGATGGAAATTACGTCCAGGAGCAGTGCACATTTTCCCTAATTTGCCGTCAAATCTTCACGCAAGCTTTCGAAGGTCCAGTAACCGACAAATTGAGTTGTTAAGTGGACTTGCTCAGGGGTGTTTGTTTTAATATGCTGGGAGTTGTGTGCTATTTATCTGTAACAGTAACCTGTGCTTTTCGCAATGTTTGAAGAAGGCCATTTCCATGTATGATTTTCTTCATTGTGCCCTGCTGTGGTATTTTAATTGTAATCTCTCATTTTTTTTAGTATCTGGTACTTATTGATTACGAAGTAATTCGTTTCCTCTGGCATCATTCGTAAGACCAGCTGATCGGTACTGTGGAGCTTGCCCACTCGAGCGCTGGTTAGCGGGGCGCCCTTAAACTGAAGTAGTCCTCACACTTGTTCTTATATTCGTCATGGTATTAGTATGCGTTCCGGCACCTGAACTTATAGAAATTAAGCACTGGAGTCCTTATTTGTACACCCCTATATATGGTAAGAGTTCTACTAAGAGGGGAACAGTCAAAGAATCTATACTCGCTCTGTTGCCTTCTAAGCCCAAAACATATCCATGTAGCGGAGATAATGTACGAGCGTGAAGTATTATTATTATTATTATTATTATTATTATTATTATTATTATTATTATTATTATTATTATTATTATTATTATTGTTACGGAGATATCCGTGGTAGGTAGAGGTGAAAGAAGGTGCGGGTGTGAATGGGTTTCAAGCTACGAATTTAACGTGCAATGTAAAATTAATTTAAAATTTAACTAGGTTATATTTTCTTTTCAAAAACAAGAGATAACAATCATAACAGGTACAGAGTAGCAAAAATGTAGGTACAATATTACTGGATTCGGGCTCAGTGCCCTTACTTCATAACTCTTGGGCAATCAGCCCCGCCTTACTCCAAAAAAAATTTTAGCCAAGGGGCAGAAAACCCCATTCATGCCCAGGAGCACTGGCTCCAAACATTACACATAAAGCCTGCACGAGGCATACAGAAACAAATTTCAAAGAGCGATCCGCTCTCAAAATTGTAAGCCTATCACAAGGCCACACCAAACTCTACCTTCAAGCTGTCCTCTAAGGACGTATTCACAGGGGTAAAATACCCAACCTACTGAGGTCTATTACATGAAAAGAAGGTTGATTACATGACCTCTAAAATAACAATTTGAGAGGAGGCGAACTTGCACTCCTAATACACTTTGTTTTTAAAACCTAATCTGGCTCTGGGCCACTAACGCAAGGGCTAATCCCATACTACAGAGGTGACTTAGAGAAGAACACTTTACATTACATAAACGAAGAATAGTTTGAGAAAATAAGTTCACCTCAAAACAAATGTGAGTGGGAGCTCGAGAGGGTAGCACTCTCTATCCCAATATGTAGCTTTACAAGAAAAAGATGAAAAGAGTAATTACATTTTAGGAAAAGGTTACATGATGGAAATGCTTCGAACCCGCCGCGAGTGTTAAACTGCCAACCTAGCAAGAAAAGAAGTTATTAATAGGCCATTACCTGGTGTTGAACGGCTGAAGAAGAAAGAGGCGCTTCCCGCCTCCTGCTATGTACTTAATACACTGAAAGATGGAACAGAAGTGGCCCGGAGACCCCAAAATCAGCAGTTTATATACTCTCGCGGAAGTTTCTAGGCGTTAGGGGAATGAAAACACCCGCCCACAATGTTTTTATTGGATAGGACCCCGCAACAGATACAAGTTGGGGGAAGATACACCAGATTGGTCAGAAATTACTAAAAGAAATTCGGGATTGGATAAATCTAAAACAAGGGGAAAAAGAGGGGTATACAGCCAACTTAAACAATAACAGAAAGAAATTTAACAAGAAACAAACTTTTGAAATAAAGATTTCTCCAACAAAATAGTTCTTTGACTCCGCACTAGGGTGCGCTATTGTTGATCTTCAGTAGTGTCCTCTAGAAGAGAAGTTTCAACTGGCGCAACTTTTAAATAAACGGTGTAGAGGTGTACCGCCCGGTACAATTATTATTATTATTATTATTATTATTAGGCTCCATGGCTAAATGGTTAGCGTTCTTTGGTCACAGGGGTCCCAGGTTCGATTCCCAGCAGGGTCTAGAATCTTAACCATTATTGGTTAACTCCCCTAGCATGGGGACTGCGTGAACGTGTCGTCTTCATCATAATTTCATCCTCATCACGACACTCATGTCGCCTACGGGAGTCAAATCAAAAGACATGCACCACGGCTCTCCGGAGGCCACACGCCATTATTATTATTATTAGTAGTAGTAGTAGTACCGGTAGTAGTACTATATAACGCGTTTGCCCTCTAAGGAGCACGTAGAACAATTATTTAACACTGGTCTTCTTGTTCTTATCTCCCCAAAACCTCTTCATCCTTTCATTCTGGACTTGTCTTCTCTCTTGTGTCCAAGCAGTTTTGAGTTTCAAGTTTCTGGCTGATAGGTTCTTGGGTGTGAACTTATGTGAATTGATTTTCTGTCTGAATTTGGTCCAGTAGTTGCCAGTGGGTCAATATTAATTTCTGCTAGGTCGCTTTGAGTGTCTACCAACCACTGTAATTTTGTTTGTCGGATTCCGTTGATGAGGAAGTTTTTTTGGCCAGTCGAGAGTCGTCTATTCGTCCTATATGTCCGTGAAATTTCATACGTCTTATCCGTGCAACTGAGGAGAATCGCTCAGTCATTGAACACAGTTCTTCTGAGCTCTTACGCATCCAAATATCATCTTGAATCTTGGATCCAAATATTTTCCTCGGTATCTGCTGTTCTATTTTCTCTATATCGTTGATGATGATGGTTAAGGATGACGTCTCGATTGTGTTGTGTAGAGTGCTTTTGGGAGAACAACTGTGTGGTGGTGACGGACTTTGGCTTTGGTGGAAAGCGATTTCTTATTGTTCATATTCTAAGTGATTGTGTAGGCTTTACGTTATTTCTTTTGCACGTGTTATACGAGCATTTTTTCACTTGCAGTGTTCTCGATAATTTCACCTAAGTATGTGAAGTGCTTAGCTTGCGTGATGTTGACATATTTGGTTACAAGTGATGTCAGGCATTGAATCCTGGTACCATTATTATTATTTTACTTAGTCAAGCAGTCGCTTTATTATTGGTCGTCTGTTCCTCAGATACCAATCCTATTTCTGGTTGTCAACCGTTCAAATTCAAGAACTCCTTGGCGTTGATTTCTCGCACTTAAAAACCTCCTGCGCTACAAAATTCCGATCTTCTTGAGTCTGTCAAGAACGTTAGCAGTTAGAACGGATATTAAACAGCATTAGACACAAAAAAATTCAGCGGAGCTGCTCTGCTGTCTGGGAACACGGCGACGCGCGCAGAGCAGTCTTCCTCTCGTCATCACAAACCATTGGCAATAGATTCGTATACACGTACACCCTAACAGAACTTATCTTGTAACCACAACAATCAATATAGCAATATCCTATTTTAATATATCACACTCACCAAACAAATATATACCCTAGCTACCCAGCAAGTGGCTGTGAGGTTTGTCTCACGTAGGTCTCGGCCTGCATTCGGGAGATAGTGGTTTCGAGACCCACTGTCGACAGCCCCAAGATTGGTTTTCCGTGGATTCCCGTTTGCACACCAGAAAATGCTGGAGATGTACCGTAATTAAGGCCACAGTCGCTTCCTTCCCACTCCTGGCCCTTTGCTATTCTATCGAACGGATCCATGGCTAAATGGTTAGCGCGCTGCCCTTTCTTCTTTCACCTTCAGGTTGTTTTTCTTACAACGTGCTTTACGTCGCACCGACACAGATAGGTCTTATGGCGACAATGGGATAGGAAAGGGTTAGGAGTGGGAAGGAAGCGGCCGTGGCGGTAATTAAGGTACAGCCCGAACATTTGTCTGGTATGAAAATGGGAAACCACGGAAAACCATCTTTAGGGCTGCCGACAGTGGGTTTCGAATCCACTATCTCCCGGGATGCAAGCTCACAGCTGCACGCCCCTAACTGCGCGGCCAATTCACCCTGTAACCTTCAATAGGAGATGCTTTAGTTCTTCTTCACTTTCTGCCATCAGGGTGGTGTCATCCGCATATCTAAGGTTATTTACATTTCTGCCACCGGTTTTAATTGCAATTTTTGTTTCATCCAACTTGGCATTCCTCATAATATACTCAGCAAATAAGTTAAATAACTTGGGTGACACTCTGCAACCTTGCCGTATACCTTTCTCATTGTTGACCCATTCAGTTGTTCCATACAGAGTTCTCACCGCAGTTTCTTGGTCAGAGTAGAGATTCCTCAGAAATCAATTATTCCACTCGATTCAGGTAGTCCTAATAAATACATTATTATTATCATCAAATTAAAAGTTCGTTTAATGCTTGATCTTCATATATAATAAGAAGCTATAATTATTTCTGTATTACGGATATTGGAAAATTAAACCTTTGGTTGTTTCTTTTAGATCTTATCTATTTGTTTAATGTCGCGCCGACTCAGACAGACTTTATGGCGACGACAGGATAGGATAGAACATGTTTGGAATGGGAAGGAAGCGACCGTGACCGTAATCAAGTTACAGCCCCAGCTTTTGAAACCACGGGAAAACCTATCTTCAGGTCTGCCGACAGTGGGGATCGAAACCACTACCCCCCGAATAAAAGCTCACAGCTGCGTGCCCTTAACCGCACGGCCAACTCACAAGGTCATTAAAAAAAGTAAACAACTTTTATAGAAAACGGTATATAGGAGGGTGTTCATAACTGTGAAAATGGTGGAAATCACTGCTATAAACCTCACTCAGTAACCACATGAACAAGTTGTGGGTTTCTTAAGATGTGTCTTATCCATCCTTCTCTTTTTCCTGTCACATTTCGCCATCTTAATTCGGTATCTCTTCATCCGTGATCTAAACTATCAATTTCAACACATTTCTTCGTGTTCCGTTTAAATTGCTGGGGCTGATGATCCAGATGTTAGGCTCCGTAAATGTTAGGTTCATCAATTAAAAATTACAAACACTCCGTTGAAATCATATATTTATTCAGAAGAAAAACAGGCACTTCTACACGTCATCCATTTTTCATTTTCAACACACACACACTCTCTCTCTCTCTCTCTAACCCAGACATCTCTCTCTGTCATATTAAATTAAATTTTTAAATATGTTACCAACTGAACATCCTCCCACCTTGAGTTGTGGGAACAACTCAACCCATCATTTACCCACATTATAATTGTAATTTATCCACTTGATCAATACAAAATGGCATTATTTAAAGAGGAAAAAGTTGAATTTACTGTACATATTTCAAAACAGCAAGATTACATCTCCACTTTTGTCGTTTGGGAACTCAAAATAAGAGAACATTTCAGAAAAATGTTACGGTACACAGAATAAATGAACACTTGTGAAAAAATCACTCAATCCTCAAGGATGTTGAGTTGGTAACATATTTAAAATTAAATTTAATATGACAGGGTTGGCGCCAGGGAGAGAAGTCTGGGTTAGAGAGAGAGAGATAGTGTGTGTGTGTGTGTGTGTGTGTGTGTGTGTGTGGAAATGGAAAAAATCTTTTACGTGTATAAGTGCCTGTTTTTCTTCTGAATAAATAGTGAAAATACATTATTTCAACGGGGTGTTTGTAATTTTTATAATCGGTGAATCTAACATTTACTAAACAACGAACATCAAAATAATGATTAAATGACTTTAAAATTGTGTGGTCATCAGCTAAATTATTTTACCGTGTCATGACTGAATAATTTAATTCTTTCTAACCTATTTAAAGCTACAAATGAGTTTAATGACAGTTATTTTATTTATTTATTTTTTTTGCTAGGGGCTTTACGTCGCACCGACACAGATAGGTCTTATGGCGACGATGGGATAGGAAAGGCCTGGGAGTTGGAAGGAAGCGGCCGTGGCCTTAATTAAGGTACAGCCCCAGCATTTGCCTGGTGTGAAAATGGGAAACCGCGGAAAACCATCTTCAGGGCTGCCGATAGTGGGATTCGAACCTACTATCTCCCGGATGCAAGCTCACAGCCGCGCGCCTCTACGCGCACGGCCAACTCGCCCGGTAATTGACAGTTAAAGAAGTAAGTATGGCGTAAATAAATAAATCCATCAATCTGTCGTATGGCTTTTAGTGCCGTGAATGTTCAAGGACATATTCTACTCGCCTGGTGCAGGTCTTTCATTTGACACTCATAGGCGACCTGCGCGTCTGTATGTGGGAATAATGATGATAATGAGGTAGGGATACCTGCTGTCATTTCTTGATGGATAGAGTAATTTTGCATCCATCTCTTGGCACAGGCCAGAGTAAAGTGTAGCTTCCACCGAAGTCCCAGTCAACATCCATGGCTGTGACATTATGGAAGCTGCTGGGGTATGGATAGTGCTGAGTAATGGCATTCAGAGCACGACTAGTTACGAAAGGTGTTGCTTATAGGGTCAGTCATGCTGCAATAGTACTTTCTGAGGAAAGCAATGGCAAACTACCTCACTCCTCATCTTGCCTAGTATGCCTCATTTTGGTGCTGCCATTGGTTTTTGGGGTTTCCTTATAACCGCATAGCCTTTGGTGGTGCTATTTGATGATCCAACTAGCCTCTGGGCTGATGACCTAACAGACAATGAGGTAGGGAGAAGGTGAAACCCGGTACCGGCACGTAGACTACTCCTATCCAATAGCACTAAGGAATCTGCTTAAAACTTTACGTCTCCATCCGACGGACGAATCACCAACAATAGCGTCATATTCCCTCACTCCATACGAACATTGAGGAAACGTTGGGAAATTAATGCCAGCTTTTGACACGCAATATAGTGATTACAAATTGTATACCACCACCTCTCCTATCCTGCCAGCCAACATTCAAATGGTGAAATTTGTTTCGACCTACGGGAGTCGAATGGGCTAACCACGGAGTCAGACCATATAGACTTCAACGCCTTAACGACCATGGCCACCGGGCGTGATAATAAGTAAATAAGTAAGAAATTTAATTTCTTCATCTTTTACTTTCGGCTTTGCGTCACACCGACACAATAATAATAATAATAATAATGGCGTATGGCCTACGGAGAGGCCTCGTGCGTGTCTTTTCCTTGTAGATGGCCTATTAGGCGACCTGCATGCCTGTGAAGATGAGGGCCCTACCTAGGATGATTTCTAATGCTGAATACGCCACACACACCCAGCCCCCGAATCATTGGAATTAACCAATTAAGGTTAAAAATCCCTGACCCGGCCAGGAATCGAACCCGGGACTCTCTGGACCAAAGGCCATCACGCTAACCATTTAGCCACGGAGCCGGACACACCGACACAGATAGTCCTTAAGGCGACAATGGGATAGGAACGGGCCAGGAGTTTGAAGGAAGCGGCCGTGGCCTTAAACCACGGAAAGTCATCTTCAGGGCTGCCGACAGTGGGGTTCGAACCCACTCTACGGAATGCAAGTTCACAACCGCGTGCCCCTAACCGCTCGGACAATTCGCTCGATATTAAATAAATGAATACACTAATTTAATTATTTCTTCTTTTATTCTTCTTCCTCTTCTTCTCCTTCACCCTTTTCCCACACCTGTGGGGTCGCGGTTGATTACTGTGTCGCACATGTTGACTTGTTCCTATTTTACAGCTAGATGCCCTTCCTGACGCGAACCCTATATGGGGGCGGGGTTTAATTATTCTTTTACGATTTGCTTTACTTCGCACCGACACAGATATGGCGACGATGGGATAGGAAAGGCCTAGAAGTGGGAAGGAATCAGCCGTGGTCTTAATATTAAGGTACAGCTCCAGCATTTGCCTGGTGTGAAGATGGGAAACCACGGAAAACCATCTTCAGGCCTGCCGACAGTGGGGTTCGAACCCACTATCTTCCGGGGATGTAGGCTAATCACTATTGCGTGTTTCAGTGGTGGTTGGTAATGTATTGTGTTGTCTGAATATGAAGAGGAAAGTGTTGGAATAAGCACAAGTATCCAGTTCCCGAGCCAGAAGAATTGATCAGACGTGAAATCCCAGACCCGACCGGCAATCGAACCCGGGACCCATTAGTTTAATTCAATAATGACATATTTTCCATTACTTTATATTCCATTGCAATAACAAAGATTATCAAACAGATTCATGCTTATGATGGAACTTGATGATAAGACATTGAAGTTCAATGGAAACTCAATCTTCACGTGAAATATTCTGCAGTACTAGTGACTGGATCTGAGGTGGAAACCCAAAAGGGTTCCTGTGATATAATAATCTATGCATCTTAAAGTTTTATGGGACAGGGTATGGGTTATAACGTGCTCAACTTGCAGGATATGGAAGTGTACCATTAGCATACGAAATTGCATGTAATACGTTCGAAATTTTCCACCTGCTGTCTGCTCATCACAGTTTACGGGTTGTAGCTAACGCCCTGCATTATCATGGAGCACATTGTGCGAGGCATTCCACTGAGCGAGACCATCCACACTCATTAGGTGTCACGGACATCGCTCGTCTGGGTAGAAAAAAAAAAAGGTACTGGTTAAAATCGGAAGATGAAATTTAATAGGCCAGCTAGACAGTATTCGTCAACTACAAAGGAAAGGTGGGAATTATGAAAGTAGATCAAATAACTTCCTACTATATATAGACAAGTAGCTGTTAGCTTGTATTTGGGAGGTGATCGGTTCGAATCCTACTAGCAGCATCCTAAAAATAGTTACCCGTGGTTTTCTTCTTCTTCTTCTTCTTAATCTGTTTGCCCTCCAGGGTTGGTTTTTCCCTCAAACTCAGCGAGGGATCCCACCTCTACGGCCTCAAGAGCAGTGTCCTGGACCGTGAGACATTGGGTTGGGGGATACAACTTGGGAGGATGGCCAGTACCTCGCCCAGGCGGCCTCACCTGCTATACTGAACAGGGGCCTTGGAGGGGGATGGGAAGATTGGACGGGATAGACAAGGAAGCGGCCGTAGCCTTAAGTTAGGCACCATCCCGGCATTTGCTTGGGGGAGAAGTGGGAAACCACGGAAAACCATTTCCAAGATGGCTGAGGTGGGAATCGAACCCAACCCATCTCTACTCAGTTCACCTCCCGAGGCTGAGTGGACCCTGTTCCAGCCCTCGTACCACTTTTCAAATTTCGTGGCAGAGCCGGGAATCGAACCCGGACCTCCGGGGGTGGCAGCTAATCACACTAACCACTACACCACAGAGGCAGACTTTCCGTGGTTTTCCAATTTTTAATTGCCTTTTCCGCACCAACTTGGATAGGTGTTATGGCAACTATGGCATAGGGCACGACTAGAATTGAGAACCGTACCATTAATTAATGTTCGGCCTATTATAAATGCTCAGTACCGGGTGAGTTGGCCGTGCGGTTAGGGGCGCACAGCTCTGAGCTTGCATTCTGGAGATAGTGGGTTCGAACCCGACTGTCGGCAGAACTGAAGATGTTTTACCGTGGTTTCCCATTTTCACATCAGGCAAATGCTGGGGCTGTACCTTAAGGCCACGGCCGATTCCTGCCCACTCCTAGCCCCTTCCTATCCTATCGTCGCCATAACACCTATCTGTGTCAGTGCGACGAAAAACAAATTCTAAAGAAAAAAACTTAGTATGCTGGTCTTTAGTCGAGGAGCCCGATTTGACTTCCAGCCGAGTCAAGGATTTTACTTAATTGGTTATTTCCACTGCCTCGGGGACTAGATGGTGGTGGTGATTATTGTTTTACGCGGAAGCACAACTGGGCATCCATCCTCTATTATCACTAATCAGGGGAGGAAATCGAAGGGGCCAACACTTCAAAAAATGAATTTTCATGGAGAAATATGGCTCTTTTATTCCATTTTATCTACCTAAAACAAGTAATTCACAAAATGTATACAAACCCTTTGGCCTTATTACGTAGTTCTTTCCTTTAATTTCTTTAACTACAGTACTAAAAAGTGGCTTAGCGGAAATACGCACAAAATTTAATTCGTCGCGGCTGAACGATTCGTATAGCGCCACAGTGGGTGGTGGACACTCGCGCAGCAGCATGTAGCATGTGCTGTGAGCAAGGGTTGCACGGTACATTTTTGCCTGGTGATGGACACTGAAAGTGGCTGCCTGGCCGAGGTGGTAAAGGCGCCCTCGGTTCACCGGGAAGGACGTAGGTTCGATTCCCCCTCAGGAAGTCGAAACTTTTAAGAAACGAGATTTCTACTTCCGGAGGTGCTCATGGCCCTGAGGTTCACTCAGCCTACACCAGAAATGAGTACCAGATTAATTCCTGGGGGCAAAGGCGGCCGGCGTAGAGCTAACTATTCTACCCCATGAAGTGCCGAGGTTACGGAAACCTTTACCTTCCACCCCTCCAAGGGCCTTCATAGCCTGCACGAAGATGACTGAAGTATGATTCGCCCATTTGCCGTGCGCATTCGTCAGTCTGTCAGAAATACTAAATGACTTTTAATTGCATAAATGCGCCGAGCTTCTATTTAATTGTAATGCATATGTAATTGTGAGCCTCAGTGGCCCAGGCGGCAGCGCGCCGGCCTCACACCGCTGGGTTCCGTGGTTCAAATCCCGGTCACTCCATGTGAGGTTTGTACTCCGGTTTTTCCTGTCATCTTTCATTCCAGCAACACTCACCATTATCATTCAATTTCATCTGTCAGTCATCAATCATTGCCCCAGAGGAGTGCGACAGGCCTCGGCAGCCGGCACAATTCCTATCTTCGCCGAAAGATGGGGGCTTCATTCATTCCATCCCTGACCCGCTCAATGACTGGAAAACAGGTTGTAAGTTTTTTTTTTTACATATGTAATTGTTCCTTCGGTGAAAGTTATATTCTACAGTATTAAATCAAAACCTCAAAATAATAATAATAATAATAATAATAATAATAATAATAATAATGTAATTATAATAATATAATTATATAATATAATTATAATTATAATTATAATTATTATAATATAATTATTATTATTATTATTATTATTATTATTATTATTATTATTATTATTATTATTTAATCATTATAATAAAAATCTTCCGGGCTATTATGCCGTGGTCCACTCCTCTCGTTTCTTCCACACGTTTCGACTACTGCTGCATTATTGCCCGGAAGATTTTCATTATATTGACACCGGCCGTGAAAGCCTTCATACTTTAATTATTTAATCAGTTTACCGTCCAGGGTTGGTTTTTTCCCCCTGGACTGAGCGAGGGATCCCACCTCTACCGCATCAAAGGCAGTGTCCTGGAGCGTGAGACATTTGCTCGGAGGGATACAAGTGGGAGGAGGACCAGTACCTCTCGGAGCCAGTCTCACTGGCTATGCTAAACAGGGACCTTGTGCGTGGGGGGATGGGAAGGTTGGAAGGGATAAGCAAGGAAGAGCGAAGGAAACGGCTGTGGCCATAAGTTAAGTACCATCCAGCATTTGTCCGGAGAAGAAGTGGGAAACTGCGGAAAACAACTTCGAGGATGGCTGAGGTGGGAATCGAATCCCTCTCTACTCAGTTGACCTCCTGAGGTTGAGTGGACCCCGTTCCAGTCCTCGTACCACTTTCCAAATTTCATGGCAGAGCCGGAATTCGAACCCGGGCCTCCAGGGATAGCAGCTAATCACACTAACCACAGAGGCGCACTTCATAATTTTTTTTAAATAGTAGTGTGATTTGTTAGAACAATTTGATAGGGCAATTTCTAGTTACATGCCAAGGCCGATTCCTTCACCATCGTCCTCGGAGAACCACAAATCTCCACACAGCTCCTGGCCTGAGAGAGAGCGTCATCCTCTAGCTGGTCCACATAACACCCTCTGGATAAGAAATAAAAGCTGAAAAAGAAAAAGAAAGTAAAAATGGTCGACTTATTCCATTTTTGAGCAAATAACATTAATGCATGGTGCGTTTCGAACCCCAGTGTCGGCAGCCCTGAGGATACCTGTTTACCGAGGTTTCCCATTTTCACACCAGGCACATGCCGGGGCTGTACCTTAATGAAGGACACGGCCGCTTCTTTCCCACTCATATCCCATCGTTGCCATAAGACCTACCTGTGTCGGTTCGACGTTAATAATAATACAGGGCTAGTTAGCCGTGCGGTTAGGGGCGCGCGGTTGTGAGCTTGTATCCGGGAGGTAGTGAGTTCGAATCCCACTGTCGGCAGCCCTGAAAATGGTTTTCCGTGGTTTCCCCATTTTCACAACAGGAAAATGCTGGGGCTGTACCTTAATTAAGGCCACGGCCGCTTCCTTCCAACTCCTAGACCTTTCCTATCCCATCGTCGCCTGAGACCTATCTATGTCGGTGAGACGTAAAGCCACTAGCAAATAATAATAATAATAATAATAATAATAATAATAATAATAATAATAATAATAATAATAATAATAATGTACGTCTCTGTGGTGTAACGGTTAGCGTAATTAGCTGTCACCCCTGGAGACCCGGGTTCGATTCAAAGCCCTGCCACGAAATTTGAAGAGTGGTACGAGGGCTGGAATGGGGATCACGCAGTCTCGGAAGGTCAACTGAGTAGAGGTTGGTTGGATTCCCTCCTCAGCCAACCTGGAAGTGGTTTTCCGTGGTTTCCCACTACTCCTCCATGCAAATGCCGGGATGGTACCTAACTTAAGGCTACGGCCGCTTCCTTCCCTCTTCCTTGTCTATCCTATCCAATCTTCCCATTCGCCTACAAGGCCCCTGTTCAGCATAGCAGGTTAGGCCGCCTTAGCGAGGTACTGGTCCTCCTCGCCAGTAGTATCCCCCGACCGAAAGTCTCACGCTCCAGGACGCTGCCCTTGAGTTGGTAGAGGTGTGATCCCGCGGTGAGTCGGATGAAAAAATCAACCCTGGAGGGTAAACAGTTTAAGAAAGAAAGAAAGAAAGAAAGAAAGAAAGAAAGAAAGAAAGAAAGACTAATAATAATAATTACATGGTACAACATTTTTACATTTACACTTGAAAGTATCTTAAGAGGCAATACAACACACAGTGATCGTTAAGGAAGAGATTTCCATAGTTTTATGTGCAGCGTGGCCATGGCTCGGAATTCCTCTTCGTGAGAATGAGTTTCATTCCAACGATATTAATAACATAGTAAGTGTAGCCTCAATGATGGACACAAGGACATGTTTACCAGAACATATAGTAAGATCGATGTCGTCGTAAAATTAAAACTTAATTGTACTCCAGGAAGTCGTCCTTTCCGCAATAAAAATTTTAACGGTCCAAATAAAAGTCTAAATACTCCTTAGAAAAGTGTTATACTATCATTTAATAACACACGAGAGAAAGTGTTATCTTCCCTCATACAACATAGTGTTTACTAAAATCTTACAGCAATCCCGGGCTGAGTAGCTCAGACGGCACAATTCTTATCCTAGCCGGTAGATGGGGGCTTCATTCTTTCCATTCCTGACCCGGTCGAATGACTGGATACAGGCTGTGGATTTTCAAAGAAGGAGGAATCACAGCCAGGTTGAATAGCTCAGACGGTAGACCTCTGGCCCTCTGAGGTCAACTTGACAGGGTCGATCCTGGCTCAGCCGGTGGTACTTGAAGGTGCTCAAATGCGCCAGCGCCTTATGGGCAGATTTAACGACACGTAAAATAACTCTTATGGGACCAAATTTCGGCAACTCGGCGGCTTCGAAAACCATTAAAATGTATTTAGTGGGACGAAAAACGAATTACATTGATTGAGGAACATCAGCGAAAGAATGAAGAAATTCTGCGAGAGGAGAAAATTAATCAGCAAGCCAACAGTTTCTTATTGTTGACAGTGAGCCAAACTCGAAGTAGAAAAAGCAGAAGAGAAAGAAGATTATTTTGATAGTGGTTAAACGTCGCAGCAACTCAGACAGATGTTTATTTGCTGACGATAGAGTAGGAAAGGGCTAGTACTGACTAGAGATGAGGAGATTCTGAACGAGTGATTCATAATGAACGAATCATTGCACTGAACGATTGAATCATGATTCAGTGAACGAAATGAATCGACTCATTTGTGATTCAAAAGCTGAATCGAGAGATGGCAGCCGCAACTCGTTCCTTGGTTCCTCGTTCCTCGCTCGTTCTGATTCATGTTGCCAAATCGGGTATCCACCATTTTTGAATCAATGACAACTTGTGAAGAACGACTCTGTTATTTTTTATTTAACCTGAACTAAAAGTCCGGTTCACAAGTCAAATACTCCTAACCTAACCTTACAGGATAAATATTTGTTTTTAAATAAGAAATGATCACGTCGTTTCAAGTCACACACTTCACGGAACTGTAATAAACACTCAACTTCCAGGTCGTTGCGAAATGTTAGGTTAAGTTTACTTCACGGTTCCCGTTCTCGTTCTCGTGAACTACTATGAACTAACATGTTGAACATGGCCACAAGAATGTCCATATCTACCTCAATTTCAAATTCGATTGTCGTATAGTTTTGAATGGTAGCTACTTAAGTTTGGAAAGGATTAGTCGGACAGTTGTGTAGCATTTTTCGACTGTACTCTTGTTACTTTGAACATTTCACTTCTTGGAACTTGTGAACTTGTAAAGCAGTAGCAGTTATAAAGAACATAACGGAATGGATCATCTGAGTCCATGGTTTCGCTTTACGCTCTCCGTCATGTTGTAATCGAATGAACGAATCAAATAAACGAATCATTTTAGTGAATCATTTCAAATGAATCGGTTTTTCTAAATGAATCAGATTTCCCATCTCTACACAGCAACATCCTGTGGTGGAACTAGTGTTGCCAATGCCTGTTAAAGAAATTACCAACCCAAGATCGTCAAAACACCCACAGTTTCAAAAATAATTTTCCAGCCAAGCATACACATAAGTAAAATCAACACAAATTACACATTATGTTAAAACCTTTTTGTGCTTACTCAATCCGAGTTTCCTGGTGTTGAGCAAACCCATAGACCGCTCCTCATCATACCTTCTCTCAGTTCGAATGAAACCCCCCCCCCCCACCTTCCACTCTGTTTATATTCACTTCTTTTCAGCAATCATTATATTATAATGGTTGGCAGGTTTGGAATGTCCCAATATTACAGATTTATGCGATGTTAAATTTTTTATCACAGATGCCCTTTTCTAGTCAACCAATGAACCAGAGTACTATGGTAAACTTAGCCAAGAATCATTAAATGTATGTATTTTGTATTTCTATGATTTCACGTTCGAACAACACGAAGTTGTTGTAGATGAAGCATTCTGATCTCTTTCAGTAGGCTCCTTGTGTAAATTAGGAGTTCCAGGAAAATTAGAAATGTCAGGACGTCAGAAGGATCATCTGGATTGTCTGTATATTTCACACTAATAGTTAATTTACGCAACCATTTACCTCGGCGCCACAAGTTCCCCTCCTTTGCAGTCTGGTGGCAGCTTTATCAGGCTGAAGTTCATTTTAGTCAAGTGTTCACCTGTTTAGTGCAAGTGTGTAGTTCGATTACCATTTTCATTACGTGAGCATGTGTATATACTCAATACCTTAAAAAAGTACAGGAAATCTTGTACGAAAACACTTATGACTCAGTGCCGGGCGAGCGCCGGCCGCATTACGGCGAAGTGCTTGACGGAAGACAGGCCCGCAACGCAGGCGACCGGGCGAGCGACAGTCCCCGTCATAGATAAAACAATGTCGCTTTAGAACTGAAGAAAAACCAACTAAGAATGCAGCAAGGTGCGAGATACTGCTAAAGTGCAGTAGCGTAAGCAATTTTGAAGACTGAGCAATCTGATTCACCATCACGAGTTCAACATGCCAGCAGCGAGAGCAAAGAAACCGGGGAATTCTCCGGGCGAGGAAGCCCTATTCCATGATATTACACGTGTCACTATTCTCGTACATCGCATACTGTTTTTTTAAAAAAAGATGTAATTCATTCACATAGTGAAGAATGACTTGAAAAAGCACATTTTATTTCAGATATGTTAAAATAAGAATTTGCCCGAAGAATACCCGACATTCTTACTACAAACTAAAATACCCACTTAGCAAGGTTCTACCCGACAACACTGGGAGCAACCTATCTGTTGTAGTGCAACACAATGACACTAGGTGGCTACGTACTACAGAATAATGTCATAGTTTACTTTTCATTAATTCCCTTAATGTTAATTGCAGTCCGTAAATTCATTGCCAATATCACTGCAAATCAATTTGAAAGTAGTATTAAATATTTTCAGAGCCTCCGTGGCTCAGGCGTCTGCGCACCGGCCTCTGACTGCTGGGTTCCGTGGTTTAAATCCCGGTCACTCGATGTGAGATTTGTGCTGGACAGAGCGGAGGTGGGACAGGTTTTTCTCCGGTTACTTCCGTTTTTTCTGTCATCTTTCATTCCAGAAACACTATCCAGTATCATTTCATTTCATCTATTAGTCATTAATTATTGCCCCAGAGGAGTGTGATAGGCTTCGGCAGCCGGCACAATTCCTATCCTCACCGCTAGATGGGGGCTTCATTCATTCCGTTCCTGACGCGGTCGAATGACTGGAAATATAAATATTGTACAAGTACTCATCTTTTAAAAAAAACTGTCTTTCAAACAAATTAAACAGGATAAGTAGGCCTATTGAAGTTTCTTGGTGCTACCACCAAACACCGACAACGGTAGATTGCGGCCCTGCAATTCGGGAGGCAGTGGGTTGGTCCCACTGTCGGCTTTCCTGAGAATTATTTTCCGTAGTTTTCTATTCTCCTGACAAAGGCTAATGCCAGGAGTTGCTTTTCTAGGCTCGCCCCCTCCCCCTCCTCTCCCCCCTCCCACACCTTCACGGCACCTAGAATCTCTCAGGCCTGTGAGAAGGTGTTTCTCTCTCCATCACGGCACAAAATGAAAACAAGTATTAGTACCACCAAGGGATCTACTGCACAATTTTCAGCCTCTACCATCAGAGTACAAGATATTTAGAGAAAGTAACAACTGTAGACATCGGATGATATTGTATGCAAATATATATTTTGTTTGCCAATACGTAGACCTCCAAAACCGACAAGGAAGTACATTTGAAGGTGAAACTGACTGAACTGATAAGTTTAATCTATATAATATGTAAAATAATATGGCCTGACTGACTGACTGACTGATTCATCATCACCGAGCCAAAACTACTGTACATAAAGAAATGAAATTTTGAAAATACATACATTTATATTAGACTGTAGGTGCTCACTAAGGGAGGATTTCACGCTATTCCATGGCTAATGGGGTGAAAAGGTGGATGATTTTTTAAAATGAGCATATCCATATCTCAAAAACAGAACAGTTCAAAGACTTGAAAATTGGTACTTGGAGTCTCCTTTAAAAATAGAGAAACACTTTTTTTGTTTTTTTTTTGTTTTTGCAAAATCCACTTAAGGGGTGTAAAAACAACAGAAAGGGGGTTGAATACATTTTATGAGGATACTTATATCTCAAGAGCCTCCGTGGCGCAGTCGGCCTCTCACCACTGGATACCGTGGTTCAAATCCCGGTCACTCCATGTGAGATTTGTGCTGGACAAAGCGGAGGCGGGACAGGATTTTCTCCCGGTACACCAGTTTTTCCTGTCATTTTTCATTCCAGCAACACTCTCCATTCTCATTTCATAGCATTTATCAGTCATTAATAATTACCTTGGGAGTGGCGACCCCATTGTACTAACAGCCTATATCTGTTTCATTCATTACATCCCTGACCCGGTCAAAGACTGGAAAACAGGCTGTAGGTTTCCATTTTCACTTATATCTCAATAATTGAAGATGTTGCAGACTTGAAAATTGGTATTTGGAATCTCCTTTAAAATAAATAAACATGTATTATTTTTTTGGGAAATCCAATTAATGCTGGGTGAAGAAGAGTGTAAAGGGGGGTGAATTAAAAAAAAAGTATATCTGCAGTATATCTCAGAAATCTAACACGTTACAGACGTGATAACTGGTATTTGGAATGTCCTGTAAAAGTAAAGAAACATAGATAATTTGTTTTCGGAAAATCCACTTAAGGGGAACTTAAAAAGGGTGTGAATATTTAAAATGAGCATGTATGTATGTATGTATGTATGTATGTATGTATGTATGTATGTATGTATGTATGTATGTATGTATGTATGTATGTATGTATGTATGCATGTTCAGTAATCAGCCCTAAGGCTGGTGGGATCCTCAATAGTTCCGCCATCAGCTGTCATAGATGGTCTAGGCATCACTGAAGAGGCGTACGATAGAAATGAGGAGTGATGCAGTTTTCCGTTGCTTTCCCCACCGAGCTATTACATATCAGTCTGCCAAGCCCACTGAAATGCATGCACCAACCGACCCTATGTGCAACATTTTTCACACCATTCATAACAGAGACTGGCTGCAGAAGGAATGGCATTACCAGCATCGCTCATACCTCAGTCACATTCAAATTGTCAAAGCCAAGGATAAGACAGAGACTGATAAATGAAAGTAACAAAATTGCTCTAGCCCATACCAAAAGACACAGTGCACTGTAATCACTAGGTCCAGCCAGCAAAGGCATAATATGAGCGTACCTACAGTGTATCTCAAAAACTTAACATGGAACAGATTGATATTTTTAATCTCTTTTAAAAATAATGAAGCATTTTATTTCGAAAAAAAAAAAAACAGTTAAGAGGCGGGGGAAAAGCACTGAAAAGGGAGTTGAATTCTTTTTATTAGGATACTGATAACTCAAAAACTGAATATGTTACATACGTGGATATAGGTATTTGGAATCTCCTTTAAAAATAAACATGTACTTTTTATTTATTTTTCGACTTGAGAGAAGACTATCTCACATGTACAGTTCTATGTCGCATGGTCATCTTAGCCCGAAAAGACAATATCACAAACGTAGTTTATAAAGAGTTTCTGGGGTAAATGAAACTCAATTTTTTGGTGAGTTTTTATACTTTGGGGTTTTCAGATAATTAATTTTTATCAAATTACGAAATCCACGCGAGCGAAGCCGCGGGTAACTGCTAGTAGTGCATATAGCCTATTTGAGATTAGCGCATACATTTCAAATTTCTGATTTATTGTATGTTTTGACTTTTATAAAGTAATTAATGCCATGAACTCTAGCGGAATGAGTGGCCTTGTTCTGAATGAACATTGCAGCTGTTGAAAGATTTCAAGGAAACATCATGACCAGAACAAAGCATGCGCTCCCGAATTCAAGTACTGTACTGTCCTGTCACATCCGTCGATGTAGAGAGATCATTCTCCGCAATGAAGCTAATTTTAACAGACAAACGCCACAGATTTATTGCCAGAAAACTTGGAGAAGATTGTTGTAGTGTACTGCAACACAAATTCTATTTCTTCTGTGAATCTGTCTTGAGACATGTATCAACTGGACATCCTCCATGATTCTTTGTTCTGAGCATCTTGCTTCAGTTGTTCATAGCTTCTCCCTTGTCTGACATCTGTTACAATTCCAAACCTTCTTCTTCCTCTTCCTTTTCTTCCATCTATTTTTCCCTCCATCATCCTCTGTTGAAGAAAATTTCTACGTAGTATGCGACCCAACCAAGAGATTTTCCCCTTACTTATCGTTTTCATCAGGTGTCTCTTCTCTCCTACTTTTCTTAGCACTTCATTATTTCTCACTTTATCTGTCCACTTCACTTTTTCTATTCTTCTCCACGACCATATTTCAAAACTTTCCAAATTCTTTGTTCCTTTCTTTCTTAATGCCCATGTTTCAGCTCCATATGACACTCCACTAGCCTCCGTGGCTCAGGAAGCAGTGCGCCGGCCTCTCACCGCTGGGTTCCGTGGTTCAAATCCCGGTCACTCCATGTGAGATTTGTGCTGGACAAAGCGGAGGCAGGACAGGTTTTATTCCGGGTACTCCGGTATTCCTTGTCATCTTTCATTCCAGCAACACTTTCCAATATCATTTCATTTCATTTCATCTGTCATTTATTAATCATTGCCCCAGAGGAGTGTGACAGGCTTCGGCAGTCGGCACAATTCCTACCCTCATCGCAAGATGGGGCTTCATTCATTCCATTCCTGACCCGGTCACTGACTGGAAAACAGGTTGTAGGTTTTACATGACACTCCACTCACGCAAAGCACTTTGCGAACCTCCTTCTTAAATCAATAGGGATTGCCTTAGATGTCACAAGCCCTCTCCCCTTTCTGAAAGCATCTTTTCCCATAGACATTCTGGTTCTTATTTCTTCTCTACAGCTTCCATTCCATGCTAACAAACTTCCCAAATACCGTATATGATTGAGTTTACTTGTTCCAGTATATTTCCCTCAAGTGACAGACTATATTAACAGCAATCTCCTCCTTTCCTATTCTCATCTCCCCAATGTTTATCTTCATTCCGAGCTCCTTTCCCACTCTCTCAATATTTTCCAACATCACTTGCAGTTTTTTTCTGATTCCGCTAATACCGCCACATCATCTTTGGTCTGGGAAGTCTTGGGAGAAAGGAGACGAGCTGCTCGACTAGGTGATATGTTCCGAGCTGTCAGTGGAGAGATGGTGTGGAATGACAGCGTTAGGCGAATAAGTTTGAGTGGCGTCTTCAAAAGTAGAAAAATGAAGATAAAGATGGAATATTAGAGGACACATTGGGGCAAATATTCGTTTTTCGGAAGGGCAGTTAGGGATTGGAATAACTTACCAAGGGAAGTGTTCAATAAATTTCCCATTTCTTTGCAATCATTTAAGAAAAGGCTAGGAAAACAACAGATAGGAAATCTGCCATCTGGGCGACTGCCCTAAATGCAGATCAGTAGTGATTGATCCATGGCTATCAATCAATTGATGATTGATAGGCGAGCCTAGCGTCCCATATAAATTATTAGTGGAGTCATATTCAGCTACGATGGTAGGTGAATGGTTGAACACAACTGAGATTATGAATGGACACGCACTGGAGACATATTTGGAAATACTTCATGTTCAAAGTTTTAAGCCAACAAATCTCTTATCCTGCTGTGCAGCGATGAGTGAGCATGCTATTGCACTTCAGATCTTCTCTACCACAACTTGGCTCTCACAAATAGTGCATAGCAATACACTCGCTTGCTCAAACATTTGTCCCCTCCACAATCCCAGGGTGTGGTTGCTGAGAGACGACATTAAGATGGGCGCTGTTCGGAAGCACACGGAATGGTATAGGTCCTGTAGGTCCTGTGGCTAATGAGAGAGCTTACTTCTGGCTGTCGTGGTAAAGAAACTTCATTAGTAAGTTCTTAAGAACATTACGTATTTAAGTCCAAATTGATCTGCAAATAAAGAAAATCTTCACAATATATCTTTTCCAGGGAATATTTCATCGTTAAAAATCCTTTCCGTTGTTGACAATGACGTACATTTTTCAAGCTATTTTTAAAACTAAGCGAGTTAGTCGCGCGGTTTAAGGCGTGGAGCTTTTAGCTTGCATTCGGCAGATGGTGCACCGGAAACCCTCTATTGGCAGTCTTAACCATTCTGTATTCCACCGACACCAAACTGACCTGTCTGTGTTGGTGCGACGCCAAACCAAAAAGAAAGCACTTTCAAATAGGCTGATTGTCGGGCAGATTTACTGTATTCCTTAACAGTTTAGTTTAATTCAAATGACATCGCGGACTCCTCACGTTACGTTCTATAGTCGTAATAATAAAAGATGTATTATGACCGTTCTTAGAGGGAAGTCCGTTTATTGCCTGCCTGGGTGGGAAGAAAAGAGTATGGTTGCCATGGAAACGTGGGTGGACCCACTGCGGTTGCCGTGGAGATGAGCCTGCTGGCCGGCTCGTGTTGCTTGGAGTTGCCAAACCTCTCACTTCTGAGATACGTACAACAGAACACAGCGGTCTGAACGAACGAACGAGTAAGTCGGAAGGGAGGGGAAGGAGAAAGGAATGCAGGAATGAGGCACACCCTGTAATGCTCCTTCCTCCAGCCTTACCTATCAAAACGCTTCTTTTAATATTACGGTTATAGACGGGCAGGACACGTAGCGCACATACCCAAGGGAAGCCGAATGATCGTGAGAAAACTCGAGGATTTTGCTTCTGATTGGAAATGCACGGTGTGGAGAAAGAAAAACACAGAACTGAAGAAGAAGAAGAAGAAGAAGAAGAAGAAGAAGAACCACACTTCTCTTGTAAAACATGGTGGCCACTCCATAACGGTATGGGGATGTATGGCTGCCATAGTGTGATGTTTGGGACATCACTGTATATTTTTAATTATTGAACTATATATTTAATTGATAAGATGTATATATTTAATCACTGATAGGTCATTTTTAAATTAATATGTATATATATATATAGGGTTTTTATCATCCATTTCAATCATCATTTCATTTCTTTGTATCGCGGCTATAACGTATTCTGAACGAACAAATTATTGGGTAAAGTATTTCAACATCACGCATATTTATAACTTGCAGTAAATTTTCCAATAGCCGTTGTGAGGTGACCAGAGTCAGCAGGCTAATTTCAGCCCAGTTCCAGGAAAAGTACGTCATCGAGGTTACGAGAGATATTACCCTCTCCACCTCATGAAGAGACAGTTGATACATTATTAACACCCACTTTTCAAACTCCGCTTCGAGACGCTTTATTTCAGCGGGAAAGTTCAGCCTATGTGAATGAACGTAATGAAGCAACGTGATGGATTCACTGCAACACATCGGAGAAGGGATGAGACCTCGAATCTTACTGGACCATGTGATATGGATGATGGTAGGAGACTTTTGAACCGATATATACCACCGACAAGGGCTGGAAAGGACATTCTCATTCAGATTCTCATTTAGATTCTTATTCATACTCTTACTACGATTCTACGTCTACACATCGGGGAAGATTTTAACTTAGTTCACTTCGCATCTGAGTATATTCTACTCAAAAGTTACTCTCATTGGGACTTGTTATCTCAATGACGAGAGGTAGTCAACGGGAGACCGGTTCTGACTGGTATAGGGGAGGAGAGCTTTCATTATGAATTTAGCTACGCTACTGTTCCGTAATACGGAAGAATACGAATGTATTCTCTCCATGAACATAACCCATGGTGGTTTTGCACTTAAAATTAGGACTCATTACGACTTTATGTAAGGAGTACAGTAGGAAGTGTTAAGGACAGGAAATGTAGAAGTAGGACTGGAATCCAACAACAGAGAAGGCAGCCGGTACGAGATCCACATATCATCAGCTTCAAGACAACAGAGTCTACATATGGTGAGCTTATGGCATAAGTTACTGCAAGTCTTCGCGCAACAGTTCATTTTTAAAATTAATTTCATTCAATTTTTCTTTTGCTTCCGTGAGTTCAGATGTCGTTAAAACGCCGTTACGTCACGTTTTTCATCTTAATAAATAGCTGTTCTAATTTGTATTTTATGAAATGATTATTAATGATCCTTAAATTCCAAGTTAGTGTACTTAATGATTTGTGTTCCGTTCACCTCACCCCTGGGAGTTTTTTGAGTCTCATTACGCATTATTATTATTATTATTAATTATCTACTTTTGTTTTCAAGCCATAAGCTTGAAGACTGGCGCCCTTGGGATACTGTTTATGGAGAAACAATGACATATCATTTATTTATTTTAATATTAAAGTGACCCGCCACGTCATAATTTTGTCATTCATCTGTGGGCAAAGTGGGTACGTCACAATAGGTGTGGGGTGTGGGAGCCCATCATTTTATTGAAGGATAACATCATCCTCCAGCACTACATTAATGTATTAAAGCTCATCTCGTCCCTTCTGCAGAAAAAGTAGGGTTTAAAGGCAATTTTGTACTCGTGCAGGATAAGGCTTCCAAGCACATACCTTGAAATAAAAGAATGTTAGATCCTCTACAACACACCTAGTACCCAGATACTCCAAACTCCGCCGCAGTCTCCAGATGTAAATCCCATTGAACATCTGTGGGGTTACCTTGAGAAATTAATTCGTACTGGGCACATTTCTTCCAAAGCAGATCTGGAACAAGAACGCGCAGAAGAATAGAACAACATTCCCGCTGCAACCGCGTCTGATTTGGTGAACTCAATGCCAAGATGCTTCCAGGTTATTATCCACTCCAAAGGCTATCCCACTAACTACTGAGTATGTGACATTGTCATTGCCATGTGGAGTAAAGAGACTGAAATTTCCTATGAAGTGGGACTGTTCGAATACTTACTGTGCCAGTGTTTTGAATGCACATTCAAAGTTGTCTTTATAATTTCGTTATCATGGAAATATTTTGTTTAATTTCCCTACTTATATAACGTCTACATTTTCCTTCTTAATCTGCTTACCCTCCAGGGTTGACTTTTCCCTCGGACTCAGCTAGGGATTCCACCTCAAGCGCCTCAAAGGCAGTGTCCTGAGGAGTGAGACATTTTGTCGGGAGATACAACTGGTGAGGATGACCAGTACCTCGCCCAGGCGGCCTCACCTGCTATGCTGAACAGGAGCCTTGGTGGAGGATGGGATGATTGGAAGGGATAGGCAAGGAAGAGGGAAGGGAGCGGCCGTGGCCTTATGTTAGGTACCATCCCGGCATTTGCCTGGAGGAGAAGTGGTAAACCACTTCCAGGATGGCTGAGGCGGGAAACGAACCCACCTCTACTCAGTTGACCTCCCGAGGCTGAGTGGACCCCGTTCCAGCCCTCGTACCACTTTTCAAATTTCGTGACAGAGCCGGGAATCTAACCCGGGCCTCCGGGATGGCAGCTAATCACACTAACCACTACACCACAGAGGCGGACATATAACGTCTACAAATGAAGGAATATCTATATAAATAAAATTGTAGGGGGTCCGCTGTCTGTAATTTCTTTTGTTTTGCCAATTTTTCAGATATTTATCCGTTTTAGGTCAACTCAAGACCGAATCGGTGGTTTTTACGTTTCGTGTCTGTTTGTTTGTCTGTTTGTCTGTCTGTTTGTCTGTTCCACCATCACGTCGAAACGGCTGGATAGATCTCAACCAAACTTCATATTTAGAGTATACTCATCCTGGGGAAGGTTTCGATATGCATATCATTTTAAAATCTTTGAATACTCGGGGGGTTTATAGGAAAACCAGAATGGTTTTTCCACAATCACGTCGAAACGGCTTGATAGATCACAACCAAACTTCATATTTAGAGTATACTCATCCCGGAGAAGGTTTCGATATGCATGTCATTTTAAAATCTTTGAATAGACGGGGGGTTTATAGGAAAACCTGAATGGTTTTTCCACCATCACGTCGAAACAGCTGGATAGATCTCAACCAAACTTCATATTTAGAGTATACTCATCCCGAGGAAGGTTTCGATATGCATGTCATTTTACAATCTTTGAATAGACGGGGGGGTTAGAGGAAAACCTGAATGGTTTTTCCACCATCACGTCGAAACAGCTGGATAGATCTCAACCAAACTTCATATTTAGAGTATACTCATCCAGGGGAAGGTTCCGATATGCATATCATTTTAAAATCTTTGAACAGACGGGGGGTTTATAGGAAAACCAGAATGGTTTTCCTCCATTTTCTCTTATTCTATTGATTTTCTGTAAACTTCGTTTATCGTACGTGAAACGTCTCTTTATTATAAACAACTTTGGTTATGTTCATAATTTACCTTACTCTTCACATGACGGAGAATTTTCCGCTGGTATCATGCTCTACATTGAGTGACCGATAGACCGACAACGAACCTACAGGTTACCATGGCAAAGTCTCTGACTGCATGCCAGCAGGGAAGTAACGTATTGCCATTTTCCTCATCATGCTTTTAAATTCGTGGTTGTTCTTTGGGTAGAAGGCAAAAGAGGCGTCAATCGGCCTATCTGCGGGATATTGGCGGAATATCGTTGGATGTTATAACTGCCCTCGAATAGATTAAGTAATAACACCATTAGTCATCATCTTATTATTTGTTTACCTAAGAATCACTAGACCTAAATTTCTCCTCTGTTACCGCTTTATTATATCCATAACTCACACTAGCATAATTTATTGAGGGGCATTTGATTTTCCAATACATTCACTTGGCATTTACATATTTGTCGTTATCCGGCTGTCCTCGGTTATGAAATGAAATGGCGTATGGCTTTTAGTGCCGGGAGTGTCCGAGGACATGTTCGGCTCGCCAAGTGCAGGTCTTTTGATTTGACACCCGTAGGTGACCTGCGCGTCGTGATGAGGATGAAATGATGATGAGGACGACACATACACCCAGCCCTCGAGCCGGCGAAATTAACCAATGATGGTTAAAATTCCCGACCCTACCGGGAATCGAACCCGGGACCCCTCTGACCAAAGGCCAGCACGCTAACCATATAGCCATGGAGCCTGTCCTCGGTTATAATCCATTTTCTATTACTTTCAACTTTCTTAACTGTATTATTTCTTCCTTAATTACGCCATATGTACGCGAGTGCTACAAACTACTGGATGTATTTCCACCAAGACTCATATTTAGAATACACCTGTCCTTGATAGGTTTTAGGGCAAATATTGTTTCTAAATCCCTGAACTGACTGGGGTTTTATACGAAACCGAAACAGTGATTTTGCACTTCCACAAAATATACACAACCAAACTTAATGGAAATCTACCTACCTTGGTAGAAATTAATTTCTAAACCTTTTTTCTCATGTGCATCATTTCGATACGAGGATTAATAACGGAGATATCATTAACGGACCGTTTTTCTGTACAAGTCCCATCGGACTTGACTCACGAGCGGGTGCGTGTAAAGCGTATTCCTTACAACTTGAAAACTACTGAAGACATTCGAACTAAAATTTATATTTAGCATCCACCTGTCCAAAGGTAGGTTTTAAACGTAAATAACATTTAATGTTCCGGAATGGACTGGCGGTTCATAGGGAACACAAATGGTGATTTTACTCTTCCACAATATATACAGAACAAGACCAACCTGACTGGAAATCGACCAAACGTGATGGAATTCCACATCTAAACCTTTTTTTTTTTTCATGTGCATTTTTTCGTCAGGAGGATTAATAAGGGAGATATCATGAATGGTCACTTTTGAAGGTTAAGTCCAGTGGACATAGCCCAAAAGGTGTTTTACATGGAGCAGATTCCTTATCTATATAAATCAAATCGTAACGACTGTGTGCCTCTACACTGACTATTTTGGCGAAATTTTCGCACAGCTTTCCGTTTAAGGGGTAATAATGACCATCTTCATAATTTTTGGTTTAGTTTTCTGAAAGTCCTAATTTTTACCCGCCTCGCCCAAAATCCACATTGCGGCATAATCTGCCAGAAGAAAAAGAAGATAATTGAAATTTGTCAAAATTATACGTTTTAGCCTGTAACGAACGGAAAACATCCTAGATCATTAAATTTTTCACTTCTTATCCCCGAAGAATATCGAAATATGCAGGCAATTTTAATGATGGTGCAGACCTTCGGAAATTCCTATCACATAACGGATTGCACAATCTCCGTTCAATTTGGAATGATCTACAACCTTGGTCTTATGACTTTTTGCCGTATCTGTATCTCTTTTACGTTTGATTTTTCTCTATTAATCGATGTTAAGTCAATTTGGAATTTTCACATGCATAATTCATACCTTCAATTACTTATATGAAATACAGAATCATCAAAATCTTCACGAAAATTGGCCCACCTAGTAGCCATATGTGAAATCTTACAAAACCTTTACCCTGTTCCACGTTTCTAACTCAATCTGACCCAAGAATAGATGACATATCATAGGACCAGCCATTTAGGCCACTAAATCCGGCGTGTCTTATGGTATAATCCTTTGTCGATATGACGTACGTTTAGTAGCAGTTAATCTGTAAATGAAGGTCTTCAATATTGTAAACATGCATATACTTTCGTATGTCGATCTATATATATTCACTGATGTCGATTTTTAGCGATCGAGAAAATGTGGGTCTGCTATTGTAATCAGTACTCCCCACACCGACTTTGACTGGCAGTAGGAATGGGGTCCTTCTCCAACTCCTGTGTAACTGTCATTAGTAAGGAAGGCCTACAATTGTAATGAATAGTTCCCTTTTCGATTTGACTTGCAGAAGGCAAGTGATCATGCAGTTTTGTTTAAAACTCCCCTACTCGATTGTGTTTGGCAGTAGGCAAGGGTGCCCGCCATTATAAAGAAATGTCCTCATCTAAAATGTGACTGGTATTAGGCATAGTGGCCTGCTATTTTGATGGAAACTCACCAACTTGGTGTGACTGGCAGTAAGCTGGCTGGCAGTAGGAAAATGGGCCTGGCATTATAATGATAACTGCACAACTCAATTTCGAGTGATAGTAGGGTAATTGCCTACCATTATAATAGAAACTCCTCAACTGTAATCTGTCTGGAAGTAGGAAAGGGGGGCTGCCATTTTAACGAAAACTCCCTAAATCGATTCTGTCCGCGTAGTAGGCAAGTGAGCCTGTCGTTATATCACAAATCCATAACAAACACTTTACATTGGAAACAACATGCAATTTTAAAACAATCTTATTTACTGCATGTACACTATTTACTTCGATATTCGAATACAATGTAGAGTACCGTAGCGAAGCACGGGTACATTCACTAGTTGTGTTATATATTTGCTACAAATATATGCGTAACCAAGAAGATTTAGAGTATTTTTGTTAAAAATGACTCGAGTTCGAATACTTTTTACACTAACAAGGGGAGGCCATGGCGCATGGGTGACCGATTCGATCCAGGAATATGCCAGTACAAGTAGTAAGGCGAAATTCTCAGCCGTTTCCTAGAAACTAATTAATGAAAAACTCCAGTGCGCTTACGTGCAAGCTATGTTTGCGAAAACGACGAGCTCGTGGCGCTGCAGCAAGAGGCTCCACTTCGTAAGAAAGGGATCGCTTTATCGAATCCCGCCGATAGACGATTTCTTCAAATATTTCACATCTCTCACAAATTAAGGCGTCTTCAATAATTCCCAGTGTTTTGTACTACTTGAAAAACCACAACCTGTTTCCAGTCATTCGACCGGGTCAGGAATGGAATGAATGAAGCCCCATCTACCGGCGAGGATAGGAACTGTGCCGGCTGCCGAAGCCTGTCGCACTCCTCTGGGGAAATAATTAATGAATGACAGATGAAATAAAATGATGTTGGAGAGTGTTGCTGGAATGAATTGTGACAGGGAAAACTGGAGTACCCGGAGAAAACCCTGTCCCGCCTCCGCTTGTCCAGCACAAATCTCACATGGAGTGACCGGGATTTGAACCACGGAACCCAGCGGTGAGAAGCCGGCGCGCTGCTGCCTGAGCCACGAAGGCTACTACATTTTGTACTACTTATTCTAACCTTTTTTTTTTTTTAATTCACTCTTGTGCTGTTCGCGCGACGAATTACTGTACGAACTAGGATGATATTGGTATAGAAGCAGGGGAAACAATGGTTATTGCGCCAACTTGCGCAAGTGATAAATGCCGTATTTTTCCATTTTTGTACGATTAGAGAAGGGTTAATGGAGTAGAGTGGTTAGCCAGGCCTTTGCGCCAGGAATTAACCAGGTACTCATTTTTGTTGGAGACTGAGTGAATCCTCAGAGTCAATTGTCGCTCCAGAAGTGGAAATCTAGTTTCTAAATGTTTGGACTTCCTGATGAAGAAATGAACCGGCGTCCTTTCAGGTGAACCGAGCATGCTTCGGCAAGGTAGCCCCTAGTAAAACCTTTAACCACCCCACAATTAACTAATAACATTAGCAATTTTATAAAAACAGGTCTCTGGTGATGTAAACATTGGCTGGAGGGTACAGCGTCTAACAATCGGTTTTGTGGCAGGTTTCTCCAACGATGTGGCAATGCTGTCCACGTCACGACCCTGTGCGAAGTATTCCCGCCGTCTGCCTGGCTGGCTGGTTAGTCGGCTGGGCGACCGAGCCGCAGACTTGCTAAGATTCCTCCCCCATCCTACGCACAATTAACCCCTTCTCTAGGAGAGAGAGAGAGAGAGAGAGAGAGAGAGCGAAAAAAAAAAAAGGAACCTGCCCAAAATTCCCGCGAGTCAGCACGGCTTTCAGAAGGTCTTTTCATCATCGTCAAGGGAGAAAGAAATAAAAAGAAGGGAAGGTCCAAAAAGCAAACTTTTCTTGTGCTCGGAAAAGGCAAACTATAGAAGTAGCAAAGAAAGGAAGGCTTTGTAGCAGGTACAATATTCAAATATACGAGCTAGTGATAAAACTACCTGTCGCAACTAATATTGTCAGAACTCGACCACCTGCTTATATTGAATTGAACCTGATAGGAAGCCACGACAAAAATGTGAGTGTAGAGGGATGAACATAATAAAATATTCCCACAGTATCGCGCAGTTTCTGCCATTCTCTACATTCTATTCCATTCCTATTTCACTATCGTAAGTTCTCTGAACGTGTGTTTATTTTGATGGGGTGTGAGGTATGAGGTCACGTAATACTGTACGCAGAAAATGGATGTTTATTAGTACAATGGCAAGCACTGGAATAGGTATGACTTCTTCTTCTTCTACTCCTTCTTCTACTTCTTCTTCGGAATCTGCTTACCCTCCAAGGTCGGCTTTTCCCTCGGACTCAGCGAGGGATCCCACCTGTACCGCCTCAAGGGCAGTGTTCTGGAGCGCGAGACATAGGGTCGGGGGATACAACTGGGGAGGAGGACCCGTATCTCACCCAGGCGCTCTCACCTACTATGCTGACCAGGGGCCTTGTTGAGGGATGGGAAGATTGGCAGGGGCAGGCAAGAAAGAGGGAAGGAGGCGGCCGTTGCCTTAAATTAGGTACCATCTCGGCATTTGCCTGGAGGAGAAGTGGGAAACCACGGAAAACAATTTCAAGGATGGCTGAGGTGAGAATCGAACCCAACTCTACTCATTTGACCTCCCGAGGCTGAGAGGACCCCTTTCCAGCCCTCATACCACTTTTTCAGATTTCGTGGCAGAGCCAGGAATCGAACCTGGGCCTTTGGGGGTGGCAGCTAATCACGCTAACCACTACACCACACAGGCGGCGAATAGGTATATATTAGCAATTAAGTTCTAAATTAATATTATAGATTAATTATTTGTAAATTACGTTAAAATTAGTTATTTTTATTTTTAATTGTAAATATATAATTTTCTCGTATCATATGTTAATACAGGTGAATGTATGGTCAGAAAGGAACAACAGGCCCGCCATGTGAGACAAGACATTGAATAAATAAATAAATAAATAAATAAATAAATAAATAAATAAATAAATAAATAAATAACATACATACATTATCATTATAGACTGTTTTGCCTTTCAGCGTTCAGTCTGCAAGCCTATGTGAATTTATTAAACGTCGCCACAATCCTCTATTTGGAACTAGTGCTGTGGCCACATTTAGTTCTATACCTTTTATCTTTAAATCGTTAGAAACTGAGTCTAACCATCGTTGTCTTGGTCTCCCTCTACTTCTCTTACCCTCCATAACAAAGTCCATTATTCTTCTAGGTAACCTATCCTCCTCCATTAGCCTCACATGTCTCCACCACCGAAGCCGGTTTATGCGCACAGCTTCATCCATCGAGTTCATTCCTAAATTAGCTTTTATCTCCTAATTCCGAGTACCCTCCTGCCATTGTTCCCACGTGTTTCTACCAGCAATTATTCTCGCTACTTTCATGTCTGTTACTTCTAATTTATGAATAAGATATCCTGAGTCCACCCAGCATTCGCTCCCGTAAAGCAAAGTTAGTCTGAAAACAGACCGATGTAAAGGTAGTTTAGTCTGGGAGCTGACTTCCTTCTTACAGAATACTGATGATCGCAACTGCGAGCTCACTGCATTAGCTTTACTACACCTTGATTCAATCTCACTTACTATATTACCATCCTGGGAGAACACACAACCTAAATACTTTAAATTATTGACCTATTCTAGCTTTGTATCACAAATCTGACATTCGGTTCTGTTGAATTTCTTACCTACTGACATCAATTTAGTCTTCGAAAGGCTAATTTTCATACCATACTCTATTTTCAAGTTCCATTCTGCCATCGAGATCAAGTCGTCAGCATAGGAAAGACTGCTTACTACATTTCCACCTAACTGAATCCCTCCCTGCCACTTTATACCCTTCAACAGATGATCCGTGTAAACTACCAACAGCAAAGACGAATGATTACAGCTTTGTCTAACCTCTGTAAGTACCCTGAATCAAGAACTCACTCTACCATAAATTCTCACTGAAGCCCAATTGTCAACATAAATGCCTTTGATTGATTTTAATAAACTACCTTTCATTCCATAGCCCGCCCAGTATGGCGAACATCTTTTCTCTCGGTACCTTGGCATATGCTTTCTCTAGATCTACGAAACATAAACACAACTGCCCAATCCTCTCGTAGCATTTTTCAATTACCTGGCGCATACTGAAAATTTGATCCTGACAGCCTCTCTGTGGTCTGAAACCACACTGGTTTTCATAAATAATAGCTCCCGCGTTTCAGGACAGAAACATTTCATTAAATGAGGGGAATTAAGCTAATAGGCCTATGTCCTTTAAAACCACTGTTACCGAACAAGTGTTTGTGCGGTTTGGATCATGTACCCATCAGCTTGCATTTGGGAGATAGTGAGTTTGAACTCCGCAGTCGGCAGCGCTGAAGATGGTTTTCACACCAGGCAAATGCTGAGGCTGTACCGTAATTAAAGCCACGGCCGCTTCCTTCCCACTCCTAGCCCTTTCCTATCCCACTGTCGCCATAAGACCTGTCTGTGTCGGTGCGCCGTAAATTAGTGTAGATAGTTAAAAAAACAACGTTGTATACGAAATCGTGTCTTGAATTTCTAGGATTCTTCTTATTATTATTATCATTATTGTATTCGATTTGGGCCACTATGGACCATGGAGTAACAACTTCAGTATATTGTATTCGTGTTCATCGTCTTCTGCCCTTGGCTCTGATAATAATAATAGCGTGTGGCCTCCGAAGAGGCCTGGTGCACGTCTTGCGAGTTGACACCGTATAGGCGACTTGCGCGTCTGTGAGGAGAGGACCTACCTGTGATGAATTCTAAAGCTGAAGAGGGCCCACACATCCGGCCCTTGAATCGTCAGAATTAACCATTGAAGGTTAAAATACCTGACCCGGCCAGGTATCGATCCCGAGACCCCCTGGGCTAAAGTCCAGCCATGGAGCTGGATCTTGGCTTTGATATTCTGTCACAATTGCTTCATTCGGCCGCTTATTCATTTCCTGCGTTCTCCCTAGGAAACCACCTTTGGAATTTTCCTTCCCATTTCCTCTTGGAAAGCCTTGAAGTCTAATATCATACGTCTGAAACGGGTTCGTTCCTGAATATCGCCCTGTTTGATAACATTTTTTTTTGTTCCATATCTGGACGTTTTTTTAGTGAATCACCTAGGAACATCTTTCTTCCCTTCAAAGTGCGTCACGATCTTTCATGATTCATCCTTAGGAGCAGCCCATAAAACTGAACTCGTCTTTTCCTCATGAATTCCATAATTCCTTCAGTTTCTTTGCACACTTCATTATTTGGACATTATTATGCTATGTTCGTATCGGCCTACTAAGGACCACAGTATTTCTCGTGTTCGATCATTGCGTAGAGCTCCTTCATTCGCTACCGGTGTAACTCTTTTCTTTCCTCCGTCCACGTCTTCCCCGTCTTCATTTTTGGCTTTTCTTTTAAACCTTGGTGGTCTTTTAGTTTCCTCCTGAGTGGGTTGCGTTCTTGTATATCTTCATAAGTGATCCCCAACTCCTGTAAGTCACCTTCCACCTCCTTGAACCAAGTTGCCTGGGTCTTCTTATCTTTAAAATAGGAAACGATTCAGTTCGATAATCGTGTTGGATTCATTCTTAGCAAGTGACTATAAAATGCAATTCTCCTTCTCCGCATGACATCAGAGATCTTCTGGACATGAGTACACAGAGCTCACGGTTATGCCGACGTCTATATTCATTCTTTAATTGGGCCAAGAATTTCCCTTAAGATCTTTCTTTCTTTCTTTCTTTCTTTCTTTCTTTCTTTCTTTCTTTCTTTCTTTCTTTATTCAATTTCCATTTTTGTTCTATAGGGCCTTTCTCGTTCATTTCAAGGCATTTCTCCGTATAGAAAGCCTTTGTTGTTATAACAGCGCAGTAATGTTTGCGGTTTCCGCTCAAGGATATGAATTATTATTATTATTATTATTATTATTATTATTATTATTATTATTATTATTATTATTATTATTATTATTATTGTACCGGGAGGTACACATCAACTCCGCACTTTCAAAAGAAGCGCCTTAAGGAACGCTATCTCTCTAATAAAACGTGAAACACCTAGGGCATGAAGTTGAGACATTGGCCTGAAGATGTCATTACGGAAGTATTGAGTAATTGTGTTATTGTGAAGTTGCCTAAACTGACTGGATTTATTTGCTTTGTGTTTGTTTACTTCAAGAAGTTTGAACTTTTCTCCATAAATGTCTTAACATCTAAAACTGTTGTCATGCACTCTGGTGTAAGACGAAAGAACTTGTGATTTAAAGAAGTTTTGTATTTCTAGATTTTCATAACTAAATAAATGTTAATTTTTTGGGGGTTGGCAACACTTCCTTCTCATCCCGCCAGCTTTTAAATTAGGCCAATTAGAAATTTCTGTAATAATTTTTCAGCCTATCACAGGCTTCTTGTTGCATAGAGTTTAGTAAATAACACACTAGAGGTAGCATTGGCGCCACCGTCTACGAGAGAATCACTGTAGCGAGCGGAGCATGTTGAAATCGCAGCTGTTTGGCAAAAAGCTCACTCCGCCGTACTCATCAATGTAAACTGGGGACTTTTAAAACTGTGTGGATGTAGATACGATTTAAATTTCTAACATGTAAACATTCTCAGATACTACAGTATACTTGCGATGCTTCTCTCTAGTAAAAACGAGAGCCCTAAAAGCAAACATACAGGAGAAATGAGTGATAAAAGAGGACGGTGTTCAGGTGCAGTTAAGTAACACAAATTCAATTTACTGTTCATATTAAGTCTTCTAACAAAATACGTTTAGAAGGAGGGCATGTATATTTTGCTATCTTTTGTGTAAATGGCCAGGAATTTGCTATAATTCTGCCCAATGACCGAAAATGTCCTCTCTCGTACGAAGCGGATGAGAGAGTTTTTAGGCCTAAAAACGTTGGCGAGATTTTGGGGTAAACTAGACAAAATATTGTCATCGCCGGTTTAGACGCTGGCTTTCTGAGCCCAAGTTGGCAGGTTCGAGCCTAACTCAGTACGGTTATACTTGAAGATGCTCAAATATGTCAACCTCTTGTAGATAAATTTACCGGCACATGAAACAACTCCCGTAGGAAAAAATTCCGACACCTCAGCGTCTCTGAAAACCGCATAAGTAGTTAGTGGGACATAAATCCATTATTATTATTGTTACCGGGTTTTTGTGGTAGTTAAGCATGAAAGAAGGTGCTGGGTGGTGAATAGGTCTCAAGCTACTAAAGAGAAATTAAATTTTAAAATTTAATTAGGTTATATTTTCTTTTCAAAATTAGGTAACAACAAATAGAACAGGTACTTAGTAGCCGAAATACAACTTGAAATGTACAATTACAGGGATTAAAGAATTTGGGCTTCGAGCCCTGAAAACACAATTCTTGAGCAACTAGCTCAACTTTACGATATACCAATTTCAACAAAAGGGGCAGAAGACCCCAATCAAACCCTGGAGCCCTTGCTCCAAATTACACAGCAAAGCCTCCTCGAGGCATACAACTCTCAGTCTTAGAAAAGAGCCACTCGCTCTTAAAGTTAAGCCTCTCCCAGGCCACACCAAACTCAACTTTCAAGTTGTCCTCAAAGGACATATACACAGGGGTAAAATACCCAACCTACTGAGGTCTATTAGGTGAGAAAAGATTAATACATGACCTCAAAATACAACTTGAGAGGAGGCGAACTTGCACTCCTAATACACTTTGCTTAAGACCTACTTGGCACTAGGCCGTTAATACAAGGGCTAATCCCATACTACAGAGGTGACTTAATGGCAATTTACATTACATTACGGGAGAATAGGTTGAGAAAAATAAGTTCACCTCAAGACGATGTGAGTGGGAACTCGAGGGGGTTAGCACTCTCTATCCCATAATGTATCTTTACAAGAGAATAGAAGAAAAGAGTAGTTACATTTTAGGAAAAGGTTACATGATGGAAAACGCTTCGAACCCGCCGCGAGAGTTAAACTGCCGACCTAGCAAGAAAAAAAGATATTAATAGGCCATTACCTGGTAGTAGATCGCTGCCGAGGAAAGAGGCGCTTCCCGCCTCCTGCTATGTACTTAATACACTGAAAGATGGAACAGAAGTGGCCCGGAGACCCCAAAATCAGCAGTTTATAACCTCTCGCGGAAGATTCTAGGCGTTAGGGGAAATAAAACACCCTCCCTCAAAGTTTTTATTGGTTCGGGAAAAGAAACCCCTACATAGAGGAAAAGAAACACATTATTGGTGGAAAATTAATTAAAGAAATTCGGGATTGGCTAGATCCAAAATAAGGGGAAAAGGAGGGGTATACAGCCAACTTAAACCATGACAGAAAGAAATTTAACAAAGAACAAACTCTTGAAATAAAAATTTCTCCAACAAAATAGTTCTTTGATTTCGCACTAGGTCGCACTATTGTTGATCTTCAGTAGTGTCCTCTAGAAGAGAAAGTTCGCACTTCTTACTTCAAGCGGAACAAAAACACCTCAAAAGTGACACAGTTCAAAAACTCAAAATTTTCCATGTGGTGACATCTTCTGAGTAAGTAGAGAATTAATAGAATAGATAAAGTTCAACCTTCCTCCAGAAGAGGAGTTTCAACTGGCGCAACTTTTAAATAAACGGTGTAGAGGTGTACCGCCCGGTACAGACCTCCCCCCCCAAAAGTTCCTCCAAGGGGTAACACAGAAGAACATAAGCTTTGTTTCCAAAATAAGGTCCAAGTTTTGATGTGTATATTAAGATTAATTGCGGAAGCATTTATAAGATTTTAGTAATTTGGTTGGTTGCAATTTCAAAATTTTGTTGTTGCAGGTGCAGTAAAGTTTTTCTGTTGTAGTAGTTGAATTTCTGAAGATAAACCTTTAATGCTTAAAAGTGAAGAAAAGTTTTGCAATGTCCACCAAATATTGTTGTTAAATTCCCATATGTAGTTATCGCTTAAGGTGACTGTCCATGTAGTTGATGTAGATTGAGTCGAATGGCCGGACCGGCCATTGCAGCTTGCGTCCAACGGGGGCCGCTCGGACCCCTCAAGTACCCTGAGATACCGCTCGCCCGCACTATGAGGGGAGCAGAGGTGTTGAAGTACGCCGCGCCCGCGGTGAACAGATACAGGCTGCGGGCATGTAGCAGGTCGTGCGCCGCACATCAGCCTTGGCCGGGAGGTGAGCTCCGGCTCGCCGTGCACATGTCGTCCTCGCTGGAGAGGAGGGGGCCCATCCCCCTCCCCAGTCGCTGCACGGCGCTGCGCGGCTGCGGGGGCGCTGAAACATTAAAGCTAGGCGGCAGAATTGTGTTGGACAATCATCTTCTTTGAGGGTACAGGCTTGTGGAGAGGTTGAGGGGCCAGCGGCGTGTAGATATCTATGGCATTTACTATTATGAAGCCACAGTGTAAGGTGGAGCAGGAGACGGGAGCGTGGTAATGGCCGTGGCAAGAACAGGATGGCAGTTTAACGGGTCGGGGCAGGTTTTACATAAGGCTTACATCTAAAACCAAAATATTACAGAAGGGGCAGAATGCCTTAAACGTGAAACTCAAAAAAAAATATAACCTTCATATCCTTTCAAAATAATATGGAGCAAGTTAACACAGAAATTACACCGATTTCACCTGGGACAGGTGAACTCTAAATATCCTCTCGGTGGCTGGATTACTTAACAATAAGGTAACCGGCGTAAGAAAATCGAGAATGATACAAGGCCCATGAAATCTGGGGGCAAGCTTGCCCGCGGGAACAAAATTTTTGACCATAACCTGGTCACCTACCTTCAAGGTGGTGGGTCTCCGTCCACGATCATACCTTTCCCTAACCTTTTCATGAGATACTTTAAGATTGGCTTTAGCCTTCTTCCAAAGATCTTTAATGTTGTCCGGATCTATTGTCTCGGGTAGAATGTCATTCAAAGACCAGAGGTTAGAGAGCGGCGAGTTGGGAACAAACTTGAACATCAAGGAAGCTGGAGTAAACTTGTGAGATTCATGAACCGCCGAATTCAAAGCAAAAGCTATCCAATGCAGGGACGTGTCCCACCTGGAAGGATCTTCATGATGATAGGCAATGAGTGCGGACCTGAGATTACGGTTAACCCGTTCAGCCAGAGAAGGTTGAGGGTAATAAGCAGAAGTAGTTACATGAGAGATTGATAAGTCAAAACAGAATTTACGAAATAAATTAGATGTAAAAGCCTTAGCATTATCGGATACAATATATTGACACGGACCAAAAGAAGCAAATATGGAATTTAAGCAAGAAATGGTTGACTGAGCGGTAGCCAGCTTAGTCGGAAATAACCAGGAAAATCTAGTAAAACCATCTACACATACAAAGATAAACTTGTTGGCATTACCCTTTGACTGGGGGAAGGGTCCCACATAATCGATATACAGGCGTTCCATGGGGCGCGACGCTTGATGAGAAGACAAAAGGCCTACTTTAGTGGACATGGTGGGTTTACTGATCAAACAAGATTTACAAGCTTTTACAAGTTCCCGAATTTCACCGTCCATACCTTTCCAGATGAACATTTCACGAATCTTTTCACGAGTTTTAAAGATACCCAGATGCCCCCCCAATGGGGTCTCATGATAGTATTTGAAGATCATAGGTACAAGAACCGCTGGAACAACAACTTTCATCAACTTATCATGCCTCGAAGGGCAACATAGAACACCATTCCTCAGAACATAAGGGACAGCATGTTCCCCAGAAGAAAGGGTTTCCATTATAGGAGCCAGCGTCGGATCTTCACGTTGGTATTTCTCGATATCCCTAAAGAGCATGGGGGCATCAGTTAAAATGGCATTAACATCAAATAGTGTGGACTCGGGAGGAGATGAACGGTCGACCGGTTCATGGTTCTCAACGTCGTTTGAAAACATACGGCTGAGTCCATCAGCAACCACATTTTCAGTACCTCTGATATGCCGTACATCGAATTGGAAGGCAGAAATACGGATGGCCCAACGGGCTATACGACCTGTACGACGCGGCCTACCTAAGACCCAGCTTAAGGCTTGATTATCTGTCTCCAGATCGAATTTGACGTGTTCCAGATAGAGACGGAACTTTTCTAAGGCGAATAAGACTGCCAAACCTTCAAGCTCATATATGGAGTACTTTGCTTCTTGAACCGATAGAGTCCTAGATGCATAGGCGATGGGACGCCTCCCTAGTTCAGTCTCTTGAAGAAGGACTGCAGCTACAGCTGACGACGACGCGTCTGTTTGGACGATGAATTTCTTCGAGAAATCAGGCATAGCAAGTACAGGGGCATTACAGAGAGCTAATTTAAGATCTTCGAAAGCGGCTTGTTGAGAAGGTCCCCACTCGAATTTGATGCCTTTCCTACGAAGAAGGTTTAAGGGCGCCGCTCTATTAGCAAAATTAGGAATGAACTTCCTGAAGAAATTCACCATGCCAATGAACCTGGCGATACCTTTAATGTCCTTGGGAGGTTTAAAATCACGGATGGCCTGTGTTCTAGAATGATCGACTGCTACACCATCAGGTGACACAATATGCCCTAGGAATGACATAGAGGGCTTAGCAAAGGCAACCTTGGACAACTTAACAGTTAACCCAGCCTTACGAAGGCGATTGAGAACTTCTCGCAAATGATCTAGATGTTCTTCAAAGGTTTCGGAAAATACGACGACATCATCCAAGTAGTGATATAAGTACTCAAATTTGATGTCGGAGAAGACCCTATCTAGTAGCCTAGTGAGCACAGCTGCCCCCGTGGGGAGCCCGAAAGGCACGCGGTTGTATTCATATAAATTCCAGTCCGTGGCAAACGCTGTAAGATGTTTAGACTCTTCGGCAAGGGGAATTTGATTATAGGCCTGATTCAAGTCCAAGATGGTGAAGAACTTGGCCTTACGAAACCATGAAAAGCAAGAATGAAGGTCGGGGAGGGGCACAGATTGCAACACCACCTTCCGATTGAGAGCCCTGTAATCAATGACAGGCCTGAAGCCTCCTTGAGGTTTCGGTACTAGAAAAATAGGCGAAGAATACGCTGACTTAGAGGGCCTAATAATACCATCCTTCAACATCTGATCGATGATTTCTTTCAGAGCCTTCATTTTAGGTGGAGATAGCCTATACGGTGGAAAACGGACAGGAATAGAATCCGTGACCTCAATTTTGTATTCAATAAGGTCAGTAACACCAAGAGTATCAGAGAACACCTCGGGAAACAACTGACACAGTTTGCGAATACTATCAGCCTGCTCCTCAGGTAGATGTCTAAGGTCTAACAACATCTCATCCTGGGTAGGCGAAATAGATGAACATGACACAGAATTACACTTTAATAGTGGGATTTTACAACTAGAAGCAAATTTGAATGTGCACGACCTAGACTGCAGATCGAGCACAAGACCAGTGTGAGAAATAAAGTCAGCTCCCAATATAATGGGGCAAGACAATTGCTTAGCCACAAACAATTTAACTTTCCATGTAAACTTAAAAACACGAATTTTGACCAGTAAGGAACCTAGAATTTCTAATGGAGATGAATTAGCCGAAACGTATTGAACAGGAGAAGAGACATAGTCAGGGAGTTTACAAACAGATTTCAATTTAGAATACCAATCAGCCGAAATAATGGAACAAACACTGCCTGAATCTAAGAGAGCTGTTATAGGCTCGTTATTTAACTCAATCTTAAGAAAAGGAACAGGTGCGGGGGTATCCGCCGCAATCCTAAGACACTCTTTAGGGCATTCAAACGATGAATTTGAAGGCTGGTCGTTCTCTGCATTTACAACCTGTTTACTAGGGGCTGAGTCTCGGGAAGATGGATTAGTCGGCTCAGCCGACGCCACTAGTCACTTTTTATTATTGGCATAGCTGGAATTTGCACCAGAAGTTGAGCAGGAGGGGGTGCTATTTGAGTTTGGGCAATTCTTGGCGATATGTGAGAAGGCCCCACACTTAAAACAGCCTTGTGATGACCCTGCTCCATTCCTTGTCCCACTTGACTTGATCAGAGGACACTTATTCCGCAGATGGTCAGGCGACCCGCAAGCATAACATTTACGGGGATTGACTGGTCGGCGAGGTGGAGGCCGAGTGTTACTAAAGGAAGGCGGGGGTTCTTTCGCGACACGCAAAGAATCGGCGTATCTAACTCCTTCCGCTGAGACTGCCAATGCTTCAAGTTCCGAGAACGTTTGCGGGCACGCCGCGAAACACAAATATGACCTATAGGATGGTGAAATACCTTCCACAATAGCTTGTACAATTTGATCCTCAGGGAAGTGAAGAGCAAACACCCTAGTATAAAACTTAATGTCTTGGATGAAGTCAGCCAAGTTTTCATCCAAGCGCTGTACACGGTAATAGTACTTCTGAATCAGGGAGGACCTGGCCCTAGCCGGGATGAAGTTAGCTAGCAAATGGGCATGGAAATCCTCAATAGATGATTGCTCGGCAATGGCTCTTACGATTTTATCAGAGAGAATACCAATAGCATACGGATAGATAATTTGCAAAATTTGACATGGCGAAAGAGAAAAAACAAGAGCATGATCCTGAAATTCCACTAGAAATCTTAAAAATGAAATTACGTCACTGGTGGTATTAACGGAAAACTTGGATATACCTCTGAGCAACATTGCCAATGGATGAGGCAAGCTGCTAAACCCGGGCGACATAGTAGGTAAAGGTTTCAATGGCAAGGAAGTTAATTCAGCACGTACATTGTTCAACGATGTGCGGCGTTCAGACTCGTTGTCCAATGGGGCAGAGATAGTTTGAGCAGCAACGGTTATCCTATTGCCTTCTCCCTTAGCAGGATCTTCCTCACTACTTACATTCACAACGGTGGGCTGATCAGATTTGGGAGGAACTTCCCCAGTTAACAATTGAGTGACTTTACTAGACAATTCAGAGATAGTTTCAAGGAGCGTATTAGCTTGCTTCCTCTGAACGTCATTCACCTTCAGAGACAACAGATCATTAACTCTATTTGAAAAGTGATATAGCCTGCCTTGCACACGCTTAATTTGATTAGGAGACGGATCGTTTTCATCAAAAAAGCTGACTACAGATGCTAGCCCAGTAATATTCTCGACGATCGTGGAAAGAGAATCATCAATTTCTTTCTCTCCCAAATTGGGGATGGAAATGGGCAAATCAAGGGACTCTCTAAGCTTGTTGGTGTCGATTGCAACCGTGCCTCCAGATTGCACATTTCTGATAGTTAACTCGTATATCAACTCCTCTTTGCGCAAATAGTTAAGTAGGAGAACATCGCGAGGGCCGGGCATGATGACAGAACAATTTTGAAAAACTCAAAAAATTCCAGCAACTGAGACAATTATTAGAGTTCGAATCAAAGCAATGTTTAGCCGTCAAAAGGGGCTAAATTGAGACCCATTCAACCACGCTCTGCTACCACTTGTTACCGGGTTTTTGTGGTAGTTAAGCATGAAAGAAGGTGCTGGGTGGTGAATAGGTCTCAAGCTACTAAAGAGAAATTAAATTTTAAAATTTAATTAGGTTATATTTTCTTTTCAAAATTAGGTAACAACAAATAGAACAGGTACTTAGTAGCCGAAATACAACTTGAAATGTACAATTACAGGGATTAAAGAATTTGGGCTTCGAGCCCTGAAAACACAATTCTTGAGCAACTAGCTCAACTTTACGATATACCAATTTCAACAAAAGGGGCAGAAGACCCCAATCAAACCCTGGAGCCCTTGCTCCAAATTACACAGCAAAGCCTCCTCGAGGCATACAACTCTCAGTCTTAGAAAAGAGCCACTCGCTCTTAAAGTTAAGCCTCTCCCAGGCCACACCAAACTCAACTTTCAAGTTGTCCTCAAAGGACATATACACAGGGGTAAAATACCCAACCTACTGAGGTCTATTAGGTGAGAAAAGATTAATACATGACCTCAAAATACAACTTGAGAGGAGGCGAACTTGCACTCCTAATACACTTTGCTTAAGACCTACTTGGCACTAGGCCGTTAATACAAGGGCTAATCCCATACTACAGAGGTGACTTAATGGCAATTTACATTACATTACGGGAGAATAGGTTGAGAAAAATAAGTTCACCTCAAGACGATGTGAGTGGGAACTCGAGGGGGTTAGCACTCTCTATCCCATAATGTATCTTTACAAGAGAATAGAAGAAAAGAGTAGTTACATTTTAGGAAAAGGTTACATGATGGAAAACGCTTCGAACCCGCCGCGAGAGTTAAACTGCCGACCTAGCAAGAAAAAAAGATATTAATAGGCCATTACCTGGTAGTAGATCGCTGCCGAGGAAAGAGGCGCTTCCCGCCTCCTGCTATGTACTTAATACACTGAAAGATGGAACAGAAGTGGCCCGGAGACCCCAAAATCAGCAGTTTATAACCTCTCGCGGAAGATTCTAGGCGTTAGGGGAAATAAAACACCCTCCCTCAAAGTTTTTATTGGTTCGGGAAAAGAAACCCCTACATAGAGGAAAAGAAACACATTATTGGTGGAAAATTAATTAAAGAAATTCGGGATTGGCTAGATCCAAAATAAGGGGAAAAGGAGGGGTATACAGCCAACTTAAACCATGACAGAAAGAAATTTAACAAAGAACAAACTCTTGAAATAAAAATTTCTCCAACAAAATAGTTCTTTGATTTCGCACTAGGTCGCACTATTGTTGATCTTCAGTAGTGTCCTCTAGAAGAGAAAGTTCGCACTTCTTACTTCAAGCGGAACAAAAACACCTCAAAAGTGACACAGTTCAAAAACTCAAAATTTTCCATGTGGTGACATCTTCTGAGTAAGTAGAGAATTAATAGAATAGATAAAGTTCAACCTTCCTCCAGAAGAGGAGTTTCAACTGGCGCAACTTTTAAATAAACGGTGTAGAGGTGTACCGCCCGGTACAATTATTATTATTATTATTATTATTATTATTATTATTATTATTATTATTATTATTATTATCGATGTTTTCTAAATGCGATTACAAGTGGAAATATGACACTCGCTTATGGTTTTAGCCTATTACGGAGTTTTTATTTAGCTTGTCGTGAAATTTGCTTTAAGATTTTAATTTGTAAAATGTAAAATGGAAAGGGAAAGTGGTAAATTATATGATTGAAGAGAACTGAAAAAATACAATAATTTTTACAATTTGCTTTACATCGCACCAACACAGATGGGTCTTACGGCGACGATGGGATAGGAAAGGGCTAAGGGTGGGAAGGAAACGACTGTGGTCTTAATTAAGGTGTAAAAATTGGAAACCATCTTCAGTGCTGCCGACAGTGGGGTTCAAGCTGACAGCTACGTGATCTAAAGCCTGCAGCCACTCGCTCGGTATCATGCACATGATTTTTCTGCATATTTGCTTTCAAAAGCATGGCCATTCAGTGAAAGGAAAGTGCCATCCCTTATATTTCCTAAAACTATATTTTCAGTCTTCAATGAAAGATCCAAAGAAACTCATTCGCGCCGACAGGGGAATCAGTCGCGAAGTCAGCCCAAGTAGGCCAAAGTATTATTGTATACGCACGGAAATGAATTTCAAGGAAGCATACCTGTGAAATGATACGCCACTGCCCTTTATGAATCTCTCTATGCAGCCATAAGTTGCACAGGAGGCTGGCATTTTCCTTCACAGAAGTATATACCTCAATTTATCGGGAAGCTCCAGTAGTGACAGTGCCAAACAATACAGCTTCTGCCAAACAGCGCGCTCGTTCAACTTCGCACGCGACTGCAGCGCCAATGCTACCTGTAGTGTATAATATACTAACTCTATGTCTTGTTGGGTGTAACTTTGGATTCGGCCAATAAAATGAGAGGGTGGGTCCGGATTTAGTCCAGAATCCTCTCGAACAATCCCCTCGGGTATATAAGCTGAGGCTTTTCTGGCTACCTTTTCTCATTGATCGTCGAAGTTCTGAGTGTGTGTGTGTGTGTGTGTGTGTGTGTGTGTGTGTGTGTGTGTGTGTGTGTGTGTGTGTGTGTGTGTGTGTGTGTGTGTGTGTGTGTGTGTGTTAAGACAGGAAGCGAGGCGCTTCATTCTTCGGCAGGCAGAACAACAGCCCAGGTCATGGCCACTAATATTCTTTCTAGCTGTCTCCGCAAACTTCTCCGAGGGGAAGGTTCGAATTTCTAACTACAGTCACTCCCGTAAATATTCGGCCACTGATAAAATGCCCGAAAAAGTGATGACAGTAACGCATCCATGAGCAGAATGTGAAACCAAATGTGTCCAAGTAATGGAAATACATGTGGCTGCTTAGACCGAAGAGGAATCAAGGAGCATTGATTTAGAGTATGCTGTAAAAGAAAGGACATGGTGCACACGGGTGAAATGTCACGCCTCAAATATATTCGGTCACGCCGAGAGGCCTGAATTGCCGTTGTGTTCATTGACGGAGACAGGGCAGATAGCGTTGCAAAACGTTCAGTTCAGTAGTGCGGTGGCGTAAGATACGTCGTGCCGAAATCATTTTATGCAGTGTTGCGGATTGGTATTAAATGGGGTGCAAAAGACAACACAATACCACGTTTGAAGAACGCCAGCTCGTGATATTCCATCATGCTCGAGGTAAATCGCATAGAAAGATAACGCAGATGCTTAACATAGCAGAACAACAATTGGAGATATAATAAGACTATTCAGAGATGAAGACAGAATTGATTCATTTCCCCAGACAGGCAGACCAAGATGGCTGACAGAACGAGAGGAGCGGTTTGTGCTTCGGAATGGGAAACGAAATCCGAAAATTAGTGCCCCGAAACTGGCAGCAGCTGTTTTAGAGGAGTGTGGAAAGAAAGTGGGTAATGAAACCGTGCGAAGAGCAGTGCGAAGGAACGAGTTCTTTCGGAGAAGAGCTAGTAGAAAACCATTCATTAGTGTGGTAAATAAAAACAAGCGTCGATAGTTCGCAAAAACGTACGTAAGCAAACCCAGTATTCGGTGGGAGGATGTGTTATTTGTTTAGGAGTCAAAGTTCAACGTCTTCGGGTCCGATGGAAAGCAATTGATATGGCGGAAACGTCACGAGGAACTGAGAACAAGCAATTTACAAGCAACGGTAAAAAATGGTGGAGGGAGTGCAATCGTGTAGGGATGTGTAGCATCGAACGGGGTTGCTGCACTGAGTTTCATTGAACGTACTTTGAAAAAAAAAAGGACTATTTAGCTATCCTAAAAAAAATGCAACAATTTGCGGAACAATTTGGTATACAGCGTACTTTCCAGTTCTACCATGATAACGACCCCAAGCACAAGTCGTAACTCGTCAGGGAGTGGCTGCTGCACAACTGCCCGAAGGTTTTCAACCTCCACCACAATCACCCGACCTGAACCTCATCGAGAATGTGTGGAGTCGAATGAAGGCAGCTCTGAAATTGCCGCGGCCACGTTCCCTCACAGACTTGCAGAGCAGACTGCTATAAGAATGGGTGGCATTAAGCCCTGATTATTTCAAGAAAGTTATCGCCAGTATGCCGAATTGACTGGAATAGGTCCTAAACATCAAGGTGGACCTACAAAGTACTGAGTGTGTAACAGTGTTGTGAATTATGCGAGTTTATGTTGCTTTTTGTGTGGTGGCCGAATATTTTTGAGGCGGCACTGGAATTATTGCTTTTATTTAATGTACGACAGAGGGCGTACTAATGACTGTCAGAAGAGTTTGACTTACAGCACAATGTTCGTATAACGTTTTATTATGTTTTCTTACATGATTCGTTGTATTATACGTTATCATTATAGTGTAAGAATAACTACCCAATAAAAGAGTGTGAAAAATCAGAGTGACCGAATATTTATGGGAGTATGTAACCAACCTTTTTCTAAAATGTAAATTTTCTTTCGGCTAATGTAAAATTTCATAAAGTCTTTAACTGTAAATCAGGGTTAGAGAGTGCATTACCCTCTCGAGTTCCCCTTCAACTTGTTTTGAGGTGACTACGATTTTGTTACTGTTTTGCTTTCCTGTAATGTATTAAATTAGCCTTCATTCGAGTCA